>NC_133324.1:798905450-799523575 GCF_042186555.1 Aquarana catesbeiana
TGAAACTGAGCTGCAGCACGGTGGCCAAGACCATGCAGCGGTTTAACAGGACAGGTTCCACTCATAACTGACCTCGCCATGGTGGACCAAAGAAGTTAAGTGCACGTGCTCAGCGTCATATCCAGAGGTTGTCTTTGGGAAATAGACGTATGAGTGCTGCCAGCATTGCTGCAGAGGTTGAAGGGGGGGTCAGCCTGTCAGTGCTCAGACCATACGCCACACACTGCATCAAATTGGTCTACATGGCTGTCGTCCCAGAAGGAAGCCTCTTCTAAAGATGATGCACAAGAAAGCCCGCAAACAGTTTGCTGAAGACAAGCAGACAAAGGACATGGATTACTGGGACCATGTCCTGTGGTCTAATGAGACCAAGATAAACTTATTTGGTTCAGATGGTGTCAAGCGTGTGTGGCGGCAAAGAGTACAAAGACAAGAGTGTCTTGCCTACAGTCAAGCATGGTGGTGGGAGTGTCATGGTCTGGGCCTGCATGAGTGCTGCCAGCACTGGGGAGCTACAATTCATTGAGGGAATCATAAATGCCAACATGTACTGTGACATACTAAAGTAGAGCATGATCTCCTCCCTTCAGAGACTGGGCCGCAGGGCAGTATTCCAACATAACGGCCCCAAACACCTCCAAGATGACCACTGCCTTGCTAAAGAAGCTGAGGGTAAAGGTGATGGACTGGCCACTCATGTCTCCAGAAATATACCCTTTTGAGCATCTGTGGGCCTCCTCAAATGGAAGGTGGAGGAGCGCGAGGTCTCTAACATCCGCCAGCTCTGTGATGTCGTCATGGAGGAGTGGAAGAGGACTCCAGTGGCAACCTGTGAAGCATCTAGTGAACTCTATGCCCAAGAGGGTTAAGGCAGTGCTGGAAAATAATGGTGGCCACACAAAATATTGACATTTTGGGCCCAATTTGGACATTTTTACTTAGGGTGTACTCACTTTTGTTGCCAGCAGTTTAGACATTAATGGCTGTGTGTTGAGTTATTTTGAGGGGACAGCAAATTTACACTGTTATACAAGCTGTACACTCACTACTTTACATTGTATCAAAGTGTAATTTCTTCAGTGTTGTCACATGAAAATATATAATAAAAAAATTACAAAAATGTGAGGGGTGTACTCACATTTGTGAGATACTATATAAATGAGCAGGTAACCCCTGCAGTGCGGGTGCAGACACACTACAAGGGATAACTTTTAGGTTTCCCAGAGCTGGACATTAAAGGAGAAGTATGGTCAAAGGTTTTTTGGCCATACCTCTCCTACAGGTCACAGGAGTGCAGTTTATTTTGACCCATTTTCAGCTAACAGCGGGCTAAAGCCCGCAGTCATCTGACGTCACTTAGCTGGTCCAGGCTCCAGACCATATGGTAGGTATCCACCCAGAAGCCTGGACCGGCACCTGGCTCAGCCTGTCAGTTATCCACAGGGAGCCTAAGCCAGTACCTCCACAGCCCAGCACACCAGTGAGTGCTGGAGGGGAGAGCATAGAGCCACTCACTGACAGTCATGGCTCTCTGCTCAGAGTGGGAGGGGGAGAACTGAACGATTAGCGGTGTTTGATCACTTAGTTCTCATTGCAGAGCTGGACGGGGACAGATGCAGCATCAGATCGAGGTGACTATAAATGTTTTTTTTTTTTTTTCTTTTAAATGCCGAACTTCTCTTTTAATGAGCCTCAAGAAACAGATTTAATGGTAAGTGTACACACCGAGACACAGTAATAACAGAAAATCATGTCATCATCTGATTTTTGCTTGGTTATTAAACCAGAGGAGCCTGGCAGCCATTTTGGTAGGCTGTTCAGACTAAAATAATAAGCTACCTTATTTTTACTTTAGGTGGCCAACAAGAGCTTAATATATGGTACTAGTATTTATAGTATTTGTTTTTCTGTCCTAATCCACCTAAGAATGTAATGTTCTTATTTTTTTTCTATTACACGCTGAAAAATGTATTAGTAAAAAATATGTGTAAAGTATATGTCTCCCTAGGGCCCAAAACTACTTTGTAAGTTTTTATTTCAGGCCTGGTGTGTGTAATTATGTACAGCTATAAACTAGGATACCAGCTAGATTTCTAAACAGATTTTGACTCTCTGGAGAAGAAGCCTGTAAAACACTGGAGGAGGAGAGATTTCATAGGGTTTAAATTACATAATAAAAAGCACAACATCCAAAAATCTTTTTGAAGGGGGTTCTTGGCACTTTTCCTTTTCTTTATCCTGATGACTAAGAATAATTGGGGTGATAAAGGACTTGCAGGCTTCTTATAAACAACTGAACAGGTAATCATGTGGTTGATAGACAATCAGCAAGTTTATTGAGCCAAAGATCATTTTGACAGGAGGTTGATTAAATGTCTGCAGTGTGGCAACACATTGTTTACTGTTTGTGGCCAGCCCAGTAATCATGTACAGCAGCAGGAGTCGCCTTTGATTGCCATGATTTCATGACCCTCCCTAGCTTTTATCAGGCAAAGATAAAGCTGATCATTTTATTGAATTGTATTCCAACAGAAGACCCACTGTGAGACTCAAACTCAAATTGCTTTCACCTTTTGTACTGGAAGTGGATAAGCCCTTCAAAACTGTAGATTGGAGGGTTGCAATAGTAAGTTGCTAAGTTGAAAAACTATAAATATAAATGGGAACCTGTTTGCCAGCAAACTCCTTTTTCTAATTGCCTGACCTGTTTTGGGGCAGCTTATATTGTATTATGTCCAGCCCTACACAGGTCACACCCTCATACTTCCCCAGGTATATGCTGTCTGCCACTTGTGCTACTGTCAACTTTATTAGAGAATGTTAGCATTGCACTGGCTTTGCAATCTCTCAAGAATTTCTGTTGGGAACAAGTAACTAATTTGCGTCTAATTTGTTTTTTGTTTTTCTTGTTATTTTTTTTTTTTTTAGAGACGGCCATGGGAACGAAAATTCATGCACAGAACAACAGTGACTCTGACTACATCAAGGCTATCTATGAGTAGGTATTAAACTTGCAGCCTGTGATTGAGATGTAATGTATATTATTAGTGGTGAAAGAAGTCAGAGAATAACTAAGATGATTATGTAAAGTATATGTAAAACCAAGATATGGAAATAGAGATTAGCAATACAAGTAGAACTGTCATTTTGTGAGTCACTGCTGGTCTGGAGAATGTCCAAAGAGGGTATTAGCATGATTTAAATAACCATGTCATTTTTTTCAGACTGTTTCAATAATATATGTCAGAATACAAAATAGCATAACTTAAGTGTCTGCATGTAAAACATTGGGACTAATTATCAAAATCTTAGTAATTAATAGTATACAATGTAAAACACACACACTAAATCCTAGTTAGAGCTGCTGACCAACTCCCATCACCTTCTGGGCACAATTAACATTAAGGCCTTATGCACACTAGATGTTCTAAAAACATTATAAAAACGCCAGTAGCTTTGTAGTGAGTTTTTCGACTTTTTTGCAGTGGCATTAGCGTTTTTTTAGACAGACACCACCTCTCTGCTATTAGAGAAGGATAAAAATGTTAAACGCTGGTGAGCCGCGTTTTTAGCGTTTATCGGCATTTTTTGACGTTAGAGCGTTTTTACAGCTGAAAAACTCCTCTCAGAACCCACTAGTTTTGGGGGTTTTTTTACAGAAAAAACACCCCAGCCAAAAATAGTTGACAGCCTATGTGTGCATGGACACATAGGATAACATACTGGAGAGTTTATTGACTGTAGAAAAAAACGTCTGAAGCCAAAAACAGCAGCTGTAAAAACATCCAAAAACATCCAGTGAGCATGAGGCCTAAAAGACACAAAAAAGACAGCGCTCCTGAATCCTCTGTTATCCCTCCTGGAGACGATAACAGGTCTCACCCACTTAATCTTGCATGTTACAAATATCTCTAGTCCAAAGTTTACTTTCTGGAAGCAGTCTCAACTTCATTCTCTCTATTAAACAAACTTGCTGTATGATAGCTCATACCAGTTCCATGGTAGAAATGTCAACTGAACTTGTTTGGAAAAGGCCCCTTTCACCTGGGCTTTCCGATCAGGTCCGCCTGTAAGTTTTTCAGGCAGACCTGATCGGACCCTCCATTCACCTCTATGGAACAGTGGATGTCAGCAGTGACATGTCTGCTGATATCCACCAATATCTGATCAGATCCTGTACGTGAAATCCAGACGGATGGTGACCCACCCTATTTTTCATCCGTCTGGAGGATCAGATCGGATGAAAACGGAGAGGTGGTCCATTTTCATCCGATTTCCCCCAAAAAGAGAGCGGGATTCTGACAGGAACATCTCTGTACAGTGAGCAGAAAACAGCCTGTCATCCGCCTGCTCTGCGGGGATCAGCGGATCAATCCCCCGCTGAGCAAAGCAGAGTGCGCCGGGTGGATTGCCGGTGAACACACGATTATGCCGCGTACACACGATTGGAAATTCGGGCAGCAAAAGACCGATGAGAGCTTTTGGTCGGAAAATGCGACTGTGTTTATGCTCCTTTGGACTTTTGCTGGCCGAATTCCAGCCAGCAAAAGATTGAGGGCATGTTCTCAATTTTTCGGGCGGAAAAAGTTCAGATCGGAAATTCCGATCGTCTGTAGCAATTCCTACGCGCAAAATTCCTACGCATGCTCAGAAACAATTCGACGCATGCTTGGAAGCATTGAACTTAATTTTCTCAGCTCGTCGTAGTGTTGTACGTCACCGCGTTCTTGATGGTCGAAAGTTCAGCGAACTTTTGTGTGACCGTGTGTATGCAAGCCAAGCTTGAGCGGAATTCCATCGGAAAAACCATCCAAGATTTTACTGGCGGAAAATCCGCTCGTGTGTATGCAGCATAAGTGCAGTTCCTGCTCACTATGCTTCAAGCCTCAGCAATTGGTTAATAAACCTCCAAGCCTCTCTCTGGATCACTATTCCTGCTACAGACATTCAAATGAGCAAGTCTCAGGCCCCTTTTACACATGCAGACCATTTGTTTCATCAGTTCAGTCACTTTTTTTCAAAGAAAAACATATGAAGTTCTTCATCCATTTTTTTTATCCGTTTTTAAACCAGTTTTTTAAATCTTCTAGCTAGAGTCCTTAACCACTTGAGTTCCGGAGCCATTTTTTCATGCAAAAACGCACCATTTGTTCATTTACATCCGTTTTTCGTCCAATCCGTTTTTTAACAGAAGAAAAATAGGGCTTTGATCTGTTCCAAAAAAATGGATGTAAACGAATGTAAATGGATGATCATCCATTTACATCCGTTTACATCCACTGCCATCAACATTCATTTTTTTTTTCCATTGAGATGCATTAATGTCTTTTTTTTTTTTTTTTTTCATCCGTCAACAGATGGATGAAAACGGACAAACAGTCCGCATGTGTGTCTGTCAATCTTTTTCCAGTGTTACTTCCTTTTGATTTCGATCTCTCCAAAGAATGCAGTGTCACACGCGTTCTTTCACCCTTACTCTGGAGCTTACACTCTCCTTGAAGGCAAAACAGAAAACTTCTCATTGTCCAGTGCAAACATAAAAGATATTTATTAGTGATAAAAGTACTACTCACAAACGTACAGTCTATCCATGCATTTAGAAGGGACCCAACTCCCCACAGGTAACTCCTGATTGGGGCTGACACTCCAAAACCGAATCCAACAGGTGGAGCTGCGCGATCTCGATTTAACCCTCCTCCCGATATTAATCCAGCATTTCCACGATTCATGTAACAAGTGCAGAGCAGTTCTGCTCACAGCTGTCAAAAAAAAAGCAGCCGCGTTGAAAGAGAGATAAAAAGAAATATTGTATCCTTCTGTTCTTTAAGGCTCAGTTCACATCTAGGCATCCCAAATCACGGCAAATCGGGGGACGCCCCTGCAATCCCCGTCACTTCCAAAGGCACCCCGATCGCAAACAAAATCGCGGGACGCCTGTCGCAGGCGTCCTCCAATTCTGTTTGCATGATTTTACCACGATTCGTCGGGCTACAATCGCGGCACAATCGCGCCACGATCAGGGTGCCATTGGAAGTGATGGGGATTACAAGGGCGTCCCATGATTTGCCGTTATTCGGGATCGCAAGCAGAATCGCTGCGATTCTGTCCGTGACCTGGGATGCCTAGATGTGAACGGAGCCTTAGATCTCAAAGGGGTGAACTTCTGTCTGTAAATGAGGTATATATATATATATTAGCAGAGACCCTAGAGAATAAAATGGCGGCCATTGCAATATTTTATGTCACACTATTTGCGCAGCGGTCTTTCAAATGCAATTTTGAATGAATTTTGAGCCCAATTTTTTTGTATAATGTGAAAGATGATGTGACGCAGAGAATCATGAAAGAATCGTGATCTTTATTCTAAGTAAAAAAAATTGTGATTCTCATTTTATCCAGAATCGTGCAGCTCTACCAACAGGTTATGGTCCGATCCTTCCACAAAAACTTGGCTCCCGCCATAACCCAATGCATTTCAAAGGTCCCGACTCCTTCTTCATCAGATCCATTAATCCCTCCCTTATTGGGTATTAGTTAACTCCTTGTGCATAGAATAAAATGAAGGTACTTCCTCTTAAAATCTCAGTAAGTTTGAAACATTTATGGTAGATTTGATGCATATTGGTGGCTGTGGAGAAGTAAGGTCTGTTGGGGATTCACTTTTAAAAGTATTTTAAGAGTTCTCTGTGTTGCCGCACTTTTTAAACTTAGTAAGATGACAGTTGGACAATGCATGTTTGAAAGTTTGTTTTCCTGAAAAGATACACTTAGGCTACTTTCACACTGAAACTCTTTACAGGCGCTATATCGCTAGAAATAGCGCCTGCAAAGCGCCTGTAAAGCACCTCTCCTGTCACTCCAGTGTGAAAGCCCGAGTGCTTTCACACTGGAACGGTGCGCTTGCGGGACGTTAAAAAATGTCCTGCAAGCAGCATTTTTGCAGCGCTTTAGGAGCGGTGCTTTGCGGGCGATTTTAACCCTTTATTCCACCGCTAGCGGGGTTAAAAGCGAACCGCTAGCGCCAGAAAACAGCAGTAAAGCGCCACTAAAAATAGCGGGGCTTTAATGCCAACGCCCCAGTGTGAATGTGCCTTAAGGCTGGCCATAAAGGAATATTTTTTTTATTCAACCAGCAGGTTGAACAAACGAAAATGACATGATTCCCCATCCATACACTTAGTTTGAAATGGGAAATCCCCCACGCTGAGATATTGTTTTCTGACGAGATTTCCCCACCATCAGAATTCACACATCAGCACCACCAGCTATTGTTGACAGCACTGGTCGAGAGAAAAGTTTCCAACATGCTAGGTGTACACAAATTGATTGATAGATGGACTTGTGTATAACCAGCCTGCCCATACATGGATCAAACTTTGGCCAGTCCCTGCTGAACAGAATTTAAATGTATGTCTGGATTAAGAAGGCTGCACATAGATTTTTTTTTTTTTTTTATAAATAAGGCAGTGGGCTGATGAGGAAAAAAAAACAGATTCCCTATCCATACACGTGAGCTGGGTGGAGGAATTCTCCCCACTGTGCTACTATTTTCTGACAACGGGGACTCTTCTGCTGTCAGAAAACACTGATCATCGATGTAGCCGCTGATCAAATTAAAACTTTCCAACATTCCCATTCGACAGCGCAATAACGGGCATAGATGTATGAAAGATTTGTTCAGTCCCTGCTGACCTGACCAAATTTTTATCCATCTATGGCCAGCTTTTCTCACAGAGTGATACTGACCATAGCCTTGAGCTCAGAGAGGTTAAGGCTAGAGCTACCCAAAGTCTAAATAAACTTTTATTTTAAAAGCTCAAAAGTGTACCTTTGGAACATGTTACATGATACACCTGTATTTGGGGTGTAACATATTCCAGCTCCACCTACTGACTGCTCCCCCTCTGTGTGACAGCAGGTGGGGGCTCCCCCCCCTGCAGTTGCTGTCACATTTGAAATCAGCACAGCTGTGAGCAGATGGCTTGTAGTTCTTGATGGACTACGAGCATGCTGATCAACGTGCTCATAGCCCATCCCTTCAGCTCTCTAAATAAAAGCCCATACAGAAATACAGACAGAAAGCTGGAAGACATGTCTGCATGATCCTGACACTGCACCCTTGATCCACTGATCACGGGTGCAATGCTTTGCAGGCTCCTGTGGAGAAAGATAATAAATGCAATTTTTTTTTCCTTTTTTACCCTTTAAATAGTTTACAGTAGATGCATTACAGATGCATCATAACAAAAGTTGTTCAAAGTGCTAAAGTTTTTTTAACTAGTTTAAAAAGTAATCACAGCCTTAGCAGAAAAGCATGTGTTGTGCCAGCATGCTGCAGAATGGGACACTTGCTCTTTGGGGGAAGCCGGGATCACTTAACGGAGGTCCGATACACCCATGCCTGAGTCAAATAAAGAGTTGTTATATCAGCTTGGAGCATGAGCTTCACTGATTGCAGAGCCAATGGTTTTACTCAGCAGGGGGTGTGTTCAATTTCTAGAGAGACTGTTGCTCCCCTACAGAGCACATGGGTCCCACTCTGCAGCTTCTGTCAAGGGATTAGCTTCTCTACTTGGGCTGTAGCTGCTTTAGGTGAGCGCTCTAAATCACCAATTGGCTTCCCTGTCATTCCGAGGGAACTGTAAGCGCTTCAAATCTGCTTTGGAAAAGTTATATTTGCAAATTGGTTAGTTGCTTTCGGCAAGAAGAAGAAAAATATATAGTACTTTTAACTGATTTCATTAGCCCCAAAACAAAAGCTGTAATCTTACTGGGTGTTGAAAAAAATAAGTATGGAAATAGAATGAATGAGTGAAAGATAATGACACATGCATAGCACTTTCTCACAAATAAAAATACACATCTCATTAAATATCCTTTCCAATAGAATGAGTGATATGATACACCGTCGGCAGAAGATGCCCTGGTTGTGGCCAGATTTTGTGTACTCACGCCTGAAAGCCGGAAGGAATCATGATAAAAACCTGAAAATCCTCCACTCATTTACTGATAAAGTAGGTGAATCACAAAAAATAACTTCTACCTCAACACGTTGGCTTTCCTGCAGCATTCTGTGGTTTCAGCCGTGTGCCCCTAAACACAAAGGTTCATATGTATGTTACATATCCATCATGTAAATAGTCTACTATCACATTCACATCTACCTGTAAGTATGTGGATATATCCACATCTGTAAAGCAGCATAGATACGGTATTTGACATTTTATGCAAAAGGAGGAAACGCAAGACCTATTGTCGTGTGTGTTTTTTTTTTTTTTTTTTTTTTTTTTTTTTTAGCAGATTACAGGGCAGAAAGTCGGCTTTATGCTTAAAGTATTTCTCCCTTTCTTGACAACATCACATTCATTTTGAATATCTTCTGTTTTGCTCTATTGTTTTATGTACAAATATTATTAAAATCCCTTTTATTTATTTTTTCCGAATTCTTTATAAGAGACAGCAAGGATACAGACATAACAGTTGGAATTATTATGTAAAATGTTACATAAGTTTGAGGAAAACTGTCAGGCAGAACTTTATATTATCCGGTCTTCTGAAATGTGTATATGTTCAGCATTTGTATCACTGAAAGCAGTTGGTACAAAACATATAATCCAAAAGGTATCCAATGCAGTTAGACCAAAAGGAAAAATAGATACATTTGTATAGTTGTTGTGATATATGGTACTTGCTAGATCTGATTTTTTTTTTTCATCTGGAAAAACAGAACAGAAAAAACAGATACAAGTGGGATAAATTTGGGAGTAAGGGTATCAGCTAAGGGGAAACCATGTAGACAAGGTCTCAAAGTGGGTGTGTTCCACAATAGGTAAAAGTAGACATTATAAATAAAGGGGAAGAAGCTTGTGAGAAAAAAAAAAAAAGAAGGAAAAAGGGAGAGAGAAAGAAAATTGGGGGAGGAAGGGAATGAAAGCCACTGAGGGGACTGGAATTAAAGTGGTTCTAAAGTCAGAAGGTTTTTTACCCTAATTCTTTTTATGCATTAAGGTAAGAAACCTTCTGTGTGCAGCGTTACTTGAGCCCAATTCTGGATAAGCGATATGCCGGAGAGCAGAATTGTTGCTCTCTCTTCACTGGCTCAGAGGCAGCAGTGAGAGCCATTTGCTCCTGCTGCTGTCACAGCCAGCGAGGAGAGAGCAGCCTGAGCCACACTGTGTGTTTCAATAGACACACAGAGCGCAGCTTGGGAGTGTGCCTGCATGAGTGCCCTCATAGCCAGTGCCTTGCTATGGGGGCATTCAACAAAGGGATGGAGCCAGGAGCACAGAGAAAAATCAGGACTGCTCTGTGGAAAACAGAGCAGGTAAGTATACCATGTGTGTTATTTTAAAATATATATATATTTTCTCTTTACAATACTTTCAAACTGTGGTAGGCATAAAAGAGAGGAAGTGACAAGTGCTATAGAGCACAAACCCCACTCACTCATCCCCAGCTAACAACCATTTCCTGACAGCTCAATGGCAGCACAGCTGGGTATAGTCTCCGCCCCCCCCCCCATGCCTCCAGGACTTAACTCATATAAATTTGAGCCCACCTACAGCCTCGGCGTTCTTCTTTTTTCCTCCTATGCACAGGTCCTAGGTGTGCTCCTCTACCTGGCTGTCCGTCCATGTGTGTGGATTAAGCTGGACATAGTCCCTGGTGTCTCGGCTAAATGATCTATAATCCAGAGAGCCCCACTGCTGAGCCTCGGACCGGCTTTTATCATGGCTAACAGCCTAACAGCCTTGTCTGGGGTCCGCTGGGTCCATGTAAAGTGGGCAGCGGTGTTGGCAGTGTCTCCCCTCTGCACGCACACCCGCGCTGTGCCGGTGTTTACAGTCGGATGGTGGAGGTTGGGTGAGCTAAATTTTAAAAATGCTTTGTATCCAAATGAATGCTGCATTGCTGGGTATTATTGTGCCTTGCTCCCTGCAGCCACTATGTATAGCCTGAGCTCATCCACAGGGAGTACTCTGCGTAACAGGTGCACAAATAATACTTTGTCTGTTGACACATGGCAATAATCTGTTGGTGGCTTCCCATGTTTGCTTTACTATTGTGCCATTGTGCCAACCCCCTCAAAAGACCAGCATTTCCAGAGAAGGTAGAGGAGTCACCTGTGGATGACTACTGGACCCAGCTATGGCCTGTTGAAATATAGGATATCCTTTTATATTTCTTTGTGCTCTACAGTTTTTCACCAAAAAAAAGGGTTTGTTACTGAGGAAACTATTTTATTGCATTTAATTATTTGTATGGGCTGATTTGTTAAATGGCACGCAAAACCCTGTGAGAAGGTTATCTATTGGTAATGACCAGTCTCAGAGCAAAACAGCCCTCTTCACGCTCTTAAATAAAGAAGACATGGATGAACATGGCGGTATGAATTTTGCTTTTATATGGTTCTATGTTCTGGCAATGACCAGTCTAATGGCCTTCCCAGGCAACTCAGCCTTTTTAGACTCTCCAAATGGGAAGATGTGAAGGAACATGACTTTGTGAATCTTGCTTTGATTAAGCAACCAGATATGAGGATGATGATACCGAACAGGTTGTCTTATTTAATAAACAAGGTCAATACACTCAAAGCAGTATTTCCACTTACCCTGTGAAGGGGTTACATTCTCTGGCAATTAGCAGTCTCCTAGCTTTCCCAAGCAAAACATCCCTCTTCAGACTCTATAAGAGGAATACACGGATGGGCATGACAGTATGTATCCTACTGGCTCAAGCAGCCAGGGATAAAGATGACACCTAATAGGATGTCACATTCAATAAACACATTGTCAATACACTCTAAAAAAGTGGTTTCTGCTCACCCTTTTGAAAGGGTTATCTGCTCTGGCAATGAGAGGCTGCCTAGCCATACCAGGTGAAACAGCCCATTTTCCAAATCTCCGTATGGACATGACTGCATAAACTCTGCTTTCTACAAGCAACCATGGATAAGACATCTAACAGATTGTTCCATGAGGCTAATATGCTCTAAAGAAGTGTTTCCACTCACCCTGTGAAAGGGCTGGCTATCCTTTCTATCAGTGAGCAGTCTCCTAGCCTTCCAGGCAAACCATCTTCTTCGGGGCCTTCCAAAAAGAAGAGACAGATGAGCATGAAATTATAAGCCCTGCTGGTTCAAACAGCCAGGGATAAAGATGTCCACACCTGCCAGGTTGTCATATTCATTGAACACATACTAAAGGAGTTGCTTCCACTCACTCTGTGAAGGGGTCATATATGGTGCCAATGAGTAGTCTCAGAACCTCCTCAGGCAAATTAACCCTTGTCATCTTCTTCCCAAGAACAGGTGAATGAACATGTGATTCCTATTGTTCAAGCAAGCTGTGATTAAGATGATGGTGACCAAGTTGTCACAATTAAGCATATGGCCAATACACTCTAAAGGAATTGCTGAATTCATCTTCTACAAGGGCCATCTTTTCTGGCAATGCCCAGTCTTCTATTCGGGGCCTTCTCAAGCCAATCAATCCTCTTCAGTCTCTTCTGAACAGGAAGATGAGGACGACCTTTGTGCAGATTGGTAAGGTTGGTGAAATGCCTTTAAATAGAAGTGAAGCTTTGGAAGTATTTTAAGTACCTCCAGAGGACAGCTTGACAATCCCTTATGTTGGATGGATCAAGTGCTTGTTCTACAAGATTGTAAAGTATGTTGTCACAGCAGGATGTCAAAGTTATGCCCTTTTGAACTAAAAGATGTCCAGGGATCACCCCTCTGGTCAGTGTGTGTCCCTTGTGGGATTGGCCATATACATGACCTTACCATCAGAAAATGTTGTGTCCTTCAAAGACAAACGCTATCACTGCATTTTTCTTGATTGTAGAAGCTCAAGCCTAAATTTAATAGTGGTTTGGCTTCCTTCCTCAAGATGAATATCTGAGTTAAAGGAGACCGAAAAACTCAAGAGTCAGTTTCCACACTCACTCTCACTCTAGAGAGGTTAGTTTCTGCATTTCTGGCTTGGAGTCCAGGAAGAACTGAGAAGCCAACGCATAAATCAAGACGTCAGTAAAGCGTTCCATGTTAGGATGCTTTCTGGTATTTTGGGATTGTGCCACCCATACATGTCTTAGGGACACTTTGTGGCTCCTCTGTGGGCATAGGTATGGCTTTGGTGATTGACACGTGGTCCCTTAAGGCAAGCATTTTGGGCCATATTTGGAGATCTTTCATCCTTCATCCTCAGATTGAGCCATCGCCTCGCTCCAGCAGCTCAGATAGGCTCAGTTTAACTCTCGCCCCCGTTCAAGTCAAGTTTCTGGACCAGTGGCCTAAACTTGTGGTAGAAGAAACTAAATCGTTTGTAATGTCATTCTCTTCTGATGACCTAGTGGCTGGTGGTTCAGTCAGACACCAGCAAAGTAGTAGGAGAGCCCTACTTCAAGACCAATGGGCTCAGAGCCAATGGTCTTTTTCAAGGGTCCAAGATGGTGTCCAACGTCCTGGAGTTGAGAGCAGCATTTCAGGCTGTTAGCTTTCAGTTACCTCATCTGGGGTAAGCCTGTCCTGGTGAATTTGGACAGCGTAACGACTATGGCCTACATATGGAAACAAGGCTCAGTCTTTCTGTCAAGTTCTAGGTGCGAGGCCGGATTGCTGAGAGGGCACTCCTTGCGATTAAGTGCAGCGTACCCCTGGGATTGAGACAGGGAGTACAGTGCCCAAAGGTGCACGGATTGCCGAGTACTGCTGCTGGGTAGCTGGGTAGCAGAGGGCAGCTGGGGTGCACTGGTAAGCTGATTGGGCAGCCGTGCGAGGAGGAATCCCAATGGAGCAACCAGGAACAAAGGCAATAGCCAGGCCAGTAGTCATACACAACAGGATCAGTCCAAAAAGAGGTTCAGCAGGATTAACCAGGAATGGAGTCAGTAGCCAGTCCAGGGGTCAAACACAAGCAAAGTTACAGGTGCGGAGACTGGAGAATAGTCTGGTCCAAGCCGGGGTTGGTGCAGGCGGAGAGCAGGAGGAGTCAGGCAAGCCGAGTAGTCAGCAGGAATCAGATACATATAGTACACTGGTACTGGCAGGATTGCCAGTCCTACGGCCATTTCCCTGACGCTTTCCCTTCTGAACGATGTTTCTCTAATTCTAGAATCTGCCCAAGTCAGTCTTCTACAGCTATCTGCGACCTATGTGCCTGGTCAGAAGAATCTTCAGGCAAACTATTTGTCCAGGACAAGTCTGGATGACAGTGAATGGTCCAGACTACTGCGAGTCTTTCGAGAACTAACAGAGCTTGGTATTTTTCTTCCAGAGGTAGACCCGCTCACAGCCTCAGGCAAAACCAAGTTGCTGAAGTTCTATTCCAGAGCCCAGAATCCGCAAGCAATCGGGGTGGAGTTGCTGACCGCAGAGTGGATCTCCAAGAAAGCTTATGCCTTTCTGCTGCTCCCTCTGATTCTCATCTTCCAGCTGAGGCTATGGCGGGGGAAGGTGACAGTTCTGGTGATGATCCCAGATTGGCTGAAGGGGCCTTGGTACCCTCTGCTCATCATTTTGAATGTCAAGGATTGACTCCCTCTGCCTGTAAGATCTAATCTTCTCATGTTCCATTCATACAGCATCCGACAGGCTCAGGCTTATGGCCTGGGTTTGGAGAGGCAGAGGCTAATTGATTTTGAATGCTCTGTGAAGTTTGTGAATACTCTTACGAAAACAAGAAAGGACAGCGCTAACCGTGCCTATAGTAGAATATGGCATAAATTCCCAGTATTATTGCTGATCATGATTTTACACTGGACTCTTCAGGAGTCTGTTCTGAAATGTCTGCAGGCGTGGCTTGATTTAGGTCTATGCATAAGTATGCTATAGGCGCACATTTCAGCTAGCTCTGCCTTCACCAGCATACAGTGGGCAACCAACACTTAATTATACTAATTTTCAAGATGCAATTTGGTTGAAACCTCGAATTGTTTCCAAAATGAGATCTGCTATTGCTGTTGGACGTTATTGCATCAGATGCCTTCAATCACCCTGTGGTACCTCTCACTAAAAACTGCTTTACTGGTGGCAATTACATCATCCAGAAGAGAGTCAGCATTGCTGGTCTTGGGGTTTAACCACTTCAATACCAGGCACTTAGATGCCTGCCCAAGCCAATTTTCAACTTTCAGCACTGTCACAATTTGAATGACAATTGCGCGGTCATGCTACACTGTACCCAAACAAATTTTTTATCATTTTGTTCCTACAAATAGAGATTTCTTTTGGTGGTATTTGTTAACCTCTGCGATTTTTATTTTTTTCGCAACAAAAAAAAAAGTCAGAAAATTTTGAAAAAAAACAAGTTTTTCTTTGTTTCTGTTAAATTTTTTTGTAAATAAGTATGTTTTTGTCTTCAATGATGGGCCTCTAATATGGCTGCACTGACGATCACTGATAAGGTGGCACTGATGGGCACTGATAGGTGGCACTGATAGGTGGCACTGGTATGCGTCACTGATGAGCACTCATAGGTGGCACTGATGGGCACTCGTAGGTGGCACTGATGACACTGATGGGCGGCATTGCTGGACATCACTTAATTATTCTGTTACATAATGGTGCCAGTCAGTGCCCATATGTGGGCACTGATTTGACACAGATTTGGCATTAATTTGCACATGTGGATGGCCATGGGGGATGTACCTGGCCATCCACATGTTATGTGCCTCCCTGGTGGTCCAGTGTGGGCATCCAGGAGGGGCTGCGCTGATAAATAATCAGCACAGACCCCCCTGTCAGGAGAGCTGCCGATTGGCTCTCCTCTACTCGCGCCTGTCAGACAAGAGTGAGGAAAAGCCGATAACTGGCTCTTCGTGTTTACATCGTGATCAGCCGTGATTGGACACGGCTGATCACGTGGTAAAGAGCCTCCGTCAGAGGCTCTTTACCGAGATCGATGTAGCAGTGTGTCAGACTGACACACCGCACCACCGATGGCAGCAGGCGCCATCGGGCGCACGGCGGCTGTTATCCTGCAGGACGTCATATGACGCCCAGTCAGGATAATGCAACCACCGCCTGGCCCTCATTCTGCTGTAGGCCGGGCGGGAAGTGGTTAAATAACCCATACTCGTGTACTTCCTAGACAGGGTGATAGTCATGCCAATGCTCGAATTTGTGCCTGAACTGACCTTCAGAGTCCATATCACACAAGTGGTTGTCCTCCTATGTTCCTTTTGGGGAGTACTCAAGAAATTAGCCCATCGGATGTGGGCCAAGCCTTAAAATGTTTAATCAAAGTGACTTCTGCCATCAGGAAGTCGGAGCATCTGTTTGTCATTCCAGGTGGAACACATAATGATTTTACGGCTTCCAGCAAGATTATTGCCTCTTGGTTGGTAAAGCTCATCTCATTGGCCTACAAGTTGAAAGGGTTGGCTATGCCAGGAGAATCACGGCACTCTTCACTAGAAGGGTTTCGACCTTGAGAGTGGCAGCAGACGGAGTGTCTGAAACTATCTGCAAGGCAGCTACGTGGGCACCAAAATTTTCATATTCATGGCTTAATGACAGTTGAGTTTGGCAGAGGCATGCCGGCTTCTGTTTTTTTAGTCAGAATTAAGGAGTGTATAGCAGTATCCCTCCCCTGTTTTGGCTAGTTAGTTCCCAGCTGTGCTGACATCAGAAAAAACGTCAGAAAAACAGAAAATTGAATTCAAATACTTACCATAATTTTCCTTTCCTGACGAGCTCCATGGCAGCACAGATCCCACCCAGCTTGGTAGGACTAGTTACAGAACGCCGAGGCTGTAGGTGGGCTCAAACTTATATGAGTTAGGTCCTGGAGGCATGGGGGGGCTGAGCCTATACCCAGCTGTGCTGCCATGGAGCTCGTCGGGAAAAGAAAATTATGGTAAGTATTTGAATTACATTTTCTGTTTCCCTTCCTCCGAGAATATGAACATGTGCAGAGCCAACATGTCTTATGGAATGTGAGTAATTTGTTTGGGAATGGCGTAAGTCTTCCATCCTCCTTAAGTTTTCCACTTTGTTATGCCACATCTGGATATATGGAGGGGAATCTTTTCACCAGCAGTCAGGAATACAAGTCTTAGCCGAATTTATCATATGTCTAATGATACATTTTTTATAAATTTTTTGGGGAATTGCGTTGTGAAGGACGAGTAAAAAAGGCAGATGTTTTTAGATGTGTAAAAACACTGGTTTATGTTTGCTTATCCACAGACCATTTTAGAAAGAGCACAAGAATTAAAAAATGCAGAAGCATCCACCAATGGTAATGCAGAATTGAACAAACCCAAAAAGAGAAGTGCCTTCCTGGATATGCTTCTCAAAGCGACAGATGATGCTGGTAATACTTTGAGCCACAAGGACATCCGTGAAGAAGTTGACACCTTCATGTTTGAGGTAATTTACTTACCTGCCATTTTTTAACCCTCAATAGTTACATTTCTTGCTGGGCTGTTGAAAGTTACATTTTTTTGTGCTGCTGAATACATAAGTTTTATCATATTGGTGTTAGGAACCTTGTTCTATACAGGGAAAAAAATGACAAAATAATTATTTTGCACGATTTTAAAAGTTTATCTAGAGGTCCCCTTGACTTTAGTACACATTTAATTTCGCCATTCTGTATCACTTTGTATGATATGTGCTAAAAATGCTTGGGATTTTGGTTGAAAAACATTTTGAAAATGTACGTGTGAGCAAAATTCACAATTGCCAATATTGGTTTTTAAAAATGCTGCAAATACCGTAACATATCACATGATTCTGTCAGGAATGCAGTGAGCTCCTAAATTCCTATAGTAGGCTGACCGCACTGTCACTGTTGTACTAAAATGGTGGTCAGGTAAAAGAAACAGCAGGGAACAAGCACTTAGATTTCTAACAATCAAGAGAAGGGGATGCGCAGACATAGTGCAGGAGGGAAGAGCTCAGGAAAGGCTGACAACAGTGTTGCGTACATTGAGATTGATTTACTACAGGCAATAGGCTGTTCACTTTGCAAAGGTAGCTGCACTTTGCAAGGGAGTTTTCGCCAAAGCTTAGGGAATGTGGCAAAATTTCACTTTGCAAAGAATTGCAACTTCCATGAAAAGTGAATTGTCTAAATGCCTTTAGTAAATAAACACATATACAGTCATGGCCAAAAATATTGGCAGCCCTGCATTTCTTGTCAGATAATGCACCACTTCGTCCAGAAAATTGTTACAATTACAAATGTTTGGGCATTCTCATGTTTATTTCTTTTGTTTGTATTAATATAACACAAAGTGGAGAAACAAAAAGCCAAATCTGACACATTTCACGCAAAACTCCAAAAGTGGACTGGACAAAATTATTGGCACCTTCTCAAAATTGTAAGAAATAATTGCATTCCAAGTTTGTGATGCACCTGTAATTTGTAAATAAACTCACCTGTATCAATTAACAGGTGTTGATAATATAGGAATCCCACCGGCAGCCACTTAAAATGGTGAAAAATTGAATCAACCTTTCTGTTGTGTGTCTCTGTGTGCCACACAGAGCATGGAGAAGAGAAAGAGCAGCAAAGAATTGTCTGAGGATTTGAGAACAAAAAGTGTGGAAAAGCATTGCCAATCTCAAGGTTACAAGTCCATCTCCAGAGACCTTAATGTTCTTGTGTCCACTGTGCGCAACATTGTCAAGAAGTTTACACCCCATGGCACTGTAGCTAATCTCTCTGGACATGGATGAAAGAGAAAAATTGATCGAGTTTGCCAAAACTTACCTGAGGAAGCCAAAATGCTTTTGAGAGAATGTGCTGTGGACAGATGAAACTAAATTACAGCTTTTTGGTAAAGACCATCATTCTACAGTTTTCAGAAAAAGAAAAGAATACAGTCGGTACAGTTAAATATGGCAGGGGTTCACTGAAGTTTTGGGGTTGCTTTGCTGCTTTAGGCACTGGATGTCTTGACCGTGTGCATGGCATTATAAAATCTGAAGGTTATCAAAGAATTCTGGGGTGCAATGTAGGGCCCAGTGTCAGAAAGTTGGGTCTCCGTCAGAGGTCATGGGTCTTACAGCAGAACAAAGACCCAAAGCACACATCAAAAAGCACCCAGAAATCGTTTAAGACAAAGCGCTGGAGAGTACTGAACTGGCCAGCAAAGAGTTCAGATCTAAATCTCATAGAGCACCTGTGGAGAGATCTCAAAACAGCAGTTGGGAAAAGGAACCCTTCCAATCTGAAAGACCTGGAGCAGTTGGCGAAAGAAGAGTCCAAAATTCCAGTAGAGAGGTGTAAGAAACTCATTGATGGTTACAGGAAGCGAATGATCTCAGTTATTTTTTCCAAGGGTGTGCTACCAAATATTAAATTGAGGGTGCCAATAATTTTCGTTAAGTCCATTTTTGGAGTTTTGCGTGGAGTTTTGCATAGAAGGTATCAGATTTGGCTTTTTGTTTCTCCACTTTTTTGTGGCATATCAATACAAACAAAAGATATAAACACGAGAATGCCTAAACATGTGTAATTGCAATAATTGATGGGTGAAGTGGTGCATTATCTGACAGGAATGCAGTGATGCCAATATTTTTGGTCATCACCAGTGGCGGCCCGTCTATTGCGCTCTGAGCCCACCCAGTTGTGGCACTGATCCTATGGCCAATCGGGAAGCGGACCCGTCACTCGAATGGCTAAAAGCACAGGCGATCCTATTGGATGCCTAGGAGGAGGAGGGAGGAGACGCCCGGCGGAAGCCATCATGATGCAGAGGAGGAAGAGACACGATAGAAGCCGCCGCCCACAACATAGATGACTGACTGCGAGACCCCCCTGTGGGAGTGTGGGTGACCCGACCGACAGAGCACATGGGGGATATGGTTTGCCGCCCCCCAAAAAAAAGAAACCCCAGCCACCACTGGCCATGACTCTGTCTTCCCCTGACTGTCGGTGCTCTGGTCTGCTACACCAACAGCAATACTTTGCCACTTGCCTGCTGTTAAGTATCACTGTGCTGTTTGAGGTGATGCTACAGTTTTATTCTGAATATCTGTGGGCCAGTGTTTCATTGCAATATTTTGATATTAAAAGGAGCTTATCAAGGTGTAAAAAGAAAATCTGTAACGGCTTGCTTGTTTTAAAAATGTAACATTTTTGTATTAAAATAAGGATGAAGGTGTCCCAGGGCCCGCACAACTACAAACAAGTCAGCACTGGCAGTTCCCAGGTTTCTTTAAATAAATATGGAGCTTCAAATGCCTTCTCTTTGTGCATCATAAAAGGAAACATGTTCTTGCTGTCAAGCAAGTTTTCATAATGAACAGACTTACAGAACCCGTATATTTTTGTTGTTAAAGGCATGCATAGAGAATAGATAATTTTAGCTACTGACTGCTAATTACACATTCTCATTTCAAAAATACTGCAGCAAACTAAACTTTTTTTTTTTTGTTTTAATCATTTACATTTTTTAATTTTTTTTTCAAGATATTTCACCATCATCAAGATATGCTAAACAAACAACTGTCAAAGTATTGCATGTGCTTTATTTACTAAATGTACTAATATTTCAGTTATATTATACAGTATTAATGACACAATGTATTAACAGACTTTAATCTTTAGGGTCATGATACAACTGCTGCTGCTCTAAACTGGTCCTTATTTTTATTGGGATCCCACCCAGAAATCCAGGCAAAGGTGCATAAAGAGCTGGATGAGACTTTTGGTAAGATCTGCAATAATGTAAGGATGACAAGATGGCTCATAGCAGCTTAAATATAATATTCCAGCAGAATCTGCACAGCAAGAACACTGCTATAACAAACACATGTAGTGGAATTCGTTTTCAAATTGGACATGGGCACCAGCGGGTAGGGGTACTAAAAATTGATTTTTTTATCTCAAAGAAAAATAATCAGCATTTTTGTTTTCTCAAGACCTCTGACTTCTGCCTAGGATTTTTTTCATCATGTGCACAGTTTGAATCACCCAAATCCATGTAGATAGTTTATAAGATTGTAGAAAATATAGTCAGATTTACCCTCTTTTCCATTATTTGAAATATTTATGAACTGTGTTTAATGGTCACTGTGAACCCATCAAACACCCAGTACATATGCAGGTCAGTCAGTTAAAGATTAACATAAAGTGCCCCTTCTAAACTGATTTTCACTATAACTCACCCACAAATTAATTAGTTCTTTTTAAGATTTAAAGTCTATTTGAAAATTGAACCCTTTTTTAAGGTTGGGCAAGTAGGGAAACAACACTATCACATGGAGAGACTTACCTTCCTTTTTTGTCCTAGCAGCCATTGTTATAAGGACTGAAACTGAGGAAATCCCAAACATTTGAGTTGCTACTGGAACAAGAATAAAGGGGACATCTTCCAATGGGGATGCATTTTGTAATTTCTTAAGGATTTCCCTCACTTTATTTTGTCTTGCTTCTTGTAGTATCTACATGACAGAAAATGAATAAATCTATCAAATGTGATACAGATTGCAAAAAAATCCTGATGGGTTTTAACCCTTCCCTAATCTATAGCTTCCAACTGTCTCTAATTTCGAGGGACTGTCCCTGATTTGGAACAAAGTCCCCCTGTCCCTCTTTCCTCCTCATTTGTCCCTCATTTTCGTCTGATCTATATAGGTGTATGTAAAATGTACTATTTATCTTACCAAAAGTGTTTTCCCAGTGCTAAACCTTTCACCCAAATTCTAAATGGCTGCATTTGTAAATTTCAAAAGCCAGTATAAAGGAGTAGTAGTGGTAAAAAAGCACTTGTGGGTTTAACTAATTTTTTTTGTACAATTCTCCTTAAGGGGGCGTGGCAGAGGATATGGCCTATGCCTACATACGTTTTGCTATTAGGTGTCCCTCGTTCCCATCTTAAAAAGTTGGGAGGTATGCCTAATCTGCTAAAAAAAAAAGCTTTGAGTTTTCTTGGTCTTAAAACAAGTCATACCTGAAATTTAGCCATTGCAAATTTAGCACCCTCCTATATTTAAGGAAGGCTGCTAGGCAAATTTAGTTTGGCTTCAATGTAATCAGTGGAGCAGGGGGTGATTGGTTAAAGCTGCTCACGTTTTTACAGGCTGCTGCTCTGCTACATCCTGTATTCTAGAAATTTCTGGAACATGGAGGGAGAGCAGAGGCTGCAGTCTGAATATTTATTGCACTTCAGCCAATCCTGGGAGGTGTGCCCAGAAGGCAAGTGAAGAAGAGCCCATAAATAGTCTGAGCCTGAGTGGCAAGGGGGAGATTGCAGCATACTGGTGTAAGGCAGCATTCCAGAATCCAGCCTGGAGGAGATACCAAGGTCTTAGCTAGGCTTAGCTGGGGGTGGGGGGAGGGGGAGGCAATATACAGAGCAGCCCAAAAATCCAATGAGTCAGAAGAAAGCTCATGGGAGGAGAGCCAGGAAGTAAGTTGTGAGAGAGAGCCCCAGAGGCTGAGTGAGTCTTCATCTCCTTCACAGGTAAAGGGCCTGGTGGATATCAGCAGGGGGCAACTGATTACAAGTGAGTACAAGACCCCAGTGCTGCAAGAGTGACTGTGTGGTGCTTTAGTCTCTAGAAGAGGACAGGTCACAGGTAGCATAGAGTTTCTTTGGGACTTTTTTTGCTGGGAGAAGTGCAGCCAAACAGGGGTGAAATACTGTCAGGTGTTGTACAAATGCAGCTGGAGCTGTACAAATTTCAAGGGTTGGAAAAATACAGCCATAAATTTAGCAGTCCTCAAGTTGTTCAAGTTCTACAGTTGCGGGGTATCCCATGCTGTCTATCCCCATCTAAAAACCCCTAGACTGATTCTTATGCCAGCAAAAGACTAAAATGCTGTGTGCCTGGATGTGTGTGTTCTAAAGGGAGGAAATAAGCCCAAACTACCAGTGACTCTTTTGGGGGTGCACTACACACACTTTCAAATATGCCAGTTTAGAGGATAAAATAAAACTGACGAGAGCTACTAAGCGATGAATGAGAAAGGTCCCTCTGACATATTTTTTACATCCTTAGGTCAGTCTGACCGTCCGGTGACAATGGATGATCTGAAGAAGCTGCGTTATCTTGAAGCAGTTGTTAAAGAAGCGCTCAGGATTTACCCTTCAGTTCCATTCTTTGCCAGGACCATCACTGAAGATTGCACCATTAGTAAGATCACAAAGCTTTCTGAGAATATTAATATTAGCTCCTAAAATATTGTGCTCTTGCCCCATTTGAGCCAGAGAGCCTGAAATACACAAATCTGAAAGTCAAACTGAAAGTTGAAAATAGAGTGCTGTGAATAAGACAGATCTGTGATTTCTAAAATAAAAGGTGAAAGATCTGCCTATGCAGTGTCAGTCGGCAAGGATGATCACACAGATATGAGAACAGCAAAGTTTGGTGATCCACACAAACGAGCTGCATAATAATATACAGTGGATATAAAAAGGCTACACACCCCTGTTAAAATGTCAGGTTTCTGTTATGTAATGTTTCAGAACTTTTCCCACCTTTTAATGTGACCTATAAATGGTACAACTCAATTGAAAAACAAACTGCAATCTTTTGGGGGGATGGGGGGAAAGTAAAACTAAAAAACTAAAATAATGTTAGTGTTGTGGTCTGATGAAACCAAGGTTGAACGTTTTGGCCATAATTCCAAAAGATATGTTTGGTGCAAAAACAACACTGCACATCATCAAAATAACACCATACCCACAGTGGTGGCAGCATCATGCTTTGGGGCTGTTTTTCTTCAGATGTAACAGGGGCCTTAGTCATGGTAGAGGGAATTATGAACAGTTCCAAATACCAGTCAATATTGGCACAAAACCTTCAGGCTTCTGCTAGAAAGCTGAACATGAAGAGGAACTTCATCTTTCAGCATGACAACGACCCAAAGCATACATCCAAATCAACAAAGGAATGGCTTCACCAGAAGAAGATTAACCCCCCTGGCGGTAATCCCGAGTGTGGCTCGAGGTTAAATTTCAGTATCATTAGCGGTAACCCCAAGCCACACTCGGGATTGCATTGCAGAATCCTGGTCCAGTGTATTACCTTGTCACCAGGATCCTGCAATGTCCCCCCGCTGTGTCTGCGGGCTGTGTCCTCCGCCCGATGCTCTGTGTGCCGGGCTCCGTTCTCTGCGAGCGTCGCAACGCATGGGGGCGGAGCCCAGTGGCAAATTCAAAAAGTACACAAAACATAACAGATTACATTACTGTATCAAATCATTTCACATCCCTATTATCCCTAGTGCTTTGTTCAGTGCCCTGCATACAGTTTTATATTATATATACTGTTCTTTCTGCCTGGAAACTTAAGACTGTCCATGGCGACCAAAAAGTGTCCCTTTATGTCAAAGAGTGGTTTTAGACCAGCTAGAAAACAGAGATAGTAAATTAGAACATTTTGCAGAATTGAGCGATAGTGAATCGTGGGGAAATGAATTTTATCATTATTATATTATTATTTTTTATAATTATTTATAGTTATTTATTATATTATAATTTATGATTTTGTGTTTCAAACGCTATTATACCCAGGATATCTACTAGACTCTTGTTTGGACAGATTTAAGTGTGTTATTCCTAAGAATGACAGGCCTACAATATAAAACGCCAAATTTCTATGCAAAACAATGTACCGCTTTGAGACGCAAAAATCTGACATAATCATACTGCTAGGGTGGCTACAGTTTTGGAATGACCCAGCCAGAGCCCAGACCTGTATCAGATTGAAAATCTGGGGGGTGATCTGAAGAGGGCTGTGCACAGGAGATGCCCTCGCAATCAGACAGATTTGCAGTGTTTTTGCAAAGAAGAGTGGGCAAATATTGCCAAGTCAAGATGTGCCATGCTGATAGACTCATACCCAAAAAGAATGAGTGCTGTAATAATATCAAAATGTGCTTCAACAAAGTATTAGTTTAAGTGTGTGCACACTTATGCAACCATATTATTTTATTTTTTTATTTTTACTTCCCTCCACCTAAAAGATTTCAGTTTGTTGTTCAACTGAGTTGTACAGCTTAGAAGTCGCATTAGAGGTGGAGGAGGTTTTATATCCACTGTATGCTAGTGTTGCTAAAGTGTATGCAAACCCTAAATCAGTTTTTCAGTATGTTTGCCTCATGCCTCAATATATTGGATTTTCTTAAGAAAATTGTTATGTTTGTAATTTTGTTGCAGCTTTTTTACCTGGAGCTCCTGCTGCAAATGGCATTTTCTGTTTAAAGCTGATAACTCTAATGCCGCTTACACACGAGCGAACTTTTCAGCATCAAAGGTCCGACTGTCTTTCCGAACGGAGTTACTACAGACTTTCGTACGACCGTACTTGCCCACACACGAACGGACTAAAGTCAGTTCAAAAGTCCGTTGGTTTGAACATGATGACGTACGAAGGGACTAGAATAAGGAAGTTCATAGCCAGTAGCCAATAGCTGCCCTTGCGTCATTTTTTGTCCGTCGGACTAGCATACAGACGAACAGATTTTTCGACCGGACTCGAGTCCGTCGGAAAGATTTGAAACATGTTCTAAATCTAAAGTCCATCTCATTTTTCGACAACAAAGGTCCGATGAAGCCCACACACGATCGAATTGTCCGGCGGATTCGTTCCGACGGACTTTTGCTGTCAAAAAGTCTGCTCGTGTGTACATGGCATAAGGCACTGACTTTCAATTAGCAGCAGTGTTGTCAGCCTGCTGAATAAGCTCCTTTAGTTGGCTGTTGGACTGTCCATTTGATAGGCCTGATAAGGAGTCCAAAAGCCAACTTAAAGGGTATGTACAAAGCAAATAAACAAAAAAGTCACATGGATTACCCTGAAAACTACTAGTACTATCCTCTATGAAACTGGAGGCTGCTTAAATCTCTAAAACAGAAAACTGTGATGTGAAATACACCTGGGGGCATATGACCAGTACAGGAAGTAAACCGGATCTTCGCCCTCCATTGCAAGTTGCCTCCCATCTACCCCTCCTCCCCTTCACTGCACAAATCAGGAACTTTTTTCCTCTTTGTTTATTTATTTCTTTTTTTCATTAAAGCAGACATGCAATTTGACCACTCTGCCTCCTGAGATGTACGTCACATATTCCAGGAAGCTTAAGCCTGGTACACACGGGCCAAATATCAGCCAGTATTGACCGGTTCAACAAAAACTGGCCAACATTTGGCCCGTGTGTACATCAGCCTGTTGAACTGGCATGCTGGAAAATCAGCATCCAATCAGCAATGGCAACCAATGGCTGTGAGCGCTGACCTGTTTGTTCTGTTGGGTGGGTAGTCCCCCTGTCAGAACACAATAGCTCAGTGGGGAGATCGCTGTACTAACGTTGCATAGTTAGTACAGTGAGCTCCTCTCAAGCTTCTCAGTTCTGAATGAAAAAAACTCATTGTGGTACCAGGCTTTAGTCTTTCATTGAGAAAGGAGGAGGGACTGGGGCCTAACAGCATGTCGGAGAAATGAAGGCTGAACCCGGAAGAGCTGACAGCTTCCCGATGTCACCAAAGAAGATAGCAATGCAGGAGTGAGAGGGGGGAGAGAAGAGAAGATGTCAGCCGGACAATGCTGGATCCGCTGGGCAGATGAGTAGGCGGGGGGTTAAAAAATTGGTGGGGGAGGTGCAGTGTGAAAATCCACTTTAACAATCCAGCAATAGAAAGAGATTTATAGAAATATAGTGCGAGGAAGATGCTGCAGACGAGAGAATGGCATTAAAATAACTAAGGTTATGTAAACACTAAGAATGATCTTGTCTTATTTGTTACCTTTTAGCCTGTTAAATATACCAATAAAAGTGTTTTTATATGTATTTGATAAATGCAAAAAAATATTTGTTGTTCATGTCAGAAATTCAAAGCTGTCCTGTGTCCAGTGCTCATTTCCTGTGTGTTGACCAAGGCAAATGTTTTTTCATTCAGCCAGTGGGTTGAACGAAAGAAAATGACCCAATTTCTACTTCCACACACTTTACGCGGATGAGAACCCCTCCCTATGCTCTGTTGTATTTTGACAGCAGGGAGAGTTCCTTGCAGTCAGAATACATTGATCGAATGAGAATTTTCCAACAGGTTGCTTGTACACAAAAGTGGAAGGGATGGGAGGACGGGAGCAAGGATAAATATCTTCCTCCACTGTCTTGTGAATTTTCTTGTACTACATCCTTTGAAATAGATATACATAAAAAAAAAAAAAAAAACCCTAATAGGAAAAGCTATATAGGATTTTGCAGGTACCACACCGAAAAATATGTTAAACGTTGTACATTTTATTGAACAAATTCACGTAAAATATTTAACATTTAAAAAACCCCAGAAAAGAAAGCAGGGTAAGAATATTGCATTTTGGCATACTATGAAACACATGCAATCATGATAAAGTACACAATGAAACCATATATATATATATATATATATATATATATATATATATATATATATATATATATATATATATATATATATATATATATATATATATATATATATATATATATATATATATATATAAGCCTGGGCCCAAGCAGGGGAGGGGGAGATCTCGTAAGGGGCGGGGGTACTGTCATGACTGCAGTAATGTTCATGTCTGTTTGCTCACCTTTCTGTTGTGTTCAGCTTAGAGGTCAGTCGCTGTTCACCTGTATGCTTACGTAATCTTCCCTCAAGCATAGCTCCACCCCAGCCTCTAACTAGGAACACTATATTAACATGTGCACTGCAAGCCAAGCCTTGATCAATATTGTGTGTTTGGCTTCCTGTGTGTTTCTTGCTGTGTGCTCTACGTCTGTTTCTCTTCACCGATCTTGGCTTGTTTTTTGACTATCCCTGCCTGCTTGTTACACTGACCTTTGGCGTGTTCTTTGTCTAAACCTTGTCTGCTAGTTCCCCCGACCTTTGGCTTATCACTTGACTATCCCTTGTTGTCCTTGAGTGCTGCTTCCTCTCTATCCTCCAGTAGCCTACCGTGAGCTGGGAGACCCTGGGGGCCGCGACCTGGAGCCAGTTGCAGCGCAGTCCATCCTAACCACTAGAGGCTCTGGTGAACACCTGCTGGCTCTTAGACCTGCACCCCAGGGAATCTTATGCTCCTGCTCCCAGTGGGAACTGTGTTGATGCTCCAGTGGACCTGCTTTCCTGAACCACCCAGAGCTTCATCCACAGCAGTCAGCCGTAGGGTCCACTACCTTAGCGGTGCACTCCTGACTCCAATGGTGTGCATCTGTCACCTGGCCTCAGGTGACCTGACATGCACTCTTAAACCTTGTGGACAGCCTTCCTAGAAGAGTTGAAGCTGTTAAAGCTACAAAGGGTTGGTCAACTCAATATTGAACCCTACGGACTAAGACTGGAATGCCTTTTAAAGTTCATGTGCGTGTAAAGGCAGGCGTCCCAATATTTTTGGTAATATAGTGTTTATTTGTTACATGTCTCCATTCACATAACATAACTTAAAAATATTTTAAGCGGCAGCTTGTACTTTTTAGAGGCTCTATTCTGGACCCTCCAGCAAGGAAGTAGTTTATGAGGGGCTGAGCAGCTGTGCTTTCCATATTTAACCCTGTCTGTACTGTGCAGGAAGATCTGCAGCTAGTTTTGAACATGTGAATCCCTAATGAAGGGATGAAGGGTTAAAGGTATAGAGGCTGGGCTTCTTGCATTGCATAATGAGGATAGAGTTGGGACAGGCTCACTCTAACATTGTTCAAAAAACCTTGCAGTCAGCCATGACACATTATCCTAAGAAGCATCTAAAAGGCATGCTGTGTGACGGGAAACACATAATGTATAGTGGGGTTTTCTCAAATTCGACTGCAAAGTGGAAATACACCTTAAGGAACTCACAAGGCATGTAGTAGTACTTCAGTGTTGTTAACTGCAACGGTAAGTGTTGTTACTGGCAGGATCCCCAGGTAAGAAATTCTGCAACTGATTCCCAAATAAAGATTTCCTTAAGTGACAACACACTAAAAATAAAAATTTGACAACACACTAAAAATAAAAATTTTGGGTTTATATACACTTTAATAAATAAATGCTACAGTGCATTTATTTAAGGAAATTTTTCTAAAAAATCATAAAATATAAAACTAAGAGGCATATTTATAGTTTAATGGGTCACTTTAATTCCCCTTTTTGTGCTAACTATACAGAACTGTGCATGCCAATTATGCTAAGGTGTCAAGCGTAAACATGAAATTGTCTCTTCTGAAAAAACAAGTGTAAAAAAAGCTATAAAACTAAAAAAATGACTACAAAAATGCACTACATGCCCATGTATATGTGATTACCCCTTCATTGTTGAGTTGAGGTGTTTCCAGTAAAGGCTACTGCTAATGCTACAGTTTACAAAGATATTTTAAACAACTGTGCACTTCCAAACTTGCGACAACAGTTTGAGGATGGTGCTTTTTTGTTCCAGCATAACTGTGCGCCTTTGAACAAAGCCAGCTCTATCAAGACGTAATTAGGCCAATCTGGTGTGGTGAAACTCAAGTGCAGAGAACCTACAAAAAGCCACAACCTTACTATTCAACACCTTTGAGATGAATTGAAACATTATATTTGAGCCAGGTCTTTTTGTCCAAAATTTTTACCTGACCTCACAAATTCCCACGGACACACAATATTGTGAAAAGCCTTGGAATGCCCAACAAACTCATATAGGTGTGATGGTCAAGTGTCCACAAACATTTACTATACATTATACATTTTGTTTCTAATATTCAAAATTATTCTAATACTATTAGCTAACAAAAGCCTGAAATCAGTCAGATGTCATTTCATAGACTGCAAAATAGAACAGACATTCTGATTGGCAGCTGTGGGCAAGCAAAACACACAGGAATGACACTTATGCTAGGTTCACACTTATGCATTTTTGTGGGCCACATTTGCGCGGGCACGGCAGCCCATTCAAATGAATGGGCTGCCGTGCAAGCATTTCTACAAAAAAAAAGGTGCATGTACCTTCCAAAAACGTGACCGCTGGGAAATTACATGGTCTTTTTGACCCTGTGATTTCCCTGCTGTTCCTGCAGCCACACTGCGATTTTTTTTTAAGCCCCGCGCATTTCCACAGAACAGTGCGTTTTCACTGCGGGTGGTTGTGAGTTCAGAAATTGCTGCGATTCCCGCATCCACACGCAGAAGTGTGCACCAAGCCTTAGGGAGTAATGGAGGAACTGTTTGTGATGAGTGTTTTATCCAATAAGGGTCTCTTTTCTCTCACATGTAATGAAAAATGACAACTTGCTCCATGTCAGTTTAGACATGTTTATATAGTGAATAAAGTCTGGTATTTTTCTAACCAGAAAATTTCACCTTGTTATCTTCCTGTGTTTTCATTGCTTCAGGAGGGTTTCATGTACCTAAAGGCGTAAATGTTGTAATTGTACCATTCGCTCTGCATCGAGATCCAGAATATTTCCCTGAGCCAGAGGAATTTAGACCAGAACGTTTTCTTCCTGAGAATTCAAGCGGACGTAATCCTTATGCATATATACCTTTCTCTGCTGGGCTTAGGAACTGCATAGGTAAGTTAAAAGGGTCAGCAGATTTGCAGAACATGAATCCAAAATACTGTTTTATGAACTTATGTAGCAAAATGTGTTTGTCATATGATATGGAAACAAGAATTTGGGTTAAAACTGTCCACTCAGGTATAGCTGTATTAGGGTACTATTTACACATGTGTTGCGGTAAAATTATGTTTTACAATGCCTTACCACAACTCACTTTAAAACATAATACAGTGTATGGTATGGTGCCATTCATTTTGAATCACACCCCTATGCACCTGTGCAGTGCGCCCAATGCTCTCGGGTGGTTGAGATGGTTTACATCTTGGTGTTGTGGTGCTCTTTATATAAAAAAAAATACTGTAGGTCTGTTAAAACCTGTTTTGTGCTCTGTGAGCAGCCCATTCAAAATGAATAGGCTGTCTTACTGTGACACAAAAATACTGCACGTTACCTTGCACGTGATAATACAATGAAGTATGAACAGCTCTAAAGGAGCACAATGCTCACACAGTACAGTGAAACTGTATTTACCGCAATCATCCAGTCACGAGCCAGAGATTTTTCCAGTATTGAAATGTTACACATGAGTAGGTAGTGAATTTTCAACTCCTTTTGTAAAATCGGCCCCATTGCAGCCAAGTACTTGTTGTAGTTTATCTGTTACATTTTTACCCCTTTAACACTATCATTGTTATTACCGTTTATATTATTATTACCGTTTTTTATTATTGAAGCGTACATTTTTGAGGGCAGGGAAAGAAATCATTGATGACTGATGAAACATTATTCGCATAGTTGCCAACTCCCGCAAATTTCTATGATCAGTAACTGATTTTGTTCCTAGGGATGATATAGTCATGATTTTCAAAAATTACCAATTTTGCTGTAATATTGGCCTTTTTAGTTAATTTTGATTGAAAAGCAGTATTTAAAATGCAAAGAGAACTGTATGGCAATGTAAGAAATATGGTGTAATTATGTATACACTAATACCTAGTAAATTGTTTGAAGACAGTGTGTTAGGAATACAACACAGGTGCTGCTGTTGGCTTCATATAATTAAAGACTCCATGTTCATCATCCTTGACTTGCTGCATGGTGGATAACTGACTTAGAACAAGTATGCAGCCAGTGAAGTTTATATAGTTGTTCCAGGACTGTGACTTACTAAAAGTGAAGTTAGGATGAAGATAAGCTTGTTCAAAAACAAGTTGGCAAACTGTATCCTGACTGGTTCCTGTTACAGATTTGACAAGTTACCTTCAAAAATAATCTTTTAAAAATCCCAGTTGCCAAAACTGCCCTCATTCCTAAAATAAACTTCCTAAAAGCATGTATATTCAGAAATACCCATACATTATTGTTTATAATTAGATGGAACTAATTACAAGAATCTGACACCCTCTCTTACATGGTATTTAAGCTTGTGTGGTCAGCCTGAATTAGGCTTGATGAGCTTTGATACACCAATTTATGCATCCACGTATCTGCACATTAAAATACTGTTATGCTTTGCACACTTGTACATAAAGTTGCATATCCCAGGATTAGCATAGAAAATTGCTGATGTTAATATGCTGACTATAAGGACACACATGATTTTGATTTCCACGTGGGGACTATTTACTAAAGTACAGTAGTAGGCTGTTCAATTAGCAACTGTGTATATGGAGCCAAATCCAATGAAGTAGATCCAGCATGAAATGTACAACCAAGTCATGGGCATTGATTAGCGCAGTTTTAGGATCACCTTTGCGTTATGAAATATGACATGTGAGGGCCACCATGGATAGCATATAAATGTGAATCCAGAAGTGGTTGAGTAACTTACTTTTTTATGTATGTGGTGTCTCTGCTTTATCGTCAGGCCAACGATTTGCTTTAATGGAAGAAAAAGTTGTTCTATCTACCATCCTGAGAAACTTTTCTGTGAAAGCAAGCCAAAAGAAGGATGAACTTTGCCTGGTGGGAGAACTTATTCTGCGTCCGCAGGATGGCATGTGGATTGAGTTGGAGCACAGAACACCCAGATCTGCTACCCAAACCTTGTGAAGCAACATCACTGTGTGAATCTTAACTTACTATCATTTTAATTGTTATTAATTGTAAATAGCTCATTCTGTCTGCTTGTGGACACATGGGAATACATATAAATTGTCCAACTATAGGCACTAGACATTTTATTGACGTTAAAAGACAGGCAGATAACGGGGGTTATTTACGAAAGGCAAATCCACTTTGCACTGCAAGTGCACTTGGAAGTTCAGTCGCTCTAAATCTAAGGGGTAGATCTGAAATGAGTGGAAGCTCTGCTGATTTTATTATCCAATCATGTGCAAGCTAAAATGCTGTTTTTTATTTTCCTTGCATGTCCCCCTTGGATCTACAGCGACCTTACTTCCAAGTGCACTTTTAGTGCACTTTCAAGTGCACTTGCAGTGCAAAGTGGATTTTCCTTTAGTAAATAACCCCCAATATGTAATTCCTGATGCCTTACGAGCCCCCTTGTTTCATGGGCAATATTGCAAGTACCTCAGACCACAAAAATGCAACATTTTAAAATTCAATAAACAAATTTGACAAGACGTGACTGGGAACCAGACACTCCTGTGCACGCCAGAACAAGAATAATATTAAGGTAAACACATTTACCACCCTTCTTTACACTAAACATTTTAATTATGCTATAGTAATTCTGTTGCGCTGTGAACACGTTTTAACCTTTGTAGATTAATTTGCTAATTTGTTCCCAAATCATGGGAAGTTCAGATCATGGTTATTTCAGAGAATTAATAAGAAGTGTAAAATCCTACATTAATTGAGCTGTCATGAATTTAGCCTATTTTTTATGCCATTTTTATTCATTTTCATTTGGATGCTGTTTTAATGGCAAAACAAAAAATTCACTAAAAAAAAGCAACATTTTTTTCCGTGTAGATAAGCATAGGAAAAGGATCAGGCACTCCGTTGATTGTAAAGATCTGTAGCATTTTATTCATTGTTTTGTTATTCAGTTGTACTTAATCAAAATAGACAGGAATAGAAGGAAAAGTAAAAAATCTGGTGAGGTAGTGATGATGTGCACAATACAATAACCAATCAGAATACTGCATTATGTGAGCATTGCTCTGTGTAGTGCCTTGTAGAATAAAGGGAATTGTAATTTTTCTTGGAAACGGAAGTAAGATTTATTCTTTCATTGGCATTCCAGTGGCAAATTTGCATGAAGCCTGGTAACTGGAGTTTTAAAGCAGCCTGTCACTTTTCAAATGTCTTACTCATTAATTGAATAATGCAAGTTATATAATGTTCTAATATACGTCATATGTCAAAATGGTTATTTTAGAAACTGTCTGTTTCCATAGAAACAGCTGTCATGACTCTGAGCAGACAGCCTGGCCACCAGAGTTCTGTATAAGTCTTCTTTCTAACCTCCCTCAAACTTAGCAAAGCTACTTAATCAACTCCTCATCTACCTGATTTCACTTTATTTGTAAGACGCTAAGCCTTAGCTTGAAGTTTATAACTGAGAATTTCTGAATATCTATCTATCTATCTATCTATCTATCTATCTATCTATCTATCTATCTATCTATCTATCTATCTATCTATCATCTTTTGAGTATCTGTGAATATCTTGGGGAAAATTAGATGTTGATGTATGTTTTTTGTTTTGTTTTTGTTGTTGTTTATTTGTTATAAAAATTTCAAAAATAAAATCTGAATAAAGTTTATAACTGAGAGGAGGTGTCTAAAATTTACAGGAGAGATAAGAAGACTGACAAAGCAAAGGAGTATGTGTGGGAATGTCCATGATTCAGAGCGAAAATTTCCATTTTCATTAAGTGGATATAGAAAATGTCATAACTTGCATGCAACTAATTGATGGTTAAGATCAAAAACAACCTATGACATGCTTATAGTGAACCGTTCACCATAGCTAAGTTATTATGTTTTACAGTTTATTTGATACACACCTCAACTTCATTGGAACTGAAGTCCAGAGCTCTGACACTGACATGTCTCCTACATGAAACAGTTCAAACACATCTCGGTATGGTCCCTTGGGTGGGCAAAGATGTACATGCTTTAATTTGCAGAATGCGTGAGACTCTCCAGATTTAGAAATGCCCATTTGTTAGTCTCCTAGAGCACTGAGATGCATTTTTATAATGCAACTAAGGTACATGTACCTTAAGGTGTATACTACCAGGAAACTGACAAAATTAGTAGCTTAGATGTGGTGGCAGGTTTGTTTTAATTGAACATTGGATTACATTAGTTTCATTGTAAATTTTCTGTAAAATATTGGTGTAATGGTGTTTTGAGGGATGGGTAATGTGTTGGAAAACATGGTTAGGATGGAGCGTTAACATTCCTGACATTTTTTTTTCATTACTGTTAAAAAATCAAGTAATGTATTTTGTACCTTCCAAAAGAAAGATACAATAAAATGCCTTTTAATATGTAAAATGACAAAAACCAGACAATGGTTATTCTTCTGTACATGATTATAACAAGATATGGTAAATTGTAATATGGAATGAGGCATTGAAACCCATATTGTCTGTTTGATTTAAATCCATGGTTGGCAATCAGTAATGTTTTTCTGGGCTCAAAAAATGTGTCCCTGCCTTATCTAAAGAGCTGCTACACCGTATAGTTAATTTGCTTAAAAGCAAACATATATTTTCGCACTTGCCCTTTATGGAACTGCTACAGCAATAAACACAATGGTGCGCTGTTCGTTTAAGTATGCAAGTATTCAGCTGTGCGCTGATGTAATCATCTATGTATATTAGAACAGCCTAGGCTCTAGAATTACAATAAGCCCCGTTCTTCTACACAGACTTGCATGAATGTGCTTAAACTTCAATAAATGAATAAAGTTTAAAAAAAATCTTTTAAAAGTGCATGCATAAATTGCTGTGCAAAGTACAATATTGCATGTCCAAAGATAAAGTTTAAAATGCAAACAACGAAAATGAAGTACAAAATGCCCATGATAAAAATAAAAATGAAATGTTGGGTGCTCCACACCATGTACGCCAGGTTCTGAAAATATGCATAAAGGTGCTCCTTAGTGAAAATAGGTTGGCCTCTTATCTGAATCAATGGATATCTAGAATAGAGATCATAAACAGCTTGCAATCAGTGACTATGGTGTTGATATCTCAGACAGCATATCTCCATGGCATCACAGGAATGCGATCCATACCTCCAGATAACATGCATAAGACATGTCTTGTGTGGTGAGGTAGGGGGCGCCGGTGTTGATATATCAAGTGATGACAAACAACTACAAGACAGTGAATAGTAAATGGATACACAAAAATGCAAATGTAACAAAAAAACAAAACGGTTAAACAAATAGCAATGAAGCAAAATGTGATTGCATAAATGTGTAAATAAAAAGTCCCAAACAAAAGAAGATTCCTTCTATGTGTAGATTTCTTCCAAACAAGTAATCACTGATCCTTCACCAAGCACTAGGACAACACCCAAAGTGTACCGGATAAGTGATCTGCTTACCAGAAAGATTTGACTTCTTTAGTTAAAAAGAAAGTCAAATGTCGCTTTGGCAGGATGATGCCTGCTCGCATATAGTATGACTGGAGATGTATAGGAACCTTCCTCCTCATAGTGTTAGGCAGGATATGTGAAAATAATAATAAACATCCATAGCGTAATATTTAATTAAAACGTTTTAAAAAAGAAATAGCCAAATGGCTGCTTACATATAAAAGTGCCTTGACCCGGCCCTGATCTGCTGGCTTGTCTCAAGATAGTGGCTGCATGTGCCTAGCGTCCACGTCTGGATGGCGTGTGTTCCACCAACCGGAAGTACAACCAGAATGACTGGAAATGGCAGTGTGAAAAGTGTGACCAGGTACCGCTTCGATGTACGTTTCGAAGTATGTATAGGACACTATAGGCAGCTTCTATTGCTTTGAATATTTGTCATTAAAATACAATGTAGCACCAAAGCCTTAAAGTGATTGTAAAGTCTCGTTTAAAAAAAAAAAAAAATAACAAACATGTTATACCTACCTCTTTTGTGCAGTTGGTTTTGCACAGTGCAGCCTGGATCCTCCTCGGGTCCCTCTTCGCTGCTCCTGGCCCCTCCCTCCTATCGAGTGCCCCCACAGCAAGCAGCTTGCTATGGTGGCACCCGAGCCGAGTCACAGCTCCGTGTATCCATTTAGACACGGAGTCCCGGCCCCGCCCCCGCCCCCTTTCTCCCCTGATTGGCTGACTAACTTTGACAGCCGCGGGAGCTAATGGGGCCACTGCCGTGTCTCAGCAAATCAGGAGGAGAGCTAAAACACACGGACATCACACGGACATCGCTGGAGAGAGATGGGGCTCAAGTAAGTAATTAGGGGTTGCTGGGGAGGCTGCTGCACACAGAAGATTTTTTATCTTAATGCATAGAATGCATTAAGATAAAAAAAACCTTCTGTCTTTACAGCTCCTTTTAACCAGTTGCCGACTGCCGCACTCCGATGTACGTCGGCACAATGGCACGGGCAGGCATAAGGGCTTACCTGTACATCCTACCCGGTGCCTGCGGCAGTCAGATTAGAGTCTGGAGCAATCCGAGCTGAGGGGGAGGCCACTGATTCATGGCCACCCCCTCACGATCGCTCCTGGCGAATGTCAAGCTTCCTCTGCTGCTGTAATGTAAACAGTGAAGTGATGTCATCGCTCCTCGTGAAGCCTTTTCGTTCCGGTTTCCGGGGAGAGAAGATATCAAGTAAGTGCACAAAACACTACACTTACAGTAGAACACTCTAGGCACACTTTTCACCCCCCTGCACCCACTGTCACAGTGACACCAATAGCAGTTTTTTTTTTTTTTTTTTTACTGATTTTAGCATTGGTGTCATTTGTGACAGTTATAAGTGGTAGGGCAGTTAGTGGTAGACCCCTTTAGGTCTAGGGTACCCCCCTAACCCCCCTTAATAAAGTTTTAACCCCTTGATCACCCCCCGTCGCCAGTGTCACTAAGCGATAGTTTATCTGATCGCTGTATTAGTGTCACAGGTGACGTTAGTTAGGCAGGTAAGTATTTAGGTTTGCTGTCAGGTTTTTATAGCGTCAGGTACCCCCATATACTACCTAGCAAAGGTTTTAACCCCCTGATTGCCCCCTAGTTAACCCTTTCACCAGTGATCACTGTATAACTGTTACGGGTGACGCTGGTTAGTTCGTTTTTTATAGTGTCGGAGCTCCCGCCGTTTATTACCTAATAAAGGTTTAACCCCCTGATTGCCCGGCGGGTGATATAAGTTAGGTTTTAGGATCAGATTGGGTCTGCGTCGCCCCAAGCAGCGTCAGGTTAGTGCCAGTACCGCTAACACCCACGCACGCAGCATACACCTCCCTTAGTGTTATAGTATCTGAATGGATCAATATCTGATCTGATCAGATCTATACTAGTGTCCCCAGCAGTTTAGGGTTCCCAAAAATGCAGTGTTAGTGGGATCAGCCCAGATACCTGCTAGCACCTGCGTTTTGCCCCTCTGCCCAGCCCACCTAAGTGCAGTATCGATCGATCACTGTCACTTACAAAACACTAAACACATAACTGCAGCATTCGCAGAGTCAGGCCTGATCCCTGCGATCGCTAACAGTTTTTTTTGGTAGCATTTTCATACAGTTGCTAACGGTCAGGAGCTTTTTTACCTGTGAGTCTCACTACTGTATTAAATTTAGAGCCCAAAATGGCAAATCGAAGGTACAGTAGTGAAGAGGCCTACACGTTTCTGAGCATGACAGATAGTGAAGAGGAAGTTACTCATCTGTCAGATTCAGGCTCAGAATACGAACCTGTAGATAGCAGCGGCTTCATGACAGATAGCTCTGACGATGGAGTTGTGGTCCCTGCCAAGGTCCAGACCCCAGTCTTCTTCTGCTGTTGAGGTACAAGAACTGCAGGGCCCTCGTATGGAGCAGAGAAGTACTAGCGCCGCTATTCCTTCTGGTGAACTGGCAAGCACCAGCGGCCTAGTACATCCAACACTGCAGTAACACTTGGTGATGTGGCGAGTCCCATAAGCGCAGTTCAAGTTGGCGAGGTGGCAAGCACAAGTAGTGTCCTGCTACCACCAAGAAGACAAACACAGGCCCGTCGTGCCCATAGTGACCTTCCTGCTGCATTCGCCAATCCTAACTGGGAACCCACCACTTCTGCAGCACCCGTACCATACTTTCCCCATTCACTGGCCAACCCAGCATTCAGGTGGAAACAGTTGATTTTCCGTCACTTGATTTTTATTCGCTGTTTTTCACCGAAGATCTCTATAGATCTATTGTGGACCAAAGCAATTTGTACACTGGTCAACACATCGCCACTATTCCCCAGTCCTCCCTTGACAGAGATTGGAAACCAATTATGGTTTCCGAATTTAAGATCTTTCTGGGCCTATTCCTCCTCATGGGCACAACCAAAAAGAGTGAGTTGCGGTCATATTGGTCCACTGACCCAATTCACCATATGCCCATGTTCTCTGCTTCCATGGCCAGGGCACGATACGAGCAGATTTTGCGGTTCATGCACTTCAACAACAATGAACTCTGTCGTCCTCGTGGAGACCCTGGATACGATCGGCTCTACAAAATTCAGACCCTTGTAAACCACTTCAACCAACGTTTTGCAGACTTGTTTACTCCCCATCAAGTTGTCTGCGATGATTAGTCCATGATTAAGTTTTCTGGCCGCTTGTCATTCAAACAGTACCTTCCCAGCAAGCGTGCCAGATACGGGGTCAAGATGTATAAGCTCTGTGACAGGGCCACAGGCTATACATGTAGTTTTATGGTTTACGAGGGAAAACTGCCCTGACTACATAGGAAGCCCTGGCAAGATTGTGTGGGACTTGGTGTCACCCTTATTCGGAAAGGGGTACCACTTATACGTGGACAATTATTACACGAGCGTGCCACTTTTTAGTCACTTGTTTGATCATCAGATTGGAGCATGTGGCACCATGTGATCTAATCACCGGGGCTTTCCCCAGCGGCTTGTAGATTCCCATCAGGCTGGGGGAGAGGGCTTGCTTGAAGTGTAATAACTTGCTCGCTATGAAGTGGAGGAATAATAAGAATGTTTTCATTCTTACCTCCCTTCATGCAGACACGACTGTCCAAATTACTACGGCGACTGGTGTTGTGGAGAAACCCCTCTGTGTCCACAAGTATAACCAAAATATGGGAGGGGTGGACCTCAACGACCAGTTGTTGGCGCAGTACCTAGTTGCCCGTAAGGCCAGACGCTGGTATAAAAAAGTGTCTGTATACTTATTTCAATTGGCTTTGCTGAACGCTCATGTGCTATACAGAGCTTCAGGACGGACGGGATCCTTCCTTAAATTCCAGGAAGAGATTGTCAGAGCCCTTCTGTTTCCAGACAGTGCTCCACCTCACCTTCCCCAACCAAATGCAGTAAGCCGGCTGCATGAGAGGCAGTTTCCTTATGTCCTCCCGAGTACCCCTACCCAACGAGCCCCCCAAAGAAATTGTCATGTCTGTAGAAAGTGCGGATATAGGCGTGACACCCGCTATTATTGTCCCTCCTGTCCTGACAATCCTGGTCATTGCATTGGTGAATGTTTTGAGCGATACCATACACTAGTTGAGTTTTAGCGTAGGGTACAGCATTGCACAGACTAGGCACACTTTCACAGGGTCTCCCAAGATGCCATCGCATTTTGAGAGACCTGAATCTGGAACCGGTTACAGTTACAAAAGTTACAGTTACAAAAAAAAAGTGTAAAAAAAAAAAAGTGAAAAAAAAAATACACAAAAAAATAACATAAAAAAACAAAAATAGTTGTCGTTTTATTGTTCTCTCTCTCTCTATTCTCTCTCTATTGTTCTGCTCTTTTTTACTGTATTCTATTCTGCAATGTTTTATTGTTATTATGTTTTATCATGTTTACTTTTCAGGTATGTCATTTTTTATACTTTACTGTTTACTGTGTTTTATTGTTAACCATTTTTTGTTTTCAGGTACGCCATTCAGCTGCAGCACGGATTCATTTATCTTGACAGCAACAGCGTTTGCTCCCACGATACATAAAGCTGTGACTCCAGCTCTGTCGGAGGTGATTTCACCACCACAGTTGAAAAAAAGAGCATATATGCCGAAGCATGGGGGCAAAAAGGGCGGAGGAGCGATTTGCTCCTACCTTTTGCGGGTGGATGCCCCCATGCTTCGCCATATATATATATATATATTTTAGGCACAGGTTACGTTAAAAAATGTTTTATTTTTTACTGTTTTTTTTGTATTTGCTTTGCAGGTATGGTAAGTCTTATGCCCTGTACACACGGTCGGATTTTCCAACGGAAAATGTGTGATAGGACCTTGTTGTCGGAAATTCCGACCTTGTGTAGGCTCCATCACACATTTTCCATCGGAATTTCCGACACACAAAGTTTGAGAGCTTGCTATAAAATTTTCCGACAACAAAATCCGTTGTCGGAAATTCCAATCGTGTGTACACAAATCCGACGCACAAAGTGCCACGCATGCTCAAAATAAATTAAGAGGCGAAAGCTATTGGCTACTGCCCCGTTTATAGTCCCGACGTACGTGTTTTACGTCACCGCGTTCAGAACGATCGGATTTTTCGACAACTTTGTGTGACTGTGTGTATGCAAGACAAGTTTGAGCCAACATCCGTCGGAAAAAATCCATGGATTTTGTTGTCGGAATGTCCGATCAATGTCCGACCGTGTGTACAGGGCATTACTGTTATACTGTAATGTTACTTTGTTTTATTGTTAACCATCATTTGCTTAGCAGGTACGCCATTCAGTTGCAGTGTGGATTTATTTATCTTGACAGCAACAGCGTTTGCTCCTATGATACATAAAGCCGTGACTCCAGCGCTGTCGGAGGTGATTTCACCACCACAGTTAAAAAAAAGAGCATATATGCCGAAGCATGGGGGCAGCAGGGGCGGAGGAGCGATTTGCTCCTAACTTTTGGGGCGGATCCCCCAATGCTTCAGGATATATAAATGGTGCATGTATGCCCATCATTAGAAGTGGGTGGATGAAGGGAGGTATTCTAATGGTGGGCATATCCACCGATCAATTTCTTTTTTTCGTTCAGCCAACAAGCTCCATGAAAAAAAGATTACAATATATGCCCAACAAGGACCAGCAACGTACTGGTGTGTTGCTGGACTTTGAGTGGTTATACCAGAATGATGCCTGCAGGTTTAGGTATCATCTTGGTATCATTCTTTTCAGACAGCGGTCGGCTTTCATGAAAAAGCAATCCTAGCGGCTAATTAGTCTCTAGACTGTTTTTACAAGCAGTGGGAGGGAATGTCCCCCCCCACCATCTTCCATGTTTTTCTCTGGCTCTCCTGTCACAACAGGGAACCCGAGAATGCAGCCGGTGATTCGGCCAGCTGACCATAGAGCTGATCAGAGACCAGAATGGCTCCAATCATCTCTATGGCCTAAGAAACCGGAAGCTACGAGCATTTCATTCATGACTTTGATTTCGCCAAATGTAAACAGCGCCATCTGTGGTCAGATGCTTTGAGGGCAGAGGAGAGATCTAGGGTCTAATAGACCCCAAATTTTTCAAAAAAGAGTACCTGTCACTACCTATTGCTATCATAGGGGATATTTACATTCTCTGAGATAACAATAAAAATGATTAAAAAAAAATGAAAGGAACAGTTTAAAAATAAGATAAAAAAGCAAAAAAATAATAAAGAAAAAAAATTTAAAAAAAGCACCCCTGTCCCCCCCTGCTCTTGCGCTAAGGCGAGCGCAAGCGTCGGTCTGGCGTCAAATGTAAACAGCAATTGCACCATGCATGTGAGGTATCACCATGAAGGTCAGATCGAGGGCAGTAATTTTAGCAGTAGACCTCCTCTTTAAATCTAAAGTGGTAACCTGTAAAGGCTTTTAAAAGCTTTTAAAAATGTATGTAGTTTGTCGCCACTGCACGTTTGTGCGCAATTTTAAAGCATGTCGTGTTTGGTATCCATGTACTCAGCCCAAGATCATCTTTTTATTTCATCAAACATTTGGGCAATATAGTGTGTTTTAGTGCATTAAAATTAAAAGTGTGTTTTTTCCCAAAAAAATGCGTTTGAAAAATCGCTGCGCAAATACCGTGTGAAAAAAACACCATTTTAATCTGTAGGGCCTTTGCTTTAAAAAAAATATATAATTTTTTGTGGGTTCAAGGTAATTTTCTTGCAAAAAAAAAAAATATTTTTTCATGTAAACAAAAAGTGTCAGAAAGGGCTTTGTCTTCAAGTGGTTAGAAGAGTGGGTGATGTGTGACATAAGCTTCTAAATGTTCTGCATAAAATGCCAGGACAGTTCAACCCCCCCCCAAATGACCCCATTTTGGAAAGTAGACACCCCAAGCTATTTGCTGAGAGGCATGTCAAGTCCATGGAATATTTTATATTGTGGCACAAGTTGCAGGAAAAAGACAATTTTTTTTTTTTTTTTGCACAAAGTTGTCACTAAATGATATATTGCTCAAACATGCCATGGGCATATGTGAAATTACACCCCAAAATACATTCTGTTGCTTCTTCTGAGTACAGGGATACCACATGTGTGAGACTTTTTGGGAGCCTAGGCGCGTACGGGACCCCGAAATCCAAGCACCACCTTCAGGGTTTCTAAGGGTGTAAATTTTTTATTTCACTCCTCACTGCCTATCACAGTTTCGGAGGCCATGGAATGCCCAGATGGCACAACCCCCCCCCCCCCCCCCAAATTACCCCATTTTGGAAAGTAGACACCCCAAGCCCACCATCTAAAAAACAGGATTCAATACAGGGTTCTCTTATAAAACTACAATTTTTCTAGATAGATATGACAATGATTTTGGCAAGTTCCTCTTACCCAAACACTTCCTTCCTTGAAGATAAAATAAAGTGATCTCGCGCAGACTAGCAAATATTCTAAAATACAAAAAGTGCAACGTGCAGCCAAGGAGGGGTGAGAACTTCAAATATAGGTTGAAGAAACTGTGAAAAAATTTATTTTAACAAGGGACATAGAAATATTAACAAATGAAAGCAAATGTCCGCTAAATGAGCAAAAAAGTGGAAAAAATCAATACATGTGCAAAAAAATCGCATGTGCAAAAAATGCAAGAAAAATGCGTATATGGGCACATAAAAATTAGTTCACTCTAAGGGACAGAAAGATGATATTATCTCGTCTTCTATTGAGAACCGTGAGTACAAGGGTAATAAATGTTCATAAAGTAGTGCACAGAGATGGTGTGGTAATGAGAAAGAAAATCAGTGCTGCTCAGTATCCATGTAAAACTTGTTGTAATATTATATGCACATATGCACAAAAATTAATTCCCAAACAGTCAGTCTCCCAGAACTCTCACCTCAGATACTGTAATAAATCCCATGGTTATATGGACATAACTCTCCACCGCTCCCCTTTGGCTCCTTCTCCAGCTCAAATACACTTCAACAAGGGTTAGGGGTACCTTCTCCAGCTGTAAATGTCTTTACTCAGCCGTCCCTATACACTCCGGTATGTTAATAAGGTAGTGATGGGGAAGAGAAAGAACAAAAGTGCCTCCAATAATGTAGTGGGGTTATAAAAGACCAAGGTACGTTTTGTTAAAACAATTGGGTGGACTCTTACATGAAAAACAAAAATAACAGGCAAGAACAGTTTAAAACTGGCGTTTTCGGCGCCTCCTTACATCACTTCCGGTGCACATCTGATTCCAGCCACTCCCTACGCGTTACGTCACGTGACTTCATCTGGGGAACCGGATTGGCCGTGCAGGCATTGTTTTTATGTGCTGAAACCGGAAGTATTAGAGCGGCCATTTTCTTATGGACCGTTCATTGTTTACATCGCGGCCATTTTATTGGTTATCCATGCACACCGCATGGCGGCCATTTAGTTGTAGTGTGATCGTTCTTATTTCACAAAGATGAGATGATAATGTAAAGGAATCAACCAGACATTGGCTGGATGATGATATAAATACAAATGGGCATCAAAATAGAATGAAAATAGGAATACTAAAAATCTTATAAGCCCAATGAATTGAAGTAAACATAAATAAGAGAATGAGATCTTTTATAGATGATCAATAAATGAATAATTCACTCCACAGACGTATTATTGCCAGATAGGCTCTCTAATATATCAAACTGCCTCAGTCGTGCACCAGAGGAAATGACACTCATTTAAATTATTTTAAGTATATAAAAACATTTTAGGTATATAAAAACATCTATATATGGGATAAGATTATATAAAGATGCCAAGAATAAATAAAAATCTGTAGTGATGGAATAAGGCAAAAATATAAATAAAGAAAATCAAAGAGAAAAATGAAAAAAAAAATGAAAATGAAAATAAAACTAAAAATAAAACTAAAAATAGAAATAAAACTAAAAATAGAAATAAAAATAGGAATAGAAAAAATGGAAAGGAAAAAATAAATAATAAATAATAAAAAATAAATAAAAATTGAATGAAAAGGTTAGTAAGTGAAACCTAAAAAGTAAAATTGATGAAAATGGAAAATACCCAAAAAAATAGGGTCAATTAAATCTATTATAAAATGTTAAAAGGCCTCGGAAACATTAGAAATGGATAAATGCGCCCCAAACTAAAAATTACAGAGAAACATTTAAGATCGAACTCTACGTTCATTCCTCTAGGGGACAGGGTTTGCATAGTATGTATTCATTTAGACTCTTTTTGACTTATTGTCCTAACCTTGTAGCTACCTCTCCAAGATTTATTGTATTTTTCAATACCCCAGAATTGTAACTGTGACGGGTCTTTATTGTGTACTAGAGCGAAATGCCTAGATACACTATGCTTAGGAAAGCCATTTACAATATTATATAATATGTTCTTGCATTCTCACTTTGAGGGCTCACTTTGTTCTGCTATTGTAAATTACAGCTGCATTGTAATACATAGACCACTCCTTCAGTATGGCAGCCGATAAAATCTCTAATAGTAAAAGATTGACCAGTATTCATGGCTTCAAATTCAGTTCTTTTCTTCTGGAATTTTTTCGCATGTCGGCATGCGTAACTATTCCTGCAAGGATAGAATCCCTTGCCACTAAAAAAGGTATATGTTGCTTTGGGGGGCGGTTCCACTACCGACCTGACAATCAGGTCTTTGATTGTAGGTGCTCTTTTGTATATAATGTTAGGTCGATCTGGAAGAATTTTTTTTAGGTCTTTATCGTTCTTTAAAATGTGCCAATGTGGTTGGATTAATTTGGCTACCTCTTTATGTTGGACATTGTAGTCCAATATCAAACATGGTGCTTCTTGTTCAAATGTTTTCTTTGGCTTGTTCCGTAGCATCTCTGTTCTGTCCATTTCGTTCACATGTATCTGTTTTTCTATCCATGAGTCATCATATCCCTTTGTTATAAACCTTGCTCCAATATGTTCAGCTTAGAGTTTGAAATCTTCTTCTTTTGTGCAATTTCTTTTGAGTCTTATTAGTTGCCCCTAGGGATTGTTATAAAGCCAAGGTTTGTGATGGCAACTGTCGATCGACAAATAGCTATTAGTGAGAAAAGAGAGAAAGTCCCTGCGCAAAGGAATAAGTACTGATTGAGGTCAGGAAGTAGTTAATGGAACTGCTGCCTCTAAAAATTACTTCCACTAGGTGGAGTAAGTGAAATTAAAAGGAAAACGAAGTAGATATGGCGCCGTTCAGTTGTTATCAAAAGCTGGTTAGAATTTAAATGTGTATACTGCTCCCTTTGATAGGAGAAGAAATTGAGATAGGAGAAGGGATTTGGGGAGAGAGGAGGATTGGTGTGCAATGATAGGTAATATCTAGTGAGTAGCAATTGGGTGAATCATAACCAAATATATGTGCACAGTTTAATTAAAACATTTAGTATAAAGACTGGGTGTGTGTTCATTGATGTGAAACCCAGTATGCATAAGCCCTTGGATTTAATGTAAGTGAACTAGTGATCCGTGTACCTGACACAATCTAAGATACAGTGTGTCAGAAACCACAGAAAAAATTAAAATGACTGTAATATGCAAATGCTGTACAACGTAAATAAACCATCTAAAGTGCAATGAATACCAAATCAATACCATGTGCATATAATATTACAACAACCATAGTATAAATAGTGCAAAAAATATGATGCTAATATAAAGTGCTGGTGTGTATAAACAGCTACTATATAACAAAATGGATTACAAGGTGCTCTTGTGCCAGTGAAGGGATCCTTCTGATACTCTGGTGGGCTTTCCAGTGAAACAACACTCTGTGCGTGCCTTATTCGTGCTCCTATTGTGACTGCACTCTCCAGATCCTTCACCCCCTCCTGGGGTCAAACACCTCCACAGTATGTGCCACTGTGTAGCAATATGGGATAACTCCGTCCTTAGTGTTGGCTCTTAACAATACAAAAGCTCTTGTCAGCTACGAAATAAACGAGAACAGTTTTTGCAGCCGTTCGGTGTTCTCCTTTTTGTAACTGTTCTGAATAAACTTTATCGGTATGCCCTGATTCCTGGCAGGGCAAGGTTTAGCTCAATAACCACCTGATACACACCAGCACTTTATATTAGCATCATATTTTTTGCACTATTTATAGTATGGTTGTTGTAATATTATATGCACATGGTATTGATTTGGTATTCATTGCACTTTAGATGATTTATTTATTTATGTTGTACAGCATTTGCATATTACAGTAATTTAAATTTTTTCTGTGGTTTCTGACACACTATATCTTAGATTGTGTCAGGTACACGGATCACTAATTCACTTACATTTAAATCCAAGCGGATGTTTTTATCATTATTATTTAATTTATTTAGGAAATCCTCAAGCGTATTTCTACTGCCATTCCACACAATAATTAAGTAATCGATATATCTTTTATATAGGGTGAGTTCAGCAGGGGTATCCTCATAGACTGATTTTTCCTCCCATTGTGCCATAAAGGCGTTCGCAACTCCCGGCGCGAATTTGGCACCCATTGCAATTCCTATGGCCTGTTTGTAATAGTTCTGATCATGCCAGAAATAATTGCATTTCAGGCAAAAGTCAAGGCACTTAATCAGGTATTTTCTTTGCTTTCAGATAAGGTTGCTGTGATTTCTGAGAAGCCATTTTGTCGCTGAACATGCATCATGATGTTGGACAATCGTGCATAACGATGCTACATCAGCCATGGCCAATAAGGTTCTTCCCTCCAATACTGGTGTTGTGTTTAGTAGTTGTAGCAAATGCTTGGTATCCTTAAGATAAGCTTGAGTATGTTGAACTGCTGGTTGAATAACATAGTCTATATACTGTCCCATCTTTACCGTGAGGGAGTCTATCCCATTCACGATGGGTCTACCTGGTGGACTTTCTTTGTTTTTGTGGATTTTCGGGACAGTATAGATGACAGGGATTCTACATGACTCTGGTATGAGGTATTTTGATTCTTTTTTGTTCATTCCCAGATTGACCAAAAGCTCCAATTCCTTCTTGTATTTAATAGTAGGGTTTCCCCGTAATTTGATATAAGTATCTTCATCCTGTAGTTGTCTATTGAGCTCTCCCTGGTATTGTTCTTTAGATTGTATGACCACCCCTCCCCTTTATCTGCTGGTCTTATTACTATATCATTTCTTTTAGTTAATAGTTTTTAATACCTTTCTTGATGTGTATAGGATCCAACATTTTCTTCAATTTAAGAGATTCCAAGTACTGCAGGACTAACTTCTTGAATACATCAATGTGTTGGTTGTCCGATACTTGTGGATTGTACAGAGAATTATTCTGAGTTGTATTTGCTGATCTATAGGGGTTGTTCATGATGTATTTCTTGATGTTAATTTTTCTTATGTATTTTTGTATCCCTGTATAAGTGTAAAATTTGTTGAGATTTTTAATTGGGGCATGTTTCAGTCCTTTGTCCAACACGGCCAATTCATCTGCCGTGATGGATATGGCACTAAGGTTTACGACATTCTCTCCAACTAACTTGAGGTAATTTCCTGGGAGATCGATATGGATCTTGCGGTTGTCTCCGGGGTGATCGATATGGATCTTTGGGTAATCTCCGAGGGGAGTAATGTCTCCTCTCCCTGTCTAAAAAAGACCTCTGCGTGTCATATTCCGACCTCTCTTTCTGGTGTTGAATAGGTTGAACTAGGTTGTGTTTGTTCTATCTTGCTCTGCCATTTAAAGACTTGGTCCGTTTTTAATCGGTCACATCTCGCTGATATTTCTTCATTTTGCGTTGTTGCACTTCCAAATCTTTAGCAATCAAGTCTTTATTCAATTGTGTGGCGAGTTTTCACAAGGAGTCTGTGGACTCCTTGTGAGGTTCTAGTTTTGATTTTATTAATTCAATTTGTTGTTCTATTAGTATGGTCTTTTTTAGTTTCCTACCTAGTAGAAATTTCAGATCTTCCACACTTTTGCTATTAAAAAAATTCAAACCATTCATCCGTAGAGGCTTTGTCCGTCAGACCATCATTAGGTGGTAATTCCCACCGTAGACGCCTAGGGACAATGTTCTCCCTAATATATCTTTCAAAGGTGTTGGTGTCCCACCATAAGTTGGCTTTTTTCTCCATAAGATGTCCCAATTTCCTGACTACACTTTCTAGGTCCATATTGCGTGTTTTATTTTGTGGGTTAAAAACCTCATCTAAATTAACATTTCTATTCTCCATGAATGTGAAAAGATCCATTGTAGCTGCAAAGGTGTTTGATGTGAGGTATAAATAATAAAAAGTGTATGGATGTCCCTCGTGCTACTCTGAGTAATAGGTGAATAAATAGAAGAAGAAAAATCAAATATGAAATGAATAAATAAATTAGACAAGTGAAAAGAATCTGCAGCAAAACCTAATGGTGTTCACAGCACCTAACAATGAGTAAAATAAATAAAGTGATCTCGCGCAGACTAGCAAATATTCTAAAATACAAAAAGTGCAACGTGCAGCCAAGGAGGGGTGAGAACTTCAAATATAGGTTGAAGAAACTGTGAAAAAATTGATTTCAACAAGGGACATAGAAATATTAACAAATGAAAGCAAATGTCCACTAAATGAGCAAAAAAGTGGAAAAAATCAATACATGTGCAAAAAAATTGCATGTGCAAAAAATCGCATGTGAAAGATATATTAACAATATTAACAAGTGAAAGCAAATGTCCATTAAATAAACAAAAAAATGGAGAAAGAATCAATAAATGTGCAAAAAAAATTAAAAATCGCATGTGCAAAAAATGCAAGAAAAATGCATATATGGGCACATAAAAATTAGTTCACTCAAAGGAACAGAAAGATGATATTATCTCGTCTTCTATGGAGAACGGTGAGTACAAGGGTAATAAATGTTCATAAAGTAGTGCACAGAGATGGTGTGGTAATGAGAAAGAAAATCAGTGCTGCTCAGTATCCATGTAAAACTTCATAAATTAAATCATTCCCGAACAGTCAGTCTCCCAGAATTCTCACCTCATATACTGTAATAGATCGCATGGTTATATGGACATAACTCTCCACCGCTCCCCTTTGGCTCCTTCTCCAGCTCACATACACTTCAACAAGGGTTAGGGGTACCTTCTCCAGCTGTCTTTACTCGTCCCTATACACTCCGGTATGTTAATAAGGTAGTGATGGGGAAGAGAAAGAACAAAAGTGCCTCCAATAATGTAGTGGGGTTATAAAAGACCAAGGTACGTTTTATTAAACCAATTAGGTGAACTCTTACATGAAAAACAAAAATAACAGGCAAGAACAGTTTAAAACCGGCGTTTTCGGGACCTCCTTATGTCACTTCCGCTGCGTGTCTGACTCCAGCCACTCCCTACGTATTAAGTCACGTCATCTGGGGAACCAGATTGGCTGTGCAGACATTGTTTTTATGTGCTGAAACCGGAAGTATTAGAGCGGCCATTTTCTTATGGACCGTTCATTGTTTATATCGCGGCCATTTTATTGGTTATCCATGCACACCGCATGGCGGCCATTTTTTATTTCTATTTTTAGTTTTATTTTCATTTTTATTTTTATTTATTTTTTTGCCTTATTCCATCACTACAGATTTTAATTTATTCTTGGCATCTTTATATAAACTTATCCCATATATAGATGTTTTCATATACCTAAAATGTTTTTATATACTTAAAATAATTTAAATGAGTGTCGTTTCCTCTGGTGCATGACTGAGGCAGTTTGATATATTAGAGAGCCCATCTGTGTCTGTGAAGCGAATTATTAATTTATTGATCATCTATAAAAGATCTTGTTCTCTTATTTAAGTTTACTTCAATTCATTGGGCTTATATGATTTTTAGTATTCCTATTTTCATTCTATTTTGATGCGCATTTGTATTTATATTATCATCCAGCCAATGTCTGGTTGATTCCCTTACATTATCATCTCATCTTTGTGAAATAAGAACGATCACACTACAACTAAATGGCCGCCATGCGGTGTGCATGGATAACCAATAAAATGGCCGCAATGTAAACAATGAACGGTCCATAAGAAAATGGCCGCTCTAATACATCCGGTTTCAGCACATAAAAACAATGCCTGCACGGCCAATCCGGTTCCCCAGATGAAGTCACGTAACATAAAGCGTAGGGAGTGGCTGGAGTCAGACGTGCACCGGAAGTGACGTAAGGAGGCGCCGAAAACGCCGGTTTTAAACTGTTCTTGCCTGTTATTTTTGTTTTTCATGTAAGAGTTCACCTAATTGTTTTAATAAAACGTACCTTGGTCTTTTATAACTCCACTACAGTATTGGAGGCACTTTTGTTGTTTCTCTTCCCCATCATTACCTTATTAACATACTGGAGTGTATAGAGACAGCTGAGTAAAGACATTTACAGCTGGAGAAGGCACCCCTAACCCTTGTTGAAGTGTATGCGAGCTGGAGAAGGAGCCAAAGGGGAGCGGTGGAGAGTTATGTCCATATAACCATGCGATTTATTACAGTATGTAGCGCTTACCCCCGAAGGAGCGGCTGATTATTATATGCGTAATTCACGTTTACCACCTGACCCACGGCAGCCCATACAATCAGAAACAGTCCATAGGGTATTTTTCTTTTGCTTTTATTTAAGTAACATGAACTGGGATAGGAGAAGGGTTTCTTTTGAGATGCTCTTTTGTTGCTTTGTAATCTTTTCTTTGCCTCTCATGCAGAGACTTAGAATCATTGCGGATAATAGGAAATAATTCTATGTGATTTCTTCATCAGGGAAGATGGAAGTAGATTTGATAGAGAATAATTGATAAAGAGTCACTCTGAATAACTTCTTCATCTGCAGAACTTTTCAAGAACGGTCTGTATCTCTATATGTGTACTAGTAACTTTACCGCCACCTCTTTACCACTACTTCCCATCTGCATGGTACTTCCAAGTTAAGCTAAAGAAAAGTCACTCTGAATAACTCCTCCCGCTTGACTGATTGGAATCCCGGGGCATTGTTGAACCCAAAGTCACAGGCCATCACCACCTGTCTCATTGACTTGTGTACCAACATCCCTCAGCCTCTGGCAGTAACCGTCCCTTGGGCTTTCACTCATGTGATCAATAGTTCATGTGCCACTCATAAACGATCGATCGCCCAGTTTCCTTCCGCTTAGTTGCTACTTCTTCTGCAATGATTCTTTCATCCCTTTCCTCTTTTCTGGCACGCTCCCTTCCCCACAGGGGCGGCCAGTGACTACATGCTGCAAGGTGTCATCTCCTCTTCTATGAGTGCCGGTTCTCCACCCTCCTCGCAAGGGGGGCTCCGTTGGCTCCCTTCCGGGAACCAGGCTGAGCTTCTCTCCAAACTCGAACTCCTGACTCGCCATATGACCCGGCTTTTTATATGAGAGTCCTGCCTCCTGCCAAACAAATTAATGACATTAATTACATACACCCCCCACTTAAATCACAACTGTCCCCAGTTGTGGGGAATGAATTTAGAATACCTCCTTAAGTTTAAAGAGGGAAAAGCATCTCATTACATCAAATGGCATGGGGAAAAGGAAAATAAACTTGAAACAGAAATAACATCGACATTACTGTACACAATAACAGCACAATATAGTGTTCATTTATACAATTTACATGGCCTGACTGTAGGTCCCTACAGTTAACATTCCATACAAGTGGAAACAAAGCACTACTCCCGCAGGAGGAATACTCTGCTTACCACAGGCCTTCATCTATAAGATAGCCAGCGTCACATCTTCAATATACCTAAAAGAAGACACAAAACATTTCTAACTAATACTAACTACTACACACATTACCAAACAGAGGGGGTTATCATCCTCTATTGGGTAATTGATCAAATATACAATCTTTTATGGCATGTACGTTTCTGTTAGGATCATCGCTCCCTCAAAAGGAGTCTAACAGACTTCCTGCAGAGCGCACCCTGGACAGACATGCTCAACAAATGAACCCATCTGCTCATTGGCTAACAAACTTTCTGTTTGGCTCTTAAACAAGAGTCCTTGTAGAAGTACTTGTGCAGCAAAGGGACTTAGCAGAGACAGCACACTCTAGTGTCCATAACTTTGTCCTTGTTAGGCACCATGAATGTGAGTCTCCTGCTGGGCAAATTATTTGGGGAAAACCCACCCTAACCCATATTCCATCCTGCAGTCAATATGGGTACTGAAATACATTTGTGAATGCACTTCCAACAATCCTACTCACAAATAGTACCTCGGGTCAGGCAACCTTTTTCGACTGTCCCCTTGTCCTCTCACCGAGATAGAGTGGCTACGGGTGTTTTGTCCGGCCTTTACCACTAACACTCTATCCTTGTGAATCGCTCTTCCAAGTCTCCATTCATGGTGGATGTCTTTAAATCGGACCCAGACCTCGCTGTCAGGTGTCCTTTTTGGTTTAGGAACATGAAGGTAGTCCCAAACAAGATCGTCCTCCCATGCTTCTCGGGAACTTTCAACAATCTCCATAATCCGTTCAGGAACATAGGGATAATAGAGGCCCCACTCCTGAGCCACCTTCCTTTGAATCTCTCTCTGAAAGTCTGGGCAAACTTTAGCCTTTCCTCTTCCAGGCAAAACACATGCGTCAGAAGCTCTACTGACCCACTGTTGATACGTGGCTGCCCTAGTAGGAAGGGTAGTATTTGAAATATTGAAAGGGGGTACTGGAGTTTTAGATGTACCAGATAACTTTTCTGACACTCCTGTGGAAGCCTCCACTGAAGTAGAACTTTCTAGGAAACATTCTTCCTCATCACTTGATTCAAACTCTTCAGGGGATGTCCATTCAAACAAATTGTCCATAGATCCATATTTTTGCAAAATCTGCGGTGATCCCCAATCTACAGCCCGGCCTCCGTCTACCCTGTCCGGCTCACCCGAGGGATCCCCCTCCTGTAACTTAGGCTCCTTCCGGACAGGCATAACAAAGGGCTTATCATCAACCGACTCCTTAGGGATTTCTTCCAAAGACTGGGCAATACTCTCAACAGTCCTTGGGTCCCCAGCCAGGCTACAGGCTTTCTATTAGATCCTACCTGATCTTCTGGTGGCTCCGATTCAGCCGAATCAGATGAGAGCTCCTCTACTGCTGCATCAGGCTATACACGACCCTTTCTGGCCTTCCGAATCACCTGTTCTTGCGGCAAAGTCCCGTTACAAGACTGGCGGAGTAGTACTTGACTTTCTGTTGAACGGGTACCAGCCGTGTTTGCTGAACCCCACAATGTCCACACTGAGCCCAGGCGGTGACTCCAACCGTAGGCCTCTGACATCCGGGACACAACATACAAAGTCTCTCCACTCCTTCGATCACTCCTAGTGCTAGTCCTCCGGTGAGCTCTAATCAAACTGGGATAGGAAAAGGGTTTCTTTTGAGATGCTCTTTTGTTGCTTTGTAATCTTTTCTTTGCCTCTCATGCAAATACTTAGAATCATTGCGGATAATAGGAAATCACTCTATGTGATTTCTTCATCAGGGAAGATGGAAGTAGATTTGATAGAGAATAATTGATAAAGAGTCACTCTGAATAACTTCTTCATCTGCAGAACTTTTCAAGAACGGTCTGTATCTCTATATGTGTACTAGTAGCTTTACTGCCACCTCTTTACCACTACTTCCCATCTGCATGGTACTTCCAAGTTGAGCTAAAGAAAAGTCACTCTGAATAACTCCTCCCGCTTGACTGATTGGAATCCCGGGGCATTGTTGAACCCAAAGTCACAGGCCATCACCACCTGTCTCACTGACTTGCGTACCAACATCCCTCAGCCTCATCCGGGGATGTGGCTGGTGGGCGTGACCGAAGGCTGAGGGGAAGGGGAGGGCGTTGCGGACCCGAACCCAGCTGCTCCTCCTGATATCCACGCTGGAAGCCGGAATACCGGAGCGGTAATCTCCATGCTTGTGGCGGCCGGATTCCTGGGAGATAGGGGAGACATCCTAGCGTCCTAACGATCGGTTCACCCGAGGACCGGACCGGCACGCTGCCTCTGCCTGCCTTTTTTTTTTTTTTTTTCTCTCTCTCCGGAGACAGGAGTGCATGACCCATAGGATCCTTCGTTAGAACGCTTGTGCTGGCTGAACACAAGCAGGAGGACGCTGCTGAGCTGAACGGCTGACTGGTTGGTGGGGTAAGATACACTGCACAGGTATGCTGCATGATATGCGCTGTATGCCTTAGGAAAAGCCTGTTTGCATTTCTCCTGGACAAGACTGTTGGAAGCTTCCCCTTGGGGGGTCCCCGTGGTGAGTTCCTACCTTTGAAGAGTGGAGGGGGACATTGGAAGCTGGAGAAGTGGCCGTGAGGAGTGAATACACTGGCTAAATACACTGGCTAAAGTTTAATTGCATGTTACATTTACTTTCTGAAGGCAGTGTTTCTGTGGGGCTATCAACAGAATCCCAAACATCAAAACTTAATTATATAGCAGGATTGTATGGTTTTTTTTCTTTTTTTTTTTTTTTGTTTTTTGTTGGTTTGTTCTGGAAATCCTAAGTGGTGAGGGAGGACAGGATGACCAAGAAAAAAGGGGCAGAGGAGACCGCAGCACAAGAAGGAGCTGGGGCACATAATTTGCGTGGCCCCAAGGATAAAGCAGGCCAAGGTGCAGCAGCAAAATTGGAACGCTTTGCCCATACACCAAACTGTACACCTAAGAAAGGTAGCCAGATGGGGGGTGCGCAGCATCAAGGGGCCCAGGCCAATCACCCTGGGGGGAGGAAAAGTCAAGGCCCAGCCCAAGCTTGTGTACCCACAGTCACCGAACCAGCGTCGCAGACACATTTGGGTAGGGAGAGCGGTTTGGGTAATGAAGCGATAGAGGATAAGGGGATACCAGAGCAGGAACCATCTTTAAAGGACATTTTTCTAGCAACGAATGCCTGCAAGACCGCGCTGTCTGATTTATCGGACCAGCTTAGAGGTATTAGAGACGATTTAGTTGTGCTGAAAAGGGATATGCAGGAGGTATGCGCTCGGACCACTACCCTCGAGGAGAGACTTAGTCAGGTGGAAGACGATGTGAATCCGCTAAGACAGGAGGTTAAAAGGATGAAGGAACAATTGGACACCTGCTTAAGGAAGATGGACGAACATGAGAACAGGGCACGTAGGAAGAACGTGAGGGTCCTGGGTCTCCCCGAAAGAAGCGAGGGTAACAACCTGGTAGAATTTATGGAGGGATGGTTCAGGGATGTGTTTGGCAAGGACACACTTTCTAGCTTGTTTGCTATTGAACGAGCACATAGAGTGGCCCCTAGGATTCCATCTTTAGGGGGTCAGCCAAGGCCTCTTATAGTTAAACTTCTGTTTTTTGGAGACAAAGTCACTATCCTTCAGAAAGCAAGGGAGATGAAAAATATTTTATACAACGGTGCAAGAATATCCCTGTATCCAGATTTCTCCCCTGAGCTGCAGAGACAGAGGGCAAAGTTTATAGAGTGCAAACGGAGTCTACGGCAACATAAAATAGGCTATGCACTGTTATACCCAGCTCGTTTACGAGTAACAGTAAATGGGGAGGTACAGTTCTTTAATACTCCTGCGGAAGTGTTTTCATGGCTGGAGAAGAACGAGGGAAGGTTTCGGCCGGGAGAAAGGCCTTAGAAGAAGAGCGGAAGGCCTTAGAAGAGGAGCAAGGGGGAAGAGGAGGATAGAATTTGGGGTTCTTTTTTGCCCAGCGAGTAGATGCATATTTGGGGACATAACTCCTTTTTTTTTTTTTTTTTTTTTTTCCTTTTTTTTTCCCCTAGTCTTCATTGTTTTTTCAGGTCTTCTTCCCTCTCCCTCTTTCATGGTTATATTTGCAGAGGTGTGGGTTTAGGGAGGTAGTGAATAAGAATCCTTTATATGTTGGTTACGATGGGGGTAATTCCCCCTCTTATATGGGTTCGGGTTGCAATGCAAAGGGGGAAGGAGGTGTATCCACGGTTTGTGGGTTAACACGGTCACTTTAGAAGCTCGGTGAGATGGGCCCAAGGTTGGGTCGGGGGGGGAGGGGGGAGGGGGGGATGGGATGGGGGAGGGAGGGGGGTTGGGTGGGATTGGGGAGGGAGATGTGCATGTGGTTGTTGGGGGGGAAGGAGGGGGGTAAAAGGGTAATGTGGTGTGAAGTAGGAAGTACTGAAGAAATACAAAAAGTTAAAACACTAAAATTTCAAATTTTAAGCACAATAGTTTTTGGAATAGAGAATTATGTTGAATTAAGACACAGGAATAGGTGAATGGTAGGCACTAAAACAGATAAGAGGGTAACTTTAGGAAAATTTAAATATATGAAGATATGCTCATGGAATGTGAGAGGGGTGAAAGATGTATGTAAGAAGAAAGCAATTTTTTCTACGGCCAGAACAAGGGATGTCAGGATACTCTGCCTCCAGGAGACCCACCTAGATAAGGATACGGTGAACATTTTGAGGAATAGGAACTATCAAGAGCAGTATCACTCAACTCATACCTCATATTCAAGGGGAGTGAGTGTGTTGATAAATACAGGGTTGGTTTTCTCCTGCAGGCAGAGTAAACTGGATAAGTATGGTCGATATGTTTTTCTCTACTGTAATATTGAGGGGTGGGACTGTATTCTTGCAAGCGTGTATATTCCTCCACCATTCAAAACAGAGATACTTAGCGAATTGATAGGCTTCATAGCGGACAAATCTGGGGTACCAGTTGTAGTGACAGGGGACTTTAATATGGCCATGGACAACTGTGTAGATAGATTCCCGACAAAGGGGATCCCTGGAGGGTCATCTAAGGGCCCGCTTTTCCAATTCTGCAAGGAAGTGGGATGGGTGGATGTCTGGAGGAAGTGGCATCCGAGCGAGAAGCAATATTCATGTCACTCGAGGACACATGCTACTCTGTCCAGGATTGATTTGGTGCTCTGTAATGAGGAAGCCCTGAGGATAGTGGGAGGGATAGATTACGAGCCAAGGGGGCTCTCGGACCACTCTCCATTGGTCTTTTCAGTTAAAATGGGGTGGCGTGTTGGAGGGGGGGAGTGGAGACTGAACCCCTTTTGGCTTGAATTAATCGAGGACGATGAGGGGATCGTTGGTAATTTGGAAGAATTCATAAATATGAATGTAGGATCCGCCCTGATAGGTATAACCTGGGACGCCTTGAAGGCGTTCCTTAGAGGCGTCTTCATTCAGAAAATCTCCTATGCCAAAAAGAAAACACAGGCCAGGGAATATGGAATAAGAGAAAAGGTAAGGGTGGCAGAAGGGAAGTACTTGGAGGAGCCAACCATAGCTAGATATGAGGATTGGGTAGAAGGCCAGGAAGAATACAGGAAACTAGTACTGGAAAAAGAAGAAAAGAGTAGAATGTTTCAGAAACAGAACTTTTTTTGTGAAGGGGAATTAGTTGGTAGAACTTTGGCATTGATAGCCAGGGCAAATGGCCCCTCATCCACCATATCAGGAATATGGGATAAGGACGGGAATACTATTAGAACCACCCCGGGTATAGTGGAAGTGTTTAAAGACTACTATGAAGGTCTGTATAGGGCCCCACAGTCGGATGTAGAGGGGGAAATGTGGGAGTTTTTTGAGAAATTGACGATAACCCCGTTATCCAGCGAGGAGAGAGATGCCCTGGAAACTCAGTTGACATTGGTGGAGTTGCAAGGAGTGGTAAAGGAAATGGCGAATCAAAAAGCGCCAGGACCTGACGGTCTGCCCATAGAAACTTATAAGAGATATGGGGATGTTTTGCTCCCAAAACTATTGGAAGTTTTGAATGGTGCCTTTATGGAGGGTAGATTGCCCATGTCTATGACAGAAGCTACTATTGTAATTTTGCTAAAGGAAGGGAAGGAACCGTTAGATGTAGCTTCATATAGACCAATCTCACTTCTATGTACAGATATTAAAATTCTGGCAAAAGCCCTAGCAAACAGGTTAAAAAAGATAATTGCGAAAGTAATCCACTCAGATCAGACTGGCTTCATACCGGGTAGATCGGTGAGTACGAATATTAGAAGATTGTACAGTAATATACAAGTACCTACGGAGAAGGAAGGGAATAGAGCCATCTTATCACTAGACGCGGTCAAGGCATTTGACTGCCTTGAGTGGCATTATTTGTGGAAAGTACTGGCAGAGTTCAAATTTGGCCCTAATTTTGTGAACTGGTTGAGTCTATTATATGACAAACCAAGAGCCAGAGTTAGGGTTAATGGTGAGTGCTCCGGGTGGTTCCAGCTGGGGAGGGGGACGAGACAGGGGTGCCCATTGTCGCCCCTGCTCTTCGCCCTCGCGCTGGAACCTCTGGCGGTCGCCCTAAGAATGTCGCAAGAATTCCAGGGTTTTAAAAGAGGGGGGGTAGAGGAGAAAGTCGCAATGTATGCGGATGATATCCTGTTGTTCCTGGAAGACACACAAGCTTCCTTGCTAGGGGCTATGAAATTGATTAAAGAATTCGGGCGCTTCTCGGGTTTGAGAATTAACTGGGAAAAATCTTCTCTTTTACCAATAGATCCCCTGGTAAACCCGCTCCCAGGACAGGTAAACTCCATAAAAACTGTAAATCAAATGAGGTACTTGGGGGTAAATATAACCAAAGACCCAGGGCAGTATATAACTGGCAATGTAGTACCGTTAATGACAAAATTAAAACAGAAGAGCCGGGTGTGGGTTGGCCTTCCTCTCTCGGTCGCCGGTAGATGCAATCTTATTAAAATGATATGGATGCCGCAAATTTTGTTTGTGTTACACAATTCTCCTGTCTGGATTCCGAAGCATTGGTTTAGGAAGCTGGATAGTTTGTTTAGGGAACCAATTTGGAAAAACAGAGTGGCAAGAATTAGCCTGAGAGCGCTGCGGTGGCCGAGAGAGGAGGGAGGCTTGGTGCTACCGGACCCCTGGAGTTACTTTTTGGCAGCCCAAATCCAGTTTATGAGAGGCAGTAATCTGGTGGAAGAAAGGGTAGGAAGAAATAGTGTATGGTTGTACAATATCAGTCACGATACAGAGGTGGAGGCAGTGGAGGCTGAACTTTTTGGATATAGCTGCCCAACAACTCAGCTAATGATCAAATGCTGGAAGACGGTAAAGGCTGTATTGGGATATACAGGGTACTCCGAGTTTTCCCCGATATGGAATAATAAAAATCTGAATGAGCTTAGTATGATGGGGAAAATAGAAGAATGGGACAGGAGGGGTATTCACTGCCTGGCGCAACTGTATAAGGCAGGGAGGCTGAAAACATTTCAAGAGATAAAAGAGGAGTTTGCATTTCCCAATAGATTATTTTTCAGTTACTTGCAAGTAAGGCATGCCCTGGAGGTACAATTTAGAGGCAAGGCGATAGAGTGGAGTGAAATGCCCTTGTTAAGGAAACTGGTAAACACCAAGGGGTCTAAAGGGCTGATCTCACAAATGTACAGGAGTATAAGTAAGGCGGGGCAAGAAGGGGAGGTGGAGTCCAGGAAGAAAACTAAATGGGAAGAAGAGGTTGGTACAATAACGGAGGAACAATGGAAATTTATTCTGGCATTAGGTTCAAGGATATCTCTATCACCGTCACAGGGGGTCTCTTATCTATATTTGATTTATAGACTTTACTATACACCAGAGAAATTATTTAGGTATGGTAAGAGGCAGGATGCGAAGTGTCAGCGGTGCGGAGATAGGAGAGGAGACCTAGTGCATATGTTTTGGCGATGCCCCAAGTTATACAGGTATTGGGAAAAATTAGTGGAGGAGATTAACGCAATATTTGGGTCTTCTCTGGAAATGGAGGCCAGAACTTGCCTGTTGAGTTTGATGGAGGAAAATGATATGCTGAAAGACACCCAGACCGCTATTATAAGATGCCTGTTTCAGGGAAGGAAAATTATAGCACGGAAGTGGCAGGAGAAAGAACCCCCAACAGTGGGAGAATGGAAAAAAGAGGTTAATGATATGATCACGAAAGAGGAATTCTGGTACAGAAAGAGAGGTAGTTTAAAGAAATATAAGAATATATGGAAGCTATGGCTAGAGAATGAATGGGTTGGATAGGTGTAAGAATATAAGGGGGTATGGGTGGTGGGTGAATGGGATGAGAGGATGGTGAAGGGGAATAGAGGGATGGGGGGGGGGGGGGGGTATGAGGGGAAAATGGAGGGTTTTAGGGGTTTGTGAATATTACTGAAGACTGTATATGTGTTCTCTGTATGATCTGCTCGCTTAGAGGAAATCTGTATTTTACTTTTAATCATAAAGTCTAGGATTAATAAAAATAGAACATTAGCCACAATGATGTGAAAAAAAAGAGACGGGACAAATTTTGATTTTCAAAGTTGATACGACTTCTCTTAAGATAAGTTTCGCTGAAGTGGCAAAAAAAAAACAAAAACAAAAAAAAAAAAAAAAAACATCCCTCAGCCTCTGGCAGTACCCTTCCCTTGGGCTTTCACTCACGTGATCAACAGTCCATGTGCCACTCATAAACGATCGATCGCCCAGTTTCCTTCTGCTTAGTTGCTACTTCTTCTGCAATGATTCTTTCATCCCTTTCCTCACATGCTTAAAGTGGGATCCCCAGTATCCGAGATGGCGCCCCGGGAACTCATATGACCACCTATTTCCCGGGCCAAACCCAGGGTATAAAGGGACACCAGGGAGCCAGACTAAGTCAGGAGTCAGAGTAACACACCATCAGAAGAACTTCACAAAAATAATATAATAAATTTGTACATTAGAAATGCAGTTTAACCATTGCCTAAAACCCCTTAATTCCTAAGTATAAAAGTAATGGGTGGCAAAGGAGATAGAAAACCAAAGAACCTTAGGATGACAAAATCATCCCACGGTCATGGTTAGATCGATAGAAATGGCTTAAAACTTAATGCATCATTTAACCCTGGATGTAGCTGACAGAATGAAAATTAATTTTGTTTCTCGCTGTAGAAGCAATTTGTCTACATCACCCTCTCTCTCATTTAAGGGGATGTATTCCAGGGCAAAAAACGAATCTTTGTAGCATCAAATTGGTGGTAAAGCCCCATGTGGCAACTGATAGGACTCTCAAACTTCTTTGATTTTACCAATCCAACGTGGTCCCTAATTCTATGGAAAAATTGCCTCTTGGTCTTTCCAATGTAGAACATACCACATTGGCATTCCATATAGTACACAATACCTAGTGATTGGTCTATGCATTCTGCCATTGGGCAACAAAATTTCCAGCGCCTTCCAAATATATTGGCAGAAGTTACATTTGCCACATTTGGCAGTACCACCAACTTTGGAAAATCCTTTCTTCCTAGAATGTACATGATGACTATGGACTAATTTATGGCTTAAGGATTCCGATTTTCTAAATGTAATTTCTGGGTATTCCTTTATATGTTTGGCAACTTTTTCATCTGCCCTCAAAAGGTACCAGAACTTGCTTATTTTTTTTCGAACCTGACTTTGCTGCCCAGAATAACGTGTAATCAATCTTACATTACTATCCTGTGTTTTCAATCTTGATCCATGTATTAGGGAGTTTCTATCTTGTCTGTTGGCCTGCTGATAGGCTCTCTTTAGTAGATTCTTACTGTATCCTCTTTTTAAACGTTGTTGTAATGCTTTAGACTCCCTCACAAAATTTTCCTGTTTGAAGCAATTATGTTTTAGGTGCAGATATTGACTATATGGTATACTTGTGTGTTGCTAGAGTGGTGTAAATCCTCAGACAGATGGTCAGAGCAAAAGCAGACAGCGATAGACAGGTCAGGTGCAAACAAAAAAACAAACAGGTAGATAGATCTCTATACCCAGCATGAGCAAATAAAACACACCTGTTGATCAGGCACAGTGTCAGGCTGTCATGGATGGGGTCTGTTCCCACTAGGGGGTGGACTGGCTAACCAGGTTTTGGTTTTAGCAACTGGGGCAGGCAGTTGCAAAAGCCATATGGTAGATGCAGATAACTCAACATGCTCACTTGATTAGCGATGATGAAAGCCCTAGAAGGGCCGAGGTGGAGCTCCTGATGGTGGAGATGGTTTAGATACTTACAGCTCCCAAGTTGCAGCTTGCTTACTCGACCAGCTGGCAGCTACTGAAGACCAAGTAAAAAAGGGAGGGAAGAGTCCTTTGTAGCACAGGGATCCTGGGAACACAGGATCAAAACAAGGAATAGGCTGACCTGTATTGGGTCAATGGGGCAGAACAAAGGCAAAAGTGCAAAAGGTAAACAAAACAGCAACTGTGTACATGGAAGGGCTTTGCACAGAGCACACTTACCATCTAGCCAGCGAAAATATTTGTGAAAGCTGTACTGCCTTGTCAAGACCACTCTGTATAGTGAAATTCTAATGCTAATCTATGAGAGCCTCCATATTGGAACATATAATAGTGGATAAATTAAGAACAAGTATGCCTGGGGGCAGTCCATTCTTCAATAAAGGCACAAGGACACACTGCATAATGCACTCTTAAAATGGTACTAAACCCAGGACCCCTGACCCTCTGTCTGGACAGTGCTGATTGGCCCTGTGCTGATCACATGCACCCCCTCCCCCCTTCAAGAAAAACAATCTCTAGCAATAAACACCAAACTGAGCATATGCAGGGTGACTCCAAAGGCTCTGTCTTATCAGGGGATGGAGTGGGGATAATGGAAGAAGGGGTGGGTCAGAGAAGACAGGATCAAACAGCCTTATTACACAGAGGACCCCTCAGGTTCCATAGTGAGTATAGCAAGCATGCATTACTGCATATACAGACTGTTTTGAATTAGCAGTTATTTTACCTTGTATCTATGTAGAAATGTATACATTATGTACTTTCTTATTTCCTACAAAGATAACATTTGATCAGTCCTCTCCTTAGCTTTTTTTTTTTTCTTTTTTTTGTAACTTTGATTTTCCCTGATCCCAAAAAGTGTAAAACGAAATTATCCATTGCTGTCACAGCATTGCTGTCCTTCCAGTCCATACCTACCTTGTACCCATCAGGCAAGTACAATTACTGTAATTTACGTCAATTGTTAAAACTGTCACGAAATATAATTAGAGCAGATTAAGTGGTTGCCTCAGTTGCTAGGCTCCAGGGGGGCCATGGGGAATACTAAAAAAATTCTGCATTTTATTACTTTTCGTATTAGGTCAATTTCGGCTTTGCAAGTCTTCGACTTTTGTCAGAAGGTGATTAGCAATAGCAGTCTTGGTAATGCAGTCAAATAGATTATCAGATGATCATATACAATAGAGATGCACACATTGTGTATCTGGAAGAATTGTTACCTGCGACCATCATATGAGTTATTTGAAAAGAGTATAGAGCTGCATTGGATCTCATTTAAAATTTAAACACTGCATGCCAAATCAGCAGAAATGTTTCACTAATGTTAGAAGAAAAACACAAATGTCTGTGACCCTTTATGCATGATTCCATTAAACTGAGGGTGGGGCATAAATCCAAAACAGCCTGGGGCCCACAGTAAAGCCAATCCATCAGTGGGGTCAAGTCAACTCCCCTATATAGAAATATAATGCTTTACCAGAACAGCATTTTCAGGCCTTATTTAGTATTAAATTGCATAGATATAAAGTGGGTTTAAGAGGTGAATAATATTCACAGCACTGTCAGTATAAATAAGAAGAGCAGGATTCCCCATTGTGTGACTAGAAAAGTTTGGTGTAAATCTACCAGCAGCTACTTGATTGATAAAATTGCAAATGTCCCAAAACAACAGTGCTAGAGAAGGAGGATGTCTACTCTGCTAAGAAAATGACAGGGTGATGCCTGCTGTGGGACAGATTTAACCTAGGGCTGACCTACAGTTTAATTTGCACTAGTGACCATTTTCCCGTAGGTGGTGCTATGTAACGCATGGTCTATATGAGGCTTTCTCAGGGAACTCCTGCTAATAGCTATTCTCTTGGAGTCAGTTGGAAAAACATTCTTTACATTGGTGGCCCATGGAAAGAATGTCCCCATCATAGTGGTGGCTAGAAGGCCACCCTTACAGACAGTGAAAAAGACATTTGTGTCCTGCAGCTGGCTTGACAAGTGGTGTTGGCCTTAGAACTATGTATGCACCATCAAATGGGAGGTCAATCAGCCAGAGTGGAAGGAACACCTAGCAACCTCTGAAGAAACCCAAGGGTTCCTGGTTGAGAATGGCTGGTCCATATAGCTCATTGTGTATATCTGGTGTTGACTGCGCTACCATCTAAACCAATCTACATACACATCAGTTGTTTTCATTAACTATTAATATCACCACTCAAATTTATCATTCTATAAACATATAAAGTCCAGCTTAAATACACTTGTGCTGATAAAACCGTGGGTCCCCAAGTGGGTTCTCCACTGCTGTTCTGTTGTTGTAGTGCTCTATTTTCTCCTTAGTGCTTAAAGTGATTTTCAGTGCCAACACCACCACCGCATATAAATTGGCCACTCACCAGATACAAATACATACAAGCCCTTGGTTCATTAAGGGATAACCAATCCGATTTAAGCTGTCACTGATGCCGTTTAGCACGTCAATCCGTCCTCGAAGGAAACAAATGGCATACATAGTGCAATATGCTAAAACCATTTATTGAAGATTAAGTAAAAACAAAAGGCTATACAACTCACATGTTGCCGGTGCCCATATGCCGGCACCAAGCTTATCCAGCAGTTTGTATGGATGGTAAGGGTTGCCGTCTATCTCGTTCGCCGGTGTGCGGAACACGCCTCGTTCCTGCTCGTGTTCCGACTTGCGGTCCAAGCCTCGCTTTCACCTGAAGGGAGATGACGTTGTGGCGTCACGTGTGAATTCCCAGCAGCCTCTACATGTTTCGCAATAGTAATTGCGCCATCAGGAAGTATTGATACACAGAGTTATTACTGACACCCATTACCAGCAAACTGAGTCTTCCAACTTCCAACTGCAAATTTTTATTGAATTCTGCTGAAAATTGATTAAAAATTTTATGTTCTTTGGAATGTGGCACTGAATGTAAAATATCATAAATTATTTTTAGTTTCTATGACTGTACGGGGCTGGGGGATTCCCATTAAGAATGAGAACTTCTGAACAATAAACTCTTGCATTATCTGTAAAGTTGCCTTGAAGGTTTGAGAAATATCATTATTGTGTTCTCACATCCTGTTGGGTTAGTTATATGTGTTTCCATACAGTGCTCCTACGCTGATGGACACATATGTCAAACACTTGAATGCTGCTGAAAATAATGCATGGCCTTGACATGAGATCAACACCTGTGGCATAATTTAGTCTTCACTGATTAGATAATCTAGGCATTGTTAATGTTTCACAAAACCCAGAGCAGAAAAGTACAATGTAGCATTAAATACTTGATGTTATATCTTACAGTAGATATATATTCCTACAGAAGACATATTTCAACATACGTCCGGAATCTTTCACTAAAAGAAGCTCACGCTACACTGCTGGGTTGGGTGACTCTTTTCAAGAAAAAGATTGCAAAGAATAGTTTTGGAAGACTCCTGATTGATATGGCGTACACTGGAGAGGTCCAGTTTCTAGTCTGGGTATCTGCAGCTGTTATCCTTTTGACTTTACTGGTCATCACCATTATGCCATTTCTGAGCGACTATATTCACAAATGGACTATCATGAAGCCAATCCCAGGGGTTAGCCCTTGTTTCCCCTTAATTGGAAATGCTTTGCAGTTTAAACCAAGTGGAAGAGGTAGATATATTATGTTATAGCTATTTATATTATTAATATTGGATTGTACCATATCCATAGTGATTTAAATTGTACAGAAAAATAGCACAAAAGTTATGGGAGGCCAACTTGTGAGAGGTTACTCTCTAGTAGTGAACAGGGAGTCATGCAAAGTGTATGGCGATAAGTTGATGTGCACAAAATGAAGATTTAATTCTGAGCCTTTTGCTGTCCTATTAACAGTTAACAGTATGTTTCCCCCAATGATTTTGCCAGGTTCATCGACTCAACTCTCATACTCCACTTTCAGATGGACTTAGTGATGCGGCAAAATATGACAAACAAGGGTTAATGCAACTATAGAGTTACCCAGTGTTTAAGATGCATTTCAAGTGCATTTTGTTGCTTTAATAAACACTGGCCAAATGCCAGTTCTTGTTTTCAGCTTTTTTCACAAGGGAAAGGGAATGCTTTACATGCTTCAATAACAAATGCTGAAAGCATCAATAATGCTCCTATAGCATTGTTTTTATGCAATCAGTGTGTGTTTTTGAAGCATTGCAATTGGATTAAATCGAAGTGGCAGGTTGTGCCAAAGCCTAGAAAACCTAACAGGCATTCAAATTCTTAGGCCAGCCATAGACGGTTCGAATCTGAACCCGGCCAAACTTCGAACCATGTATGGGCAGGCTAAATGTACCAAGTTGATCAATCGATAATCTTGGGTACAACCAGCTTGCCGTTTTCACTTGTGATCATCACTAGCAACTACTATAGTTGCTACTATAATGACTGTCTCCCCCCACCGGGAGCAGAGAATTGCTTGGTAGGAGGGATTTTACTGTCAGCACTGTCTAGGAGTGTTAAAAAAAAAAACTCTGGGTGGGGCATGGCCTGACGCCAATGTGAGCGGGCGTGCATAGCTCACTTGAGCTCCTTCATCCTAGAGTACCTGAGAAAATACCGGTGCGCCTAGGGAAGAGATCTGAAAACAAAGTGAGGTGTCTGGCGAGAGACAGGTGAAGGGTCGGCAGCTTGGGGACTTTTGTTGTTGAAGTAGGCAGCAGAGATGGACAGCTTCGGCCCCCCTTTGGATCTGCCCGATAGGTGATTCTCGGGTCCGGTCAGGTGAAGGGGTGGCCAGGTGTGGTTGGACTACAGATCAGAGAGGCTCGAGAGGATTTGTGGAGGGTGACTCTGAGATGGCTATTCTGTGGCTTGTACCGGCTACCCTCAGCTATCTCCGGCTCTGTGGTAGGGGGGGTGTTTTCCATACTAGAGAAGAGGGAATAAATAATAAGATCATAATTCACATAATTGGTATAGAAAGAAAAATAATTATGAGCAATGCACACTGAAATTTAAACAAGAATGGGTGTTGGAAAATTTGGGAAAAGACTTTGGAAAAAATTCACAGGATGGGCTAAAGAAACCAGATTGTTGGGTACCAAGATGAGTATTTATACACACAAGGGTGTACAAGAAAGGGGTAGTATAATCTATAGCTTGATTTTTTTCTTCTTTCCTTTTTTTTTTTTTTGAGTTAAAATGAGATGCCGATTTGCTCATGGAATGTGAGGGGATTGGGTGGCTTGGTAAAAAAACTGCAGCTTTATTTAAAACAGCCTCAACTCCTAAGGTATTGGTTTTGTGCCTGCAAGAGACACATTTGACAAAGGAAACAGTATTCCGCTTAACATATAGGGTATTTTCCCCGCCAGTATCATTCCACCCACACCCCATATTCAAGAGGAACAAGTATTCTGATACATAAGACAGTGTCATTCTCTTGTAAACAAGTAAAGATAGACAGAGAGAAGATTTATATTTATATACTGTATGTTGGCATAGAAGCCACTTATACTTGTAAATGTATATATACCTCCCCCATTTAAATTAGAAGTAATTAACAAAGTGTTGGAATTGATGGCTGATTAACCAAGGGTACCTATTCTATTAGTAGGAGACTTCAATATGGTGATGAATACCCAGGTCGACAGGTTTCCTTTTGGGAAAAGATCTGATCTCATATACTCCCAGAGAATATATGTTAGCTACACTCTGGGATTTCCTGGAGCTTAATAAAATCAGCAACACAGAGCATGGTATGGTATACCCTACCTGGGAGGAATTCTAATCTATTCCAGTAGATCTCTAGGAGGAAGAAGTCTACAAAGGACTGGGAGTTGGAAATAATGGGGAAAGTAATGAATATGGAGAAAATATATGTAGAAGACCCATCGCCAGATAATCTAGCTAAACGGACTGAGATACAACAACTGTACAGAATAGTGTCCCTGAAGAAAGCCGAAAATAGAAGGTTTTTCTTGAAACAGGCCCATTATGAAGAAGGTGAAAACACTAGGCACATGCTGGCCTTTCTGGCAAGGTCCCAAGGTTCTCCTACGTCTCCTATAATGTCGATTGGGACCTGTGCTGGAAGGGTGACCACGTGCCAAGCAGAAATGGTAAATGTCTTTAAGATTATTATTTTGACTTGTATAAATTTAAAGTAGGAGAGAGGGAGAGACTGAAATTAAGGAATTTGTACAGGAGTTGACTATTCCATGTCTGTCAGAGGAAGATGTACTATTATTGGATGCACCAATTGCTATTGAAGAACTATAAAAAGCGGTACAGGAATCAGCTAGTCATAAAACACTAGGACCTGACGGACTACCAAATGAAATCTACAGGGAGTATGCAGAGATAATTTTGCCAGAGTTACTAGAGGTGTTAAATTGGAAAGGGAGAATTACCAATATCCATGACAGAGGCCACAATTATAATAATCCCAAAGGAGGGGAAGGATTTAACATAACCTGCATCATATAGACCAATCTCTCTGCTTTGTGCAGATGTTAAGCTATTGGTGAAAATGTTGTCCAATAGATTAGGTAAAATAATTCACACCATAATCCATCCGGATCAATGTGGTTTTATGGGCACTGAAAGGCGGCACTGATAGATTTCACTGATAGGCATCACTGGTGGCACTGACAGGCATTTTTCATTGACATTGATTGACAGCTGCCTGGGCACTGATTGGCATATCCCTGGTGGTCTAGGGTGGCATACCTGGTGGTGGCCATTCCTGGTGGTCCTGGCGGCATCCTGGTGGTCCTGGACAGGCATCTGAGGGGGGCTCCCCTGTTGAGAGAGTAGCCGAGCAGCTCTCCTCTACTCGCGCCTGTGAGAAGCGAGTGAGGAAAAGCCGATAAACGGCTCTTCCTGTTTACATCGTGATCAGCCGTGATTGGACATGGCCGATCACTTGGTAAAGTCTCCGTCAGATTCTTTACCTAGATGGGAGTTGCAGTGTGTCAGACTGACACGCCGCAACCATGATCGCTACAATGCGTGCCCCCACGGGTGTGCGCCAGTAGTTATCCTGCTGAATGTCCTTGAAACCCAGTCAGGATAACTGAACTAGGCATCTGCAATTCGTTTCGTTCCGAATTAGTTTTTTAAATTCATCAATTCGGAAATATCCTAATTAACGAAAACCCGTTTAACGAATTTTTCCGAATATTTGTAAATTAGAAAAATTTGTAAATTCATCCATTCGTAAATTCGTACATTCCTAATTTCATCCATTCGTACATTCGTAAATTCGTACATTCGCACATTCATAAATTCGTAAATTCGTACATTAGTAAATTAGTGTATTCGTAAATTTGTAAATTCGGAAGTCTGAAATAATAATTAACTAATATTTAATAGTTACTAGTAATAGTTAAGTTATTTATAGGTATTGTAATTTCCTTTCAAATTTGGCTGTCAGTGAACGTAACACATACAAATTTATCCGAAGTTACGAATGATCCGAAATAACGAATGTCGTAGCCAAACGAATGGAACGTAATGAATTAATAATAATAAATAACAATAATAATAAAAACTTTTTATTATTATTATTTATTATTCATTTGTTCCATTCCATTTGTTTAGATGCAGCATTCGTTATTTTGGATAATTCGTAACTTCAGATAAATTCGTGTTTGTTACGTTCACTGACAGCCAAATTTGAAAGGAAATTACAATACAATTTAATAGTTAGTTATTATTTCAGATTTTTGAATTTTCAGGTTTTAGGATTTTCAAATTTAGAATTTACAAATTTCCGAATTTTCTAATTTACAAATGTACGAATTTACGAATGTATGAATGTACGAATTCATAAATGTATGAATGAGCGAATGTACGAATGTACAAATGTACGAATGAGCGAATGTATGAATGTACGAATTCACAAATGTGCGAATGAGCGAATTTACGAATTTTCGAATGTACGAATTTACGAATGTATGAATTTACGAATTGCGATCATAACGAATGACCTGAAAAATGAGAAAAAAATATACGAATGAAACGAAAACGAAAATGAACGAATTTTTTGGCTGTGCACATGTCTAAACTGAACCACTTCCGGTCAACCTTCTGCTATAGGCTGGGCGGGAGGTGTTTAAAGAGAGAATATTGGAATGGAGTAGTGTCCCCATATTGAAAATGTTAGTAGAAACTACCTCCCTAAAGGGGATAATCTCGAAATGATATCAAAACATACACCTAAAAGTATTGGAAAAAGATTCTCAGCTGTTAAGTAGAGTAAAATGGGAGGCAGATGAGGGGAAGTTAACTGATGTGCAATGGAATAATATAGTGACCTTAATAGATCGCCTTTCCTTCTCTTCAGCTTTAAAGCTTATGCAGTTTTACATCATTCATAGGGCATACTATACACCAAAGAGAATATCATTGTTTGAGGGATGGCCAGATGCATCCTGTCCTAGATGTCAGGGCCCGGGTAGGGACATGATTCATATGCTCTGGAGGTGCCCCAAATTACATTGGCACTGGCCAGAGGTATTGAAGAAGATAAATCTAGTTTTTGGCACAAAATTAAGCTTGTGCCCGATAATGTGTGTGCTGGTATACATGAAGCAGAGTGTAGGATCAGGAGATATGCAAATAGCAATATCGAGATGCTTATATCAAGCCAGAAAAATGATCACCTGGAAATGGCTTGATACTAAACCACCAACAATAATGAATTGGTTGAGAAGGGTTAACGATACAATAATAAGAGAAAAACTGGCTTATGTGAGAAGAGAAGACAAAAATAGATTTGAAAGAATATGGAAAGTATGGATAGAAACCCCAGGTTTGATGCCTGAGATGATGACCCTCTAGGACCCTTGGGGGTCGAATGGCAATTTGCCAGGGGTCACCAAATCCTGTGCTGTTCCTGAAGCTCTCCCAGCTTTTTCGTGGCCGTCCAGCAGGGCTGTCCCTGGAGCCTATGGCCGCCAAGCTGGGCTGTTCCTGGAGCCCGTGACCGCCCAGCTGGTCTGTTCCTGGAGTCCACGGCTGCCCACTCAGCCTCTTCGCAGCGGCCCATTCAGTTCAGAGCATGGGTGGGGTGCAGAGACTAGGTCAGCTGACTGGTGAGGAATGTGAAGTGGGAGGGGCTGGAGGAGACCCCATCTCCTGATTTTGGCATAGGTGTCACTGCTGCGAGACACCACAGAGCTGGAGACACCGTGAATCTGTGGAGACAGTGAGTAACACTACCTGTGATTAGAGTTGCCATTAAAAGTCCCCACTACAGTTCTCAGATCAGCAGATGACCTTGATCAAGAGCACCTAAGTTGGCTGATCAGAACTCCCCCCCAACATTGCCACTCATCCCTACTCCCCACCAGCACTGCCACTCATCCCATTCCCCCCACCCCCCTCCAAGGAGTAAGAGAAGGAAGAAAAAAAAGGGGAGAGAAAAGAAAAAGGGAGAGAAAGAATAAAAGAAAGACAGCTAAAGAGAGGGATGGGGAAAAATCACCAAGAAATTAGGATAGAGAGGGATAAAAGGGAAAGAAAGGAGAACAAAGAGAGAGTGGTACATCCTAAAATGTACCATAAGGGGTTTTAATACTGTACAAGTGGAAGGGACTCAGGGAGCGCTAAATGTCCATGGGTTATGGGCGCTAATTACTTGTCTTGCCTTGGGTGCTCACAACCCAAGGCAAGGTATTTTTACTGTTAGGGGTCCCCACAACTTGGGAAATTTTATCAAGGGGCCACGGCACTAGAAAGGTTGAGAACCACTGCTCTAGGAAGTATATATTGGGAAAAGTATTGTTTAAGGAAATGGGAAATTGGGGGGGGGGGTGAACTTATATGTTTTTGTATTGTTTTTTATGATCTTTGGAAAATATTTCTGGGTCCACTGGAAAAAAGAAAATGAAAATATAGTCAAATTAAAAAAAAAACCTTTGTTTTGGCCACATCTCTAAGCCAATGAGACCTTAGCAGGTTTTCAAGTGAATTTCATTTTAGTGTTAAAATTGATATTTTTAATAGAAAACAGTGGCAGCTGACAGTTTAATATTTTGGGAGGGGTGGTGGCAAACATTGGCCCCCTCCCCCTGTGGGAGACAGGCGGCAGCGATCTGTCCCCCCCTCGCGAGAGACAGGTGGCAGCAATCAGTGGCCTTACCTTAAGAGGCCGATGCTGCTCCTCATTCCAGGGAAGAGTATGGGCCGTTGCTTCTCCTCCCGGCTAAACAGGTGTTGCTTCTCCTCCCGGCCGAACAGGTGTTGCTTCTCCTCCCGGGCCGACTAAGACTCTCAGGACCCGCTTCCTGATTGTCCGGAAGGAGAGGCTATTGAAGACAATAGCAAATATTATTTCACTATTGTCACACAACTGGGTGGGCTCAGGGCGCAGTGCTCTGTGCCCCGAGCCCACCCTTTTTTGAAGCCAATTAGAGCCTCGGGGTCTAATCATGTGCTTCAAAAAAAAACAAAAAAAAAATTGAAATCCAATTGTCTGGCATCCTGCATGTAGATAGGGGGCGGGCACATGGATCAGAGGGGTGGCACCCCTGTGCCCTAATGGACGAACCGCCACTAATAGAAAGTATAAAAATACTGTACTTAAATGAGCTGCCATCCTAGTCAAAGACAAGTATCCTGTCCCCCCCCCGGAAAGGTGCCAATTGTGGCACCAGAGGGGGAGAGGAGACAAATGAGCGGAAGTTCCACTTTTGGGTGGAACTCTGCTTTAAGTTAATTAAACAATTAACCTGCATCAAATATATGTCAAAGAAGAAATTCTAAAACATTAGCAGTGCTAGTGCAAAAATAGCAAATATTTTAAAATATCAATGAAATTGCTTAAGAGTCCACTTAAACAAAGTATCAAATGGTGATCCACTCAGTGAAAGTCCATTAAGAAAAGGTAGGTGAATATAAACTAGACGATCGTGGAAGAAAATATTAGCAGCGATCCCAAGTCTCCATCACCACACCACTTGTGCCACAGCTCTGTAGGTAATCCACTTACCAGACCCTGCTGATTAACACGCTTATCAATCAAAGGGATAATCGCTGTTCACTGGACACTTTTCATCTTTATTTTGCTCATTGCAAGCAATAGAAAAAAAATTCCACATAGCGTAATCCAGTACAACAATTATTTATTAATTTAAAATTATCTCACAAAAAACACTCACAATGTTTGCATAATCTAAGGGCATGTAACATCAATACTATGTCAGTTGTGCATTCCCCTCTAACCTCTCACCGCTCCCGCGGTGTTCCCGGGAAAGACAAGCTGAAGGACAAGCCAACAAGCTCCCGCGGTGTTCCCGGGAAGGATAAGCCGACTCTGTAGATAGCTGCGTAGCAACGCAGGGCGTTGCTACGCAGCTATCTACAGAGTTGGCTTATCCTCATCTGTCCTTCCCGGGAACACTGCGGGAGCGGTGAGAGGTTAGAGGGGAATGCACGACTGACATAGTATTGATGTTACATGCCCTTATATTATGCAAACATTGTGAGTGTTTTTTTGTGAGATAATTTTAAATTGATAAATAATTATTGTACTGGATTACGCCATGTGGAATTTTTTTATCTATTGCTTGCAATGAGCAAAATACAGATGAAAAGTGTCCAGTGAGCAGCGATTATCCCTTTGATTGATAAGCTTGTTAATCAGCAGGGTCTGGTAAGTGGATTACCTACAGGGCTGTAGCACAAGTGGTGTGGTGATGGAGACTTGGGATTGCTGCTAATATTTTCTTCCACGATCACCTAGTTTATACTCACCTGCCTTTTCTTAATGGACTTTCACTGAATGGATCACCATTTGATACTTTGTTTAAGTGGACTCTTAAGCAATTTCATTGATATTTTTAAATATTTGCTATTTTTGCACTAGCGCTGCTAATGTTTTAGAAATTTTTCTTTGACATATATTTGATGCATCTCATTTTAGTATAGCAGCTGCTGACTATTGTTTTATCAATATTTTCTCTGTGTGCGCTGAGGGAGGGATACTGAACATAGTTTTTTATCTCTCATTCTTTGATAAACAATTAACCTCCTCCACTCAGAGGTCTCATTCCAGGTCAGACTTGCCGGCATAGAGCTCACAAAGTACAATACACATTATTACATGTATAAACACATCCCCACAGTAGTTTGCCTTAGTCTTAAGACTCCCGGCCAATCAGGTCTCAGGATCCACTTCCTGTTCAACTGGGATCAGGAGCAAAGGCAAAGGCTCTTTCTTCTGTAAGCTGGAGCGAGGAGCAGCAGCCCTACCCTGGGTCCCAGGCATCCACATTATAAGGTAAGGCCTCTGATCGCCACCTTCCCGTCCGTCTCCCGCGCGTGCGGGTGTTGTTAGTGCAAGTGAGGGGGGCAGGTTTGTTTCCTGCCCCCCCAAAATATTGAGCATCAGCTGCCACTGCATATTGTGTTTATTTTTAGGCTACTTCTATTTATCTGAATGATCCTGAAGCTTGTAAACTTACTTTGTGATGATCCCCACACATTTATTTGCTTGAATTCTGTGACATATATTCACTATGCCCTGTGAATAGGCACACTTTTCTCAGAGCCTGCCTTCTGAACTACAGAGGAGCAGAGAGGAAGAGTTTCAGAAAGCCGAGTCAGTGCAGGAATCACTACTTGCAGGCAGTGAGGTACCATGGGACATGTAGTCCTTGGAAATGGAAAATAAACAGCAGAGGAGAGACTGCAAAGCATGCAAGGAATCCAGGAAATTGTGGAAAGAGATGGCCAACAGACAGGCAGCACTTACAACATGAAAGGGGATTTTTAGAGTAAGCTTTTTTAAAGTAAGGCTTGTCAAAAATAAATATTGTTTGTATTTTTATTATAATGCTGATGTTATACAATTAAAGTGTATGCTGTAAATATAGATATCATCCCCATTGACAAATTTTATGGCTGTAAAGCAGTAGTAAACCTGAAAAAAAAAAAAAAAAATCTTCTCCCTGCAAGTTATTGTTATAATGTGCTAGTATGCATCACATACTAGCGCATTATGAAAGACTTACCTGAAAATGAAGCCCTCCAGTGGCACACTTTCACCGCTGACAGGGCTTCCATCTTCACCCAGTCTTCCTTCCGGGTTCATGGGCTGTGGCCATCTGATTGGCTGAGCCGCAATGTGACGGGCGCAGCACAGCTCTCTCAATGGACAGCACGCATGAGCCAGTGACATCACTGTGCTGCTTAAGTAAATACAGTATATCCTAAACTATACACATTTAGGAGGTATTTACTTGATCTACAAGTAAGCCTTATATAGGCTTATCTGTAGGTATAAATCAACATAAACACTTTTACTACCACTTTAAATGCTTGACTTTACAGGTTATATGCAGGATTACAGGTTGTATGTAACAATTTGAATGTTTCTCTACATATTTGGGTTAAATGTTTTTCTACGATTATTTTTATTAGAGTCCTATCACACTGGGGTGGTGCGGGCGCCGGCGGTAAAACGGTGCTATTTTTACCGCTGCTTTGCTGTCATTTTAGCAGCGGTATTTGGTGGTTTTACCCCCTGCTAGCGGCCGAGAAAGGGTTAAAACCACCGCAAAGCGCTTCTGCAGCAGTGCTATGCCGGCGGTATAGCCGCGCTGCCCCATTCATTTCAATGGGCAGGAGCAGTGGATACAAAGAAACAATTTTTAACGTCCTGCCAGTGCACCGCTCTAGTGTGAAAGCCCTCGGGGCTTTCACACTGGAGACACAGCAGCGGTTCTTTCAGGGTGCTTTGCAGGCGCTATTTTTAGCGCTGTAGCGCCTGCAAAGCGCCCAGTGTGAAAGGGGTCTTAGAGATATGTGAGATCTATAACTATTTAAAACAATGAGAAAAAGTCCCAAATCTATGCTTCTAAACAACCAGCCAAAATGAAACAGATTCGTTAACTATTGCATACCTAGACCACTACTTATTTAAAACATGCATTTATTTATTTCCTTTACTGAATTGACTTTAACAACGTTTCATGCGGTATTTACCGAGCATTTTTGTTTTTTGAGGTAAATATTTCATAAAGGGATAGTGAATTGACATTTTCAGTATCACATGCGATATTTGTGAAAATGTGTCAGATCACCCAAATACCACATGGGATCTGTTTTAGTGAATAGAACCCATAGTGTGTTTTCTTTGCTTACTTGAATCATTTAAAGAGTAGCTCCACTTTTGTTGAGAGAAAAACATTCCCCTTTGGGTGATTTATGTACATTGCAGGGATTTTAACAAACTTTGTTGCAGATTCCTACCTTTTGTTATTCTAAAGAAATCCCTGTGTGTTCGTCTATCTCCATATGGTAAGGTAATCTAATAGGAGTGGTTTCTTAATTATCAACCAACTGCTGCACCTGCAGGCCTCTAATGAGGAAAGCTGCTGGGCCTACATCCCTTTAGATATGATTTCCTATTGGGAGTATCTCAGCAAAAATTTAATTTTTGTTGCAGAGGATGTCTGAAATCTGAGATATAAATAACACTGCGCTAACCCAATAGACTAAGGTGAAGCAGCTACATAGAAATATGACCAATATTCAAAACATGTAGTAAATAAATGTAGCGCTAATACTGAACAAACTGAGAAGTGATAAAGTGATCAGTGGAAATGACCCACTGAAGCAAAAAAGAATAAATAAGAGAAATAAAATAAATGAATAGAATTCAATGGTGAAATTAAGTGTCACTGGAGCCACAATGAAATAATAGTCCCATAAAAAATGTATAAAGTGAGTCCAACATGAATGGAAAATCTTCAGGTCTGTATATCATCAGCTCAAAGATCTTGAACAGGAAATAGATGTAATACGCTTGCCAGAAACGGTGGATTCGGATGCCGATGACACAGAATCAGACAGGCATTAGAGATCCCAGATGGAAGTGGTCGTCGAAGGAACTCAAGAGGAATCCCTCCTCTGTTTTGCCAATCGCGACTGCCAGTCCAGAGAGACCAAGGGGAAGATGGAATATCCCAACCTCATGAGAGTCTCGGAAGTATGTAAAGCTCAAAAAAATGTATAAAATGCGCCAATAGTGCAGATCAAATGGTATATTTATTGGATATCACCAATAATCAAAAAACAGTTTAAAATAGCGTGATCACGTAGATGAATAGAATCAAGTGTAGGGAAGAGTGTAGCTCGTCCGACGCGTTTCGTCCAACTGGACTTCAACTGGGGCATCAAACCTACCAGGGATGAGTTTGATGCCCCAGTTGAAGTCCAGTTGGACGAAGATTTTCCATTCATGTTGGACTCACTTTATACATTTTTTATAGGACTATTATTTCATTGTGGTTCCATTGACACTTCATTTCACCATTGAATTCTATTCATTTATTTTATTTCTCTTATTTATTCTTTTTTGCTTCAGTGGGTCATTTCCACTGATCACTTTATCACTTCTCAGTTTCTTCAGTATTAGCGCTACATTTATTTACTAGATGCCTGAAATCTGACATGTATATTATTGTAGACTTCCGGGAAAATCAGTGAGCCAATCACACAAGCAGGAAATGATGTTTCTGGGGTAGGTAGCCATTTTGCATTGCATTTTACAGAAAATGGCAGGGCTGCAGATTGAAAAGGAAAGGTAATTTTTAATAACATTGAATTACAATATGACTTCTGAAGCAATTGTATATGCTATATTATTTTTTCTTTATTTGCTATTTTTTTCCCCATGAAAGTGGAGTTACCCTTTAAATATTTGTCTTTCCTTTAGCAAGAAAAGGTCACACTTTTTGTTTCAATAAACAAATATACAGTTATGATAAAATTAGTCGCAATACCTATAAAGATTTATTCAAATTTATCTGGCACACCGTACTGCACTACTTCAGAACCTGGCTATACATTATACAGTGTGGCAGGACTTCTTGGACCACATCACGGCTAAAAACAAAATTTCAAATTGCTTGCTGATGATGCATAAAGTAATGGATGAAATTCTTCAGACATACAGTGCATCTGGAAAGTATTCACAGCGCTTCACTTTTTCCACATTTTGTTTTATTACAGCCTTATTCCAAAATGGATTAAATTAATTATTTTCCTCAAAATTCTGCAAACAATACCCTATAACGACAATGTGAAAGAAGTTTGTTTGAAATCTTTGCAAATTTATTAAAAATTAAAAAAATCACATGTATATAAATTTTAACAGCCTTTGCCATGACAAAATTGAGCTCAAGTGCATCCTGTCTCCACTTATCATCCTTGAGATGTTTCTACAACTTGATTGGAATCCACCTGTGGTAAATTCAGTTGATTGGACATGATTTGGAAAGGCACACACCTGTCTATATAAGTTCCCACAGTTAACAGTGCATGTCAGAGCACAAACCAAGCCATGAAGTCAAAGGAATGGTCTGTATACCTCCGAGACAGGATTGTTTCGAGGCACAGATCTGGGGACAGGTGCAGAAAAATTTCTGCAGCATTGAAGGTCCCAATGAGCACAGTGGCCTCCATCATCTGTAAATGGAAGAAGTTTGGAGCCACCAAGACTTTTCCTAGAGTGGGCCGCCGGCCAAATTAAGCAATTGGTGAAAAAGGGCTTTCAGGGAGGTGACCAAGAACCAGATGGTCACTCTGACAGAGCTCCAGCATTTCTCTGTGGAGAGAGGAGAACCTGCCAGAAGAACAATCATCTCTGCAGCACTCCACCAATCAGGTCTGTATGGTAGAGTGGCCAGATGGAAGCCACCCCTCAGTAAAAGGCACATAACAGCCCACCTGGAGTTTGCCAAAAGGCACCTGAATGACTCTCAGCCCATGAGAAACAAAATTCTCTGGTCTGATGAAACAAAGATTGAACTCTTTGGCCTGAATGGCAAGTGTCTTGTCTGGAGGAAAACGAGGCACCACTCATCACCTGACCAATACCATCCCTACAGACAGCATGGTGGTGGCAGCATCATGCTGTGGGGATGTTTTTCAGTGGCGGGAACAGGGAGAGTCAGGATCAAGGAAAAGATGAATGCCGATAATGTACAGAGAAATCTTTGATAAAATCCTGCTCCAGAGCGCCTTGGACTTCAGACTGGGGTGAAGGTTCATCTTCCAACAGGACAATGACACTAAGCACATAGCCAACAAAACAAAAGCGTAGCTATGGGACAATTCTGTGAATGTCCTTATGTGGCCCAGCCAGAGCCCAAACCTGGAGAGATCTGAAAATGGCTTTGGACCGACGCTTCCCATCCAACCTGATGGAGCTTGAGAGGTCCTGCAAAGAATAGTTGGAGAAACTGCCCAAAAATAGGTGTGCCATGCTTGTAGCATCATACTCAAAAAGACTTGAGGCTGTAATTGGTGCCAAAGGTGCTTCAACAAAGTATTGAGCAAAGGCTGTGAATACTTATGTACATATGATTTTTTTTGTATTTTATATTTAATAAATTTGCAAGAACTTCAAACAAATTTCTTTCATGTTGTCATTATGGGGTATTGTTTGTAGAATTTTTAGGAAAATAATGAATTTAATCCATTTTGGAATAAGGCTGTAAAATAACAAAATGTGGAAAAAGTGAATCGCTGTGAATACTTTCCGAATGCACTGTATGTTTGCTGCTTGTGTGGCTTTAACTACTGAGAGGCTATAGGAGTAAATAATTCTATGAGTAAAGTAGAAAAACCCCTGTGAAGACACAATCACACCAATTTAGAATTATGCTATTCTTTGTTTACATTATTTATACTTGTCATGTTACTTCCCAGATTTCTTCTCTGAACTGGCTGAAAACACAGAAAAATTTCGACATCTTCCTCTTATGAAAATATGGGCTGGACCGGTACCTTTCTTGATATTATACCATGCAGAGACTGTAGAGGTGAGCTGACCTCAATATGCACACAGAAAGTCTTTACATACCATAAGTACCCTGAAATTCTCCATGAAAAATGTATACTGTGGCAATAAATGTGACATGAATTGATCCTATGCAATGGATATAAAGAGAGGAGGAGCCCTTGTATGGAATGATACATGCACCCATTTAACCCTAGTCTTACATTCATATGTTCATATTTCTTGCTATCTTTGCTTAAAGATCCATGGAGGTCAGTGCTGAATTTCTTATTTCCTACAGTACACACTCTCTGTCATCCACTGTCCCATTGATGACAGATTCAATTTTCAGGTCATTATACACCTTTTCCTGGTGCTAGTCTCCATTCTAGCAGTAACAGTTTTCCTCATTTGATTCTGTCAGTTAGTGGCCTTGAAATTTGACTATATATTTAGAGACTTGAAAGCCCAACATCAGACATGACTTTATCTTTTAAGATTTGTATAGAGTAGGCGAGAACTTCTGTCAGATTGGCATTGCTGTGTGTAATGCAAGAACAATGCTAGGAGTGTGAAGGATTTGGGGCACCCTCAGGAGAGTAATGTTGGGTGTGGACATATTGCACTTATAGCAACCCTGCTTTATGCTGTTGTGTATCTAATAAATGTAAAATGTGTTACTGCTAGGTTGTAACCAGCTTAAAGTGATATCAAAGTCTTGTTTTTTTTTTTGTTTAAAAATAACAAACATGGTATACTTACCTGCTCTATGTAATGGTTTTGCACAGAGCAGCCCAGATCCTCCTCTTCTTGGGTCCCTCACTGGCACTCCTGGCCATTCCCTCCTGCCCAGTGTCCCCACAGCAAGCAGCTTGCTATGGGGGCACTTGAGCCTAGCCGCTGCTCTGTGTGTCTATTCAGACATGGCTTGGTCCCGCCCCCTCTTTCTCCTCATTGGCTTGCTGACTTTGACAGCAGCGGGAGCCAATGGCTCCCACTGCTGTCTTAGCCAATGAGTAGGAAGAGTCCTCGGACTGCCGAGGCTCTTGTACAACATTGCTTGATCGAGATGGGGTTTAGGTATCATGACAGAACCGTCCCACACTCCGCTTGAGTGCTTCCATCAGTATACCGCTTCCTCCAGTCTGAACATAGATATCAGATATTATAGCCGCATATTGCAACCAAGAACTAGATGGGACAAGCTCAGCTGCAAAACTGGAACTGTTTATTGAACAAGAATACAGGCTTTTTATACACTTGCAAAGTAGGTCAGTCCTCATATGAACAATAGACAAGCAAGATATTTGGGGGGCACACCCTAGAAGATGCATCAAAGATGGTGCAGCCATAAGACCATACAACAGAACAAAATATTACAGTGCACACATGAAAAAAAAAAGACATTTTACCTCCTGCAAGGCTATTTAAAACAGCTAGACATTTTCAAAAAACATTATCAAAAAATATGGGGATTTGGTCACACCATATTAATATATGGTGCTTAAGCCCACTTACTGCGACAAAGTACCCCATGGTTAGTGGGTCCTACGCTATCCATAGACTGGGAGATCCTGCTTCTCTGAACCATGGGAGCCATACACTCCTCTATATCCAAGGTTAGTGGGTCCTACGCTATCCATAGACTGGGAGATCCTGTTTCTCTGAACCATGGGAGCCATACACTCCTCTGTATGGTAGAACTAGAGGTCTCCACCTATGACACAGGTGGACACTAATGAGAGGCACTGATGAGGGAGTGGGGTGCTCCTGCCCAAAAGGATTTGGTCAGAATCCATACAATAGACAATCAAGATATTTGGGGGGCACACCCTAAAAGATGAATTAAAGATGGTGTAGCCATAAGACCATACAACAGAACAAAATATTACAGCGCACACATGCAAAAAAAAGACATTTACCTCCTGCAAGGCTATTTAAAACACTTATGCCCCGTACACATGGTCGGACTTTGTTCGGACATTCCGACAACAAAATCCTAGGATTTTTTCTGACGGATGTTGGCTCAAACTTGTCTTGCATACACACGGTCACACAAAGTTGTCGGAAAATCCGATCGTTCTAAACGCAGTGACGTAAAACACGTACGTCAGGACTATAAATGGGGCAGTGGCCAAAAGCTTTCATCTCTTTATTTATTCTGAGCATGCGTGGCACTTTGTCTGTCGGATTTGTGTACACACGATCGGAATTTCTGACAACGGATTTTGTTGTCGGAAAATTTTATATCCTGCTCTCAAACTTTGTGTGTCGGAAAATCTGATGGAAAATGTGTGATGGAGCCTACACATGGTCGGAATTTCCGACAACAAGGTCCTATCACACATTTTCCGACGGAAAATCCGACCGTGTGTACAGGGCATTAGACATTTTCAAAAAACATTATCAAAAAATAAAAATATTTTTTGCATGTGTACGCTGTAATATTTTGTTCTTTTTTTTTTTTTCTCATATGAACAATAACCCAAATATTTACCCAAAACATCACACAATGGTTTAGATAACAAGGTAGCATGGCTAATCCCTCTCTAGCAGCTACTAGCTGACAATTATATAATTAGCATGCTAATTAACTCAGCACTTAGGCTCCATTCACACTAGCGCGTTTTTTGATGCATTTTGCATTTTGCAGAAATGCACGGGAATTTTTTAACATGGGTTCCTATGGAACATGTTCACATCAATGCCTTTTTGTTTCTCTGCATTTTTGGAAAGGGTCGGGGACTTTTTTTCATGCAAAAAGCAGCGTTTTGCATGTAATGGATTTCAATGGACAAGCATCAAAAACGCAAGTGCACCGTTTTTGCAGCGTTTTTGCAGCGTTTTTGCAGCGTTTTTGGTGCGTTTTTGCCGTTTTTTTTTTTTTTTTTTTTTTCATTTTTTTTTTTTTCATTTTTTTAAGACTGTAAAAAAAAACTGTAAAAAAAAAAAAAAAACGCAAAACGCAAATCGCGGCAAAATCGCGGCAAAAACGCGGCTCAAAAACGTGGCAAGCATGAAAAAAAAACCTCCAAAAACCCTCAAAAGCAACATGCATAGGTGTGAATCCAGCCTTAGGCTGGATTCACACCTAGGCATTTTTAGTGCTTTTTGCATTTTGCAGATTTGCACTATAGTCCATTTAACATGGTTTCCTATGGAACACGTTCTGTAGTGCAAATCTGCAAAATGCAAAAAGCACTAAAAATGCATAGGTGTGAATGCAGCCTTAAAGGGGTTGTAAAGATAAAAATTTTTTCACCTTAATGCATTCTATGCATTAAGGTGAAAAAACTTTTGACAGTACCGCCGCCCCCAGCCCCCCCGTTTTACTTACCTGACACCTCGAATCTTCGCTGCTCGTCCTCATTGCAGCTCAGCCTGGTCGCTGATTGGCTGCAGTGGATGGATTGAAAGCAGCGCAGCCATTGGCTCGCGCTGCTGTCAATCACATCCGATGATGCGGCGCGCCGGGGGGCGGGGCCGAGTGATACAGCGAGCGGCTATAGCCGCCGGCTGTATCACGGGAGCGCGCCCGCAAGCACTCACCACCATGCGAGGGAGCTCGCATTAAGGTGGTAAATGCTTGCGGGGAGGAGCTGAAACAGCCGCCGAGGGACCCCAGAAGACCAGGTTCGGGGCCACTCTGTGCAGAACGAGCTGCACAGTGAAGGTAAGTATGACATGTTTGTTATTTTAAATAAAAAAAAAATTACCTTTACAACCCCTTTAAAGCAGTTATATACCCCACTTGCACATTTTTACCTACAGGTAAGCCTATAATAAGGCTTACCTGTAGGTAAAATGAATGTCTTCTAATCCTATACTATATTGACTACCTCTTATCTGGAGTAGAAAATGGGGATCTAGGGGGGCTTCTTTCCAAGGGGACCTGTAAGAAGTCGAAGTACTACTCCAGGAGATTTGTCTGGCCCAAAATCAGTGCAGTGCAGAAGTCCGGTAGGTCAGCAGGTGTACGCAGTTCATGTTGTTGACCATTGTGCGAGACCATCAGAGCAAACGGGGATCGCCATGTATATTTCAGTTCCCTTTCCCTTAGTTTCTCCAGTAGGGGTCGCAGGGCTCACCGGTTCTTTCGTGTAATCTGCGATAGGTATTGGAATAACATTATAGTTTCTCCATTGAAGATAATGTGATCATTCCTCCTAGATTTGCGCATGATTTCTTCTTTGAGGACAAAACTTTGCAGACAGCATATTATGTCTCCTGGTGGTGCAGTCTCAGGGCCCCTCGGCCTTAGGGCTCTATATGCTCTCACAAAGTCAATCCCCATGTCCTCCTGTCTTTCTAGCAGACTATTAAAGACCCTCTGTAATGCTGGGACAATCTGGTCAGGCTCCACAGTTTCTGGGATCCCCCTCACTCATATATTGCATCTTCTGCCCCTGTTATCCAAATCTTCAAAATGTCTATTCATTTCTACGAAGTACTGTCACTGTGTAACAGAAATCTTTTCCAATCTGTGTATGGCCTTGTCTCTGTGCTTCCCTGCAGCTTCGGGGGACGCCAGCTTCTCAGTCAGCACAAGCAGATTGGTTTTCAGGTCAGTAATTGCTGCAGAAAAGGTGGACTTGATGTCTTCAGCAATCACTGACATATCAGAATAGGTTAGGGGATGTTCCGATCTGGGTTTACCCCTACCTGAGTCCTCAGGAGCTGATTGTGAGTCCTCGCTGTATTCCTCCTCATGGAGTGTTGGAGTGTCCATCTTGGATCCTATCGCGCTGCTTTGAGCTGCAGACTTGCTTTTAAAAAGATCCGTTATGTTCTGTGCTGGATAGGCTGCCAAACCACGGCGTGGACGAGAGTGGGGGGTGGTGTAGAGTCTTTTACCCGGCATCTGAGGGCTGGTGGTCTGGTGTTAGGCTATGAACGGCTGTGTGTGCAGAGGAGCTCCATCAGTGTGCAGCCATCCTCGTCACGCACCAAGCCAGGCCCCCACATCTGCGGGTTTTTTTTTTGCGCTATAAACAAAAAAAGAGCAACAATTTTGAAAAAATGTTACTTTTTGCTATAATAAATATCCAAAAAAACCTAAAAAAACAAATTTCTTCCTCAGTTTAGGCCAATATGTATTCTGCTACGTATTTTTGGTAAAAAATCGCAATAAGCGTTTATTGATTGGTTTGCGCAAAAGTTATTGCGTCTACAAAATAGGGGAAAGATTTATGGCACTTTTATTATTTTTTTTTACTAGTAATGTCGGTGATCTACGATTTTTAGTGGGACTGCGACATTGCGGGGCACAGATCGGACACTTTTGACACTTTTTTGGTACTATTGACATTTATACAGCGATCAGAGCTAAAATAGCCACTGATTACTGTATAAATTTCACTGGCAGGGAAGGGGTTAACACTAGGGGGCGATCAAGGGGTTAAGTGTTCCCTAGGGAGTTGTTTATAACTGTATGGGGGCTGGGCTGACTGGAGGAGGATAGAGATCGCTGTTCCTAATCACTAGGAACAGAAGATCTCACTCTACTCCCCTAACAGAACAGGCATGTGCGCACGCCCACAGATCGCCGTGTAAGTGCCTGACGTACAATGAAGGTGTTTCGCTCAGGGGAGCCAACCTGCCCCAGTCCAACTGCGGCGGCTGGCCATGAACTAGTTAAACAGACAATAGCAGGAGACCGCAGTAGCAGACTGTCTGGCTCCTACATTGGAGTACATTAAGTAGTTGTCCATTATTTGCTCGGTCACCCTGTGCCCCTAATAGACACAGGGTAGCTTACACATAAGAAGGGCATGGAGAGCCGAGACAGGGGTTTCCCAACCTCTCTAGGGTAAGCTGGGTTCCACATGCCCCGCCGCCCAAAGTGACTCCCGTCACAGGTAAGTATTAGGGGGACTGAGGGGGGCTGCTGCACACAGAAGATTTATTATTCTAATGCATAGAATGCAATAAGGTAAAAAACCTTCTGCCTTTAGAACCACTAAGCTAATGTTTACCTTTTCTGGGTTCTGTAGGTTTTCCCTAAGTCTGGTAGGTTGATTGCTTCAGCCTGTTACTGGAAGGGGGTTCCAGTAATCAGTGTGGCAAGGATTAACCACTAGGTCATGGATATTTATCTGAGCCAGCCAATCCCTGAGCAGCTACATTTGGAGGTATGGTCTGGAGAGCTTATAAATGTTTTGGAGCACCTTTCAAGAACACGTTAAATTAAAGTTGGAGCAGATGCCTGAAAGGATCTGGGCTAAACAGAAATACTCTTGTCTAAAGAGGGTTGCAAAGAATCTGGGGGGTTAGTTGTCATCTGGACCCTGGATGATGGATCTTTTCTCAGATCCCAGAGACTCAGGACTCAGAGAGATATAAGTAAGATCTTGGTGCAAGGAAACACTGTATACTGCTCTTAAAGGGTTACAGATTGAACTGGTTGTCCTCTGTCCATTTTTTAGACATCACTCTCATAGGACTTATGTCTGATTTGGTTATCTGCCCTTTTGGGTATCCTGCATCCCTAAACCCCCTCTCCAGTTTTGAGCACTGCATCAATAGTAAAGAGTGATTAATGCCCCGTACACACGGTCGGATTTTCCAATGGAAAATGTCCGATCGGAGCGTGTTGTCGGAAATTCCGACCGTGTGTGGGCTCCATCGGACATTTTCCATCGGATATTCCGACACACAAAGCTGGAGAGCAGGAGATAAAATTTTCCGACAACAAAATCCGTTGTCGGAAATTCCGATCGTGTGTACACAAATCCAACGGACAAAGTGCCACGCATGCTCAGAATAAATAAAGAGATGAAAGCTATTGGCCACTGCCCCGTTTATAGTCCCGACGTACATGTTTTACGTCACCGCGTTTAGAACGATCGGATTTTCCGACAACTTTGTGTGACCGTGTGTATGCAAGACAAGTTTAAGCCAACATCCGTCGGAAAAAATCCTAGGATTTTGTTGTCAGAATGTCTGAACAAAGTCCGACCGTGTGTACGCCCTATAAGAGTTTTATTAACTTTCAAATGAGGAGTATAAGAACAAAGTGAGCAATAAGTACATAAGGATCGCTACAGTTCACAATCAATGAGAGTATAACAAAAGTAAACTATGTATAGTGGGGGGGGTGGATATAAGGCAAGTGGATGGAAATGGGATGTCAACTTAGAGTAGTCACAAATTGGAGTGGAGGACTTTTACTAGCAAACAGGCTATGTAGAAAGGGCCTGGGATTAGTCAGTCACATACGGAGTAGCATTGTCCGGTGTATATTAGTTGTCTTGAGATGAGAAGATTCTGTAATTCCTTTGGTGTATGTGGTTTTATGATAGTTTGCCGGGGTCAAGTGGAGTTGGTGAGATATGGAGAGATTAATTATTTGTGTGGTTTTGATTCGGGAGACATAATACTGGTAGTTGGTGTAGGGTGAGTAAGGGAGACCTGTGGATGAGGGGTGGGAAGGCAGGATCTAGTGTTGCGATCGTGAAGAATTTAAGTAATAGCAGAGCCTCTGCAGTTCTTTTTCCAAGGTTCTCAGTTTGTCAGGAAGTCTTAGGTTTGCTTTGGCAAATAAGAATTCCATTAGAAAGTGGTTGTTAAGAGTCTGGAGAACTTCTTTTAGTGTGGGAGGAAGTTTTTATTTCCAGTGTCGTGCGAGCTCCAGTCTGGCTGCAAACAAGATATGGGAAATGAAGAGTCTGAGATGTGGAGGTCCAGGATTCCAATTCCCAGAAGAGCCATTTGTGGTGTGAGTGATAAGGTATGAGACGATGAAGAGGAAATAAAGTTTTCAATTTTTGACCAATATGAAGATATTTTTGGGCAGTCCCACCAGATGTGGTGATGGGAACCAGATTGACCGCACAGCCTCCAACAATTTTGGGATTGATCTGGGAAGATAGAGGCAAGCTTGATTAGCACCTGTGGAAGATTTTGTGTATCAACTCCCGATGGGAAGTGCATTTCCATTTTAAGTGGAAGCTGTAGAGTAGTATGCCATTGACGGAGAGGAATGGAGAAGTGTAGTGATCGTTCCCAGGAGGGATGTGCAGAACCCCCCCCAGTTCGTTTTGCAGCAGAACATGCGAACAGGCAAAAAATTTGTTTGAACACAGTCTATAGGACACAAACGTGAAAAATCAAAAGTGATAATTTTAAAGGCTTATATGCAAGTTATTGCCATAAAAAGTGTTTGGAGACCCGGGTCCTGTCCCAGGGAGCATGTATCAATGCAAAAAAAGTTTTAAAAACAGCTGTTTTTTCGGGAACAGTGATTTTAATAATGCTTAAAGTGAAACAATAAAAATCAAATATTCCTTTAAATATCATGCCGGGGGGGGGGGGGGTCCTTAGTATGCCTGTAAAGTAGTGCATCTTTCCCATGTTTATAACAGTGCCACAGAAAAATTACATTTCTAAAGGAAAAATGTAATTTAAAAATGCTTGCGGCTGTAATGTATTTTCGGATCCCGGCAATATAGATAAAAATACCCAAAATACCCCAAAAAAATTACGTGGATTTCACCCTCCAAAATCCATACCAGGCCCTTCAGGTCTGGTATAGATATAAAGGGGAACCCCGCACCCCAGGCCCCAAGGCACTATATACTTTGAACAGCAGTATATATACTATACGGCCACCCTATATACTCTGCAGAAAATTTGGGCCTTAGGTGTTGGTGGTACCAGAACACTGTAAGCCCTCACAGTTATTCTTGTTGGGTGCAGGAACGGGCCCTGCTGTGAAATAGTATATCAAGAATTGTAATTACAAGCCCCTGTTAAACAGGGGCAGAAAATTTGGGCCTTGGATAGTGGTGGTGCCACAACACTGTAATGCTGCGTACATACGACCGGTTTTGCCGTCAGAATAAACTCCGAAGGTTTCTCCAACGGAACTCCGACGGAATCCCATTCAAGCGGTCTTGCCTACACACGGTCAAACCAAAGTCCAACCAAAGTCCAACCGTTCAGAACGAGATGACGTACAGCACGTACGATGGGACTAGAAAAAGGAAGTGCTATAGCCAGTAGCCAATAACTTCCGTCTCGTACTTGCTTCAGAGCATGCGTCGTTTTTGGTCCGTCGGAACAGCATACAAATGAGTGGTTTTCCCAATAGGAATTGGTTCCGTTTGAAATATTTAGAACATGTTTCATTTCTAGGTCCGTCAGAATTTTCAAAAACAAAAGTCAGATGAGGCCTACACATGATCGGAATAGACGATGAAAAGCTTCCGTCGCACTTTTTCTGTCGGACATTCCGCTCGTGTGTACGCGGCTTAAGCCCTCACAGTTACTCTTGTTGGGCACAGGAACGGGCCCTGCGTTAAAATATTATATCAACAATTGTAATTACATGCCCCTGTTGAACAGGGCAGAAAAATTGGGCCTTGGGTGGTGGTGGTGGTGCCACAACACTGTAACCCCTCACAGATACTCTTGTTGAGCACAGGAACGGGCCCTGCTGTGAAATATTAGATCAAAAATTGTAATTACATGCCCCTGTTGAACAGGGGTAGAAAAATTGGGCCTTGGTTGGTAGTGGTGGTTCCACATTACTATAACCCCTTACAGATACTCTTGTTGGGCGCAGGAACGGGCCCTGTTGTGAAATATATCAAAAATTTTAATTGTGGTGAAAAGAAGCCAAGCCCTCCTGACCCTGTCCTGGTGCCATACTAGCACAGGTACTCACTGATCGCCCTCTGCTGTGTGTGCAGCTGTTGAAGCATTGCCGACGTTGAGTTCCACTTGGTGGGCATGTCACAAATGAGGCAGTTGGTGGGCAAGTTGCATTCCCTTTGAATTACAGTCAGCTGAGCACTGGCATTGTAGGACCGGCGGGAATGATCACAGATTTTTCTGGCCTGCCTGAGGAGATCCTGTAAGCCTGGGTACCTGCCCCAAAACTGCTGTACCACCAAATTCAAGACGTGTCCCAAACATGGAACATGGGTCAAGTGTACCTGTCGGAGGGCAGAGAGGTTGGTGCCATTGTTGCATACAACAGTTCCCGGCTGAAGCTGGCATGGCATCAACCACCTCTGAGCCCGCCCCTGCAGAGCTGACAGAATCTCTGCCCCAGTGTGGCTCCTGTCCCCTAGGCAGACCAACTCAAGCACTACATGGCATCTTTTAGCCTGACTGCTTGCGTAGCCCCTTGAACGCTTACGGTGCACCAGTGGTTCAGAGGACAATTCGGCAGAAGAGGCCATAGAGGAAAAAGAAGAGGAGGGGGTGGAGGAGAACTGTGGCAGAATCACCACTAGCATTTTGGAGGCATGGTGGTGGAAAAAGGCCTGTCCTGTATCTTTCCCAGCTGTCAGCAGAGTTACCCAGTGTGCCGTGAAGGAAAGATAACGTCCCTGCCCATGCCTGCTGGACCATGAGTAAGCGGAACCTTACTGCTGACCACCTTGTCCAACAAGGCCAAAACATTGCCTTCCACATGCCGGTAGAGAGCCGGAATGGCCTTCCATGAAAAGAAATGGCATTTTGGAAGCTGCCACTGAGGTACAGCACATTCACGAAAGGGGTCAGAGTCTACCAGATGAAAAGGTAGCAGTTGCAGTGCTAGCAATTTGGCCAAGCTAGCATTTAGACGCTGAACATGTGGATGGCTGGGACCAAATTTCTTTTTACGGTTCAGCAACTGGGGTAGGGAAATTTGCCTGCTAAAATCAGATGGTCGTGTACTGCTAGCAGATTGGCTGCAAGTACTTGGGATACCTATTGCTATACCTTCATTCCTCTCAGTGCAGGTTTTTGAGAGATCTGGAGGTATAGCAGGGTTGGAGATCCCAGATGAGGAGCAAGGAGAGGTCTGCCTTTTTCTTTAATGTGGGTCTTTTATGTGCTGTTGCCAACGGACTGCATGGCAGGTTGTCATATGTCTGGTCAAGCATGTGGTGCCCAAGCAGCTGCTGTTCTGGCCGCGCTTGATCCGTTTCAGACATAGGTTGCAAACAGCAACGGTGCGATCTGCTGCACACGTGTCGAAAAAGGCCCACACCAAGGAACTTTTAAAAGCCAGCGGGGAGTCAGCAGCGCCCTGCACCTGCGGAGCTCTGTGGTGTGATGCAATAGGGTGACTGCTCTTAAGCTGCCCCCTAGAGGACATCCTGCCTCGTTGGAGTTGTGCCTGCTCCTTCTCCTCTCTTCTCCCAGGCACCCAAGTACAGTCAGTGACCTCATCATCCCCTCCCTCCTCGTCACTGGAGCAAACTTGGCAGTATGCTGCAGCTGGGGGAACATCGCTGCCAGTTTCTTGTCCTTTTTGAGCACCCCCTCTTTCTAGGTTCACGTTACTCCCTTCCTCAACCTGGGAACCAACATCGGAGCCTTCAAATCGATGCGCATCCTCCAGCAGCATGTACACTGTGGTCAAATAATTCTGGGGACTCATCCATGCATGATGGTGGGGCTATGGAAGGGGTTACTGTGGACAAGGAACTTGTGGAATAGACCACTTTGGCCGCTGCGTTGGAAGGCAAACTACTCTCAGCCTGGGTGACAGAGGATGAGGAGGATGAGGACAGCTTTGTTATCCACTCCACCAACTCTTCTGCATGTTCTGGCTCAATAACACGGCCAGCAGCAGAAAAAAAGGACAAGCGTGCCCCACTGCCAACTGCAGAGGATGCACCATGTCCACGACCACCACTGTTGACTGTAGACACAGAGGCTGCTTTGGTGGCCTTCTGGACATGACGTATATTTTGTTTTGATACTGTGTACACCACCAGAAAGGTAGTAGAAACTGTACTATGGCTGCACTGTATTGTATACTGTATACACCACCAGAAGTGTAGTAGAAACTGTACACACTGTATTAGATACTGTCTACACCGTCTGCACTGTATTAGCAACTGTACAACGGCTACACTGTATTGTGTACTGTGTACACCACCAGAAGTGTAGTAGAAACTGTACATACTGTATTAGATACTGTGTACACCACCAGAAAAGTAGTAGAAACTGGACTCTTCCATGCATGGTGGTGGGGCTACGGAAGGAGTGACTGTGGACAATGAGTTGGCGGAATAGGTCACTTTGGCAGCTGTGTTGGAAGGCAAACTACTCTGAGCCTGGGTGACAGAGGATGAGGAGGATGAGGACAGCTTTGTTATCCACTCCACCAACTCTTCTGATTGTTCTGGCTCAAAAACACGGTCAGCAGCAGAAAAAAAGGACAAGCGTGCCCCATGGCCACCTGCAGAGGATGCACCATGTCCAGGACCACCACTATTAACTATAGACACAGAGGCTACTTGCCCTCTTTTAGTGGCCTGTGAGCGTCTGCCTTTCCTTGGTGGCCTTCCGGACATGACGTATATTTTGTTTTGCAACACAACACTACACTGTATTAGATACTGTGTACACCACTAGCAGTGTAGTAGAAACTGTACACACTGTATTAGATACTGTGTACGCCACCTGCACTGTATTAACAACTGTACAACAGCTGCACTGTATTGTATACTGTGTTCACCACCAGAAGTGTAGTAGAAACTGTACACACTGTATTAGATACTGTGTACACCGACTGCATTGTATTAGAAACTGTACTATGGCTGCACTGTATTGTGTACTGTGTACACCACCAGAAGTGTAGTAGAAACTGTACACACTGTATTAGATACTGTGTACACCACTTGCACTGTATTAGAAACAGTGCAGGTGGTGTACTGCACTGTATTAGAAACAGTGCAGGTGGTGTACTGTACTAGTGTATTGTACAGCTGCACTGTATTGTGTACACCACCAGAAGTGTAGTAGAAACTGTACACACTGCATTAGATACTGTGTACACCACCAGAAAAGTAGAAGAAACTGTACTATGGCTGCACTGTATTGTGTACTGTGTACACCACCAGAAGTGTAGTAGAAAATGTACACACTGTATTAGATACTGTGTACACCAACAGAAAAGTAGTAGAAACTGCACACACTGTATTAGATACTGTGTACACCGCCTGCACTGTATTAGATACTGTACAATGGCTGCACTGTATTTTATACTGTGTACACCACCAGAAGTGTAGTAGAAACTGTACACACTGTATTAGATACTGTGTACACCTCCTGAAGTGTATTGCCCTGTACACACGGTCGGATTTTCCAACGGAAAATGTTCGATGGGAGCTTGTTGTCGGAAAGGCTCCATCGGACATTTTCAATCTGAATTGTGTTTAAAAAAAAAAAAAATGTTTTGATGACTTTTATTGCTGTCACAAGGAATGTAAACATCCCTTGTGACAGTAATAGGTGGTGACAGGTACCCTTTATGAAGGGATCGGGGGTCTAAAAGACCCCCCATCCCTCCTTTACGCTTCAAAGCATTCAGATCGCCGAAAACGGCGATTCTGAATACTGTGTACTTTTTAAAAACTGGCGCCATTGGCAGCCGAGTAAACGGGAAGTGACGTCATGATGTCGCTTTCGCGTTTACAATTTGAAGGCTGAAATGAAGCCACCCACAGCTTTGTTCCAGCCCGCCCCCAGCCTCCGGAGGCATGGGATTGGTCACCGAGCTTCCAGATCGACCGGGAGGCCCGGTAAGAGCGGCGGGAGGCGGCGGGAGGGGGGGACGTCCCCTCCCGCTGCTCCGGTATAACAGCCGAGCGGCTTTTAGCCCTAGCCCTAGTTGTTATACACGGATAGCCAATCGCTGGCTCTAAACAGTGGTACCGGCATGATGCCTGCAGCTGCGGGCATCATCCCGGTATAACCCCCGAAAGCCGAGTACGCATATCTGCGTACGGTCAGCGGGAAGGGGTGTTAAATGTGTTTCCTGCAGACAGACTAGTCGGGGCCCGCCCGGCTCAAAAGTCGATAGAACCGTAGCTCTCTTAATTGGGTCCCCCAGGCCCCGAACATTCCATGAGGTTGTATTGTATAAAATTCTTTTCTTGCATGGTAAAATTACAAAAAATAAATCAACACTGAGAACCAAAAAAAAAGGATCAGACTAATAAACTCGCACATACCTCTCCATCACAAGTGGTTTCTCCCAACTAAATATACCTCACTCTCTCCATATCTTCCCCCTCTCACTATTTGTGCATTCCAATATGTTAATATTTGTGACGCGTGGTTCTTAGCTCTCAACCTGTACCAACCCCCACCCCCCACAACCTCCCACCCATCCCACTCTCCCTTAACCACCCCCCCATGCCCATCAGGGCCCTCCCCAAGGGCTTCACCTGTGACCATACCTTACATTTTCTCACTCCTACCTTTATACATTCATACCAAAGAGTGCCCCCCCCCTCCACCCCCTCCATATTAAACAAACAATTTTATAGCCGTGATATTTCAGTGAAATTATAGTGATATTACAATGGTGGTAATATTCAAGCCAAAAAGCAAGACAAGGTAAAAAAAAAAAAAAGGGGGGGGGAGAAGGGGGGGAGGGGAAGGGAAAAAGGGCCACCAAGCCCAGAAAGGTACAGTACATCTCAATTAAGCCACCCCGCCACCCATTCAAAATGGTTCCATGCACAAAGTATCCTATAAATCCTCCTTATTTTCCTCCAGCCATTTCTCCACTTCAGACGATGAAGGAGAATAAAGTTCCACTCTAATCTGTCACCCGTAGACGGGCTGGGTACAATAAATCATACGCAATCTTGTACTTCTGCAAAGTTCGCTTAATTGGTATAAATTCCGCTCTACGCTTCTGGAGATCTGGCGAAAAGTCAGGGTAAAATGAGACCCTAGCCCCATTATACCTAATGTCCCCCCTTTCTCTGGCCCTCTGTAATAAGATCACCTTGTCATTATAATTAACCAGTTTCAAGAGTAGTGGCCTAACATACTCCCCCATCTGTCTGGTCCCAAAGGGAACTCGGTGGGCTCTTTCGATCGCAAATAGAGATGTAAAAGTGGAATCCCCAAAAGTTTCCCTAAACCACCCCTCAAGGAAAGCTATGGGATTAGGACCCTCACTCCTCTTCGGTAGGCCTATCAGTCTCACTTTATTTCTACGGCTTCTATTTTCCATTTCTTCGAGTTTAGCTGCCTGTACGGCCATTTGTGCGTGAAGCCCCTTGATTTCTCTCTTTAGTGGATTTAGATTGTCCTCAACTGTGCTTAGTCTCTCCTCTAAGGCAGTAGTCCTTTCCACGGTCCTACCAAGAACTTGGCTCATTGAGAGCAATTCCTCCTTAATGCTTTTTAGCCGGCTATCAAGACCAGTAATTGAGTCTTTACAGGCATTAACGGCATAAAGTACATCCCTCAAAGTGGGTTCCTCATCCTCCAAAATAGGAGCGACCACAGGGGCCGCCCCAGCTCCTGTGGACTTTGTTGTTATTACAGTTCCTGATTTTGCTCCCCCTGCCCCTTTAGTACTCACGGTTTTGTTGCTGGATTGGGTAACAGGGTTTGAGGAAATCTGACCATGCCCCTGGCTCCTTCTATCTGGTGCAGATCCTGCCAGAGTTTTGGCTTGTACCACTGCCTGTTGGTGACCCCCTTGACGGGTGATAGAGCGGGTACGTGGGCAAAACAAAACGTTCCAGTTTTTCTGCTACAGCTGAAACTTGATTCGCTTTCTCTTTCTCCTTAACTGAGCGAGCTATATGATTCCCATCCTGGGGCGGCTGCTCATCAGGGGCTCGTTTTCTGGACATGCTGTAACTGAGTTATTTAAGTTTCAAGAAGAACTGTTGAGGTCTGGGGGTTCACCCCACTCTTACTACGGTGCTCACACCGCTACCGCTTCTCACTCCATGTCGGCTGAGCAGCGTAGTTACTCAGCAGCAAACCCCACTCGCTTTCGCGAGAGGACAGGCGGGTTCACAGGCGGGTGCACAAGCGGCTCAGCACACAGCCCAGCCTCAATGCCACAGCAGCTTCAGCGTCTGTCCATCCAGGGAACAAGGAAAAGCGGCAGACAAACCATCTCCAGAACCCCGCTCAGCACAGGGTGCCATGAGACCTCCGACAGAGCGGGGAAGGGGAGATGGGCCACCGCCCAAGCAAACCTGCCCAGAGCTGCCTCCAAAACCCCAGGCACTGAGTGCGGGGGTGGAGAGCGGAGAGAGAAACCCGGTGCTCACATTCACACACCCACTCCCTCCTCCATTCGGTCACACCCCCATTTTTTTGACCCTCAGCTTCTTTAGCAAGGCAGAGGTTGTCTTGGAGGTGTGTTTGGGGTCATTATCATGTTGGAATACTGAACTGCCGCACAGTCTCCAAAAGGAAGGGGATCATGCTCTGCTTCAGTATGTCACAGTACATGTTGGCATTCATGGTTCCCTCAATAAACTATAGCTCTCCAGTGCAGGCAGCACTCATGCAGCCCCAGACAATGACACTCCAACCACCATGCTTGACTGTAGGCAAGACACACTTGTCTTTGTACTCCTCACCTGGTTGCCACCACACACGCTTAACACCATCTGATCCAAATAAGTTTATCTTGGTCTCATCAGACCACAGGACATGGTTCCAGTAATCCATATCCTTAGTCTGCTTGTCCTTAGCAAACTGTTTGCGGGTTTTCTTGTACATCATCTTTAGAAGAGGCTTCCTTCTGGGACAACAGCCCTGCAGATCAATCTGATTCAGTGTCAGGCGCATGGTCTGAGAACTGACAGGCCGATCCCCCACCTTCTCAACCTCTGCAGCAATGCTGGCAGCACTCATACTTCTATTTCTCAAAGACAACCTCTGGATATGACTCTGAGCACATGCACTCAACTTCTTTGGTTGACTATGGCAAGGCCTGTTCTGAGTGGAACCTGTCCTGTTAAGCCGCTGTATGGTCTTGGCCACCATGCTGCAGCTCAGTTTCAGGGTCTTGGCAATCTTCTTATAGCATAGGCCTTCTTCATGTAGAGCAACAATTATTTTTTTCAGATCCTCAGAGAGTTCTTTGCCATGAGGTACCATGTTGAACTTCCAGTGACCAGTATGAGAGAGTGAGAGCGATAACACCAAATTTAACACACCTGCTCCCCATTCACACCTGAAACCTTGTAACACTAACGAGTCACATGACATCGGGGAGGGAAAATGGCTAATTGGGCCCAATTTGGACATTTTCACTTAGGGGTGTACTCACTTTCGTTGCCAGTGGTTTAGACATTAATGACTATGTGTTGAGTTATTTTGAGGGGACATCTAATTTACACTGTTATACAAGCTGTACACGCACTACTTTAAATTGTAGAAAAGTGTCATTTCTTTAGTGTTGTCACATGAAAAGATATAATAAAGTACTTACAAAAATGTGAGGGGTGTACTCACTTTTGTGAGATACTGTATATAAAGTAGTATACTGCCTGCACTGACTGAATATCGAGTAAACACTGAATATACTGAAAATATATACAGTCAGATCCATAAGTATTGGGACATTGACACAATTATAATCTTTTGGCTCTATACACCCCCACATTGGATTTGAAATGAAACGAACAAGATGTGCTTTAACTGAAGACTTTCAGCTTTAATTTGAGGGTATTTACATCCAAATCAGGTGAACGGTGTAGGAATTACAACAGTTTGTATATGTGCCTCCCACTTTTTAAGGGACCAAAAGTAATGGGACAGATTAACAATCATCCATCAAACTTTCACTTTTTAATACTTGGTTGCAAATCCTTTGCAGCCTGAAGTCTGGAATGCATAGACATCACCAGATGCTGGGTTTCATCCCTGGTGATGCTCTGCCAGGCCTCTGTTGCAACTGTCTGCAGTTCCTGCTTGTTCTTGGGGCATTTTCCCTTCAGTTTTGTCTTCAGCAAATTAAATGCATGCGCAATCGGATTCAGGTCAGGTGATTGACTTGGCCATTGCATAACATTCCACTTCTTTCCCTTATAAAAATATTTGGTTGCTTTCTCAGTATGCTTCGGGTCATTGACCATCTGCACTGTGAAGCGCCTTCCAATGAGTTCTGAAGCATTTTGCTGAATATGAGCAGATAATATTGCCCGAAACACTTCAGAATTCATCCTGCTGCTTTTGTCAGCAGTCACAACATCAATAAATACAAGAGAACCGGTTCCATTGGCAGCTATACATGCCCACGCCATGACACTACCACCACCATGCTTCACTGATGAGGTGGTATGCTTTGGATCATGAGCAGTTCCTTTCCTTCTCCATACTCTTCTTTTCCCATCACTCTGGTGCAAGTTGATCCTGGTCTCATCTGTCCATAGAATGCTGTTCCAGAGGCTTTTTTAGATGTGGTTTGGCAAACTCTAATCTGGCCTTCCTGTTTTAAGGCTCACCAATGGTTTACATCTTGTGGTGAACCCTCTGTATTCACTCTTTTGAAGTCTTCTCTTGATTGTTGACTTTGACGCACATACACCTATCTCCTGGAGAGGGTTCTTGATGTGGCCAACTGTTGTGAAGGGTGTTTTCTTCACCAGAGAAAGAATTCCTCAATCATCCACCACAGTTGTTTTCTGTGGTCTTCCGGGTCTTTTGGTGTTGCTGAGCTCAACGGTGCATTCTTTTTTTTTAAGGATGTTCCAAACAGTTGATTTGGCCACACCTAATGTTTTTGCTATCTCTCTGATGGGTTTGTTTTGTTTTTTCAGCCTAATGATGGCTTGCTTCACTGATAGTGACAGCTCTTTGGATCTCATATTGAGAGTTGACAGCAACAGATTCCAAATGCAAATAGCACACTTGAAATTAACTCTGGACCTTTTATCTGCTCCTTGTAAATGGGATAATGAGGGAATAACACACACCTGGTCATGGAACAGCTGAGCAGCCAACTGTCCCATTACTTTTGGTCCCCCAAAAAGTGGGAGGCACATATACAAACTGTTGTAATTCTTACACCGTTCACCTGATTTGGATGTAAATACCCTCAAATTAAAGCTGAAAGTCTACAGTTAAAGCACATCTTGTTTGTTTCATTTCAAATCCATTGTGGTGGTTTATAGAGCCAAAAAGATTAGAATTGTGTCGATGTCCCAATATCTATGGACCTGACTGTATATATATATAAAAATCAAGCTATCTCTCTGTCTACGCCAACAACACTACACACAGCCACTGTGTAAGCAGCCTTATATAGTGTGGGGCATGGACTTAGTCCCCCTGAGCCATGATTCCTTTGGCCAATTATGTCTCTCTTAGCAGAGTGCGCTGTGATTGGCCAAAGCATGCAGGTCAGGTGCATGCTTTGGCCAGTCATCATGCAGCAATGCACTGCGATCTCGCAGTGCATTATTGGGCGTTCTGCGGCACTCAAATTTTCCAGAAATGCCCCATAATGTTCGCTCTTCGGCGAACAGGCGAACACCCGATGTTCGAATCTAATTTATGTTCAAACCGGACATCGAGTTCATCCCTAGTTCCCAGTATGACATAAATGGAGACTTGGAATTTGCTGACTGTGTGGAGAGTAAACGGTATAGGTACCAAATCCTTTTCTGGGTGGCAGCAGGGGAGTTGTAAAATTTTAAGACATACTGAAGAAGGTTGTTGTCCTTACTCTTGAGATTCTGGAGTATTGATCTGATACGGAGATACTTGAAAAAGTCATTACAGTGGATGAGGAATTTATGTTGGAGCACTTGAAAAGAGTATATGTGAGAGTTATTGTAAAGGTCTTTAAATTGTGTGATACCGTTTTGCATCCAAGTATTAACTTCTAGATCTGGGGACAAGAGCGTTATTGCCTCTAGCAGAAGGAGACGAAGGTTATTAGTTGGTACGCCTACTGCAGGATGTGCTATTGAGGACCAGATGCGTATGGAGGCTACAGTTGTACTTAGTTTAGGATGAGGCGCGTGATACTTAAGGAGGGTAGCGGAGAGAGTAGCTCTTGTTGATGATTGAAGACTTGAGTTGCCACCTTTTCGTCAAGCCAAACCCGAACACTTCAGCAGCGCACAGCAATTTTTTTGTTTTGCAGTATACATTCTAGAATTGTAAAAGACCTAAGAGTAGTGATAAGCAGTGGGAGTGGCTGAAAGGTCAGTCTGTCCCCAGTGCAATCCCCTCCAGATAGGTCTGTCCCTCAGTATAATCCCCCCAGGTCAGTCTGTCCCCCAATATAATCCCCTCAGGTCAGTCTGTCCCCCAATATAATCCCCTCAGGTCAGTCTGTCCCCCAATATAATCCCCTCAGGTTAGTCTGTCCCCCAATATAATCCCCTCAGGTCAGTCTGTCCCCCAGTATAATCCCCCAGGTCAGTCTGATTCCCAGTATTACCCCCCCAGGTCAGTCTGCCCCCCAGTATATCCCCCCAGGTCAGAATGTCCTCCAGTACATCCTTCCCCCAAGTCAGTTTGTCCTGCAGTATTACCCCCCCCCCAGAACAGTCTATAGCCCAGTCTATACATCCCCCATACGTAGTCTGTAACTCAGTGTAATCCTTCCCTCTCCCAGGTCAATTTGTCCCCCAGTATAATCTCCCCCGTCAGTCTTTCGAGACAAAGAAAGTAACTAAAGACATATAGTCCTTATTCCCTTTCTCTGTAGCCTCAGCTGCACTGTGTATGAATGAATAAAAGTCTCTGTTAAGAGACTTTCTATTCATTCACAAGCTTCAGCCTCAGCTGCACAGTCATGAATGAACACATAAGCAATAGGTACTGATTACTCACTGTATTCATTCAGGGAGGGACTGACATGTTCACCACCCCCACCCCCTCCGCTCTCCATCTGAAGAGACAAAATCTTAGAGACAAATCCCACTGTGGCTCCCTTGCAGCCAGTGCCAGGACAAAGTCAGCTGGCGCCCAGGGAAAGAAAGTGTCAAAATGCGCCCCCCCCCAAGGGGGAGTAATAGGCAGGGCTAATAAAAGTGCATGCAGTGCCAAGCTGCAACATATGGGATGGTTATGGCATTCTCTAAACTTGTGCCATGAGTAAGTGTGAACAGATGCAGAGAGTCATACACAGAGCAGCCCCGGAGGGGGAGGGGGTGACTCACAGCAGCAGATAAAGAGGAAGAATTCCTGCACAGCTCCGATGTCTGCAATGAAGCTCTAGGCTGTCACTGCTTCTTCTGTGTTCTCCATGCTGCTAAAACTTCTCCCCCTTCACTGACTGTGCTGGGGCAGACGATCCCGAGCTCTGCACAAGGGGGAGGGCAGAGGATCCACAATGGAGGCGGGAAGAAGCATGTGCAGGGAGTTTAAGCACCCTGTTCCCTTATAGGTAAAAGCTGTGGAAGCCGTTAGTAAGGGAGAGGAGGATTGGTGCTGCGGGGCTTTCACCGATTTGTCTGGGTCTCGGGCGAACAGAAACCCGGGCAGAGGATTCAAAACCGTACTGCCCGGGTGAGTCCCAGACAGGTGGCAACCCTAATTTGGATCCAGGATGGTGGGTCAGAGGACATCCACCAATGTCTGGTCTGGTCCAAGATAACCGCCTTGTAATTAATTGCTATATTTGGTGCACTAAGATCTTCCAGGGATGTTGGCGTACAGAGAAGAGATGCTTAGATCCTAGGGCGCTTTCTATTCCATATAAACAAATTTATGATAGATTGTAATTTCCTCAGGTGTTGGGGCAGTATGTGGGGTAGAAGAAACATTTTTGCTAGGGCAATCTTACCAGCCCAGGATACTTTCACTTGTTTCTTGAGATATTTATTTAGCTTTTCCAGTACTCTGTTGTAATTAGTAGTGAGGATGTTGCTGGAAGGTGCAGTCAGCTGAATACCTAAATATGTGAGAGAGTTGTTTCGTGCCCAGGAGAAAGGGGTTAATCTAGAAATTTTTGAGGACAGTATCGAGGTGAATATCTAACATGCTAGACTTGGAGTCATTGGTTTTATATAAAGAGATGGATCCAAATGTCTCTAGGGTTTTTTGTACTTCAGGGAGGGAAACTAAAGGGTTGGAGAGGAGGACGTCATCCGTATACAGACCTATTTTAAGCTCCTCCGAACCGACCTTGATACCCGAGATGCTGGGGTTGGATCTTATGGACATCGCCAGAGGTTTCATGATTAAGGCAAAATAATAGGGGAGTGAGCACCCCTGACAGGTGCCATTGGTGATGTCAATGGGGTTAGATAACAGTCCGGAAGTCCAAACTCGGGCACTGGGGAGAGAGTATAGGAATAGGATTGCTGAAAGTATGGGGCCACTAAAGCCATATTTCAAAAGAACCTCCTTCAGGTAATTCCAGTGCACTCTGTCGAAGACCTTCTCCGCATCAAGAGACAAGAGCAGAGAAGGCTCTCGATTGCTCTCTGCCCACTGAATCAGGTCTAAAGCGACAAGTCCCATCAGAGGCCTGCCGTCCTTCAACAAACCATACTTGGTCTTTTTGGACCAGTAATGGGACATATTGGGAAATCCTGGAAGCTAGTAGCTTTGCGAAAATTTTATATCTACATTAAGTAGTGAAATGGGACGATAGTTAGCTGGATTGTCTGTAGATTTGCCAGGTTTGGGGATTGTCACTATAAGGGCTTCTAGCAATTCTTTGGGAATTTTACCAGAGTCTGCAAAGGAGGAAAATGCTTTTTGAAGGTGGGGTGATAGTAATTTTTTAAAGGACTTATAATATTCATTATTGAACCTGTTTGGGCCAGGGGCTTTGTGTAGAGGGAGATTAGAGATTACCTTAAGAATGTCTTTGGTTGTGAAGGGTCTGGAGAGATCGTTTAGTTGTTCAGGTTGGTGAGAGGGTAAATTAATGGATGTTAAGAAGGTGCAAATAGTTCCAGGGGTAGGATGGGGGTCTACAGGGGAGTCTTTCAAGTTATGTAATTTGGCTTCAAATTCATTGAATCTATTGGCGATATCCTGAGGGTAAAAAGTTTTTTGCCCTGTCAAGCAGGAAGGAGATTTTGGATTGTGCCATCTTACGTTTGTACTGTTTTGCTAATATTGCACCAGGTTTGTTGACTTGGGCATACCAGTTAGTATGCAGTCTTTTGACATAGTAGTCAAAATTAGTGTGTAGCAAGGAGTGTAGTTGAGTTATTAATTTATGTAGTTACTCCTCATCTTGGGGGTTGGGAGAATATTTGTGGGAACGCTCAACTACTCTGATGTTCTGAAGCAGTGTAGCAATGGCTTGTTTACAGGACCTATTCTCCTGTGCACCAAATTTGATCAGAAGCTCTCTAATGAAGGCCATGTGTGTATTCCACCGTAAGGCATCATCAGATACAGATCCTGAATTCATCTTGAAATATTGTCGAATTTCAGACCTGATCTCCTCGGTATGTAGGATGGGAGAGGGAGGCGTTTAGTCTCCAAGTTGTTTGTGGTGGTTTAGATGAAGAGGTATAAAGTTCCAGTGAAACTGGAGCGTGATCCGACCACTTAATCAGACCAATCTGTGAGGCGCTCACGCATTGAAGTAGATGTTTGTTGACCAGGAGGAGATCCAGTCTGGAATAGGACTTTTGCATGGAGGAGTACAATTTGTAATCCTTTTCTGAGGCATGAAAACATCTCCAAAGGTCTTCCATTTGTACATGATGAATCAAGGGAGTGGTCTAAGACTGTGTTAAATTCTCCACATATAATTATTTGATTCTTGGGGTAAGGGCTGAGTTTTTTTGTCAGGGAGTGGAAACATTGCTTGTGGTGCTCATGAGGGGCATAGATATTGATTAGGACCAGGGGGTGATTATTGAAGATGGCTGAGAGAGTTAGGAAGCACCCATCAGGGTCAGATTCAACTGAACGCCTCCGTGGAGGCAAAAAAGCAATGGGGGAACGATTTGTGACGGCAGACAGGGTTTTTTTTTTAGTGGCGAAGTGTGTCTCTTGAATACATATTATGTCTGCTTTATGGGATAACGCATCTTTCCACATAAGTCTGCATTTAAATGGGATGTTCAGCCCTTTAACATTGTGTGTGACAATTTTAAGTGACATGTGAGTTAAAGCAAGGGTGCTGTGGTATGTCCAGGTAAAGATCACACACTAACCCTCCGTCCAAAAAACTTGCAGAAATGGGATAAACAAAATAGGTGACATTATAAAGAACATAATAGCTACATAGCTGAATAACAAAGCATTTTGATTTAAGTAGAGCAACAAAAACAAAGAAACAGTATGGTGTGCATAGCACACTTGTAACCTGGGGAGTGGAGAAACAAGAGGTGGCTGTCCATTCAGGAGATGGAGTAGCTAGATGTAAATCAGGAGGGTGCCTTAGGGTGCCAGTAAGAGCTAAGTATTTCCAACTGAGGACCAGGTGCTCTGGATTCTGGGAGGGTTAGGACCCGCCGAGCATTGTTGCTGATGGGGCGCTACGGGGATGCCCCAATTGTGGAGGAGTTTATATCCTTCTTTTGGTGTGTGCATTGGCACAATTCGGTTTTGATAGGTGACCAGGAGTTTTGTTGTGTACCCCCACTGGTAAACTAAGTTGCGGTCTCTAAGAGCTTTGGTTATTGGAGATAATTCCTTTCCGCATCTGCGCAGTGGTGGCGGAGATGTCAGCAAAAAGAGCAACTTTTGAGTAGGGATCAGGGAGGGTGCGTGCGGATCTGGCGAGTTTTAATTATTTGGTCTTTTATGTGAAAAAAATGGATGCGGGCTAACACATCTCTTGGAACGGACACAGGCAGATGCTTGGGTTTATAGATCCTATGTGCTCGATCAATTAACAGATCAGATGGGGATAGTGATGGAATAATTTTGAGGAAGAGTTGCTGGATAAATCGAACCAGGTGTGAATTTTTAACTTTTTTAGGTATCCCTCTGAATGTAATATTGTTCCACCTGGAGCGATCTTCCAGGTCTGCAACTTTAGCTTTGTCGTGGATAAACCCACCATACTCTTTTTTGCGCTAATAAGCGCCCATTTCGTCTAATGGTATAATCCACCTTACCTACGCTAATACGCGCCCTTTCAGTATAATGCATCTGGGATCTTAAACCATGTCTCCTGCATTTCCCTAGTAAACAGACATAATCACCATCTTAGCTGCATTGCTCCTTCATCTGCCCTGATCCCTTCCTGGGAGCCAACTTTATTCATATAAACAATATAGCCTAATGGTTTCACAATCGACCAATCAAGCACAGGCATTCCCTCAAACAGGAGGGGTTATACAACAACCAATGAACAATGACTAGGGGAGTCCTATGGGCCTGCCTGGGCGGCGGCAGTGTGTACCGTCTCCCGCCACCTGTCTCTGTAAGCTATCTTCAGTTAGAAACAGGAAGCCTGAGATCATTAACTCTGCCCCCAACCACAACGACTCAAAGACTCCAGTTTTTACCGTTTGTTTGTGAATCCTTATTCTGCTTTGTCTACCGTCTCTGTGGATGGGAGATTATCTGCAAGTGTACACCATGGCACCCCAAAAATGTTGATCAGGCATACAGGAGTGACACGAGCGCACATCCGCTAAACCAATAATGTCTTTGCAAAGCGAACACATCCCCCCAAACGATCGTTCTGTGGATCGCACAGGGGCCCTTCGCTGGCGGACATATCCCCACTCTACAAACACTTCTCTGCATCCCCAAGGAGCTTTTCCCTACCAAACGAATCTCAACCAGCACCAGTCTGCTCCAGTCAGCTCTTTAGAGCAGGCTGTGGGAGAACTAACACTGGGAGACTCTATGACAATACATATTAAAATACATCTTCATAAAATTTCCATAACTGCTTTAAGATATTGGGTCTCTGCTGCGTGGCCAGAATGGGAATCAATCAGTTTGTTATAAGCATGAGTAAATGATTCCATCTGTCTTTCAATTTGATCTGTGCACTCTTCCACATGATCAATTCTCCAGTGGACCTGTGACATTGACGAGTGGAATTCTGCCTGTATATTCCTGTGGAGTGTTAAAATAATTGATTTTAGAAAGTGCTCAGACACTGGGTTGTTAGAGGCTGGGATGGATGCTAGGGAGCCTAGATCTCTTCCCTCCTTGTTAGTGAGAGAGCCATCATCTCCCATGTTTTTTACTCACCTGCTAAAATTGTAGTGTGGTAGAAGTATAGAAGAGCAGGAACCACCAGTGACAATAAATATCTGAATGGTGACTTTATCCCTCCACCGCTCTTAGATGGCCCCTCACCTCAGATATTCGACCTGAAACAGGTCACATTGCTTATAGGATTGAATGGATAAATCTGTAAGATACTCCTTCACTTCCTTCAGCTCACAATGCTCAGTGTAGGCAGATGATGAATATAAAATAAGATAGAAAGCAACAAACCATAGTGTTCTCCGTATGTATTTTATTAAAATTGATGAAGACTAAAAAACATCAATAACACTCACATGGAACCGGCACTCCGATCCGAGTGCCGGCTAGCGGGCTTGTGATCGTGTCTGTCGGGTGACCGCGGGTGACGTCACACGCTCCTTACCCCCGTACGCGTTACGTCCTATGGGCGGGACTTCATCGGCGTGGGGCGCCCCACGCCGATGAAGTCCCGCCCATAGGACGTAACGCGTACGGGGGTAAGGAGCGTGTGACGTCACCCGCGGTCACCCGACAGACACGATCACAAGCCCGCTAGCCGGCACTCGGATCGGAGTGCCGGTTCCATGTGAGTGTTATTGATGTTTTTTAGTTTTCATCAATTTTAATAAAATACATACGGAGAACACTATGGTTTGTTGCTTTCTATATTATTTTTTATTCATCATCTGCCTACACTGAGCATTGTGAGCTGAAGGAAGTGAAGGAGTATCTTACAGATTTATCCATTCAATCCTATAAGCGATGTGACCTGTTTCAGGTCGAATATCTGAGGTGAGGGGCCATCTAAGAGCGGTGGAGGGATAAAGTCACCATTCAGATATTTATTGTCACCGGTGGTTCCTGCTCTTCTATACTTCTACCACACTACAATTTTATTAGTTGTCTATGAACTTTATTTGCGCAGCACTTTCTATTTATATACATGTCTTTGAGGTATTTTTTGAGTTGACCTTAGTGCCTGCTTGCATTTATATTGTTATATTAGTCAGCGCTGAATTTTATTACATTATCTCTTCTTTTACTCACCTGCGCCTTTATTGGAGAGAGCAGGGGAGTCTGCAGCCCTTTTGTACCTGTCAACATTAAGAGGAGAGGAGCAGAGCTGTTCCTTGGGTGGTGAGCCATCCATAGGAGCTTGGAGAGATGAGTCAGGCGGGAGGGGAGGCAGCGATGGGTCTGCAGTGCTCCTGGAGTTGGCGCCACCTTGGGAGTCCATTGCCGCTCTGTGAAAGAATTGGGTCAACTTGCGCGGTACAGGGGGCTTAGAATTCTTCCTGGACATGTCCCTGAGGGTCCCCAGTGGTCCCCGTTGTTGGCGGGTATAGCAGGGAGTAAATGCCACGGGCTCCTGTGCTGTGAAGTTGCCTCGGTTCTACTGTCTGAACAGAGCAGTGCCGTTATGCAGCCATTCCGCCCTGCAGCCAGACCACGCACCCCCCGAGACCTAGCGTTTTGTTGGTGAGCTGTTGGATCCTGATAATGGACAGATAGCCACAGGACAGGTAGGGGGAGACAATTATGTTCACAACTCCCTAGGAATCAGAGCTCAGGAGAATGTAATGTACAGAGTGCCAGGGTCAGTAGTATGTAATGCACAGAGAACAGGGGCAGTATGCACTGAACAATATAGCATACAGATTCCAAGGATCATGAGTATGTAAAAGAGCACAGCAGGCAGAAGAGCGTAACAGAGTGCAGGGGTCAGGAGTGTGTACCGTACACACCCAGAAAATTCTACCTCCTCATAAGACAAAAACCTCAGAACACACAGAAAACAAATTTCCAGGCCTTATTGATCCTGGATATGTGCCCCTAGTACCTGTCACTGGAGATGCCTATAGTGTGATGTCTGGTTCAGCATTTTTGTTGATCCAGGACAGCAACTCTGCAGATATTCTAACCCTTTTGCACTCTATTAAAAATGCTTTGCTACCTTCACCCCCATTCAAGAGATTTTTACTTCCTATCCCTTTGACACCTTGCCACTAGAACAGCACAGTCATGTAATGGTTAACACATTTCCCTGGCAGCAAAAGGTCACTGGTTAAAATCCCAACCACAACACTACCTGCCTGGAGTTTGCATGCTCTCTCTGTGCCTGTGTGGGTTTCCTCCAGGCGGAGACAGAACATGCAGTTACAATCTCACCTTTAATGAAATAGCAAAAATAACACAGTTCAGGAACATAGTAAAAAACAGAAGCCAGGGTTTGAATGCCAGAGTGGGTAATCAGACGAGCCGGAATCAGGAAGCCAGGAGTCAATGAAGTGAGAAGCAAAGTCAGAAACAGGTAACGGAAGAGAAGTCAGCCAGGCCAAGTCATACACAGGAACAAAAGCAGGAACACACAGGAGGTATTGACCACACAAGGGTGAGGATAGAATGAACTAAGCTGCCTAAATAACCAAAAGGGGCTGGATGTAGGCTGGTCTAATGAGGCAGGTTAATGGTAAACAGGTGAGTCACTGTGGAAACGAGTGGCTGGTAATTAACAAACAACCGAGTAGCTCTGAGCATTAAAAGAAAAGCCCTCCCCGTAAGTAGCAGAAGCCATCCCTGACAGAACAGCATCACCAGCCAACACGTTTTACGCTCCCTTAGCACATAGTGGGCGGCACAGTGGTGTAGTGGTAGCACTCTCGCCTAGCAGTAAGAAGGGTCACTGGTTCGAATCCCAACCACGACACTACCTGCTTGGAGTTTGCATGTTCTCCCTGTGCCTGCGTGGGTTTCCTCCGGGTACTCCGGTTTCCTCCCACACTCCAAAGACATGCTGGCAGGTTAACTGGATCCTGTCTAAAGTGGCCCTATTATGTGTATGTATGAATGTGAGTTAGAGACCTACATTGTAAGCTCCTTGAGGGCGGGGAGTGATGTGAACGTATATGTACAGCACTGCATAAATTTACAGCACTATATAAGTACCTGAGATAAATAATATAAGAAAGAGAAAGTTCCCGCAAGGGGGTACAGACAGGTTTTTGCTTAATTTACATACAGTTGTTATGGTAATGATAATTAGTAGTATTTTAATATGTGTAAGTGGTTTGTTGTTCATAAAGCACTTTTTAAATGTTTTGTTTAGGCAATATTAAGTACTTCCAAACATATGGACAAGGCTTTCCCATACAAGTTCTTTCACCCTTGGCTCGGAACGGGTCTCCTCACAAGGTACTGTGTCATTTCATTATACTTTATTATTTTAATTGAAAATTTTAGAATTCCTGAGTAATGATACAGCATAGGTTTAGGAAATCAAATAATCTTACGTACTGTAGTTACAGAACCACAAAATGCTGTACAATGCCCAATATAAACGACTGCCAAGGGACCCCTGACACTTGGACTCCAGATCTGGTCTGCTCCCACAGACTTTGCCACTTTGGCTCAGAGCATATTAGTAGCTCAGTTGTTTTGTAAGTTTACTTTGTTCTTACCTGACAGTAGGTATTTTATGTACAATAGAAAGCCTTTTCTGTGATCCTTTAAATGAAAACACACATTTTTATGTTGCCACTATACATGCAAGGCTTTGAATATTTGTTTCTATGTCTATGGTCCTTTGTCTGTGTCCTATCATATCTGAGCACGGCTAACCTATCCATAATGCTTTAGAAGCGTTTATTCTTCTGTATTTAAGTGGTACTGTGGGTCACCTTGATAGAGTTCAGTTGGTAGACATTAACACATCATTTTTTAGGGTATCAGGTACTGACCTACATATCTGTTATTGATCTGAACATCTCACCATTAAACAAGATTTCACTTTCTTAGCTAGAAAGTGAAATTAAAGCTAGTTCTTTTAAAAAAATATGTTTTTTTTTTTTCAAATGTCATGCAGTTTGACTTCAAAACACCACTAAAACATAAGTTGAAAGCCTCAAGACATAGTGGCAGACTCTTACTAGCCCACTTCTGGACCCAATTATACTTACCTTTATCACATTCCCTCTGCGTGACCTCCGTCCAGCAGGTAGTGCTCAGACCCAAGTAGCCAATAGCCAGGCCTGAACCATGTCACCTGAAGGAGAGCATCATCAACCCTATGTAATTTCTGACAACATCTGACATGGAGCTTAAAGTATTATTAAACCCAAGATCCTGCATTTTCTATATCTGGTCTCCCACAGTACACAGAACATTGAAATGCAATTATTTTAGTAAATATAAACTGCTAAATACCTTTTCTCATCAGTAGTATATAGCAGTCTTGTGACTTCTATCTATGTGTCTGGTTACAGCTTGTAGGAGGAGTTTTCATTCCACTCTGACTGTCCTATTAATGCTGCAGGACCCCTGACCCTCTGTCTGGACAGTGCTGGTTGGCCCTGTGCTGATCACATGCACCCTCCCAAAAAAAAAAAAAAAAACAACTCTCTAGCAATACAAACTAAACTGATCATGTGCAGAGTGCCCCAAGGCTCTGTTCTATCAGCAGGTGGATTGGGGGCTGTGGAAGAAGGTGAGGATCAGAGAAGACGGGATCAAACAGCATTTTTACACAATGCGGAGGATTAACCCCTTAGGTTCCACAGTGAGTATAACACGCATGCTTTACTGTAGGGCTCAAATTTTCTAGTCCTGCTACTAGCCAGGCCTCAAGTGTTACTCGCCACCAGTTGCCCCACCCAACCCCTACGCTGCCCCTCCCCTAATTCCACCCGTAAACACGCCCTCATAAATTATCCCATGAAATTACACTTAAATGTTTAATGCAGAATTAAGTTACAAAAATAAATATTAACAACAACTTTATCAGTGCCCCTCAGCACAGCCTCCCCTGTGCTCATCAATGCAGGCTCATCTGTGCCCACCATTGCAGCCTCACCTGTGCCCACCATTGCAGCCTCACCTGTGCCCACCATTGCAGCCTCACTGTGCCCACCATTGCAGCCTCACCTCTGCCCACAATTGCAGCCTCACTGTGCCCACCATTTCATCCTCACTGTGCCCACCATTGCAGCCACACTGTGCTCACTATTGCAGCCTCACTGTGCCCACCACTGCAGCCTCACTGTGCCCACCACTGCAGCCTCACTGTACCCACCATTGAAGCCACACGGTGCCCACCATTGCAGCCTCACTGTGCCCAGCATTGCAGCCACACGGTGCCCACCATTGCAGCCTCACTATGTGCCCACCACTGCAGCCTCACTCTACCCACCATTGCAGCCTCACGGTGCCCACCATTGCAGCCACACTGTGCTCACTATTGCAGCCTCACTGTGCCCACCATTGCAACCACACTGTGCCCACCATTGCAACCACACTGTGTCCACCATTGCAACCTTACTGAGCCCACCATTGCAGCCACACTGTGACCGCCATTGCAGCCACACTGTGCCCACCATTGCAGCCACACAGTGCCCACAATTGCAGCCTCACTGTTCACATCTTTGCAGCCATACTATGCCCACCATTGCAACCACACTGTGTCCACCATTGCAACCTTACTGTGCCCACCATTGCAGCCACACTGTGCCCACCAGTGCAACCTCACTGTGCCCACCAGTGCAACCTCACTGTGCCCACCATTGTAGCCACACTGTGCCCACCATTGCAGCCACACTGTGCCCACTGCCCACTATTGCAGTCACACTGTGCCCACCATTGTAGCCTCACCTGCGCAGAGAAAGAGAGAGGGCGGCCAGATCATGACTGGAGTAAGAGGAGAGCCGCGGGATCACAGAGCGCGGATAGCACGTTGTTACAGCTTACATTACAATAGTCTCCACTCTGCTCGCTGTCACACACAGCCCCGCCTCCTCCTGACCTGCGCCTGTGATAGACAGAATGTATCCCAGCATTGGACCCTTCTGTCTATCACAGACACAGGTCAGGAGGAGAAACTGGCAGCATCTATGGCTGGCTTTACACTGGGTTTGACTCCTGAAGGAACAAAGTGGAAGAAGAACACGGGTAAGTTAGGTATAAATGGGTATCTAAGAAATGTGTACTTAAAGAAATACAAGAGCTGCCATTACTAATCTTCTAAAATGCTAGCTACCTGGCTGTATCTGGCTTTAGTACTTTCTGAGACACTGACTTGGAACAAGCATGCAGATCAAGTAAAAGTGAAGTCAGTTTTCCTGATATGCATACATGTTCAGGGGCAGCAAACTAGGAACAATTGAAGCCTTTAGCCAAGCATGACCTATAGGGAACTAACATTTTCAGATGGAGATGTCAACAATGGCCTCCTCCATAGTTTTTCACAGCAGGTCATGGAAAAGCAATGTCAATATACCATAAAATATTGTCCTATTGGACTTAGGGAGTCTGTTGTGTGTGAACAGCGGTGATGTGTTTTATATGTCTGTGCTACTTTTATACCAGGACAAACATTGCGTATACTTCAAGCATATTTCTACTACCGTATAACCTCAGCATTTATTATTTCAATTACAATAACACCCTGCAAGACACGTATATAAACTGTATTTACATAATAAATTACTCTACACGACTACTTATTTTTCATTGCACAAAGTGAATTCTGAATAGCAGGTTTCTGCACTTTGCATCTATACTTTTGCGTATCCAATTAGGTTACATTAGCTCAGGTGGATCCTCTTGGGGCTCATGCTTGGTGATAAGCCTTTAGCAAAAATATTAAAAGTATTTACAGTATTATGGACGTCTACCTCATACTGGTCTGCCTGGCTGAGTTGATTTATAGGAGGCTGCTCTGTGTGAAGATAAAATTATTTAATTGTTCACTGCTAGATTGCTACATTATTCATGCGGCTTCTCAGGACTAGCTTGCTGTAACCACTTAGCATTGTTTAGCATGAATGACAGATCTTTCTGTACTGTCCATTTACAGTATATGGGGAGAACATTGCCAAATTCTTACTATTGTTGCATGGACTCTGACTGCACCACATTTAGGCCTGGTTCACACTAGTGGGGGTGCGCTTTTGAGGCAATAATTATGTTGTATGACTTGAGAGAGATTTTGATGCAATTTTACTCCTGTGCGTTTTTGATACAATTTCATCCCTAGTAGTCAAGAATCTGCTGCTGCTCTGCCTGGAACAAGCGTTCAGGTTAAAAAAAACATGAAATACATTTCCAGATTGCATCAGAACCGCATGCACATGAGATTTCTGTGTAATTACATTGAACTCTATGGGGCCAAAATTCTGCTGGAATCGCACAAATGTAACTTTTTGGAACTTTTTGCAAAATCGGTCTGCGCTGAGTCGCATTGATGTGAACAGGCACCATTGAAAAAAATGTGATTTCCATTGTCATGCGATTCTATGCAACTCAAGGTGCATCAGAAATCGAACTAGTGTGTTACCAAAATGGTAGGATCAGCATATGCAACTCTGTCCAAAAGATGCATAGTTTCATATTTGCGCTCCAGTATTTGAACGTATATGATAACCCTGCTTATCACAGAATCTTCTATTAGGTTTCAGTATGTTGCATAGTTGTTACACAGTTTTTCATCTTTAGTGTCCATGCACATTACTTTAGGCTATTAGCATTTTTTGAGCTTCAGCATCTAGGAGCAGAAAAAAAAATGTTTTTGTAGAGTTTCTTGGAGTGTTTTTCCAGCAGAAACTCTTCTGAACGCTGCTAAACACTTCTAAGCGCTCCTAAACGCTACTAATAGCGTTTTTGAGCTTTTTTTTTTCCTTTTACTGCAAAAACGCCAATAAAAAGCTAATACTCCTAAACGCTCTTAAACACTCCTAAATGCTCCTAAAATGTTGCTATAATGCTATTACAAAAAGCTATTACTAGCGTTTTCTATCCAGTGATTTCTCCAGCGTTTTTTTTAACTTAAAATTGACACTAGTGTGCATAGAGCCTTGGGAAATACTCGTTAAGATAAAAAAATATTGGTGCTGCCATTTCACTTCAAAGGAAGTGATTTCCAGCACATGGTTCTCTCAGTAAAAAGAGGGTTCAGCTATAAGCTTCGGTTCACACTGAAATGTGGGGTTGATTTCAACCCCGCATTTCAGTCTGACTTTGGGGGTGATTTTAGAGACATGTGAGCGGGTTCCTGCACAGATGTCTATTGAAATCGCCCCTGAAGTCGTCAAAAGTAGTGCAGGAACTATTTTTCTTAATTCTGACGATGCCGTTGCCAGCAATAGCCAGCAATTTGACATGCAATTTGACTTGTCAAATCGCATGTCAAAATGGCCCGAAGTGAATGTGGGCTTAAGTGTATTTTAAACAAAGGCAAATGCAAGAAGCCTTAAAGCCCATATACACGATCAGAAAATCATATGAAAAATACTGCTTTCAAAGCGATCATGCGATAATCTGAACTTTCATCTGATATTATCTGATCAGACAAGCACAAAAATGTTTCTTGTAAAATACCAGATCATATGATTTTCATTTAATCAGTACAGTTGTTGTTTGAAAATACAATACAAATACACTAAAACACATTACATTAGTTCTGATTTTTTATTCTGTTGTATACAAGAATTTCCGTAACTTCAGTAAACTCTTTATTTTCGATATGAGATTAGCATGCAAAAAAAAAAAAAAAGTCTGATCAATCGTCCAATAATTTCATGGGGTATACCAGGCAATAAATGAACACTGCCACAGTATGAGACTCAGGAGCCCAAAATAACAACAATAAACAGTAAGGCCTGGTTCACACCTATGCAGGTTGCAGTTTGCATATTCCAGGTGCATTTTGCATTTTTCAATACATGTTTTTGATGCATTGAAGTCTATGGAATCAAAAGCCAGAAAAAAGTCCCTGGCCCTTTCCATAAAATGCATGTGAACGTGTCCCGTAGGAAATTATATTAAATGGACTGTAGTGTGTTTCTGCAAAACTGAAAACGCACAAAAAAATGCATAGGTGTGAATTAGGCCTAAAAAAGAACACACACAATAAATTGTTTTAAATAAATTGATTTATATAATTTTGTCATCTCCACTAGACAGTCCCCTCCCACTTTAGTTAGAATCACCTCCCAGGGAACACAATTAACCCCTTGATCGCCCCCTAGTGTTAACCCCTTCCCTGCCAGTGACATTTTTATATTAATCAATGCATTTTTATAGCACTGATCGCTGTAAAAATGCCAATGGTCCCAAATATGTGTCAAAATTGTCCGATGTGTACGCCATAATGTCGCAGTCCTGATGAAAATCACATATCGCCGCCATTGCTAGTAAAAAAAAAAAATTAATAATAAAAAGGCCATAAAACTATCCCCTATTTTGTAGACGCTATAACTTTTGCGCAAACTAATCAATATACGCTTATTGTGATTTTTTTTTGTAATAGCTAAAATATGTAGAAGAATGCATGTCGGCCTAACCTGAGGAAAAAATAGTTTTTTTTATATATATTTTTGGGGGATATTTATTATAGCAAAAAGTAAAAAATATTAAGTTTTTTTAAAAATTGTCGCTCTTTTTTGTTTATAGTGCAAAAAATAAAAACTGCAGAGGTGATCAAATACCACCAAAAGAAAGCTCTATTTGTGGGAAAAAAGGACGTCAATTTTTTGGGTGCAACGTCGCACAACCGCGCAATTGTCATTTAAATCGATGCAGTGCCGAATCACAAAAAGTGCTATGGTCAGGAAGGGGGTAAAATCTTCCGGGGCTGAAGTGGTTAAAGTGGTTGTTAACCCACTTCTATGAAATCTTCTTATCCCCTCTGTACCTTAATAACATGTGTCCCTGTGCCTGTGTTCTGTAAAAAATCCACCGATCTGTACCTATATGAGCTCTGCTCCGTGCGCTCAGCTGATTCCTCTCCTTGCTTCTCTCCCAGACTCACAGCTGCAGTGGGCGGGACTGAGCCATCCTGCTGACATCGGCCGGGGTGGAGGGGGAGAGAGGAGAGGAGAGAGCTGACAATCAGCTGAGCGCCTAAAGCCATACCTCCCAACTTTTTGAGATGGGAATGAGGGACACCTATCAGCAAAAGTATGCAGGCATAGGACACATCCCTTGCCACGCCCCCTTAATGGAGAATTGTACAAAAAGATAAGATTGGTTAAACCCACAAGTGCTTTTTTTTACCACTACTATTCCTTTATATTGGCTTTTGGAATTTACAAATGCAGCAATTTAGAAATCAGATGAAAGGTTTAGCACTGGAAAACACTTTTTGATACATAAAAGTCCTTTTTTTATACATCTATAAAAAACAGAACAAAATGAGGGACAAATGAGGAGCAATGAGGAACAGAGGGACATCCTAATCAGGGACAGTCCCTCAAAATCAGGGACAGTTGGGAGCTATGCCTAAAGCCGTGGGTTTTTTTACATTAAACAGCAGGCACAGGGACACATGTTATTAAGTTACAGAGGGGATAAGAAGATTTCTTAGCATATACAGGGAGGGGGGGGGGGGTTATTGCTGGTGCTGGTACAAGCGGGGAGGGGAGGGGGAAGGAGGACAGAGGAGACGCAGACATGGGTAGAGATACAGGGAGCAGGGCTGCGGCTGACGGACCAAGATGTTAGGGCTCAGCAGCCATGCTTATTGTGGTCTGTTTGCAGAGGGGAGGGTATAGTCAGGCAGGATCAGCCAGGTTTTTTTGGGGTATACAGGGTGCCAAATGACACAGCACAAGTACTGTGCTGTATAACATGCTTTAAAGGAACAGTATCTAGTTTTTTTTTTGGGGGGGGGGGGGGGTTAACAAACGCTTTAATGGCTTTAAAGTGGTTGTAAATTCAGAAGTTATTTTTATCTTAATGTATTCTATGCATTAAGATAACAAAGTGGAAGAAGAACACGGGTAAGTTAGGTATAAATGGGTATCTAAGAAATGTGTACTTAAAGAAATACAAGAGCTGCCATTACTAATCTTCTAAAATGCTAGCTGCCTGGCTGTATCTGGCTTTAGTACTTTCTGAGACACTGACTTGGAACAAGCATGCAGATCAAGTAAAAGTGAAGTCAGTTTTCCTGATATGCATACATGTTCAGGGGCAGCAAACTAAGAACAATTGAAGCCTTTAGCCAAGCATGACCTATAGGGAACTAACATTTTCAGATGGAGATGTCAACAATGGCCTCCTCCATAGTTTTTCACAGCAGGTCATGGAAAAGCAATGTCAATATACCATAAAATATTAAAAAAGTTGGAAAAGAGGAAAGGGTCAAGAGCACCACGTCCCAGAAAAATAGGTTTAAAGAAAAACAGGGGCTTTGAGGCCATAGAATGGCCCCAGGGACTTTTAAACGGTGCTAGAGTCAATAAGGTGAAGAATATGAGATAAAACAGATCTTTTATTTAGTAATCTTTAAAAAAAACAGACATTGGTCAAAAACAACCTTAGAAATAAATTTACAAAGCAAATACAAAAATTTTTCATGGATACAGAGATTAATACCACTCTCTCAACATGTTTCGCTTTCCTAAGCTTCTTCAGGAGATATATTGTGGTATTGTGATCAGTTATAGAAATAGAAGAAATATATATAGATAAGGATTACATGTCTGCTAATGAATTTCAGATCATAAATTATATTAGTTTAATCATAACGGAAAACAAAAAATATGTACAAATGAAAAACATATCAGAAAAAATGTTAATATATATATACAAATATATGACAAATAATATTGATATCGAGAAAAAAAAAAAAAATATATATATATATATACAAACACCACATATATCACGTCACAGATTGCTTTTCGATCTTACCCGTAGAGAGAAAAATATATAATGGAAAATAGATTTGTGCTTGACCGATGTTTTGCTCTTCAGTCTAAACCTCATTGAAAAGGCATGCAGAGAGGTATAAAAATTTTTTATTAAAAGTGGATGAAATTCTCTAAAAGAGAGAAGAGTTGAATACAAGGGTATTAACATAAAGAAGCTTCAAAACATATATATATATATATATATATATAAAGTTGGCTAGCAAAAACGCTATGCATGAGAGTGAAAAAATCATCCAAGATAAAAGTATAGTGAATGTACCTTTAATAGAATCAATTCACAGATAATCCAAAATTACATCCGAAGGATGGTGAGAAGCCAGATTGCTGTATATATAAGTGGTTCTTGTAATGCAGCAGGACAGCAGTGGAGAATGGGCAGCATACAGGACCAGAATACCCACAAATAGCTAGTGGGCAACTGAACCTGGGAGTGCGTCTGCAGCCTGCCACAAAAGAAGCCTAAAGGTATAAATAAAAAGGTTGGCTAAGTTTAAATCCCTGAGTTTAAATCAAATAAAAGAAATGATGAGTTTCTAATGAGAGGTAGGGGAACGATCAACAAACTTACTATTGGTAATTAGAACCGATCTTAGCAGCACTCACATAGGTAGCGTCCATCTGCCCAGCATATCACCAAAAGGAATGACAGAGACTGGCGGGAGAATCCCCGCTTTTAAACCTCTCCAGCGTGACGGCGTCTGACTCGCCGTCACACTGCGGACCGAAAAACACAACTGCGCATGCGCACGCATCCCGGCTTCTAAATGAAAAGAAACGTCAGGCGCGTCAAGCAAGCATGACTGACCCGCGGCCATTTTGGAAAATCCTGTGCCAGAAATAGTGCACTACGGAAGCCCTATGACTCAATATTAATTATGAGGATAGGGGCGGCGTCAGGCATATATGTCTGATCCGCGGCCATCTTTGGAAAACCTATGCCCTAAGTGTAACACCAAGGGGACCGTGGGGCTAAAGGCATTTAAGGAAAAAACCGGGAGGGAGGAAAAAACAGCACTGGTTGTCAGTTAAAGGGCAACACAGCATACAGGACATTGATTACGACATGAGATGCTGGGTGCCCCGGGTGTCCGTGCAGGCCAAAAGAACAGAGGAAAACGGACTGAAGAGCAACAAAAGAAAGAGAGTCATATCACACAAATATTTTTTGGATATAAGAATAATAACAATACAAATAAAGTATGGAAAAATAATTATATAATAGCATCCAAAATATAAATTCAAAATTATTATTAAATCAATTATGTATAACAGATCGAATGTATATGAGGGAAATGAATAGGTGGTGATGTAATAAAAAAAAAAAAAAAAAATTTTTTAAAGAAAAGGTTTGTAACTCAAAACATCGTTCAGGCCTGGATGTTTCAAAGCATTAAGAGTAAAGATCCACTTAGTCTCGCGTTGTAATAAGATCTTATCATAATCACCCCCTCTTTCATTAGGGGGGGCATGCTCCAAAGCATAGAAGTGCATTTTACTGTCATCGAATTGGTAACATAGACCCATATGTCGGCTTATAGGGGTTTCCATCTTTTTCTTATTAACTAAGGAGACATGGTCTCTAATTCGATGGAAGAAGGGGCGTTTGGTTTTCCCTACGTAAAATGCATTGCATTCGCATATCATTATATAAACCACGCCGATGGATTGGCATGTGGCTATGAAATTAGGGTTATATAGCTGTCCATTTGGGAGAATGATATTGCGAGATGCATAAATGTACCTGCAAAAGTCACATTTGTGGCAGGGTTTAGTACCCTTATTTTTTGTAATAATTGCAGGCAATGGGGCATGGTGACTATGGACAATGTGGTCCCTAATTGACCGGGATCGTCGGTAAGTGATCTCCGGATGATCTTTTAGATGTTTGGACACCTTCGGATCTCCCATTAACAAATACCAGTGCTTTTGTAGCAAATCACGCATTTGTTGATGTTGTCCAGAGAAGGTAGTAATTACTCTTAAGCCTGGGTCTAATTTTGGTTTAGAAAACCCATGAATTAGTTGGTTGCGGTTGCTTTTTTTGGCCCTGAGGTAGGCTCGTTTAAGGCATTTATTACTGTAGCCACGTGCCTTGAGACGTTCTCTCAGTGCCCTGGCCTCGGATTCGAAGTGGACATTATCACTACAATTTCTCCTCAATCTTAAATATTGTCCGTAAGGAACATTGTTGATAAGTGGCAGAGGATGTGAACTAGTGGCGTGCAGGAGTGAATTTCCTGCTGATGTTTTGCGAAAAAGGGTGGATCCGATGGTTCTATCAGGGTTGATAAACAAGGTAATGTCTAGAAAAGTTAAGATGGACTGATTCGCTTCCATGGTAAAGGTAAGGTTATAGGGGTTGATTTTCAATCCCTCAAAGAAACGGGAGAGGTCTTCTCTACTGCCCGTCCAAATAAAGAACACATCGTCAATATACCGTTTCCATATCAGTATATTTTCCACCAGGACTTGCATATCTTCCCTGAAAAAAAGTTTTTGCTCCCACTCCCCCAGGTACAGGTTCACATAGGAGGGGGCACATCTGGTCCCCATAGCGACCCCCTGCACATGGAGGTAGTGGGAGCATGCAAATAGAAAAATGTTATTGGTAAGGATAAACCTCAGAAGGTCCAAAATGAACCTCCTGTAGGTCTGAGGAACATCACCATCGTGAGAAATAAAGCCCTCTACAACTGCCACCCCCAAATCATGGGGGATGGAGTTGTAGAGGGCCTCCACATCCAAAGCTACAAGCCATGCTTCCTCTGGAACGGCCACGCCGTCCAGAGTACGAAGAAGTTCACTGGTGTCTTGTAAGTATGATGTCAGGCCTTGCACATGGGGCCTGAGAAATTCATCTATAAGTTGGCTAGCATTTTCAGTGAGAGATCCGTTTCCGGACACTATCGGTCGGCCAGGGGGATTTGCTATGTCCTTGTGCACTTTGGGGAGGGCGTACAGTGTAGGAATCCGAGGACAGGGCACATTGAGAAACTCCCATGTTGGCTTGGTAATCAAACCTTGATGGTAGGCAGTCCCAATTAATTTTCTATAGCGTATGGTCATATTGGTAACATGCGTCTCAGATACTTTCTTATACCAGTCTTGGTTTTGTAAGAGGCGTAAGACCATAGATTCGTATTGTTCTGTGGTCATCACTACCAGATTACCTCCCTTGTCTGAGGGCTTAATCACCAGACGGGGGTCCGACTGTAATGATTTTAGAGCCATTTTTTGTGGGCTTGTAAGATTTGAATGTGTTAGGCCCTTCCATTTGGTCTTACAGATGTCTTCTGTGACCTGATGGATAAACGCCCAGACATTGGGGTTACCCTGTGGTGTGGGAAAGATTTTTGATTTAGGTTTATATTCCCTGGGGGTAAAAGGCACTATTGGGTGGGGAGCACACGACCCATGACTGGGAAAACCGTCCTGATCAAGGGTATGAGCTTCCAAGAGGTCTATTTCATCTATGTGTCCCTCGTTCCAGAGTTCCATAAGATCTTCCATTGCTTTAATCTCATTTAGTGTGATGTTTTCCACTATGGGTTGAGCGTGAGATGGCATAGAGCTGGATTGTGCGGGTTTATCAAACATAATGCGAAGCATTAGTTTGCGAGCGAATAGGTTAAGATCTTTTATCAGTTCAAACTGATCAATTTTCTGTGTCGGACAGAAGGTTAAACCTAATTCTAAGACAGAAATTTGATCAGCGCTGAGAGGAATGGAAGATAAATTAATTATTTCAAATTTTTGGCCTGTTTCTGAAGGCCCTCCAAGACCATCATTTTTTTCGGATCGTGCACCGGTTGTGTGAAAATCGGGGCTGGACGAAAATCCGACTGGCTGATGGATTCATTGGTGTTAGTAATTAAAGGTGCCGATGTTGAAGGTAATGAAGTACTTAAATGAGTATTAGAGAGGGTGTCCCGGTGTGCTGGTGCGTGTGAAGAGTTGTTAATTTTTGCCGTAATGGCTCTAGTGTGAATTGGTGTGCGATTGGTGTTTTGGTGCCGCTTACTTGACCCTGTGGGCGCATTGCCGGTGCCGTTGGTGCTCTTAGAGGATCCAAAGTCCTTGGAGCCTTCTTGTGCCTGTGAAGAGAGGGAGGAAGCAGAGGAGGTATCAGAGTCGTTAGGTTCTGAAGGGGTATCTCTAGAGATTCGCATTTTTGTATTCCGTCTCTTGTTTGTTTTAGTCTGTGTCCAAGCATAAGCTTGATTATTGTCATACGATACTTTATCTCTTAGGAATTTCTTTTCCTTAGTTTTTAGAATTTCAGCTACATAGGTCTCTATATGCGCTTTGAGGGTACCCTCACGGCTAGAAAAAAGCTCACTTGAGACAATTGAACTGTTTTCAGCATATAGTTTTTCTATTTCCTTGTCTAGAGAAGCCAATTCCTCGCTGTAATGGCCACATAGTAGTTCCATCATTTTCATCGAGCACAGTTGGAGATTGGTTTCCCAATTTGTTCTAAAATCTTGTTCTAATTTGCTCACCGTAGGGAAAATTTGGATTCTCAAACCCCATGGGGCAATTTGATCGTCCAAATATTTCTGAAAGTACCATTTGTTCCAATACACTCTCGCTTTCTTTTCCAGCATTCGCTGGAGACGAAGAAAAAAACGGTCCATAGATAGACCACCCCCAGTGGCATTCTGGGATTTATGGATCTGGTCCATAAATCCTTCGAATGCGTTACCACAATAATTAGCCATATGAACGAAGAAAGTGAAAACAAATAAAAAACAAAAAACAAAAAACAGAAACCAAAAATGATATACAATAATTGTAAATCTGAGATCAATCAGTATAATAGGTAATTAATACATTTAGATGTCAATTTGAGATTTCTCAACTTCCTAGGGGTAATAGGTGGGTAACACCTCAATTTAAGTCTAAAAAAGTTGGAAAAGAGGAAAGGGTCAAGAGCACCACGTCCCAGAAAAATAGGTTTAAAGAAAAATAGGGGCTTTGAGGCCATAGAATGGCCCCAGGGACTTTTAAACGGTGCTAGAGTCAATAAGGTGAAGAATATGAGATAAAACAGATCTTTTATTTAGTAATCTTTAAAAAAAACAGACATTGGTCAAAAACAACCTTAGAAATAAATTTACAAAGCAAATACAAAAATTTTTCATGGATACAGAGATTAATACCACTCTCTCAACATGAAGAGCAAACTGAAGAGCAAAACATCAGTCAAGCACAAATCTATTTTCCATTATATATTTTTCTCTCTACGGGTAAGATCGAAAAGCAATCTGTGACGTGATATATGTGGTGTTTGTATATATATATATATATATTTTTTTTTTTTCTCGATATCAATATTATGTTTTTGTATATATATATTTTATAAATTTATATATATATAAATTTACAAAGTACAAAGCAAATACAAAAATTTTTCATGGATACAGAGATTAATACCACTCTCTCAACATGTTTCGCTTTCCTAAGCTTCTTCAGGAGATATATATTGTGGTATTGTGATCAGCTATAGAAATAGAAGAAATGTATATAGATAAGGATTACATGTCTGCTAATGAATTTCAGATCATAAATTATATTAGTTTAATCATAACGGAAAACAAAAAATATGTACAAATGAAAAACATATCAGAAAAAATGTTAATATATATACAAATATATGACAAATAATATTGATATCGAGAGAAAAAAAAAAAATATATATATACAAACACCACATATATCACGTCACAGATTGCTTTTCGATCTTACCCGTAGAGAGAAAAATATATAATGGAAAATAGATTTGTGCTTGACTGATGTTTTGCTCTTCAGTTTGCTCTTCATGTTGAGAGAGTGGTATTAATCTCTGTATCCATGAAAAATTTTTGTATTTGCTTTGTAAATTTATTTCTAAGGTTGTTTTTGACCAATGTCTGTTTTTTTTAAAGATTACTAAATAAAAGATCTGTTTTATCTCATATTCTTCACCTTATTGACTCTAGCACCGTTTAAAAGTCCCTGGGGCCATTCTATGGCCTCAAAGCCCCTATTTTTCTTTATACCATAAAATATTGTCCTATTGGACTTAGGGAGTCTGTTGTGTGTGAACAGCGGTGATGTGTTTTATATGTCTGTGCTACTTTTATACCAGGACAAACATTGCGTATACTTCAAGCATATTTCTACTACTGTATAACCTCAGCATTTATTATTTCAATTACAATAACACCCTGCAAGACACGTATATAAACTGCATTTACATAATAAATTACTCTACACGACTACTTATTTTTCATTGCACAAAGTGAATTCTGAATAGCAGGTTTCTGCACTTTGCATCTATACTTTTGCGTATCCAATTAGGTTACATTAGCTCAGGTGGATCCTCTTGGGGCTCATGCTTGGTGATAAGCCTTTAGCAAAAACATTAAAAGTATTTACAGTATTATGGACGTCTACCTCATACTGGTCTGCCTGGCTGAGTTGATTTATAGGAGGCTGCTCTGTGTGAAGATAAAATTATTTAATTGTTCACTGCTAGATTGCTACATTATTCATGCGGCTTCTCAGGACTAGCTTGCTGTAACCACTTAGCATTGTTTAGCATGAATGACAGATCTTTCTGTACTGTCCATTTACAGTATATGGGGAGAACATTGCCAAATTCTTACTATTGTTGCATGGACTCTGACTGCACCACATTTAGGCCTGGTTCACACTAGTGGGGGTGCGCTTTTGAGACAACAATTATGTTGTATGACTTGAGAGAGATTTTGATGCAATTTTACTCCTGTGCGTTTTTGATACAATTTCATCCCTAGTAGTCAAGGATCTGCTGCTGCTCTGCCTGAAACAAGCGTTCAGGTTAAAAAAAACATGAAATACATTTCCAGATTGCATCAGAACCGCATGCACATGAGATTTCTGTGTAATTACATTGAACTCTATGGGGCCAAAATTCTGCTGGAATCGCACAAATGTAACTTTTTGGAACTTTTTGCAAAATCGGTCTGCGCTGAGTCGCATTGATGTGAACAGGCACCATTGAAAAAAATGTGATTTCCATTGTCATGCGATTCTATGCAACTCAAGGTGCATCAGAAATCGAACTAGTGTGTTACCAAAATGGTAGGATCAGCATATGCAACTCTGTCCAAAAGATGCATAGTTTCATATTTGCGCTCCAGTATTTGAACGTATATGATAACCCTGCTTATCACAGAATCTTCTATTAGGTTTCAGTATGTTGCATAGTTGTTACACAGTTTTTCATCTTTAGTGTCCATGCACATTACTTTAGGCTATTAGCATTTTTTGAGCTTCAGCATCTAGGAGCAGAAAAAAAAATGTTTTTGTAGAGTTTCTTGGAGTGTTTTTCCAGCAGAAACTCTTCTGAACGCTGCTAAACACTTCTAAGCGCTCCTAAACGCTACTAATAGCGTTTTTGAGCTTTTTTTTTTCCTTTTACTGCAAAAACGCCAATAAAAAGCTAATGCTCCTAAACGCTCTTAAACACTCCTAAATGCTCCTAAAATGTTGCTATAATGCTACTACAAAAAGCTATTACTAGCGTTTTTTATCCAGTAATTTCTCCAGCATTTTTTTAACTTAAAATAAACACTAGTGTGCATAGAGCCTTGGGAAATACTCGTTAAGATAAAAAAATATTGGTGCTGCCATTTCACTTCAAAGGAAGTGATTTCCAGCACATGGTTCTCTCAGTAAAAAGAGGGTTCAGCTATAAGCTTCGGTTCACACTGAAATGTGGGGTTGATGCATTGAAGTCTATGGAACCAAAAGCCAAAAAAAAGTCCCTGGCCCTTTCCATAAAATGCATGTGAACGTGTCCCGTAGGAAATTATATTAAATGGACTGTAGTGTGTTTCTGCAAAACTGAAAACGCACAAAAAAATGCATAGGTGTGAATTAGGCCTAAAAAAGAACACACACAATAAATTGTTTTAAATAAATTGATTTATATAATTTTGTCATCTCCACTAGACAGTCCCCTCGACACTTTAGTTAGAATCACCTCCCAGGGAACACAATTAACCCCTTGATCGCCCCCTAGTGTTAACCCCTTCCCTGCCAGTGACATTTTTATATTAATCAATGCATTTTTATAGCACTGTCAAAATTGTCCGATGTGTACGCCATAATGTCGCAGTCCTGATGAAAATCACAGATCGCCGCCATTACTAGTAAAAAAAAAAAATTAATAATAAAAAGGCAATAAAACTATCCCCTATTTTGTAGATGCTATAACTTTTGCGCAAACCAATCAATATACGCTTATTGTGATTTTTTTTTTTAATAGCAAAAATATGTAGAAGAATACATGTCGGCCTAACCTGAGGAAAAAATAGTTTTTTTATATATATTTTTGGGGGATATTTATTATAGCAAAAAGTAAAAAATATTACGTTTTTTTCAAAATTGTCGCTCTTTTTTGTTTATAGCGCAAAAAATAAAAACTGCAGAGGTGATCAAATACCACCAAAAGAAAGCTCTATTTGTGGGAAAAAAAGGACGTCAATTTTTTGGGTGCAACGTCGCACAACCGCGCAATTGTCAGTTAAATTGACGCAGTGCCGAATCACAAAAAGTGCTATGGTCAGGAAGGGGGTAAAATCTTCCGGGGCTGAAGCGGTTAAAGTGGTTGTTAACCCACTTCTATGAAATCTTCTTATCCCCTCTGTACCTTAATAACATGTGTCCCTGTGCCTGTGTTCTGTAAAAAATCCACCGATCTGTACCTATATGAGCTCTGCTCCGTCCACTCAGCTGATTCCTCTCCTTGCTTCTCTCCCAGACTCACAGCTGCAGTGGGCGGGACTGAGCCATCCTGCTGACATCGGCCGGGGTGGAGGGGGAGAGAGGAGAGAGCTGACAATCAGCTGAGCGCCTAAAGCCATACCTCCCAACTTTTTGAGAAGGGAATGAGGGACACCTATCAGCAAAAGTATGCAGGCATAGGACACATCCCTTGCCACGTCCCCTTAATGGAGAATTGTACAAAAAGATAAGATTGGTTAAACCCACAAGTGCTTTTTTTTACCACTACTATTCCTTTATATTGGCTTTTGGAATTTACAAATGCAACAATTTAGAAATCAGATGAAAGGTTTAGCACTGGAAAACACTTTTTGATACATAAAAGTCCTTTTTTATATACATCTATAAAAAACAGAACAAAATGAGGGACAAATCAAGAGTAATGAGGAACAGAGGGACATCCTAATCAGGGACAGTCCCTCAAAATCAGGGACAGTTGGGAGCTATGCCTAAAGCCGTGGGTTTTTTTACATTAAACAGCAGGCACAGGGACACATGTTATTATGTTACAGAGGGGATAAGAAGATTTCTTAGCATATACGGGGGGCGGGGGGGGGTATTGCTGGTGCTGGTACAAGCGGGGAGGGGAGGGGGAAGGAGCAGGGCCGGATTAGCCACAAGGCCACCAAGGCCAGGCCTCGGGGCGGCAGTGATGTAGGGGCGGCGCCGCTCCTGCAGCGACTTCGCGGCCGCCCCCCCTTTCGTGCTGCCCATTAACGTCTATTATGAGCACCAGTGCCCATAGAAAAGATGGCCGCGAGCCGACCACGCAACTGCGCATGCGCCGTTCCGAAGCCGGCCGGGCTCGGGAAAGCTCGTAAGCGCTCGGCCGGGCGGCGCATGCGCAGTAGCGTGATTGCGCCGCCCGGCGCCATTTTAAAAAAAATTGAGAGTACAGTAGCAAGTAGTGTCAGCGGTGCGGCGGCGTGGGAGAAAGATGACATCTCTCATTGCCCGCACCGCTGTTCTGCCCTCCTCCTTCTGATGGCAGGCAGCATGACAACATTGGCAAGGGACATCCCCATCTGGTGGCAAGTGACATCCCCATCTGGTGGCAGGCAGTGTGGCAAGTGACATCCCCCATCTGGTGGCAGGCATAGTGGCAAGTGACATCCCCATCTGGTGGCAGGCAGCGTGGCAAGTGACATCCCCATCTGGTGGCAGGCAGCGTGGCAAGTGACATCCCCATCTGGTGGCAGGCATAGTGGCAAGTGACATCCCCATCTGGTGGCAGGCATGGTGGCAAGTGACATCCCCATCAGGTGGCAGGCAGCGTGGCAAGTGATATCCCCATCTGGTGGCAGGCAGCGTGGCAAGTGACATCCCCATCTGGTGGCAGGCAGCGTGGCAAGTGACATCCCCATCTGGTGGCAGGCATGGTGGCAAGTGACATCCCCATCTGGTGGCAGGCAGCGTGGCAAGTGACATCCCCATCTGGTGGCAGGCATGGTGGCAAGTGACATCCCCATCTGCTGGCAGGCAGCGTGGCAAGTGACATCCCCATCTGGTGGCAGGCAGCGTGGCAAGAGACATCCCCATCTGGTGGCAGGCAGCGTGGCAAGTGACATCCCCATCTGGTGGCAGGCAGCGTGGCAAGTGACATCCCCATCTGGTGGCAGGCATAGTGGCAAGTGACATCCCCATCTGGTGGCAGGCAGCATGGCAAGTGACATCCCCATCTGGTGGCAGGCAGCGTGGCAAGTGACATCCCCATCTACTGGCAGGCATAGTGGCAAGTGACAAGAGATGGTGGCAAGTGACACGCTCAGGGCTCCCAATGATTCTGCATTATGGTGAGTTGAACTATTTCACTTTATATTACAATGTAATGATAGAAGTAATGTGTTTCAATCATCCTGACACCATAACAACCATGGTGCCGGGGATGATTGAAGCACTAACACCAGCCATTGCCTTGAAAAATTGCCTGCGAAAAATCCTTACCCCTCGCGCGCTTACCCTGAAGTATTTTTAGTCTTTACAATTAAAGCCAGTTATTTTCAGTGTTCTCGTGTATGGAGATATGTGTTTAATTGATCTATTGTAGAAGTCATCAATAAAGGACGTGGTGTGTGTGTTTATGTGTGTGTGTGTGTGTGTGTGGGGGGGCGGCATTGAAGGACCCGGCCTTGGGGCGGCAAAGGGAGTAAATCCGGGCCTGGGAAGGAGGACAGAGGTGACACAGACATGGGTAGAGGTACAGGGAGCAGGGCTGCGGCTGACGGACCAAGATGTCAGGGCTCAGCAGCCATGCTTATTGTGGTCTGTTTGCAGAGGGGAGGGTATAGTCAGGCAGGATCAGCCAGGTTTTTTTGGGTATACAGGGTGCCAAATGACACAGCACAAGCACTGTGCTTGCACTAGTTTTTTTGGGGGGGTTAACAAACGCTTTAATGGCTTTAAAGTGGTTGTAAATTCAGAAGTTATTTTTATCTTAATGTATTCTATGCATTAAGATAACAAACCCTTTGTGTGCAGCAGCCCCCCCCCCCCCAGCCCTCCTAATACTTACCTGAGCCCATCTCGATCAAGCAATGTTGCATTAGAGTCTTGGCTGCTCGGGACTCTCCCTCCTCATTGGCTGAGACAGCAGTGCAGTGCCATTGGCTCCTGCTGCTGTCAATCAAAGTCAGTGAGCCAATGAGGAGAGAGAGGGTGCGGGGCCGATCAGCGGCTCCATGTCTGAATGGACACACAGAACAGCAGCTCGGGCAGGCTGCTTGTTGTGGGGGCACTCGGCAGGAGGGAGGGGCCAGGAGCGACAGCAAGGGACCCAAGAAGAGGAGGATCTGGGCTGCTTTGTGCAAAACCACAAAGCAGATAAGTATAATATGTTTGTTATTTTTAAATGAAAAAACTGAGACTTTAGTATCACTTTAACCCCTTTACTGCCAGAGTACACAATACAAAATAATTTTATGCCTGAAGTTTACATAAAACCCCCAAAACATGGTATATTTTCTGAAACCAGACACCTTAGAGAATAAAATGTTGGTAGTTACAATTTTTTATGCAAGAAAAAGAGGGTTTGGGACTTTAAATGAGGTAGGTCTAGCATGGCTAAAAGATGAGTCAATGTAAGAAGACATCTTTTATTCATTAAAAAACATGACATAGCAATATGAGTACATGCATAGTAAATAAGCATAGCAATCACATATTATTGACCAGATATTCATAAAAACAATCATAGCAACCTGGAGATGTCATATTGAGGTATTGGACAGTTGTCCATAATAAAGAATCGCTTGAAAAGAAACATGGTGGGGTAACTTGGGAGTGGATGAAATAAAACCATCTAAAAAGAAAATGGTGCACCAAAATTGGCCCGACTCACGTTTCGTGGTTTCCTACCACATCATCAGGGGCGAGTGCCGCTGATATAAAACGATATGGTCCAATATGTAAAGGAGGGGAGAAATGAACTCATCCGACTAAGTACTTGCATGTCAATTAAGTCTAGACCATGTGAACATGAAAACTGGTGACTGCTAGAAATGTTCATCCCGGGAGCTGAGGAAGGGGCCCGCAGGAAAGCCATGCGCACATCATGATCCCCAGAGAAAAGGAAACAAGTCATCAAAAAGAAAACCATTTGGGCTCCAATGCTGTAAAAGTGAATACATCAGGTAGACTGTGAATATATGAAGGTATATTATATTGTTGAAATGTATTGAACAGTAAATGAAGCCTAAAACCAAGATAAAAGGTGGATACAAATAAAATGTGGAAAAAAGGGGCATACCTGCTCAGAAGGAAAGAAAGAGTGCAGAGGATATAGGAAAAATGATGAAAGCCAACCAATACTGTCTTCAATCAAACACTGAAAAGCATAGACAGAAAGCCCAGCCAGGTGATTACCTAGAACTGTGACAGAGAACCATGATCCACAGATCTGTGCAGTATGCTGCTGGAGGTGCTACCAAGAGAGCTAGCAGAGTGAAGTCGGGATCCTTATGTGCTCAGCATGACCAAATGAGCTCCTCCCAGCATCACGCTGGCACAGCAAAAAAGGGGGAGGCCCTCCTGCCGGAGCGACCAAAGCTGCCCATAACAGACACATCTCCCCTAGTGCTGGCCATGATTGGAATCCCAGTTACGCTAGCAACAGGACGCCCAGAGAGGGCGCCATGTGCATGGTGCGGGAAGGCGTGGCGCCAATGCGTAGTGGGACTGGCCCGCCCAATCCCTCGCATCAACCAAAGGTGGATGGGAGGGAAGGCCCCCAATGCGCCTCACAGCTCCTGGGTAATGGACACAGACTAACCCACCAGAAAGGGATCACAAAGGTCAGACAGACATGACCATATATAAAAAAAAAACCCTCTTTTTCTTGCATATAGATAGAGATGGAGCTATGTGATCCCACACACCTCATTTAAAGTCCCAATCCCCTCTTTTTTGTTTCTTACAATTTTTTATGTCACACGATATTAGCGCAACAGTTTAGGAAATGCAAAAGTTCTGTAAAAAATAAACTAAAGTTAGGGCACACAAACACAAAAAATTACCCAATTCATTAATAAAATATATACTGTAAGATGAGGTTGCACCAAGTAAAAAGATACCCGACATGTCAAACCCTAAAATTGTGTGCATCTGTGAAATGGCGACAGACTTCAGTAACCTATATTTTCCATAGGCAACACTTTAAAAGGTCTTATGCCCCGTACACACAGTCGGATTTTCCGACGGAAAATGTGTGATAGGACCTTGTTGTGGGAAATTCCGACCATGTGTAGGCTCCATCACACATTTTCCATCGGATTTTCCGACACACAAAGATTGAGAGCAGGCTATAAAATTTTCCGACAACAAAATCCGTTGTCGGAATTTCCGATCGTGTGTACACAAATCCGACGAACAAAGTGCCACGCATGCTCAGAATAAATAAAGAGATGAAAGCTATTGGCTACTGCCCCATTTATAGTCCCGACGTACGTGTTTTACGTCACCGCGTTCAGAATGATCGGATTTTCCAACAACTTTGTGTGACCGTGTGTATGCAAGACAAGTTTGAGCCAACATCCGTCGGAAAAAATCCTAGGATTTTGTTGTCGGAATGTCCGATCAATGTCCGACCGTGTGTACGGGCATTACAGTGCAAATATTTAAAGTAAAAGGAGAAGTATAGCCAAAGCTTTTTTGACTATACTTCTCCTATGGATGACAGGAGTGCTGTTTGTTCTGAAGCTCGTTGTCAGCTGATGTCACAGAGCCGGTCCAGGCTTCGAAAGGATCCTGAACCAGCACCTGGCTCAGCCTCTCAGCGATCTTCTGATAGTCTGAGCCAGCCTTTCCCGCCTCCTTCACAACCCAACACTCCGGTGTGTGCTGGAGGGGAGAGAAGAGAGCTGGTGACTGACAGTCCTGGCACTCCGCTCAGAGCGGAGGCGGAGAACAGAGAGATAAATGATGTTTGATCACTCAGTTTGCTCAGTTGATTGCTGGTGACATGTAACATGTGTAGCACAATCAACGTTTTAATGCGTAGGCACCCCGGAAGCGTGCATTTACATTTGTATGTTCGTGTATTGGGGGGGCTCAAAAAATTATTTTGGGGAGTGGTTAAGTGCTTGGGTGTAACTTTGTCGCTTTTACAAGTCACTTCTGGGTCATTAACTGGAAAGGGAGAACGGCGAATGGACATTCACTGATCTCCCTCTCCTCTACTTAGGGGTACCCGCCATGCTGGTGCACAGAGCCCAGGAAAAATGGCGATGAAGATAGAGCTTGGGGGACCCATTAATATGGGTGTGTGGAAGCGATATACCAGCTGCACAGCCGGCATATCGCATAACTCCTAGTTGACAGATGACTTTTCAGATTTAAACCCCCTCTCCCTGAAGCCACCACCATACTATCTACAGTGGTGGCTGTAAAAGTGTTAGATGGCTGCTCTGAATATTATGGAGTAACTCAAAATATACAGTGCTCAGCATAAATGAGTACACCCCAACAGATTTGTCAGAAAACCTTTCCTTTCAAAATCAACTTTTTCTGTGGGACACTATCCCACAAATGCAGGCCATTAATTGCAACCAAGATTTGTCAACAACTTCAGCCCCGGAAGGATTTACCCACTTCCTGACCAGGCCATTTTTTGCAATACAACGATACTTTAACTGGCAATTGCGCAGTCGTGCTATGCTGTGCCCAAATAAAATTTATGTCCTTTTTTCTCACATAGAGATTTCTTTTGGTGGTATTTGATCACCTCTGCGGTTTTTATTTTTTTCGCTATAAACCAAAAAAGACCGGCAATTTTGAAAAACAAACAATATTTTGTATTTTCTGCTAGAAAACCTACCCAGTGAAATTAAAAAAAATCTAATTTCTTCATAAATTTAGACCAATATGTATTCTGCTACATATTTTTGGTAAAAAAAAAACAATTGATTGGTTTGTGCAAAAGTTATAGTGTCTACATAATAGATGAAAGATTTATGGCATTTTTATTATTTATTTATTTTTTACTAGTAATGGCGATGATCAGCGATTTTTAGCGGGATTGCGACATTGCAGCGGACAGATCGGACACCTAGCTGACATTTTTGACACTTTTTTGGGATCCAGTGACATTATTCAGCGATCAGTGCTAAAAATATGCATATGCACTGACATTGTACTAACGACACTGGCAGGGAAGGGGTTAACATCAGGGGAGATCAAGGGGTTAAATGTGTTCCCTCAGTGTGTTTCTAACTGTGTGGGGGGATGGGCTACCTGGGACAACACACAGATAAATCTGCCTGCATAGCAGAAAGACAGGATCTCTGTGTGATCCCCTGTCAGAACAGAGATCTGCCTTGTTTACTATGAATACGATCGCGGGCGGCCGGCGGACATCGAGTCTGCCGCACCCACTGATTGGCTCCCCCGCTGACCAATGGGTGCGCGTGTGCACCCACAGAACCTCGTACACGAACTGACGTACACCTACGACGATTCGCGCAGCCAAGCCAACCTGACGCAGTATACCTGTGGCCGCTGGTCGGCAAGAGGTTAATTTGCACACACAAAAAAGTATTTTTCCTAACAAATTCATTCAAGACCATCTTGTAAAAATTAATACACCCCAATGAAAGTCTTAGGAGCAAAGCTACATTTTGGACAACAAAATCCTAGTTAACAAGGTGAGTGTAATTATTCATTAAACAGGTGTCCAGCAGACAGCTGATTATAAAAGGCCATTACTTAACAAAGAAAACCCCTTCCCATTTCATGCTGTCAGCAATGGCATACTGTAGCAAAAGTGATACAAAAATTTAACAAAGATGGAACTGCAACCATTTCACAGAGACGTCCAGGCTGTCCATGGAAGTTAACACTTCGACAGGAGCGTCTTCTGATGAGAAGGGTTGAAGAAAATCGCCATGCAAGTTCACTGCAGTTAGCTAAAGAAGGCCAAACTGGGGTGACTGTTTCCCGTGACACAATAGGGCATACACTGCCGCGGAATAGCATGCATGGCTATCTTCTACGAGAGAAAGCCTCTCCTAAAGTCCAAGGAAAAAAAAGCCCACATAGAATTTGCCAGGGCCCATGATGAAAAAGAAGACTACTGGGACTCTATAGTCTAGAGTGATGAGACCACGATAAATGTTTTAGGAAATGATGGCTTCAAAACTGTATGGCTTCGCAAAGGTGAGGAGTACAAAGGAAAATGCATGGTGCCTACAGTGAAACATGGTGGTGACAGTGTCCCTCTGTGGGGCTTCATGAGTGCTGCTGGTGTCAGGGAGCTGCATTTCACTGATGGTATCATGAATTCACAAATGTACTGCTCTATATTGAAAGAGAAGATCCATCACTCCGTGCCCTTGGTCGTCATGCACTTTTCCAACATGACAATGAACTAATAGACACATCTAAGGCCTCTGTTGCATTTCTGAAGAAGAACAGGGTGAAAGTGGGCAAGTATGTCTCCAGATATAAAACCCAATCGGGGAACACCTATGGGGAATGCTGAAGAGATGAGCATCACTCTCCATCCAGCATCCGGGCTCTAAAAGAGGTTGTTCTTGAAAGAATTGAAAAAGATAGATGTTGCAATATGTCGCCAACTTGTTCATTCCATGCCTAGAAGACTTGGTGCTGTCACTACAAATCATGGAGGTCATACAAAATACTAGACGTAGTCGTTTTTGTTGTGGGATGTATTCATTTTTGCATCAACTAATTTGAGTAAAACTGAAGATTTTGTAATCTAAGTTATATTATTAGCCTTACTTTCATGTAATGAGCTAAACAAATGTTCTATAGAACTTAGTTTTGTCAAAATTTTGGAAATTGTTCTTGTGTTCATTAGGTTATTGATTGAAGTCTTACTTTTCAAAAGGGGTGTACTCATTTATGCTGAGCACTGTAAAAGAATACACCATCTTGCATCTTAAACCATAACCTTAGCCTTAAAGCTCAGGTTAACCATTACATAAATCGCCAATTTAACTGAGATGAACTTTGTCCCTCCAGTATTATGCTGGATGACCAATACTGCTAACAAACACTGCAACAAAAATCATGGTAGGAGGGAGCTCTCTGCTGCTCCTGTACAAGGACGTGGGTGTAGTTATGTAGGCTATAGGCTATCACAAACCATTATCTGTTTTACTGTCATTAAAATAAACAAGCATGCAAAGAGTTCAGTGTTCAGATGTCCAAGGTCAGGTAAACTAATAAATGGAATGTTTCTAGTGAAGGTATTCTCCCATTGTAATCCTGAATTTAAATGCATAGACCAAGATTTTTTTTTTTTTTTAATAAAATGGTATTACTTATAGATAATAAATAAATAAAGCAAAAATCAATGTTCATTGTGCGGTAACTTGCAGCAAATGACCTTCGATCATCCTCCACTGCTCTGGATACAAAAGATAATAGATAAAACCTGACTGGCTACCAGTATTGCCAACCAACCAGACTGAAATTTACTGACACAACACCCAAAATCTACTGACACAGCCAAGTTTTTACTGGCATTTCCAAAAGTTACAAAATGACAGTTTTAAGTGCAAATTTCAGTATTTAACCGGTTCAATACAGGGCATTTTCACCCCCTTCCTTCCATGGCCAATTTTTAGTTTTCAGCGCTGTCGCACTTTAAACGACAATTGCGCGGTCGTGCAACGTTGTACCCAAAAAAAATTGACGTCCTTTTTTCCCCACAAATAGAGCTTTCTTTTGGTGGTATTTGATGGCCTCTGCGGTTTTTATTTTTTGCGCAATAAACAAAAGAAGAACGACAATTTTGAAAAAAACACAATATTTTTTACTTTTTGCTATAATAAATATCCCAATTTTTTTTTTTAAAAACACATTTTTTCCTCAGTTTCGGCCGATACGTATTCTTCTACATATTTTTGGTAAAAAAAAATCGCAATAAGCGTATATTGATTGGTTTGCGCAAAAGTTATAGCGTCTACAAAATACGGGATAGATTTATGGCATTTTTAAAAAATAAATATTTATTTATTTTTTTAGCGGCGATCGCGATTTTTTTTCGTGACTGCGACATTATGGCGGACACATCGGACACTTTTGACACATTTTTGGGACCATTCACATTTATACAGCGATCAGTGCTATAAAATTGCATTGATTACTGTGTAAATGTGACAGGCAGTGAAGGGGTTAACCACTAGGGGGCGGGGAGGGGTTAATATGTTTCCTAGGGAATGCTTCTAACTGTAGGGGGAGGGGACGTACAAGGGGAGGAGACCGATCAGTGTTCCTCCATTCTGGGAACACAGATCGCTCTCCTCTCACCTGACAGGCTGTGGATCTGTGTGTTTACACACACAGATCCACGGTCCGGCCTGGTTAACGGGCAATCGCGTGTGCCCGGCGGACATCGCGGCCGCCGGGCACACGCACCGGGTCCCAAGCAACGCGGCCGGGAATCCCAGGACGTCATATGACGTCCACCCAGGATGGGAGATCCCATCCCAGGACGTCATATGACTATATGTGGGTAGGGAAGTGGTTAAGCTACAAATAAGTACAATATGCTTGGCTCCCTTGCACCATGACATCACACGACACGCTCAGGCACCACCTCCGTCAGACCCGCCCCCCCCCCCGCTGGTACCGCCCGAACACACTGTAGCAGGCACTTGGATGGTCTCGGGCGGCTCCGGACCCAAGCTGTGCATACGCAGTTCTGACACAAGCGTCACAGCCATATTTTTTTACTGGCAACCTTTTCCTCTTACTGGCATTTACTGACAGGAGAAAAGTGCCTGTTTTTTACTGGCTGCCAGTAAATATACTGACAGTTGGCAACACTGCTGGCTACCATGGGTTAAAATGCCAATGTACAGCCAACTCTTTTGACCATTGTCTGCACACACTAAAAATGCAAAAAACATATAGGGGTTGATTTACTAAAGGCCAATAGACTGTGCACCTTGGAAAGTGCAATTGCACTCTGCATGTGCAGTTTCTCCAAAGCTTAGTAAATGAGGTAAAGCTTCGCTTTGCAAAGAATACCCAATCACATGCAAGGAAAATAAAAAAAACAACATTTTTGCTTGCACATGATTGGTTGATGAAAGTCAGCAGAGCTTCTGCTCATTTACTAAACTCTGGAGCAACTGCTCTTGCCGTGTGCAACTGCACTTTCCAAAGTGCACAATCTTTTTGCCTTTAGTAAATCAACCCCATAGTTTCCTAGTGTACAGTGATGAGTGGTTGCTGTGTGTCTTTATTGCAGAAAAGACATGCTATATGTTTTCTGCACTAACAAACACTTACCTGCTTGCTCACAGTCTTCTATTGAATGCACACTAATGGGATGTACACACGGTCGGACTTTTGGGCTACAAAAGTTCCCCGGACTTTCAGCAGACTTTTCCAGTCGCAAATCTGACGGACTTTAGATTTGGAACATGCTTCAAATCTTTACGTCGTAACTCCGCCGGACCCAGAAATCCGCTCGTCTGTGTGCTAGTCCGACGGACAAAAAGCCACGCTAGGGCAGCTATTGGCTACTGGCTATCAACTTCCTTATTTTAGTCCGGTGTACGTCATCATGTACGAATATGTCGGACTTTTGTGTGATCGTATGTGGGCAAGTCCGTTCGTTAGAAAGTCCGCCGCAAGTCCGCCAAAAGTCCATTGAAAGTTTGTCGGATGGGCTGTCGGACTTTTGTAGCTGAAAAGTCCGACCGTGTGTACGCCCCATAAGGCCCCTTTCACATGATCGTTCCGCCTATCTGTTTTTCAGGCGGATCAGAGCGGGCCACCCATTGACTTCTATAGGCAGGCGGATGTCAGCGGAGATGTGTCCTCTGACACCCGCCTGCCATCCGATCCAACAAGATCCGCTCAAAACAGACGGATGTCGATATGTTCGCCATCCGTCCAGCGGATCTGATTGGATGGGATCGGATGAAAATGGACAGGCTGTCTGTTTCCATCCGATCTCGCCATAGAAGACAGCGGAGCTCTGACAGGTCAATCCCTGCACAGTGAGCGGAAACGGACCTGTCATCCGCTGGCTCAGCGGGGATCAATGGAGGGATGCCAACTGAGCTAGCAGAGTCTGTCAAAACGGATCCGCTCCATGTGAAAGGAGCCTAAGCTGCACAGCTCAGTCAAGAGGTGGAAAACCTGGAAATAGCCAGGGGGATGATGACAGTGCCCAGCAAGGGATTTAACTTTGCTGAAACCAGGAGGTGAGTATTTTTTCTTGGTTTATTTATTTTAGGTACTTTTATAGTGCCATCAAGTTATGCAGCGCTTTATATATAAAGTATATTGTACATTCACATCAGTCCCTGCCCTCAAGATGCTTACAATCTAAGGTCTCTAACTCACATTTATACATACACATACTAGGGCCAATTTAGACAGGAGCCAATTAACCTACCAGCATGTCTTTAAAGTGTGGGAAGAAACCGGAGTACCCGAAGGAAACCCATGTGGGCACAGGAAGAACATGCATGGCTGGCGTCTATCGGACCGGCTTCCATACACACGGGCTGAATATCGGCTGGTTTCTATTGAACTGGCCAATGCTGCCCCACATTCGTCCCGTGTGTACTAGGCTTTAGAGAGGTACATAAGAAAGAAGCCCATTGCATAAAAAATTTTATTTATTTAATGTAATGCACAATATGTCCAATGTATAGTACATGTAATGTATATATCAAATAAATGTAATGTATGTGTAATGTACATATAATACATACATTTTATTTAAATATAAAGTATAGTTAAAGTATATGTGAACCCTCACCTTGTAAAACAACCCATTCAATTTCAAATAGAAATGAAAGGCAAAACATTTACTGTATACACAGTACTGTGGAAAAGCTTTAGGCAGGTGTGGAAAGATGCTGTAAATTAAGGATTCTTTCAGAAATACATAGAAGTTTTAATAATAGTTTATTTTTTTATCAATTAACGAAATGGAAAGTAAATGAACAGTGGAGAAATCCAAATCAAATCAACTTGCATACAGTTTTTGAAGGAAATGTAGCAGGAGACAGTTTGCTTGCCGCTGGAGAGCAGTACAATAATGAGTACCTGTAGGCAACAATGAAGCATGTTGGAGGTTCCCTGCAAGTTTGGGGCTGCATTTCTGCAAATGGAGTCGGAGGTTTGGTCAGGATCAACGATGTCCTCAATGCTGAGAAATACAGGCATATATTTATCCATCATACCATATCATCAGGGAGGCGTGTGAAAGGCCCCAAATGTATTCTGCAGCAGGACAACAACCCCAAACATGCAGCCAATGTTATTAAGAACTATCTTCAGTATAAAGAAGAACAGGGAGTCCTAGAAGTGATGGTTTGGCCCCCACAGAGCCCTGATCCCAGCATCATCAAGTCTGTCTGGGATTACATGAAGAGACAGAAGCATTTAAGGCAATCTACATTCACATAAGATCTGTGGTTAGTTCTCTGAGATGTTTGGAACAACCTACCTGCTGAGTAGGGATGAGCCGAACACCCCCCGGTTCGGTTCGCACCAGGACCTGCAAACGGACCGAAAATTCGCATGAACGTTAGAACCCCATTGAAGTCTATGGGACTCGAACGTTCAAAATCAAAGGTGCTAATTTTAAAGGCTAATTTGCATGGTATTGTCCTAAAAAAGGTTTGGGAACCCGGGTCCTGCCCCAGGGGACATGTATCAATGCAAAAAAAAGTTTTAAAAACGTCAGTTTTTTCAGTAGCAGTGATTTTAATGATGATTAAAGTGAAAAACAAAAGTGAAACATTCCTTTAAATATCGTACCTGGGGGGTGTCTATAGTATGCCTGTAAAGTGGCGCGTGTTTCCCGTGCTTAGAACAGTCCCTACACAAAATGACATTTTTAAAGGTATAAAAGTCATTTAAAACTACTTGCGGCTTTAATGTAATGTCGGGTCCCGACAATATGGATGAAAATCGGTGAGACAAACGGCATGGGTACCCCCCCCCCCAGTCCATTACCAGGCCCTTTGGGTCTTGTATGGATATTAAGGGGAACCCCGCACCCAAATTAAAAAAGGAAAGGTGTGGGGCCCCCAGGCCCTATATACTCTGAACAGCAGTATACAGGCGGTGCAAACAAGACAGGGAGTGTAGGTATGTTGTTAAGTAGAATCTGTTTGTAATTTTGAACTGGTATATTTTTAAAGTGTAGCTCCAGCCAAAAAATCTATTTTAAGCTTTTTGAAAAACATAAAATATATTATGTAGCAGCGCTCAATCCATGAGTATAAAAGAAATAGTATACAAATATATTATTGTGGACACACATATGTGTATATAATCAATGGAAATAAAAAATCAATCAATAGGAATAGATAATCAAGTATAAAACAATATCCAAAAATAAAAATAGTCCAATGCTATGTAAAAAGAAAAGTCTATAGTTTATAATTCATCCATGATGTGGATAGATGTGGGAGCCAAAGGGATCTCTGTAGACCAATACCCAGGGCAGTTTCCTGTTGAACGAAGTCAGCTCTCCATAACAGTCATAAAAAAATCAAAGAGAAAGCGCCTCTTAAGTATCAGTGTTTATTATGGTATAAAAATCACATAAAAGCACTTACATATGGGTTGGTGAATTAAAACTTCCAAGAAGAACTCATCCCAGTAACGTCAAACATCCAGTTGTAAATGTGGATGGATGGGAGCCGGGCGGATGGCCGCGGATCTCCGCTCGGAGACGCCGGCTGTTGTGCGGTAGGCAGAGGAGACACTTCCGCGTTCCAACAGGGTCACGTGGGTGGTGACGTCACTCAGGTAGTTCTAGTGGCCGGGATCCACTACGCGTTTCTGAGCATGCGCGAAGCTCACAACGGGCATGCGCGCTCCTTTCTCAAGTGTACATAGGTCGGGAAACAAGGAAGCTAAATAGCTCTGTGTGAGGGACAGGTGATGACTTGGGCCAATTAAAGGAATGGGGCGTGTATGTAAAAACTGGATAACGATAAGAAGGATGAATTCTTAGTGGATAACATAATACTTCTAAAGATATAATGGAACTCATGAAAATAAAAATAATAATAATAATAATGGATGGATGAAAAAATTGTATCTGACAAAAATAAAAATAATAATAATAGTAAAAATAATAAAAATAAAAATAAAATAAAATGCAAAAAGAAGCTGCGTGATGATAAATGGCAAACAAGAAATTCAGTATTCTATTATATCTGTCACTAATACAAATAAATGCTATTATTTAGTGTATGACAATAATTTCTCTCAAAAAATTAAGTTAAAAACTAAGGATATGAAAAAAAAAATATATATATATATATATATATATATGATAGAAAAATATATAAAGAAATTAATAGAACAGTTTACTAAAGTGTCATATAACGGAGGGCCCTCAAGTAAAAAAAAAAAAAGGGTGAAACAGGGGGGAACTATCATAAAAGAACTGATACCAAATATTATAAAAAATTGAAAATAAAAATAGTAATGATAAAAGTTGGGAAGGGGGGGTGGGCATAAAACATATACATGGACTAAAAGCACATATGTGCAAATTGCATTATTATAATGGTACAGAATCAATATAGGAAAAAAGTAATACAGACAGTTAAACATTCGGTTATTATTGTAGTATAATAACTTATAAATTATATAGACTTTTTTTATATAATGGTATTAACCTCTAATTCCTCATTTAACCCATTAGGTGCCAAAGTGTCCAAAATAAAAATCCAAAAAGTTTCACGCTCACATAATTTAGAGAAACGTTCAGCCTCAGACAGTTTACGTGGTATGGATTCGATTACCCACACCTGTAGGCCAGCAGTAGATTGGTGATGGTGTTCGAGAAAATGTTGGGGTACGCTGTGTTCGTCACAACCTTTTTCTATGAAGCGGCGATGTTTGCCGAACCTTTGTCGTAGGGGACAGATGGTGCGTCCAACGTACAATAGTTTACAAGGACATGTGAGACAATAAACAACGTAGTCAGTCGAACAGTTATAAAAGCCTTCCAGCTGGTATGTTTTGTCTTTATGTTGGAAGCTGAGTTGGCCATGTGTAACGAAGGCGCAGGTCTTACATAAAGCTTTATTACACCTATACATGCCAGTAAGTGGAATAAGACAAAGAGTGTTTTCTGGTTTGGTAGTTTTGAATCTGCTAGGTGCTAGTTTATTTTTTAGTGTTGGGGCCCTTCTGTAGGTGACCTTTGGTTTATCACCAAGATCATTGTTAAGAAAGGGATCCTGTTTAAGGATATTCCAATGTTTTTGGAATATGGATTCCATTCTTTTGTGCTTATTATGGTATCTGGTGATAAAGCGAACAGTGCCATGGTCAGTCTGTTTGGATGTTTTGGGCTTTTTGCCTGAAAGGTAAGTAGCATGTGCTTGATCAACCAGCTTTTCAGGGAACCCTTTTTCTAGGAATTTATTTTTGAGATAAATACTCTGGGTGATATAATCGGAATCCCTAGTGCAGTTTTGTCTTAATCTACAATATTGCCCCTTAGGAATGTTATTTATCCACAATGGGTGGTGACAACTATTGTAATGTAGATAAGAGTTCCCTGCCGTAGGTTTGGTATAGTTACGTGACAAAATGGAGTACTAATCATGAAATAGTTCTAGGTCTAGAAAGGGAAGACTCTCCTCGTTATGTTCAAATGTAAAAGATAAGCCAAGATCATTGGCATTACAATGAGAAACGAATTTATCAACTGAGGATGGTGGGCCGTCCCAGATGACAATAATGTCATCTATATATCTGCCAAAGAAAATAATATGTCGAGCAAAGGGGTTATTATTCCATATGTACTTCTCTTCCCACAGACCCATGGTCAGATTGGCGTAGGAGGGGGCAAAATTAGGGCCCATAGCTGTACCATGGGTCTGTAGGTAGAAGTCATCGTCAAAATGGAAATAATTATGGTTTAAACAAAATGAGGTAGCTTCAGAAATGAATATAGCCTGTTTGGTGTTAATAGAAGGGTCAAGAGACAGAAAATGTTGGACTGCCATTAGGCCTATCTGGTGGGGGATGGACGTATACAGGGAATTTACGTCCAAGGAAAGCCAGGAATAACTGTCTTGCCATCTATAGGGTGCCAGAAGTTCCATTAGGTGTATCGAATCGTGAACATAGGATGGAAGATCCTGCGCGAGAGGCTGTAAAAAAGAATCTACGTATTGGGAAAAACCAATGGATATGCTGTTCATAGAAGCTACAATGGGTCTACCAGGGGGGTGGGAAGAGTTTTTATGTATTTTGGGCAGATAATAAAAATAAGGTGTATTGTAAAATTCTTTCTGTAAAAAGGAAGCCTCATTTTTGGTAATAACACCATCTAGTAAAGCAGAGTTAATCAAGGTTTCTGCTTCCAATTTAAAGTGGGGCAAGGGATCTGAGGAGAGTTTCCTGTATGTTAGGCAATCCGACAATAGTCGAGATGCTTCTGTAATGTAGCTTATTCGGTCTATGATAACAATTCCACCACCCTTGTCCGCTGGTTTGATGATAATCTCGGAATTGTTAGAAAGAGAATGGAGAGCGGCCTTTTCTCCAGGGGTGAGATTGTGGGACCGATATTTATATGTATTATCTGTGTGTTCACACAATTTCTGGAGTTCATAATATACGACCCTATAGAATGTCTCAACATAGGGTCCTTTGGATCTGGTCGGATAGAATACTGATTTAGGTTTGAAATTAGTATGTTTGACTGGAGGTGAAAAATCAGGGTGTTGGGTAAGTAACTCTAAATCTATATCAATGTCTGGAGGGTCTAATTCTGGGTCCAATTCATAGACACTGATAGAACTATCGGATATCTCACTAGTAATCTTGCCAGGAGTAACTCCGAGTTGAGGTTGTGTGGGGAGTATTTTCAACAGATTTATTCTTGGTAGATTGAATATTGAAAAATCTTTGGAGGGTGAGTTTCCTGATAAATTTGTTAAGATCTTTAAACAGAAGGAAGGAATTAGGATATGTGGTGGGTGAGAAAGTGAGTCCTTTACTGAGTAAAGAAATTTCATCTGAGGACAATGTATGTGAAGATAGGTTAAATAACTTTATCGTTTCGGTAGTTTTGTGTTGGATTTTAGATTTATTACGTCCTCCTCTGCATCCTCGTCTATGTGCTTTCTTTTTTGTCGCTGTTTGTGATGTGGGCCCTTCTCTAAAAAAGAAAAAGTGAGGGCTTCCGAGTGTGAGGCTATTTCACCACTCTGAAAATCTCCTAACAAGAGGCTCAATCTAGTGGAGTGAGTGGTGTATGATTTGGAGGCTGAGGATGTATGAGTATTATTATCAATAGAAAGGGGAGGAGGGGTGGCCACCTTAGTGATGGATAACGTAGGTACAGGATTTTGGACCTCCAGAGGTGTAGAAACTGGTAAGGCTTGAGATGAACTAGTAGAAGGCAATGAGGAATAAGAGGTGATGGATGAATTGTCTGTTCCATCTACTGGTAGTTTATCTTTATTCGTCTGAATGATGTCATGTGTATGTGATGTTGAAGTCTGGGATCGAAATTTGAGATCTGATATTGGGGGTCTGTGTGAAGTGGAAGATTTTTGATATGGAGGTCTATGCACAGTGGAGGTTTTTTTATTTTTATCATATTTCTTGTGTGGACCTCTAGCAGATGTGGTCTGAGAAAATGAATGAGGAACATTGTCCCCTTTGATGTAAGAAAATTATTTGGTGGGATGAGATGTCAGGGACATCAAAGCAGGTATATGATTATTAAGTTTCCAAGAGAATATTTTCTTGTATCTGTAATCGTCTAGATCTCTATGGAATTTTCCTATCTTGGTTTGAATCAAATTATTTTCTTTGTGTTTGGTGTTCTTTTTGAGTCTCTAACCAGGTAGGTGGGATTTTAAGGTTAAAGGAAATAATTTCTGATGTTAACATCTGTATCTGGTGTACCATTTCACTATATTTCAAATTCCTTTGACTAATAATAACTCCTATCCATTTCATAGTGCAAAATTCAGCCAGATTTTCCCATTCTGTGTTATGGGTGGTATCTAGAAAGGAGCAAGATTTTAAAATCCTCAGCCCTCTGGGGGAGATTTTTTCTTTGAGATATTTATTAAGAAAAAATTGATCCCACCAGTGGGTATTGGCTGTATGGATTAATCTTTCAAGTTTTTTTAATTTACCACAAAGGGTATATCTGTCGGGACGGGTAAGTTTGGACGAGTTGCAAAATAGTTCAGTAGGTAAAATGGTATATAGAGTGTCTAGCGTTTCGTATTTATGAAATTCTATATCTTCAATGAGTTCCATAATATGTAGAAAAAATAAATGTGATCAAATAAAAATTATATATATGTGTAAAAAAGGATCAAATGCAATCAGTGTATAATAGAAGAATTATTATTGTACGTTATTAAAAATTATACGTATACATATATATATATATATATACGTATATATATACGTATATATATATACGCACATACATGTACACACATATATGGATGTGCAAACGTCAATATTGTGCACATGCACATATATGTACATAGGGGTACCAAAATTCATACCATGAGACCGGCAGCAGTACAAGACTTCTAACAATACTGTAAAATGAAATATATTATGTAGCAGCGCTCAATCCATGAGTATAAAAGAAATAGTATACAAATATATTATTGTAGACACACATATGTGTGTATAATCAATGGAAATAAAAAATCAATCAATAGGAATAGATAATCAAGTATAAAACAATATCCAAAAATAAAAATAGTCCAATGCTATGTAAAAAGAAAGGTCTATAGTTTATAATTCATCCATGATGTGGATAGATGTGGGAGCCAAAGGGATCTCTGTAGACCAATACCCAGGGCAGCTTCCTGTTGAGCGAAGTCAGCTCTCCATAACAGTCATAAAAAAATCAAAGAGAAAGCGCCTCTTAAGTATCAGTGTTTATTATAGTATAAAAATCACATAAAAGCACTTACATATGGGTTGGTGAATTAAAACTTCCAAGAAGAACTCATCCCAGTAACGTCAAACATCCAGGTGTAAATGTGGATGGATGGGAGCCGGGCGGATGGCCGCGGACCTCCGCTCGGAGACGCCGGCTGTTGTGCGGTAGGCAGAGGAGACACTTCCGCGTTCCAACAGGGTCACGTGGGTGGTGACGTCACTCAGGTAGTTCTAGTGGCCGGGATCCACTACGCGTTTCTGAGCATGCGCGAAGCTCACAACGGGCATGCGCGCTCCTTTCTCAAGTGTACATAGGTCGGGAAACAAGGAAGCTAAATAGCTCTGTGTGAGGAACAGGTGATGACTTGGGCCAATTAAAGGAATGGGGCGTGTATGTAAAAACTGGATAACGATAAGAAGGATGAATTCTTAGTGGATAACATAATACTTCTAAAGATATAATGGAACTCATGAAAATAAAAATAATAACAATAATAATGGATGGATGAAAAAATTAATAATAATAATGGGTGAATGAAAAAATTGTATCTGACAAAAATAAAAATAATAATAATAGTAAAAATAATAAAAATAAAAATAAAATAAAATAAAATGCAAAAAGAAGCTGCGTGATGATAAATGGCAAACAAGAAATTCAGTATTCTATTATATCTGTCACTAATACAAATAAATGCTATTATTTAGTGTATGACAATAATTTCTCTCAAAAAATTAAGTTAAAAACTAAGGATATGAAAAAAAAAAAAAATATATATATATATATAGGAAGGCCAGTATGGTGGCCTGAATTTATGGGAGGAGCCCGGGGGGTATTTAAGCAGCCTGCTCACCTGTGGTGCTTGTCGGTTTCCTGTGCGCGATATACGTCACTAGGCCGACGATTCGTATACCAGCGTCCGCAGTTCTTATCGTGCAAATTCCCGCACTCGCAATTTCTCTGCTCGAGAGTTTCGAAGCCCGTGTTTACCGAGTCGTACGTTCGTACCACGCGTCTGGCTTGGCTGTCGCAGGTAGGGTCCCGTCGGACTTTTGTTTTTACGCATTATAGATAGCATGTCACCAAACCGTGATATCAAACTTACGAATCACTCGCAAAATTCACGAACGTACCGCAATGTATATCACTCGTACTATCGTTTTGTTACCATTTCGCGTTATCTGGGAAACCACCGCGACGCAGGTGTCGCTTCATTTCAGACATGTCTAAGTTGTTAAACATGTGTCAGTAGACAGCCATAGCGATTCGCAAATCTTATCGAATCACGTCAGTTCGATACCAATCATTTCTCATTTCTGAACGTTTCTAAATACATTTCTAACATTTCAAACCATTTCGAATCATTTCTCATTTCAGTCACATACCGCGCTCCGATTCGAATCCAGTCGCACCTAAAGATGCACCGATTTGCTCCGGTGTGCCCCAGTAGTTACGGCCTCATTTCAGTACATGCTCCAGAGTCACGTCATTTTTAGTCGCTTTCGACTCATCGATTCGTACCTCTGTCATGGTTATCATTTCATTGCCACGTACCACGCTCTGATACGAATTCAGTCGCATGGAAATGCACCGATTCGTCTCGGCGTGCCCCAGGTATTTGCCACATTTCAGTACATGCTCCAGAGTCCGATTCGCAGTCAGTCGCTATAGCGGCATGATCGATTCGCGCCTCTGTCATGGCATCAAATGTTACACCTGCACTTACCGCGCTCCGGTTCGAATCCAGTCGCATCTTCGATGCACCGATTCGTTACGGTGTGCCCCAGGGCCCGGCCTCATTTCTGAACATGCTCCAGAGTCCGGTTCATTGTCAGTCGTAGTTTGCGGCTCACCGATTCGTGCCTCTGTCATGGGAATCATTTCAACTGTCACGAATCACGCTTCGATTCGAATCCAGTCGCATCCATGATGCAACGATTCGTCCCGGCGTGCCCCAGGTACTTTCGGCCACATTTCAGTACATGCTCCGGAGTCCGGTCGTTGTCAGTTGCAATCGCGACATGATCGACTTGTGCCTCTGTCATGGCGCGTGCCTCTACCATGACAAATCATTTCATTCATTTCATCATTTCACTCATCTCACTGTCACGTACCGCGCCCTGATTCGAATCCAGTAGCATCCCGGCGCGCCCCAGTTGTCTTGGCCTCATTTCATTCGTACTCCATAGTCCGACTCGTCATTTGTCGCAGTCGAAAAAAAAAAAAAAAAATATATATATATATATATATATATATATATATATATATATATATACAAAAAAAAAACATAAAAACATATATGTGTATATATATATATATATATATATATATATATATATATATATATATACACACACACATATAAATTAAGTAGTATAAATAAAACGCTTGGGCCTCAGCCAACACCTGCATCAGAACTTGGTTAGCTATCAGTTGCGGCATAACCAATTCGTGCCTTTGCCAGGGCAAACATTTCACGGTTACATACCACACTCCAATTCAAATCCAGTCGCATCCGTGATGCACCAATGTACTCCGGCATGCACCAGCGTTTCTTTTGCCTCAATTCAGTACATGCTCCAGAGTCCGGGTCGCTGTCAGTTGCAGCTGCGGCACGACCGATTCGTGCCTCTGTCATGGCGAAACTTTTTCATTCATTTCACTCTAAGGCAAACATTTCATTTATTTCGTTGTCGCATGCCGCGCCCCGATTCAAGTTCAGGGCATCCGTCAGACATCGATTCATCCTGGCAAGCCCCAGTTGGCGCGGCCTCATTGGCGCAGTCATGGCACACCGATTCGTGCCTCTGTCATGGCACAAACAGTTCACTCATTTATTTAATGCCATGCACCTGTCGCTTAAACGTGTTACAATTTACCTTTCAAACCAGGTAGTCAAACCCTCCACCAGTTCTCATCTGTCATTTCCTCTAGGTCAGTCAAAAAAAAAAAAAAAAAAAAAAAAGGGGGGGGGCACACCCCGTCTTCCTTCGAAGCTCAGTCAGGGTCCCGATTCATTCGTTGAAACCTTCGCCTCGCTACTATACCCCCTCATAGTCACAGCACATCCAAGTATAACTTTTTGCAATCGTCACAAATACGCATCCAAACACAACTTCTTGCATTTCATTGCAAGCACACATCGAAACATAACTTCTTGCTATTGTTGCAAGCACACATCCCATGACTTCTTGCAATCGTTGCAAGTACGCATCCAAACAGAACGTCTTGCAATCGTTGCAAGCACACATCCAAGCACAAATTCTTGCTATCATTTCAAACACGCATCCAATCATAAAACTTCTTGCAAACGTTGCAGGCATGCATTCAAGCATAACTTCTTGCAGTCGTTGCGAGTACGCATCCAAGCTTAAACCCTTGCAGTCTTGCAAGCACATGCAGCAATACGAACTTTTCACAGCCACTACAAACACATCTCCACCGACAGAAACCCCCTTGCAATCGTTGCAAGCACACATTCAAGCACAAATCTTACAATCATTACAAGACATGCATCTTAGCATAACTTCTTGCAAACGTTGCAAGCATGCATCCAAGCATAACTTCTTGTAATCATTGCAAGCACACATCCAGTCACAACTTCTTGCAAAAATGTTGCAGGGACACACCCAAGCATAATTTCTTGCAATCATGGCAAGCATGCATCCAAACTCAACTTTATAATCGTTGCAGACACGCATCCAAGTATAACTCCTTGCAGCCCGTGCAAGCACATGCAGTAATACGGACTTCCCGCAGTCACGGCAAACACATCACCATTGACACAAACTCCCTGGCAATTGTTGCAAACACGTATTTAAGCACAACTCTTGCAATCATTGCAGGGCTCGCATCTCAGCATGACTTCTTGCAATCAGTACACATTTCCAGTGGCACACAATCAGTCACACATCATTCTTCTGTGGCACTTAATCGGCCACTTGTCTCCAGTGGCATTTCATACGAGCCACTCATCAATTTCTGTGTCATTTCTCGCTTAGGTCAGTTGAGTTCAGGTTCCATCCCCGCACCAGGTATCGTATTGCTACACACAGCTGGCTCCTCATAACATCATCAGGCTATACCTAGCCAACATCCAGCATTTCTTGCCCTCACAGGACCCCAGAGAGTCATCCGTGTTTACGGCTCATACAGTAGGATCCTTTCTACGTGGCGTCCAGAAGCATCAGCCCATAGCTAAATGGCAAACGCTTGCCCATCACAACAGCCATCTTCAGGGACATGTCAAAACCTCAGACATTCCCCAGTCTAGTCATACAAGCAGCCATCTACCTGGCCCTCTGTGGTTTTCTACGGCCTAACAAATTCACTTTACTGGCACAGGCAGCCAGGTACTACGTAGACACAACTTGACTCGCTGGTAATACCTTTATGTCCTTCAGCTTGTAGTCTCAAAAAACTCAATAATCCGGAACCAAGGTCTACAATAACCTCCTCCGAATTAACGAATACCACGCAGGCCAGCCTCCCCCTTGACAAACTGACCCGTATCAGGTTAGTTCCCCAAGACTTCACCCATACACGGGTGTGTACTAACAAGTAGCTGCAGTCTTTCCTAAGAATGTGGACCTATCAATGTTGGAAGGTCCCGTACTACGTGGATCGGTGTATCAATGATTATACCTTAACTCTAGGGTCTTATCACCTACGTCGCCCTTGTTACCCCAGGTAGCGACAGATGCCACAGCCACCACAGGCATCGCGGCAATTTTTGGCCATCATCGGTTTACAAGTACATGGCCCCCAGAGACACTCCTAAAAACCCCGGGTTTACCCGGACTTCCTCCCTCTTCAAGTTACACCCGGTCATGGCAACCGCTTAACTCCAGGGTCTTAACTGGACAGGACAGGCCATGGCTTGCCACCGACATTCGGTCCGAGGCGAGCCTCTTAATGAAGCCAGGTCCGCATCGCTCTGTGATGTCCTTCCTGCGCACGCTGGTGTAATTATCTTGGCAACACCAGTTTAATGTCCACTGCATGTTCGCTCCAGGCTGCCATCTTCTGGGACAGGTCTACTATATTAACCAGTACGCTATTGGGCCTTCTCCCCAGTTTGGTCATACAAGCAGCCATTTACTTGGCCTATCACGGGTTCTGGCGGCCCAGCGAGTTCACCCGCAGCAATCCCGCAGGCCAAGTTCTGTGTAGTTGGCTCGCTGCCAACACCATTTCATCCTCCACCCTGCAGTGTCCAAAACCCAGCAATCAAGCTCCAGGATAGACATCCATCTCCATAAAGTAAACAACGTCCGGTGGCCAGTAACCATACTCGACCGCCTACTGTCACTCCTACCGGAACACTCAAACTCTAGTCCCCTATTACCTTTCGGCCAACCCTCGAGTGCCTGCCAGTTCATCAAACACCTGGGGTTCTTCTACGCTGCCTACAGCTCGACCCCAGTCAGCGCTCCAGTCACTCTTTAGTATTGGGGCAGCCTTGGCAGCATGTCGGCACGGGTCCCAGACCACGTCATCAAGAGACTTAGCAGGTGAAACTCTGCCTACCTCGCCTGGTACGTCCCCACTCCTTAGGTGGAAATGGCAAAAGCATTCACCAAACTTGCTCAAATAAATAAAGCCAGAACTAATAAAACCACACCCCTACCTGAATGTTTTTGCCCCCTTATTCTGGCATACCGACCAGCAGACCAAGGCACACTTTCAGGTCCATTTCATATGGTAAGTCCACACTTCCAGGTCTATTTCCGATGGTAAGTTTTATGTTAACTACAATGTTATCTATGTCCATATCGGACATAGGGCTCCACCCATAAGTAGGAAGGCCAGTATGGTGGCCTGAATTTATGGGAGGAGCCCGGGGGGTATTTAAGCAGCCCGCTCACCTGTGGTGCTTGTCGGTTTCCTGTGCGCGATACCCACCCTCCCATCCCCATTTCAAGGCATTCACTTCATTCATTCATTTCATTCATTTCTCTCTACAGAATAATCATTTCTTAAACTAGGGTATGCCCCCTTATTCTGGCATACCGACCAGCAGACCAAGGCACACTTTCAGGTCCATTTCATATGGTAAGTCCACACTTCCAGGTCTATTTCCGATCTACAATGTTATCTATGTCCATATCGGACATAGGGCTCCACCCATAAATATATATATATGATAGAAAAATATATAAAGAAATTAATAGAACAGTTTACTAAAGTGTCATATAACGGAGGGCCCTCAAGTAAAAAAAAAAAAAAAAAAGGGTGAAACAGGGGGGAACTATCATAAAAGAACTGATACCAAATATTATAAAAAATTGAAAATAATAGTAATGATAAAAGTTGGGAAGGGGGGGGGGCATAAAACATATACATGGACTAAAAGCACATATGTGCGAATTGTATTTAATTATAATGGTACAGAATCAATATAGGAAAAAAGTAATACAGACAGTTAAACATTCGGTTATTATTGTAGTATAATAACTTATAAATTATATAGACTTTTTTTATATAATGGTATTAACCTCTAATTCCTCATTTAACCCATTAGGTGCCAAAGTGTCCAAAATAAAAATCCAAAAAGTTTCACGCTCACATAATTTAGAGAAACGTTCAGCCTCAGACAGTTTACGTGGTATGGATTCGATTACCCACACCTGTAGGCCAGCAGTAGATTGGTGATGGTGTTCGAGAAAATGTCGGGGTACGCTGTGTTCGTCACAACCTTTTTCTATGAAGCGGCGATGTTTGCCGAACCTTTGTCGTAGGGGACAGATGGTGCATCCAACGTACAATAGTTTACAAGGACATGTGAGACAATAAACAATGTAGTCAGTCGAACAGTTATAAAAGCCTTCCAGCTGGTATGTTTTGTCTTTATGTTGGAAGCTGAGTTGGCCATGTGTAACGAAGGCGCAGGTCTTACATAAAGCTTTATTACACCTATACATGCCAGTAAGTGGAATAAGACAAAGAGTGTTTTCTGGTTTGGTAGTTTTGAATCTGCTAGGTGCTAGTTTATTTTTTAGTGTTGGGGCCCTTCTGTAGGTGACCTTTGGTTTATCACCAAGATCATTGTTAAGAAAGGGATCCTGTTTAAGGATATTCCAATGTTTTTGGAATATGGATTCCATTCTTTTGTGCTTATTATGGTATCTGGTGATAAAGCGAACAGTGCCATGGTCAGTCTGTTTGGATGTTTTGGGCTTTTTGCCTGAAAGGTAAGTAGCATGTACCCTTCCCAGCTGCCAGCAGAGTCACCTAATGCCCTGTGAAACTTAGGTAACGTCTCTGTCCATGCCTGCAGAACCATGAGTCAGCAGTAATATGCACCTTACCGCTGACCGCCCTGTCCAGTGAGGCCAAGACATTGCCTTCCACATGAGAGCCGGAATCACCTTCCATGAGAAAAAGTATAGTTTGGGAACCTGCCACTGAGGAACCGCACATTCCACAAACTCACAGAAGGGGGCAAAGTCTACCTACTGAAAAGCTAGCAGTTGAAGTGCTAGCAATTTTGCCAAGCTAGCATTCAATCACTGGGCATGTGGATGACTGGGAGCGAACTTCTTTCTGTGGTGCAGCAGCTGGGGCAGGGAAATTTGCCTGGCACAATCTGATGTACCGATAGCAGATTGCCCGCAAGTACTTGGCTGTGACACACCTAATTCTACATCTTCATTCATCTCAGTGCAGGTCTCAGAGAGGACTGAAGGTATAGTAAGGTTGGAGATCTCAGCTGATGAGGAGCAAGGAGAGGTCCTGTTTGTTCTTTGGTGTGGGTCTTTTAGGTATGCTTGCCAACAAACTGCATGGCAGGTCAACATATGTCTGGTCAAACATGTGGTGCCCAAGCGGGAGATGTTTTGGCCACGCGAGATACGCTTGAGACATATGTTGCAAATAGCAGCGGTGCGATCTGATGCACTCGTCTCAAAAAAGGCCCACACCAAAGAACTTTTGGAATAGCGCGCAGAGACAGCAGCGCCCTGCACATGCGGAGCTCTGCGGTGTGATGCAGTCAGTGTGCTGCCCTTAGGCTGGCCCCTGGAGGACATCTTGCCTCATTGGTGATGTGCCTCCTCCTCCTCCTCTCTCCTATCAGGCACCCACGTGGAGTCAGTGACCTCATCATCCCCTCCCTCCTCATCACTGGAGAAAACCTGGCAGTATGCTGCAGCAGGGGGAACATGACTGCCAGATAGCTGTCCTTCTTGGGCACCCCCTCTGTCTGGGCTCACGTTACTGCCTTCCTCTAGCTGAGTACTATCATCGGAGCCTTCAAAACACTGGGCATCCTCCTGGAACATGTACTCAACACTGTGGTCAAACAGTTTGGGGGACTCCTCAGGAGGACATGGTGGGGCTAGGGAAGGAGTCACTGATGCCATTGAGCCGAGGGAAGAGGCCGCGTTGGCAGCTGCTTTGCCAGACAAAGTACCCTGAGCCTGGGTGAGAGAGGATGAGGAGGATGAGGACGGCTTGGTCATCCACACGACCGGCTCAACACGGCCAGCTCCCACGGCCACGTGCTGATAAGGATGCATCGTGTCCATGACCAGCACTGTTGTCTCTAGACACAGAGCCTGCCTGCCCTCTTTTATTGGCTTGTGACTGTCTGCCTCTCCTTGTTGGCCTTCCAGAAATGCTATTGGCCTGCAGTGAGATGTAGCTGCACAAAACCGGGATGTATATATATACCGATTATACTGCAGCTAGCAGAATCAACTGCCTGCCTGTAGTATTATTAGTATGAGAACACCTGCACTTGTCTTTAGGTAGCTATACTGTAGGTGCAACTGTGCAGGGTACACAGTACAGTAACTGGAAATACGCCAAGAGCCTACACAAGCACCTGGCTTCAGGTAGTTATACTGTAGATGCAACTGTGCAGGGTTACACAGTACAGTAACTGGAAATAAGTCAAGAGCCTACACAAGCACCTGGCTTCAGGTAGCTATACTGTAGGTGCAACTGTGCAGGGTACACAGTACAGTAACTGGAAATATGTCAAGAGCCTATACAAGCAGCTGGCTTAAGGTAGCTACAGTCAGGTCCATAAATATTGGAACATAGACAATTCTAATATGATGTTCTGTAACTGCAGACTTTCAGCTTTAATTTGAGGGTATTTACATTCAAATCAGGTGAACAGTGTAGGAATTACAACAGTTTGTATATGTGCCTCCCACCTTTTAAGGGACCAAAAGTAATGGGACAATTGGCTGCTCAGCTGTTCCATGGCCAGGTGTGTGTTATCCCCTCATTATTCCATTTACAAGGAGCAGATAAAAGGTCCAGAGTTCATTTCAAGTGTGCTGTTTGCATTTGGAATCTGTTGCTGTCAACTCACATTATGAGATCCACTACTAGTGAAGCAAGCCATCATTAGGCTGAAAAAACAAAACAAACCCATCAGAGAGATAGCAAATCATTATGTATGGCCAAATCAACTGTTTGGAACATCCTTAAAAAGAAATAAGGCACCGGTGAGCTCAGCAACACCAAAAGACCCGGGGAGACCATAAAAAAGAACTGTGGTGGATGACCGAAGAATTCTTTCCCTGGTGAAGAAAACACCCTTCACAACAGTTGGCCAGATCAAGAACACTCTCCAGGAGGTAGGTGTATGTGGGTCAACAATCAAGAGAAGACTTCACTAGAGTGAATACAGAGGGTTCACCACAAGATGTAAACCATTGGTGAGCCTCAAAAATGGGAAGGCCAGATTAGAGTTTGCCAAACATCTAAAAATCCTTCATAGTTCTGGAACAACATCCTATGGACAGATGAGACCAAGATCAACTTGTACCAGAGTGATGGGAAGAGAAGAGTATGGAGAAGGAAAGGAACTGCTCATGATCCAAAGCATACCACCTCATCAGTGAAGCATGGTGGTGGTAGTGTCATGGCATGGGCATGTATGGCTGCCAATGGAACTGGTTCTCTTGTATTTATTGATGATGTGACTACTGACAAAAGCAGCAGGATGAATTCTGAAGTGTTTTGGGTGATATTATCTGCTCATATTCAGCAAAATGCTTCAGAACTCATTGGAAGGCGCTTCACAGTGCAGATGGACAATGACCCCAAGCATACTGCAAAAGCAACCAAAGAGTTTTTTTTAAGGGAAAGAAGTGGAATGTTATGCAATGGCCAAGTCAATCACCTGACCTGAATCCGTTTGAGCATGCATTTCACTTGCTGAAGACAAAACTGAAGGGAAAATGCCCCAAGAACAAGCAGGAATTGAAGACAGTTGTAGTATAGGCCTGGCAGAGCATCACCAGGGATGAAACCCAGTGTCTGGTGATGTCTATGCATTCCAGACTTCAGGCTGTAATTGACTGCAAAGGATTTGTAACCAAGTATTAAACAGTTTGATGGATGATTGTTAATCTGTCCCATTACTTTTGGTCCCTTAAAAGGTGGGAGGCAAACTGTTGTAATTCCTTCACCATTCACCTGATTTGGATGTAAATACCCTCAAATTAAAGTTGAAAGTCTGCAGTTAAAGCACATCTTGTTCGTTTCATTTCAATTTCATTGTGGTGGTGTATAGAGCCAAAAAAAGATTAGAATTGTGTCAATGTCCCAGTATTTACGGACCTGACTGTATACTGTAGGTGCAACTGTGCAGGGTACACAGTACAGTAACTGGAAATAAGTCAAGAGCCTACACAAGCACCTAGCTTCAGGTAGCTATACTGTAGGTGCAACTGTGCAGGGTACACAGTACACTAACTAGAAATACTGTAAAAACACCTGCCTGCCTGTCAGTATATTAGGAAGAGAAGAATAGGATCTAGCTAAACTGAATACAGTGTGTATATATATATATATATATATATATATATATATATATATATATATATATATACATACATACACACACACACAACATCTGGGATGCATATATATGCACAATACACTGTAAGTGCAGCTAACTGACTCGATCTGCCTACTCTATCTAACTTAAATCAAATGACACTGTGGGGGTCATTTACTATAGCGCCAGGAAGTACTGGGCACTATGGCAAATAATAGCTCCCATTTTAGCCAAATAAAATTTCAACAGGCGAATGTGCGAATGAAAATTTGCGCTATTAGTGAGAAACACACATTGGTAAATTCTAAGTCGGCGCTAATTAGCGCTTCTGCATATATGCAAATGCCAATTCCTACCAAAGTTGTTATTATAGTACTGCACTGTAACCATGATCCATGTATGTGAAAGAAACAATTTTTTATGAGATGTGCTCTACCTCGTGTGCATCTATTGATGTATTAGTATTCCTAGTTTTTTCCTTCTTTTGCTAATGAATGCAGTTATGAATGATTATTACATAGTAATGTCTGCTATTCTGTAAAGTTACATGTATTAAACATTTAGGTTACCTATTTGTTGTATGTTGTTTTTTTATTTTTTAATTTAGGTGACTATAAAGCAGTAATTATTTATATTCATTCTTTAATTATACTACACTATTAAGTACTTAGCACAATGGCTTAGTGGTCTGCTCAGATGTCTCCACAGCACTCACGGTACAAGTTCAAATACCATCCACCAGCTGTGTTTATTTTTTCAGTGCACAAGCGAATTAAAATAAACAAACAAAAAAATGTAATCTGCCGGTTAGTTAGTGTGTGGTATTTGGAATTTTACACCATAATAGTATTGAATACTTACATATCATTGCATGCATTTGAAGAGTTAATATAATAGAATCAGCCAAATTTAAAGTGCATTGGCTAATTGGCATTCACCTATTTTCAGCATATGCTGCTTTGGCTAATTGGCTAATAGTCATTTGTATTTTTCACCAATTCAATCTTTTAGTATTTTTCTGTGGGATTTGAACCCATGAGTTCTTCAAGGTAGAAGTGCTGACCACTAGCCTATTGGGCATAGCACAGTCATACATAGAAAATACATTCACTAGTATTTGATGTTTCTTCTCCCCGAGCTGTCTCTCCTGCTGCCATCATCTTCTCCCGCTGATGTGTTCTACCCACTAATAAAAAAAAGCCGCTCTTCTTGTGGCAGTCTTCTGTGGCCATCCGATAATGTCACCCGGAGAGTCCGCTTCATGGCTAAAGTAAAAGACGCCACACAGCGGGTGACAACACAGCGGAGGAAGACCGCCACGGAAGAAGAGCAGCTTTTTTTTATTAGCGGGTAACCAGCGGTGTGGAAGAACACAGCAGATGGATTAGATGGCGGCGGCAGGAGAGACGGCTCTGGGAGAATACAGCTCGGGGAGAAGGTGGAGGAGGGAGAGACAGCGTCTGGAGAAGATGGTTTAGGGAAGAAGACAGCTCGGAGCTATTTTACAATAAAGGACTTGTCAAAAACCAGCTATTGATTTTTTTACATTTCACAGTTTTTTTTGGTGAATGAGTAGGGGTAAAATGTACCCCATACCTATTCACATAGGGGGCAGGATCTGGGAGCCCCCTTGGTAAAGGGGGCTTCCAGATTCTGATAAACCCCCTGCCCGCAGACCGACAACCACCGGCCAGGGTTGTTGGGAAGAGGCCCTTGTCCCCATCAACATGGGGGAAAGGTGCTTTGGGGCATGTGGCCTGGTAAGGTTCAGAAGGGGAGGGTACTCACTCGTCCCCCCCTATCCTGACCTCCAGGCTGCATGCTCAGATAAGGATCTGGTATGGATTTTGGGGTGGCCCCCACATCAAATTTATTTTACATTTTTGTGTGGGGTTCCCCTTAAAGTCCATACTGAAGGGACTGGTATGTACTGGGGGGACCCTACACCATTTTTTTCCTTGAATTTTGGAATTCCATACCATAATATTATTGAATAAGTACATACCATTGCATGCATTTGAAGAGTTAAAATATGGAATAAACCAAGCTGATGTGCATTGGCTAATTATGCTTCTGAGTACAATGCACACTTCCAGGAGGTGATGCTGTCAGTGGGATTTGAGCACATGGCTTGAGCCTTTGGGGGCAGCAGGGTGTACCGCTATGCTACAGAGCTCAGCACATACCTACAGAGATTGACAAATTGTTACAATGTTTCTAGTTAAGTTCACTGATAAAGAATGTTCTAATTCCTGGCAGACTTCCTGGTTTTTCTATTCCTTTCTTTTGAGGGCTGTCACTTCAGAAGAGCAGAGAGAATTCTTTGCATAGCAAGAATCGTGAAGCGCTTTTTTCAAGATCACAAAGGGGAAAAAAGTCACAATGACGATTAATCGTGCAGCTCTAATATAAATGGAAATCATGGGGGGCAACTTTTCATGTGACTCTGAGGTCCAAAGCTGCATGAAAAGTCACCTAAGTGTGAAAGTAACCTAATGAGATTAATTGATAACACCTTTGAATAAGGCCCCATTTGCACTTGTGCGACCTTAAAATTGCACAGCTTTGCCATGACTTGAAGCAATGTCTGTGTAATCTTGTGGTGTATGGACCTCAAATCGCATCAAAGTCAAACCAAGGTAGTGCAGGGACAAATTTGCTACACTTTCAGGATGCACAAGTGACAATAGGGCCAAATTCAAAGGTGTTATCCTTGAATCTCATTCACACTGCTGCGACCTGAAAGTCACACTATTTTGCTGCCACTTTGCCGCTGCAACTTGTCCCCAACTTCTGGGAATGCCTGTGTAATATTGTACCCGATATACCTCAAGTCACATGAAAGTTACACAAAGTAGTACAGGGACTACTTTGAAGTTGGGACGACTTAAAGTAGCACAGATATGAATGGCTATCATTGAGAATCATGGGGTACAACTTGTCATGCAACTCAGAGGTCCAAATTTGCTGGAAAATTCGCCCAACTGTGAAACAAGTCATAAATATTTTCATAAAAGGAGCTCTCATTTATAATTGCATAGTCCTTACTGATTTACATCAGCAGAACAAATTCAGGAAGTGATCTGTGCACATGGGATGGAAGCAAATGTGTGGTGATGCCAAACAAATCAATGAACCCCACCCACACCAAATCTAACTACCACATCCACCCCCACATTGAGTAAGCACAAGTACATATCCTACACTTACCCGGCCAATGAGCAGCACCTCGTCTTTGCTAAAGAGACCTCACCATGTCGACATAGATGGAGATCCTGACCAGCACAGGAACTTCCGGGTCAGAAGGTGAAACCACGCTTTTGATTGCAGCTGCGAATATTTGATCTCAACCACGATTAGTATTTTTTATTTTCAGATATGCAAATCTGTATTTCTACATATATTTGAAGGTAAACTTAAGGGAGTTTGATAAGAAATGGTGTCCCTGGGTTAGCAGCTGGTGAATTACAAAGACAAAAGGCCCAGTTTGAGCCCTGGTTCACACTGACAGCGGGAGGAAAGCGTCCAACTGAACTCACACAATTTCATTCCTGCATGTCAGTCCCGACTGTAGGAGCAACATCAAAGACATCGGTGCAGGTTTCTGCACCGATATCAATACAAATTGCAGGGACTAACCCAGGGACACCATTTCTTATCAAACTCCCTTAAGTTTACCTTCAAATACATGTAGAAATACAGATTTGCATATCTGAAAATAAAAAATACCAATTAGAACAGTGCACTTTGCCACCGATTTGACATGTCAAATCACACCAATGTGAACCAGAGCTGACACATTCAAACACTGCCTATCCACCAGCTGAATTCATTACCTACAATTCTCCACAGCTGTTATATATAAAGATTCCACCTTTATCACTTACTTGCAGGTGTGCTGAAGCCTATGTTTACATTGGAGCGATTTGAGAGATCAAATTGCATGACAAGACACAGCCCATTAGCGGCAATGGCACTGTTTCAATCGATGCAACACTGATTTTGTGGCACCGCACCGATTTGCAAAAGTAGTTCCTGCACTACTTTTGTTGATTTCAGGTGTGACTTCAATAGAAATCTATATGAAGCCACACAGATGTCTATCAAGTAGCACCTGAAATAACGTTGACCTTGCTACTTTGAAATTGGGCTACTACCCCAAAACCACCCCCAAAACTAAAAGAAAGGAGAAAAATAAAAAACCACCACAACAAACAAGCTCAATAATGTACTTTTATTTTGCCAGCAGAAACAAAATTATGTACATTCATTTACCAGCAAAAAAAAAAAAAAAAAAAAAAAAAAAAAAAAAAAAAAAAAAAAAAAAAAAAAAAAAAAAAAAAAAAAATTCTACAGGATATATGGTGCTACATTTAGCAATTGGATTTTAAGGGCCCTGCTCATAGGACCTTACAATCTAAAATTTGTCTAAACCTTAGAGTGGACACAGCTTTACTTTCAGTGTATGATGGGAAACACATCGCATATTTATCTGCAAGATTATAGAAACATACTTAACAGTCATTCTTACAAAGCATTCCAACATAATATTAAAAAAAGGCACTTATTCAATATACATACATTGGTGACCATGTTCTCCTGGAAGCTGCATTTCTGTGTACATTATTAAGCAATAAGCTGAAAGAGTAGAACGTCAGCACATACTCCCAAACCATGTTTGCATGGTCAGACAGGAACAATACACAAATAACAGTGACAGCATGGCCACAAAAAGCCACTTTTGATTTAAAAAAAGCACAAGAATTTCAGCAAACAACCCTAGTTGGCCGTTTGTCAATCTGCACAATATCATTCCTTCTCTCTCTCCCCCCCCCCCAAAATCACAGCAAAAAACCTGACCTTCTCAGACCAAACAAACCCCCCTACTGCAGGCCTTTATATAAGAGAGGTTGTATTGTTAGCACACTGACACACCCAATAGAAGTACACGCCCACCAGTATCTTTCAATCTGTCTCTTCATGTATGTCTAAAGTGATTGTACCTGATTAGCAGGAACACATAATACTATTTGTAACTGTTAGCCCTTGGCTATGTGCATCAAATCTCAAACTACAGGCCAAAGATCGAAGGCTATTTGCATCCACAAAGCAACAGTTTTCTAAGCATATGTACCTGTGCAGTATAAACCCTACAATTTTCAATGTCCAAGTCCCTGGGCATGATTAGTGCTAACAAACATTGGGGGTTATTTACGAAAGGCAAATCCACTTTGCCTAACAAGTGCAAATTACAAGTGCAAAGTGCATTTGGAAGTGCAGTCACTGTAGATCTGAGAGGGACATGCAAGGAAAATAAAAAACAGCATTTTAGCTTGCACATGATTGAATGATAAAATCAGCAGAGCTTCCCCTCATTTCAGATCTTCCCCTCAGATCTACAGTGATTGCACTTCCAAGTGCAATTTCAATTGCACTTTGCACTTGTAGTTTGCACTTGTAGTTCAAAGAGGATTTGCCTTTCGTAAATATCCCCCATTAAGATCGGTCTCTGGCTGCAATGAGCTTCCAATCTAAAGTCCAAAATTAACTTTCTTACATTGGAGACTATTTTGACAGGAGCCAAATAGATGCCAAGATGTCTTTGGATTGTAGAGAGAAACCCACACAGGGAGGACATATAAACTTCAACACAAGCATTAGCATGTTGGTGAATTGAACCGGCAACCCCGTTGCTGCTAGACAGAATTACTACCCACTCAGCCAGCAGGTAGGCTCACACTTGGAGTCTGCATTTCTGTGGTGTGAACCAGCCCTAAGTCCATAGCCATGCTCAATGTCACAAGCAATATACAATATATTGGCCTAAGTATTGGAACGCCTGCCTTTAAATGCACATGAACTGTAATGGCATCCCAGTCTTAGTTCACAAGGTTCAATATTAAGTTGACCCACCCTTTGCAGCTACAACAGCTTCAACTCTTCTGGGAAGGCTGTCCACAAGGTTTAGGAGTGTGTCTATGGGAATGTTTGACCATTCTTCCAAGTGCATTTGTGAGGTCAGGCACTGATGTTGGACGAGAAGCCAGGCTTACAGTCTCCACACTAATTAATCCCCAAGGTGTTCTGTTGTGTTGAGGTCAGGACTCTGTCCAGGCCAGTCAAGTTCCTCCACCCCAAACTCACTCATCCATGTCTTTATGGACCTTGCTTTGTGCACTGGTCCAAATCATTTGGTGGAGGGGGGATTATGGTGTGGGGTTGTTTTTCAAGGGTTGGGCTTGGCCTCTTAGTTCCAGGGAAGGAAACTCTTAAGGCATCATCATACCAAGACATTTTGGACAATTTCATGCTCCCAACTTTGTGGGAACAGTTTGGGGAAAGCCCCTTCCTGTTCCAACATGACTGCACACCAGTGCACAAAGCAAGGTCCATAAAGACATGGATCAGCGAGTTTGGGGTGGAGGAACTTGACTGGCCTGCACAGAGTCCTGACCTCAACCCGATAGAACACCTTTTGGCTGAATTAGAGTAGAGACTGCGAGCCAGGCCTTCTCATCCAACATCAGTACCTGGCCTCACAAATGCACTTCTGGAAGAATGGTCAAACATTCCCATAGACACACTAAACCTTGTGAACAGGCTTCCCAGAAGCTGTTCTAGCTGCAAAGGGTGGGCCAAATCAAATTTTAACCCTACGGACTAAGACTGGGCTGCCATTAAAGGTCATGTGTGTGTAAAGGCAGGCGTCTCAATACTTTTGGCTAGATAGTTTATCTGGCAAGATTTACAAATATGGTGGAACCCTCCTACACATAAATACTACATTTAAACATAGTTTTAGGACCTGGGAGATGAGACAACTCTATATGAAGCAGAATGTTTGGGATTTGAACCCAGGCCCTCAGAGATGCTAAGCAGAAGTTCTAACCTCTAAGCCACAGAACCTACACAGATGAGGACTTCCTACACATAAATACTCATAAATACTGCATTTCTTTGAAGAGGTGATGGAATTACATTACTCAAGAGTTATTCTTTTTGATTTATTCTGTGATATTTGGTGGTTCTTTGTGGGTGAGAGTATAGTGATATTAGTCGTAAATAGTGATATTATCCTCAAATTTTTGGGAATTACATTTTGATTTCTGATGTTGGTACACATATCACATTTTTTGGGCTCAAATTATGAATATTTGGAAATAATAAAAAGCAAAAAAAAATTGTGACACATTTTAAATTTGCATCAGCAATGGTATTGTTTGTGCTTTGTAAAGACACCTGTGTGAGTTTGGGTAAAGATTGTTGTGAGATGGAGAGTAACAAGTGAAAGTGAGAAAAATATATTTTACCAAAACATCAAAACATTCCACATTCTAGTATTCTTAAAAACAAAATAGATGAGAAAAAACAAAATAGAAGCAGCAACATTGTTACAAGGAACATTTATTTCAGAGAAAGATACATTTCATTTCAACATTAAAAGTATTTATTGTACTATTAGAATCAATGGCTGAAACTTACATTGGACTATAATAGCGCAAATTTTCATTCTCAAAAACACATTTTAGCCAAGTGCTAATTTTGGTATTTACTAAAGCGCCAGGTAAAAAAGACACTTGAGTTAAAATGTGAGTTATTTTCAGGTCTGAGCATGCTCAGTTGTGTTGGCGCCTAGTTTTGTCCAAAATGGGGAATTTATCTCTTCTCAGACTTTTAAAGATATTTCAATGTATAAATCACTTTTTCACACAGTTTAAAAGCAGATTATCTTTAAAAAATATACTGCATATTTCAGTACCATTTAGGCAATTATATCATGCTCTAAACATTATTTCCATGTGCAATTCTCCAGCTTTTAGCAGAGTAAGGATTTGGGCGCTATTTAGTTTCAGGGAACTATAATAAATTCGATTTTGGGAGTATTTTCTCACCAGCGCTATAGTGAATACCGTTTTAACGCGAATTAGCGCTAGTTCGCGCGAATTAGCGCCGTGGCGCTATAGTAAATGACCCCCTGTCTCTCTGTCTATCTCTCTCCAGTCTCCACTGCAACACACTACACAAGGCCGCCACGGAGACGAACACATGATGTTCGAGTCGAACATGCGTTCGACTCGAACACGAAGCTCATTCCTACTGCTGAGTTCCTTCAAAAACTGTGTGCAAGTATACCTGGAAGAAATTATGCTGATTTGAAGCCAAGGAATTGCCACACCAATTATTGATTTGATTTAGATTTTTCTTCTGTTTTGTGCACTTTGCATTTATTAAATTGATAAAAATAGACAATTAAAACATTTAGATTTTTAAAGCATTCTTACTTTACAGCATGTTTTAATACCTGCCTAAAACATTTGCACAATACTGTATATGTAAGTGATCACATAATCTTTGTTCTCAGGTTCATAGTGGGCTTAGAGAGCTGGGGGAGGAGAAACAGCAGTACACTGATCTTCTGAAAGGCTGTGCAAAGGGGCGTATAAGCAAGGGTCTTGGCCATTGGATGACAGGCAGGCTGTTCTCCCAGAACAGAACCGCTAGAAAACTGACCACACTGGGATGAATGTGCTCGCATGTCTAACATGGTCAGTTTAAAAAAGAAAGCAAAGGAAATAGCAGGATCACTAGGTATTTCACACAAAGGAGGTAATACAAAGAAAACAGGATACTTTTACACAAGTACATGGTACAACATACACATATCAGCAAACATATTCTTTAATGTATTTAAATATAGCTTTCCCATATTAATAGAGTTTATCTAGCTGACATAATAGGTAATAAAGTACATATGCAGAAAAGCATATGTAATGGAAGGGTTCATGGGTTCTTTAAAGAGGAACTGCAGTCTGCTCACTTAATTTGTAAGAAAAACATCTTTGCCATTCTGAAGCTTCCCTCCAACCACTTTGCATATTATTTTATATATACTGTAATTCTGTACCTGCCAAATATGCTTCAGAAATCTCCCTCCACTAAGTCTGGCTGCATCCATTTTAACTGTGGGCAGCTAAAGCTGCTGCTTGTTCACTTCCTGGATTTACACAGACACACAGAGGCACACCTCCAGCTCTGCAGCCCTGCAGCTCTCATTGGGCCTCTTATGACTCATCCCCCCACCCTTCCTGGCAAACTCTTATGAGAGTGAGAGAGAGAGAGCTGTGCATGATGTTATAAGCCTAAGCTAATGACCAGACAAGAAACAGGAAGTGGGCTGTATAAGGTATTTATTGGCAGAAAAAAAAGTTTTACTATACAAAGTTAAAACAACAAGAGCAGCAGATTTAATAGATGGAAAGTTGAAAAAGTGACTCAAGGTCCGCTTCAATTTTGATAGGAACCTGGGCAAACATTTTCATGCCCTCCCTGCATACAACTTCACTCTCTACCTGCTCTGAGACATAAAATAAATATCAGCTAAACCTAAAATCAGTTTAGCGCAGCAGATCATGCAGCAATTGTGATTTTTTTTAGCCAGAGGTTACAGCATATCGTTATGGCTCACGGATTAGTTGCTAGAGGTTACAGCACATAATTTCTGTGTTGTGATTGGTTGCTAGAGGTTACTGCACATCATTACCACTCACCCATTGGTTGCTGGGGCTGAGGGGGGTGGGGTAATCGGTGGTGGTGGGGAATGGTATCAGTGGCAGTGCTGGGGGGGGGGGGGTTGGGGGGGAGGGTGTGATCAGTGGCAGTGCTGGGGGGTTGATGGGATCAATGGCAGTAGGGGGGATGTGATCAGTGGCAGTGCAGGTTGAGAGATGGGATCAGTGGCAGTGCTTGGGGGGATGGGATCAGTAGCAGTGCTTAGGGGCGGATTGGATCAGTGGCAGTGCTTGGGGCGGGTGGAATCAGTGGCAGTGCTTGGCAGTGGCAGTGCTTGGGGTGGATGTGATCAGTGGTAGTGCTGGGTGGGGATAGGATCAGTGATACTCACTTGCTGTCACCTGTTAGTCAGTGTCCACTCAGCTCCCCCTGCATGCATGCTAAGAGGGGGGTAGAGAGAGTGGTGTGAGAGAGAGGGGAGATAGAAGGGGGAGAGAAAGGGTAAAAGAAAGGGGTGAGGGGGGATGAGAGAGAGAGAGAGGGGGTGAGAGAAAAGGGTTATAGGAAACAGGGGTGAGAGGGGGCAGAGAGAGGGGGGTAAGAAAGAATAGTGAGAGGGATGAGAGAGAGAGAGGGGTGAGAGAGAGAGGGGTGAGAGAGATGGGTGGGGGGTGAGAGAGGGAGGAGGTGAGACAGGAAAGGGGTAAGAGTGGGGGGGGAGAGCGAGACCCCTAGCACTGTCTGCAGTCCCTCCTGTGCCTCCCCATCCCAGTCCCTGTCTGTGGGTAGGTGTGTGTAATGCCTGGCACCTTCTATAGGTTCATAATGGCCAGCAGCGAGCAGGGCCTGCTCTTCTTCTGGGTGAGGATGGAGGGTGCTCTGCTGATAAACGGATTGACCCAGGTAGCGGAGCCTGGCTGCTTGCTCCTGCCACCTGTCCCCATTCTCGGGGGCCTCGATCAGCCTTTCCTCCGGGCCACTGTCAGAGCTGAAAGGGGAGAGGAAGCTGGAGGAATCCAGACTCTGGGAGGCACTGCCATATTGGGATGCTGCTCCTGCTGCTGCTCACCTCTCTCTCCTGGGCTCCTCGGTCCTAGCCGCCCCCACTGCTTGCCTTCTCCCTGCTCTCTCCCCCACCAGTCCGGCTCCCCATGCTAAGGGGCAGCTGCTTTGGGCCCCACAACAATGACTGGGCCCTGGGCAGCTTTGCCGTTTGCCCCGTTTTAAAGGTGGCCCTGGTTCAGTGTACAAATGATTGTGCTTAGATTTGCACCTGTCCAATAGCCTCACGCTTGTGGTACAATAATTAAAGCATATTTTGTGAATACAAGGGTGGTTGCATATGTTACCATGTACCCATACTTTTCTGTGGCATGCTGTGCACACCACCCAATTATTTTTGCTCGGAGTACCCAAGGCTGAACCCTAACCCTTCTTCCTTCCAATATCATACACATTGTAGCTTATTAAAATTTAGTTAAAAATGTGGGTAAAAACATGCAGCTAAAGCTATCTATAGCTAACCAGACCTGATTTGGTAGCTCTCCTCCAGCTGTGCCAGATAAATCAACATTGGAATTATGAAATATCCCCCTTTAAGTATGTTTTCTATATATAAATACTTGGCTTTTATTGGCAGAGTTGAGACCACACAGAAGGGGGTCATGTTGAGGCAGTTGGCCAGTTTGAACATTGTAATTGCAACATATGTGAACCAAGAAACACCTTTTTTTTTTTAGCTAGAAAAGTATAGGGGTGTATTGCAGGGTGCAGAGGGTCCACTGAGAATTATACTGTAGGCATAGCTCCCAACTGTTCCTGATTTTGAGGGATTGTCCCTCGTTCAGAACAAAATCATTCTTTCCTCCTTATTTGTCCCTCATTTTGGTTTGATCTATATAGCTGTATATAAAATGCACTTATTTATCTAATAAAAAGTGTTTTACAGGGCTAAACCCTTCATCCAAATTTTAAATTGCTACAATCGTAAATTCCAAAAGCCAATATAAAGGAATAGTAGTGGTAAAAAAAGCACTTGTGGGTTTAACCAATCATTTTTTTGTACAATTCTCCTTTAAGGGGGGACTTGGCCTGGGGGGTGCCCTGTGCTTACATACTTTTGCTATTAGGTGTCCCTCATTCCCATCTCAGAAAGTTGTGAGGTATGCTGTAGGTGGTTGTAACGAAACGTTCCATACTCCTCATGAGTGCTTTCGTCATACATCGCTTCCTTCCAGTCTGAATATAGATATCAGAGCTTCCAAATGCTTGCAACCACAAACTAGGCAGTGGTCTTTTCAGCTGCTGAACATGCACTGTTTATTGAAATACAGGTACACAGAGGTAACACTTGGGACAATTCCCCCCTTTGCATTCAGGGCGGGTAGACTGTCCAATACGAAGGGAGAGCTGTTGGAGGAATTTCCCCCTCCCTCTTCACAGCAAATACACATACACATCCCATAATACCCAAGGCAGACAGACACAATAGAACAATGGAATACAGCCACACCCCAAGCGACCCAGCAAAGAGTCCCCAACAGTATGAGAAAATATACATAATATATATACATACAACATTCCAGTGTGGTTGTACAGTGAGTCCGATTAGTACAGACCAGACTGGGGTTTTCAGTCACGTCGTGCCCCTAATAGACACAGGGTAACTTACACATAGGAGGGGCCGGGGGATCTGGACAAGGAGCTTCCAGTGCTCTTCAAGGTAAGCTGGGTTCCAAAAGCCCCCCGCCCAAAGTGACTCCCATCACACATCTCCCCTTTCGATAGAAGACTATCACAGGAGGATACCCCAGACGGGTTGACTCCGAAGTTAGTCAATAGTTCCAGTCCCCCAATGCCGGTATCCACACAGTACTCTCCCTGGAGTCTTTTCACCCACTGGAAAGAAGACAGGGTGGCTGGGCACACTTCATCATGCTGCTGGGGATCTGGGCCGACTGCCCAGGATTCCTGGAGTATACAGTTGGAGACCGCAGTCCAATCCACTGACAACAGGTCAAGCAGCAGTTGTGCCAATTGCATTCTCTTCCTGGAGCTCCTGCGAAGTGGATTGTTGAGTGCAGAAGCCAGTAGTGTTCTGCCCTGCTAGCGCTTCAGCGCTCACATGATCCTCTCTGGCGTACTGTTGGGGAGGAAAGACAGTTTCCTCCAGTTTGGCTGAGTGTTGGGAAGGGAGGATGACAACCTCCCCTCCCTTCTCCCCTGGATCCTGATCTGCTGCTTGTAAATGACCTCCAACTCTTCACCCTGGGCTTCCGGAACTGCCGTGGGTGTGGGGCAGAGGTCTTGGACCCTCTGTTCGGTTGCCAGTGCTTCAGCTGGAGAAGTTTCTTGTAACTCCACAGATGCTGCTAGCAGGAAATCCTATGTCCCTGTCAGTGTTGTGGGAGAAAAGCTGACTGCCTGTTCTCTCAGGAAGGCCAAAGCCACCGTTGGTGCTGGCTAGAGCTCAGTAATGTTCTCCCCTGATGCTAGCTCTTTTTTGTTGGAGGCTCACTCGGTTGTTATTCCTCAGCAGAAAAGTAAATTAAATCACAAATCTCTGGAATAGCTGAAAATCCAGGGCACGGGTTGGCTGCACTTGGGCTCAGTGCCAACACTTTGGTAGGTGACTCATAAACCATAACATCCTCTAATGAACAGTCAATTAAATCCATACATTCTGTGGTCTGTGGCTGGAGAGATGAACTGACTGCTCCATCTCCCGTACCCTCATCCAGCTGCTGAACACATGCATTCCACCATCCCATGCAGAAACAGGATCATCGAGGTCAGTCAGCACTTGCTGCATCCGCCATATGACCTCTGCATCCGTAGCTGCGGGTGGAGATGGATAAAGCACACATTGCCGACTCTTCAGCCAGGATTTCAGAGTAGTCAGCTGGTATATTCTGATAGTCCCAGGCAAAGGTAGCCTAGACCTGCTGCTGAGCAGAATCTAGCAGGCGATCTCCAGCTCCCATTCCTGATTGGCTAGAAACTCCAAATCTTTCAGTGCCCAGGGAACTTCTGAGACAATCACTATCCGTTCTCTGTATTCCGAGAATTCTTCCAAACGCCAATTCAAATTGCTCCCAAAGTCAGGGTCCTATGACAGCCTCTCCTAATAACAGCCTCAGGCCACCTGTCAGGAAATGTTCCATCCGCTGGTAATATCTGTTATTCGGCATGCAGTACTGAGGTCCACCAGCAGGTGTCTCCTGGCAGTTTGGAACTGTCAGGAGAGCTTTTCCCTGTTAATGTTATATCATCTTTGGGCCGCAGTACTGGCGTCCACCAGCGGATGGATCCTGGCAGTATGGAGCAGGTATTCCCCTCTGCAGACAGGTGTCACCTGACGTTAATTAGCAGAGCTGCAGTATAAATACCCGGCAATTGCACACTTATGTTGCCCTGGTATTGTCCTTGAGCCCTGTAACCTGTAACCTGTAACCTGTAACCTGTAACCTGTAACCTGTAACCTGTAACCTGTAACCTGTAACCTGTAACCTGTAACCTGTAACCTGTAACGTGTTACCTGTTACCCTGATCCTGTAACCTGAACCCGAAGCCTGATTCCTGATTCCTGGAACCTGGAACCTGTTGATCCTGTTTCCTGTCCTTTACCTGAATCCTGGACTCTGGACTCTGAGCCTTGTACCTGACCCGTCCCTCCTGTATCCATCCATCCTCTCTTGCCCTGTTTATCTCCCTTCCCAGCTACTGATTCCATGTTTATGACCCCGGCCTGGCTTGACTACGATTCTGGTACTCCCTCTTGCTACATATGCTGGTTGGTTTTATATCATTGATTGTTTGGTTGTTCACTTGTATTTGTGGTGTGTTCACATATGCATTTTCCTTAAATAAACTTACTTTCACTTATTTATGTCTGGTTCACTCTGTTGCAGTCACACAGTTCTGGTCACATCGGGTTTATGACAGAATACCAGGGTCATCCCTGACCGGAAGTGGCTGCACTGGGGAACCATTTTGATTCAGTTGGTTGAAAACATGAATGTCGATGAGGTTATTTATTTTTCTCTGCTGGCATCTGAAAGTGGTGATTATTGCCGCCAGGCTTTGAAAGGATGGTCTAGTGACCAGTTGTTTGCCGCTATATGTTTGGCTCACTCACTGGTTGATCAGGGTTATATATTGTTTGGGAAGGTGCAGCCTTGGATCAATCTATGTACTGAGCTGGCCCTGCCCTGTATTCCAGAGGGCCGTGATGATTTCACTCCTCCTTTTGATTTGAATCAGGTTGTATCCCTAGTATGGCTTTTTGAAGATGATCCAGCCAATTTTTGTGAGCACTACTCAGCCTGTTCTCCACAGGTGATTGCTAAGTGCATTGTGTCTGCTCAGTCTTTTGTTAGACAGGGGGGTTTAAAAGCAGTAGTTTGTACAACCTATACTTTCAGCATGGTCTGACATGATGCAAGCAGCTCCAGCCAAACAAACCACCTCTGCCACCAAACACCAGCCTACCCAAATGTATGTTTCCCCATCACACGTGTCAACCGCAGTTGCAGCTCAGTATACGCTGCTGCCAACCAAATATTCATATCCGGTCTCTGCTCCCTGTACCTATCCTGCATTCAACCCACCTGTCTCTTCTCAGCTGCCTATAGACCCACAGGAACTTCCCCCAGCTACTGTTACCTCTTCTTTGCCATATCCCAATCCTCCTTTCCAGTCTGCTGTACCCCTCCCCTACAGAGCTTCAGTGGCTAAGCCAAAGAAAAAACAAAAGTTTTTTCCAACCAAGACAATCCTGCCAGTAACCCAACCTGCCTCCGCACCAGCTAATCCAACCCAGTCTGACATCCCAGTGTCTGCCTTCCAGCCTGATGTCTCTGTGCCCGCCTTCCAGCCTGATGTCTCTGTGCCCGCCTTCCAGCCTGATGTCTCTGTGCCCGCCTTCCAGCCTGATGTCTCTGTGCCCGCCTTCCAGCCTGATGTCTCGGTGCCTGCCTCCCAGCCTGACGCCTCGGTGCCTGCCTCCCAGCCTGACGCCTCGGTGCCTGCCTCCCAGCCTGACGCCTCGGTGCCTGCCTGGCACCGAGCTGGAAGTGCCAGTGCCCACTCTCCAGCCTGATGAGCCCGCTGCCCAGCCTGATGAGCCCGCTGCCCAGCGTAAAGTGCCCATGCCTGCTGCCCAGCGTAAAGTGCCCATGCCTGCTGCCCAGCGTAAAGTGCCCATGCCTGCTGCCCAGCGTAAAGTGCCCATGCCTGCTGCCCAGCGTGAAGTGCCCATGCCTGCTGCCCAGCGTGAAGTGCCCATGCCTGCTGCCCAGCCTGTTGTGCCACCTGCTGCCCAGCCTGTTGTGCCAGTTTCTGCTACTCAGCCTGTTGTACCAATGCCTGTGCCCGCTGTCCAGATTGAGGGTCCAGTACCTGCTGCCTGGTCTGATGTCTCTGTACCCACTGTCCAGTCCAATGAGCCTGCTGCCCAGCTCGCGGACCCGGAGCCCGCTGTCTGGCCTGATGTGCCCGCTGTCTGCCCTGAGGTGCCTGATGCCCCGCCTGAAGTGCCTGTGGCCCAGCCTGATGTACCCCCATCTGTTGTTCTGCTTGATGCCATAGACTATGGACAATTACAACCAGTTGGAGCGTCTGGAGGCCGCTCCTTTCAGGGGGGGGGTACTGTCAGGAAATGTTCCATCCGCTGGTAATATCTGTTATTCGGCATGCAGTACTGACGTCCACCAGCAGGTGTCTCCTGGCAGTTTGGAACTGTCAGGAGAGCTTTTCCCTGTTAATGTTATGTCATCTTTGGGCCGCAGTACTGGCGTCCACCAGCGGATGGATCCTGGCAGTATGGAGCAGGTATTCCCCTCTGCAGACAGGTGTCACCTGACGTTAATTAGCAGAGCTGCAGTATAAATACCCGGCAATTGCACACTTATGGTGCCCTGGTATTGTCCTTGAGCCCTGATCTGCATCCTGTTACCCTGATCCTGTAACCTGAACCCGAAGCCTGATTCCTGGAACCTGTTGATCCTGTTTCCTGTCTGTTACCTGAACCCTGAACCCTGAACCCTGGACTCTGAGCCTTGTACCTGACCCGTCCCTCCTGTATCCATCCATCCTCTCTTGTCCTGTTTATCTCCCTTCCCAGCTACTGATTCCGTGTTTATGACCCCGGCCTGGCTTGACTACGATTCTGGTACTCCCTCTTGCTACATATGCTGGTTGGTTTTATATCACTGATTGTTTGGTTGTTCACTTGTATTTGTGGTGTGTTCACATATGCATTTTCCTTAAATAAACTTACTTTCACCTATTTATGTCTGGTTCACTCTGTTGCAGTCACACAGTTCTGGTCACATCTGGTTTATGACACCACCGTAGCCAAAGCCTTCTGTTGGGGTGTCATCCGCTGTCCAGGGGCACACTTGGGCTACATACCAGAGGAGGGCTCTGTAGCTCTTGTCCAACCGCATCTCCACCTGAACCAGCCTGGTTAACTCAGCTTTCCATTCCTTGTGTGGTTGTCTCCCCAAAAACACCATTCACACTTTGTACTGTGACCAGTACCTTTCCTGGAAGGAGGAGAGAATTTTTCCCTGGTGTTGCTGATCATGGGCTTGCGCTTTCTTCCAGAGTTCCCAGTGGACAGAATCATAACATCCCAGCAGGACCTGCTCTGATACTGGATCTCTGTGCTGTATCCGCATCTCTCGCAACCTCCTTCTGAATTCCTCTTCCATGGTGGCTGGTATCTGTACCTCTCCTCTCCTGCTATCCGGAACTTGGATCCAGGTGGAGGTTTGGATGTCCCAGACTGCAGGAAGCATCCCACTGCTTGCCACCAATATAAGGCAACGTCCCACACTCAGCTTGAGTGCTTTTGTCATACACTTCTTCCTTCCAGTCTGAATATAGATATCAGATCTTCCAAACGCTTGCAACCACAAACTAGGCAGTACTCGTTTTGGCTGCTGAGCATGAACTGTTTATTGAAACACAGGTACACAGGTAACACTTGGGACAATCCCCCACTTTGCATTCAGGGCGGGGTAGACTGTACAATCAGCAGGGAGAGCTGTTGGAGGAATTCCTCACTCCCTCTTCACAGCATATACACTTACACATCCCATAATACCCAAGTCATACAGACACAATAGAACAATGGAATACAGCCACACCCCAAATGACTCAGCAAAGAGTCCCCAACAGTATGAGACAATATACAATACATATATATATATATATATATATATATATATATATATATATATATACATTCCAGTGTGGTTGTACAGTGAGTCCGATTAGTAAAGATCAGGCTGGGGTTCTCAGTCACCCTGTGCCCCCCTAATAGACACAGGGTAACTTACACATTGGAGGGGCCGGGGGAGCTGGAAAAGGAGCTTCCAGTGCTCTCCAAGGTAAGCTGTGTTCCACAAGCCCCCCCAAAGTGACTCCCGTCACAGTGGTAACTAGTATTTGTTGGCATATTAATTGATGTACAGTATATGGAAACAATTAAAAGTATTTAAAATTTAATACATTTGTATTGACACAATAAATCTGCTTACAAACAGCACACATTTATCACCTTGTCTATATTCTTTACTGTCACAATATTTGCTGCATATATGTTTTCATTAAACATAAACAGGACTAAGGGGGTAATTGGGATGGAGAATAATATCACATTTAAGCATAAAAATAGAAGAGATATAGATGATTCATATATCATGCAGCAGGCTGAGAACATTCACTGACAAGTTTTCACACTGTGTGATTTCTTACGCCTACAGAATGCAAACACCACTGTAGAAGTATTGAAAATATCAGCCACGTTAGAAGTAATTAGCAAACAAAATTTGTGATTTTAATTAAAAATTGATTTTTTATATTTTCAGCACAGGGGAAAAATGGCGTTCTAGGAGAAAAATGATAACCCCAACCTTCCATTTCACCATTTTGTCAGAATTCTTGGAAGTCATGAATGAACAGTCAAGAATATTAGCGGAGAAACTTAAGAAACGTTTGGATGAAGATGCTTTCAACTGCTTCATGGATATAACTCTATGTGCCCTGGATATAATATCTGGTAGGTTATGGGGTACTGGTTAGATTTAATAATTTAAAATCAAACTCTACGTTGTATATACATTGAGTTAGGATTGGAACCTCTGTCAGCTGTCCCTATTTAGGACATTTCCTCTTATCTCCTTTGCTGGTGACAGGGATCAGAGGGGTAGAAAGTGAGAGCAAATCTCTCCAATGGGAACAGAGTCAACAGTGAAATACTTTTTTAGTTTATAAGGGCATCTTGGGAAGGTTTTTTTCTTTTCAATTCCAGTAAGTCCTATCACTCTTATTTCCTATCCTGTTGTCAGAGGAATACAAAAGTGAGGGGAAATTTTAAAATGGGGACAGAAATAGCAACATAAAAATACATTCTGAAAAATTGCCAGTACATTAGCCACTTTTACTCCCTTAATGATCAGACCATTTTCAGTTATTTGAAAATGGATCAATCCTGATGTACATTCAGGACGGTACAAATACCCCCAAATGACCCCTTTTTGGAAAGTAGACAGTCCAAGGTATTTAGTAATTAGAGGCATGGCAAATTTTTTGAAGTTGTAATTTTTTGTCACAATTTTCTGAAGACATTAAACATTTTTTTTTTCACGTTTATTTTTTTACATACTGTCACCAGTGCAGTATAGCATTATATGACTAATGTGGTGGTGATTAGGGACTGGTGACAGTATGTTAAAAAAAAATGTATTACATTTTGTTTTATCTATTTTTTTAAGTTTTTTTTCTACATCAGAGTAGTTCAGTGTCACCATAGATACTGTACTACTCAGGGGGGAGGTAAGGGATTTTTTTTATTTACACTATTATTGCTTATTACAGTGATGATCCATTGCATGTTCAATGGGAACCCAGTGCTAAATCATTTGTAGATGACCTGATTATGGGTCAGGGTTTCGTGCGTAGCAGAGCAGCTACCTTGCTACGATCTATTGAAACTCATCCCTTGAGCCAAGCTTTAAAAAAAAATAAAAATAAAATAACAGTGATGATCGCTGTTATAAGCAATAGCTTTAGCTGTCTTGAATGGCATTTATAACAGCTTGCTTACTATAGTGATCTATGATTGGCTACAGCTACTATGTGATAGCTGTGGGCCAATCACAGCATCACAATAGTAAGCAAAAAAGTAATAAATGGAGGCTATTAATGATTGTTTTGTTCACATGTAATCATGTGATAAAACACAGACGGAAGGCGCCTCTAAGTGCAGCATTATCAGGATGCTTTATTGCTTAAAAGGTTAAAGACACTTACTAGAAATGAAACATAAATAAGCTCATTAAATATCAAGTCCAGTGGTATCAGTCCCAGACAGGTGTCTCAGCATGGGTGACAGTGCAGAATAAGGGATCCCAGCCAGTGGTGGAAAGCCATGTGGTATTGTTCCAGGAAGAGCAGCAGTACTGTCAGGACCAGTGTGGAACTCAATGGTCCGGAAATGACGTCAGAGTGGGCAGGATGCTTCTTGGAACATGCGTAATCGCTCCTTCTTCATGCCATTTAGCCTGTTGTTCTGCATTTGTTTCTTTATTTCGTTTTTTTTCCCCTGTATTTTTACCTGGTGATTTGGAAGGTAACCCACTTCCTGTCTTAATGTGCCTTCACTCCACTAAAGGAGCAACGGAAACCTCTTTTGGCAGCGGTTTGTGATAGATGCAAGGATTGAGGTTTCATGCACACTGGATGTTTAGACACTTTGCCTGAGAATCCAGTGTTCTGGTGCAAATAGAATTCTATGAGGGGCTGAAAGCTCTTGTGGCTGGGCTTGGACAGGGTACCGAGTGGTACAAATGTCTATTGCTGTATATGCCCAGGGACGAATGCCCGGAATTCATACTTTATACACTCCAAGCATTTGTCCCTGGGTGCTTACAGCCCTAAATGTTAGGAGCAGTCAGTACACCATCTAGCCCCATCCAGCTGCAGCAGTTTTCAGCCTCTCAGACTTTTGAAGGCTGCTGTCAGAGGGGCTGGACCAGTGGTGGCTGGTGCTCAAAATTTTTTTTTTTGTGGGGGGGGGGGGGGTGGGGGGGCGCAAACAAACTGAAAAAAAAAAAACATTAATTGCAGCCTCATTGTGCCCATCAAATGCAGCCATTGGGCCCATCAAATGCAGCCACTCTGCCATCAATTTCAGCCACAGTGCCATCAATTGCAGCCATTATGCATCAAATGCAGCCACTGTGCCCATCATATGCAGCCACTGTGCCCTTCAAATGCAGTCACTTGTGCCCATCATATGCAACCACTTGTGCCAATCATATGCAGCCACTGTGCCCATCGAATGCAGCCACTTGTGCCTGTCATATGCAGCCACTTGTGCCCAACAAATGCTGCCACTGTGACCCCCACCCGCCCGCTGTCTGCCCGGCACTTCTTGGCATCTTGGTGGCGGGTGAGGCAGCGGGTGATGGCGGCAAGCTGTGGGACGCCTCCTGTGTCCTCCATGATTCCCCTTCCTCTCTTTTTTCATTCTGCTAGGCATCCAATCGGAGCACCTGTACCAATCAGGTGACAGATATTGGAACCACGCTACCTGATTGACGGAGAGGCAGTTCAGTGTTAGAAAAGCAAACATTCATTTGCTTTTTTAACACACCTGGGTGGACTGCGAGCTCAATGCCCTGCGCTCCAAGTCCACCTTTTTTGAAGCCTATTAGAGCCCATGGCTCTAATCTGGTGCTTCAAAAAAACACCCCCACCACTGGAATTCAGGTGCCCGGCGTCCGAAAAGGGGCTGGACGCCTGAATAGGGGGTGGCAGCAGCGGTCATGGATAGATTCATGCTATGCATGAATCTATCCATTAGTCATATAGGGGGTGGCTGGAGAGAGGGCGGCACCCGTGCGTCCTTAATGGACGGGCCGCCCCTGGGCTGGACTAACAAATGGGCTGGATTAACAAATTTAAGCCTAACACTTTTTAAGCAGTTACAGAAATAGTTTATCTTCCTTTAGTAATAAAGGTTTTACACAAATGAATAAAAGCTGACCGTTGTAAGCACCCCTTTCAGTGTTAATTGTTTTTTTCTCAATCTTCTTGTTTTGGGGTTTGAAATTGCTTTAAGACAAGAAGTGTGTTGAAACAGATAATGAATACATTCACCACATTATAGAATTGGTAAGCTGCAATGTATTACATTTCTGTTTTTAGGTTTGGTTTGTGTGTGGAGTTAAATAAAGTACAAATGACAACACATTAGTTATCCCCTCTACCTGTCAGAGAGCTCACCTTGCTGGTCATGGGATTGGCCACCAGAGGGAGTGCCTGTGAGCAAGCCGGCCTATTTAAGTTTGTCAGGCACTCTGTTCAGTGCTGCCTGATCATCAGCTTCCTGTGCCGAAGTTCCTGTTTCCTGTCTTGTCTTCCTGTTTACCTGATCTCCTGACGACCCGGATTGCCCTTGGATTCCCCTTCTTGCTGCCTGTACCCGACCTTGGCCTGTTTGACTACGCTTCTGCCTGCTCCTATTGTACCTTGTTGCCCGTCTGTTGCCGAACCCAGCCTGTCTCCTGACCATCCTGCTCAGTCTCATCGCCTGTGTTCCAGCCTGCACCTGCTGTTCATAGACTGCTATTCCACTAGCATCTGGACTCTAGTTCACAGGCTCTCATACCACTCCGCACTCCTGTGCTTCCTGTTACCTTACCAGGGGCCGCGAGTCGGACGCGTAAGGGAGCCTACTCTCTGCCCAAGCGGACTCACCGGTCTGGTAAGTAGGAGTCTGATAGTATCAGGCAGCCATGACCGAGTCTGGGCAGGGGGCCTCCCCTATGGACGAACTTTGCAGACACTTGGCAGGATTAACCCAAGCAGTCAAAAGTTTACAGGATGGCTATACCCGACTAGAGGAACGTGTTCAGGCCCTGTCTGCACCTACCAATCCTCAGGGGACTTCGTCTGCAACCGGGGCACCCTCCGTAGTCATGCTCCCTCCAGAGCCCAAAGTACCTATACCGGAGAGATTTTTTGGAGACCGTAGTAAATACCGTGCATTCCGGAATGCATGTAGTCTCTATTTTGCTCTGCAGCCTCGGACCTTCTCCCTAGAAGCTACCAAAGTGGGCTTTGTTATTTCCCTGTTGTCAGGTGAGCCTCAAACCTGGGCCCATCACCTTCTGGAACAAAAGTCGGATGCCCTGGAAAGTCTGGACGCCTTCTTCTTGGCGATGTCTCAACTTTATGAGGATCCTCAACTAACCGCTTCTGCTGAAGCTTCCCTGCACTCCCTTCGGCAAGGCCGCAGGGCAGCGGAGGACTATGCCGTTGAATCTAGGCGCTGGAGTTCCGATACGGCATGGAATCACGCGGCTCTGCGTCATCACTTTAGAATGGGTTTGTCCGATCCACTCAAGGACGAGTTAGCACGGGTTGGGATACCTCAGACCCTGGAAGAATTAATTAACCTCTCAATCCAAATTGACCGTCGTCTGAGAGAACGACGCACCGAAAGGTCTACCAGTGCCTATCGACCCACTTGGATGCTTCCACAGGTTCCCAGTCCTCCTAGTAGGCCTTTGGCTCCTCCAACCTCTCCAGTTTTCGACACATCAGAGCCTATGCAGCTTGGTCTGCTCCGTCCTTCCTTGACTCCCGAAGAGAAGTTACGAAGACGTAACCTTAACCTATGCCTCTACTGTGGGGAACCTGGGCACTACGCCAGCGTCTGCCCCAACAAGACGCGTAAGTGTCGTTCTTCTGCTCGTATATGTGCTACTATCATGCCAAAACCTAGTACTCACCTTACCATCTCTGTCACTTTGCAGCTTCCCGGAAAGGCTATCCAAGTTCCAGTCATCGTTGATTCCGGAGCATGCAGCTGCTTCATGGACCAGGCCTTTGCAGCTCAGCATGATATCCCACTCCGACTCAAGACCCAGAGCCTGGCTGTTCATCTTGCAGACGGTTCCGCCCTCCGTTCCGGTCCTGTCATTCAAGAGACTATCCCTATAATAGCTACTATAAACTCTCAACACCAGGAATTCCTCCGTTTAGATGTCATTTCCTCTCCTCTGTTCCCTGTCATCCTGGGCATGCCGTGGTTGCTGGGCCATAACACCCATATCAACTGGGTTTCTGGGAAAGTGGAGTTTCTGTCTGATTATTGCCAACAACATTGCCTGCCAAGAATGGCCCATGAGATACCTCAACTCCTCGGCCTACACCCTGAAACCAACTCACACCAAGCCATCCCAGAACCCTACCGAGATTTCTCTGATGTATTCAGCAAGAAAGGTGCTGAGACTCTACCGCCACACAGGCCCTATGATTGCCCTATAGAGCTGCTACCTGGAACCGAAGTACCCTTCGGTAGGATCTTTCCATTGACTGAGCAGGAATTGGATACACTAAAACAATACCTTGATGAGAATTTAAAGAAAAAGTTCATCCGCCCGTCCACATCTCCGGCAGGCGCAGGCATATTCTTTGTGGAAAAAAAAGATCATTCCCTTCGGCCATGTATCGACTACCGGGAATTAAGTCGGATAACGATCAAGAATCGCTACCCCTTACCCCTGGTGCCTGAATTATTCCAGAGGCTAGGAACGGCAACCGTCTTCACAAAACTGGATCTTCGCGGAGCCTATAATTTAATCCGTATCCGGGAGGGGGACGAGTGGAAAACCGCTTTTCGCACTAGTTTTGGGCATTTCGAGTATTGCGTTATGCCCTTCGGTCTATGCAATGCCCCAGCCACATTCCAACATTTTGTGAACGACATCTTCCGGGAATTTTTGGATCTCTACGTCATCGTCTACCTCGATGACATTCTCATTTTCTCATCATCACTGACTGATCATCGCAGGCACGTCCGGAATGTCCTCGCCCGGCTCAGGCAACACGGGCTGTATGCTAAACTCGATAAATGTGAATTTGAACTCCAATGCATCCAATTCCTGGGGCTCATCATTTCAGTGGAAGGTATTAAAATGGACCCTCAAAAGGTGTCCGCCATCCTGGACTGGCCCGCACCTACGGACAAGAAGGGGGTCCAACGCTTCGTTGGATTTTCCAATTTCTATAGGAAATTCATCAGAGACTTTTCCAAGATCATCGCCCCCATTACTGAATTAACAAGACAAGGAACCCGATTCTGCTGGACCCCTAGGGCTCAATTGGCCTTTGAAAAATTAAAAGGATTATTCACGTCGGCCTCCATCCTCAAACACCCTAACTCTGCCTTGCCATTCGTGTTGGAGGTTGACGCCTCAGAGGTCGCAGTAGGAGCTGTACTCTCCCAACGTCAGGGCCCCAAGGCCCTTCTGTTTCCAATAGCTTTTTTTTCTCGCAAATTATCGGTGTCTGAAAGAAACTACGATGTAGGAGACCGGGAGCTTCTGGCCATCAAGACGGCTCTGGAGGAGTGGCGCTATCTTTTGGAGGGTGCTGTACATCCTATTCTAATCTACACGGACCACAAGAACTTGGAATATTTGAGATCTGCCAAGAGACTAAAACCGCGACAAGCCAGATGGGCGCTCTTCTTCTCTCGCTTTCAATTTCATATTACCTACAGACCCGGCTCCAAAAACATCAAACCAGACGCTCTCTCACGAATGTTCCATGACTCCAAAGAAACCGTCCCTCCGGACACTATCCTGCCTGCAGGAAATTTTTTATTACTTCAGGGGGATTTAATCTCCAGAATAAGGCAAGCTTCCACAACTATACCCCAACCCACTGAGACCAGCCTAAGAGATGGTTTACTCTGGCATAAGGAGAAGATCATGGTTCCTGAGAGCCTTAGGGTACCAGTACTAGAGCTTTGCCATGACCACAAGTTGGCTGGGCACTTCGGGGCTCAGAAGACAACCGAACTGGTGCAGCGCACCTTTTGGTGGCCACAGTTGGCCGAGGACTGTAGGAATTACGTCAGTTCCTGCCACACATGTGCCCGAAGCAAGAATATTCGGACGAAGGCCTGGGGCTTACTGAAACCCTTGCCCATCCCTGACAGACCTTGGAAAATGATCGCGATGGATTTCATTGTGGAACTGCCCCCATCCGAAGGCTTCTCTACCATCTTTGTCATAATTGATAGATTGTCAAAAATGGCTCACTTCTTGCCTATGAAAGGCACACCCTCAGCCGTGGAAACGGCGAAGATCTTCATTAAAGAAATTGTGAGATTACATGGGGTTCCCTCTAATATCGTCTCGGACCGGGGTGTCCAATTCACCTCCAGGTTCTGGAAGGCATTGTGTGGTTCCCTCGAAATTGAGTTAGCGTTCTCTTCAGCCTATCACCCTCAGACAAACGGCCAGACGGAGAGAACCAACCAAACCTTGGAGCAATACCTCCGTTGTTTCTCTGCCTTTTCCCAGGATGACTGGGTTTCTCTGCTACCAGTTGCGGAGTTTTCATACAATAACTCCCTGCACTCAGCCATCAACCAGACGCCATTTTTTGCCAATTATGGATTTCATCCCTCCTTTCTACCCAGCTCAATACCTGAATGTTCCCTCCCTGCAGTGACCGAGACATTGGAATTCTTCTCTACCAACAACAAACTTCTGCAGGAAACAATGGCCCAATCCCAGGCTTCTTATAAAAAGACGTTCGACAAGAAGAGGCGCGGGGAGCTTATCCTGGAACCTGGCAATCAAGTATGGCTGTCCACAACTAACTTAAAAATGGCTCGCCCTTCTAGGAAACTAGGGCCTAAATTCATGGGACCCTTCTCGGTGAGAAGAAAAATAAACAACGTAGCGTACGAGCTCAGTCTGCCGGACTCCTTCAAAATACACCCGGTTTTCCATGTGTCCTTACTGAAACCGGTCGCTCCTGATCCTTTCCCCAACCGTAGTACCAGTCCTCCTAAGCCTGTTATGATCAATAACGAGGAGGAGTTTGAAATCGAGGCTATCCTGGACTGTAGGAAAAGGCGCAATCAAATACAGTATCTTATCAAATGGAAGGGGTATGGTCCGGAGGACAATTCCTGGGAACCAGAAAACAATTTGCATGCCCCGGAACTTTTGCAGACTTTCAGAAATGTTCATGCCTCCAGGTTGGCCCGGCTGGGCATCCGGAGGCTAACCTTGGGGAGGGGGCACTGTCAGAGAGCTCACCTTGCTGGTCATGGGATTGGCCACCAGAGGGAGTGCCTGTGAGCAAGCCGGCCTATTTAAGTTTGTCAGGCACTCTGTTCAGTGCTGCCTGATCATCAGCTTCCTGTGCCGAAGTTCCTGTTTCCTGTCTTGTCTTCCTGTTTACCTGATCTCCTGACGACCCGGATTGCCCTTGGATTCCCCTTCTTGCTGCCTGTACCCGACCTTGGCCTGTTTGACTCCGCTTCTGCCTGCTCCTATTGTACCTTGTTGCCCGTCTGTTGCCGAACCCAGCCTGTCTCCTGACCATCCTGCTCAGTCTCATCGCCTGTGTTCCAGCCTGCACCTGCTGTTCATAGACTGCTATTCCACCAGCATCTGGACTCTAGTTCACAGGCTCTCATACCACTCCGCACTCCTGTGCTTCCTGTTACCTTACCAGGGGCCGTGAGTCGGACGCGTAAGGGAGCCTACTCTCTGCCCAAGCGGACTCACCGGTCTGGTAAGTAGGAGTCTGATACTACCTATAATTAGCAAGTTCATATATGATCCAGAGAAACCAGATTAAACTATATATATTTTTTGGCAGGGTGCATGTGATCAGCACAGGGACAATCAGCACTGTCCAGGCAGAGGGTAAGGGGCCCTGCAGCCTCATAGGACAGTAAGAGTAGAATGAAAACTCCTCCTACAAGCTTTAACCAGACACTGATAGAAGTCAAAAGACTGCTATATACTGCTGATGAGAAAAGGTATTTAGCAGTTTATATTTACTAAAATAATTGCATTTCCATTTTCTGTGTACTATGGGAGACCCAATATAGTGAATGCAGGGTCCTGGGTTTAGTAACACTTTAAATGAGCCTGACCCCTAAGTCATGGCTTCCTTGTTACCACTCCCCAGTTACACTGTACACTGTATAAACTGTAAGACAAGACAATTTTATGCTACATTTCATAGAGGCCCCAACTTGAAATGGTGCTCTGCTGGACCTGGTAATCTCAAACAAAGCAGAACTTATTACTAATGTTCATATAAAGAAACATATGGGTAGCAGTTACCATAACATGCTTTCATTTAATAGCTATAAACAACATACTGAAAAGATAAAAACACTTAACTTAAGCCCCCTTTCACACTGCAGCGCCGTACCGTTAGCGCTCGTTTTTGCGGTGCTTTAGCAGTGTTTTAGCAGCACATTTTCGGCTGCTATTGGGGTGGTTTCTACCTTAACTAAAAAGGTAAAAAGTCCTGTTTTGCGGTGCTTTCAAAGCACTTTCAAAGTGCTTTTAAGGCGCTTTGGAAGCAATGCCCAATCAGTGCAATGAGCAGGGGCGTTTTGGGAGCGCTAAATACAGCTCTCCCAAGCCACACCAAAGATGCTTTTCCTAATGTCATGCAAGCGCACCACCCCAGTGTTAAAACACACACTGCACAGAATGGAAGGCAGTTTTCAGGCGCTTTTTAGAGGCTATTTCAAGTGCTAAAATGCCTGAAAACTGCCTCAGTGTGAAAGGGGGCTTAGAGAGCAAATTTTCCAAGGACGAGGGCTGCTCTCCATGGCTTAGACTGGGAGGGAATACTGGCATCGATGGGAATTCTTCAAAACAACTATATGTGAACACACTGCAAAGTATATTCCCAAGGGCAAGTTAAAAAGGTTAAAAATAAAATCTATGTGGCTCATGTCCAAAGTTAAACAAGCTATAAATAATAAGAAAAGAGCTTTTAAAAAATATAAAAGTATATGAAGTAACACTATCATCATTTTAATGTTACGAAGAGTATAACAGAATATGTAAATAGGAAATCAAGGACACAAAAATTACAAACGACAGATTGCAAAAGAAAGTAGAACAAACCTCCAAAAATTCTTCAAATATAATAATAGTAAAATACTACAAAATTTACAAAATAATCTAGAGTGGGCGACTGGGGACAAAGAAAAGGCAAATTTAAGTACTTTCTTCAAATCTGTTTATGCAAAGGAGCATGGGGGAGCTCATGTCCATAATGGAGATGTTATTGGCACAGCCCCAAATAATCCACAATGGCTCAAAATTGATATGGTCCAGAAATATTTAAACAGCATAAAGGTGAATAAAGCACCTGCACGAGATGACATACACCCATGTGTCCTAAAAAAATGATCTCTGTCATTTCAAAGCCATTGTTTGTGGTTTTTAGGGACTCTTTAATGACTGGAATCATTAATCATCATTATGGAGCCACTGGGTTGGTGTACGGCCAACGTGGTGCCTATATTGAAAAAGGGGTCAAAGTCTTTACCAAGTAACTATAGACCTGTTAGTCTAACTTCTATAGTCGGGATGATACTGGAGAGTTTAATAAAAGACCACATAGATGAGTTCTTGCTGTAAAAAAATATTCTAAGAAACAGACAGCATGGATTCATGAAAGATAGAAGTTGTCAAATCAGACAAATCTGAAAACAGTGGCTGTAGATATAGTATACTTACATGTTGTGTTTCACACAGTTCCCCACACTCGGCTAATGTGTAAGGTAAAGTCTACAGGCTTGGGAAAATCAGTTTGTAAAATGGATAGAAAACTAAATGAAAGACATATTCAGAGAGTAGTGGTTAATGATGCTTACTCTGGCGGCTGGTGCTTGATAATTTGGGGGGGGTGGCAAACCAACACCACCCTCCCGGGGGTAAATGATTATGGGGAATGCGCCCCCCCGCGAGACAGACAGTCTCCTTACCTGCCCGGGATGACACTCCGATCTCCCCTCCCTCCCCTGTCCAAGCTGGGGAATACCGGATGGCTGAGCCGCTGCGCGTGAGCCATCCATGGTCACAATGGCAGCTGGTGGGTCGGTCGGTTTTCTCTTCCGGCCGTGCTCTCCTCTGTCCTCCTCCCTCCTCCTCCTACTAGGCATCCAATAGGATGGCCTGGCAATTTGGCCAATTGGGAAATGGGTCTCATGACCCGCTTCATGATTGACGGGGAGGCCATTCAGTGTGAAAGTAGTGAATATTCTGGATGGGCTCGCAGCGCAGTGCTCTGTGCCCCAAGCCCACCCTTTTCTGAAGCCTATTAGAGCCTCTCCCTCTAATCACGTGCTTCAACCCCCCCCCCCTTCTATTGGAATCCATGCATCCGGAGCCCTGAATGTAGATTAGGGGGCCGGACACATGGATAGGGGGCAGCACCCGTGCACCCCTAATGGATGTGCTGCCACTGCTCTGAATGGTCTAGGGTTGTTAGTGGTGTACCCCAAGGTCTAGTGTTGGGATCCTTACTTTTTAATATATTTATAAATGATATTGGGTCTGGGATTAAAAGTACTATTTTAATGTTTGCAGAAGATGCCAAGCTATACAGTGGAATAATGTCCTTACAGGGTGTATCCATCTTACAAGTCAATGTTAATATGCTGTTTACTTGGGCAACTATGTAGCAAATGAGGGTTAATGTTGATAAATGTAAAGTAATGCACTTGGGGGCTAAAAACATGCATGCATTTTACAAGGAGGAGAACAGCTGGGGGAGTCAATGGTGGAGAAGGATCGCAGTGTTCTGGTAAATCATAAACTTAATAATTGCATGCAATGCCAAGCAGCGGTTTCCAAAACAAGCAAATTACTTTCTTGTATTAGGAGAGGTATGGGCTGCCCCTGTACACATCATTAGTAAGACCTCATCTGGAATATGCAGTTTAGTTTTGGGCACCAGTTGACAAAAAGGATATTGGGGAATTGGAAAAAGTGCAGAAAAAGGGCAAGCAAACTGATAAGAGGCATGGCAGAAATCAGTTATGAGGAAAGATTAGCTGAATTGAATTTGTTCTCTCTTGAGATGTACAATGTACATATACATAAGTGGTCCATATAGTGAACTTAGTGTTGAGTTATTCACTTTAAATTCATCACAGAGTACAAGGGGGCACCCTTTAGGTCTGGAGGAAAATAAAATTACGGGTCAATTCACTAAGAGTTAAATAACGGCTAATAAAATGCGGTAACAATTGTGCAAGTGTTCAATAAATTCATTAAGAATTTTTTGTTAAATACCGAATGCGGTATTCATTCGATTTAGCGGTAATTAGCGCATTAGTTAATGCGGTAATTTACCGCATTAAGCTGGTTGCTAAGGAACGGGCCGGGAAGCCGGCTGCCGAGTCCTTAACAAAGGATGACTCATCAGCTGTCAGTGGGGTTCCCTGCTGATGGCTGAATGTAAAAAAAATGCAGGCAATTAAAAGTGATGAAAAAATAAACGGCGTGCCCCCCCCCCCCCAAAAGAAAATCCATAACAGACCCATATCCGAGCATGCAGCCCGGCAAGTCAGTAAAGGGAGGGACGAGCGAGTGCCCTCCCTCCTGAACCATACCAGGCTACACGCCTTCAACATGGGGAAGGTAGGTGCTTTGGCACTTGTCCCCATGTTAATGGGGACAAGTGCCTCATGCCTTATCCCTACATCCATGGCCAGTAGTTGTAGGGGTCTACAGGCAGGGGACTTATCAGAAACTGGAAGCCCCCTTTAAGATGAGGGCCCCCATATCCTCCCCATGTGAATGAGTATGGGGTACATACTACCCCTACCCATTCACCAAAAAAGAGTAATAAAAACACAGCGACAGTTTTTGACAATTCCTTTTTAAAAAGACAGTGTCCCCCCAATGTAAATCCATTGTCAATCACACTACCCATGCACTGCCGACCCAGAAAAAACAAAAAAAAAAAAACACTCCCGCCATCCATGAAGGCTGGTCGCCTACTGCAGGCTCCCCCGTGTGACATTTCTTATATAGGTAAGGAGCAAGGCCACCTGGCTACATCACATGGTAACCCCTCCCCCTTGTGGCACCACGGACTGGTGCATGCTGGGTTTGTGATGTCACAAGGGGCGGCCACCAGGTGACATAGACAGATGGCATGATTGCTGACGGATTTACATCGGGGAACGATGTTTTTTTATTTTTTAATAAAGGAATTGCCAAAAACTGTCTCTGTGCTTTTATGACTTTTTGACACTTTTTTGGTGAACCATACTCATTCACATGGGGGGGCGGGATCTGGGGGCCCCTTTCTTCAAGGGGGCTTCCAAATTCTGATAAGACCCCTACCCGCAGACCCCCACAACCACCGGCCACGCTTGTAGGGATGAGGCCCTTGTACCCATCAGCTTTGGGGCGGGGGCCCCCCCATGTTGAGGTTCAGGAGGGGGGGTGCTCGCTCGTTCCCCCACTTTCCTGACCTGCCGGGCTGCATGCTTGAATACGAGCTTGGTATGGACTGGGGGGGACCTCACGCCGGTTTTTTTTCATCATTTTTAATTGTCGCATTCAGCTGTTGGCGAGGAACCTGCTGACAGCTGATGAGTCATACATTGTCAAGAATGCGGCGGCCAGCTTCCCGGTCCACTCCTTAGCAACCAGCTATTTGTCAAAAAACAGCGTGGGGTTCCCCTCGACCACCACGCTGTTTTTGGGCAAATAATGCATGTGATACCGCCAGCAAAACCCTGGTGGTAAATATTGCATGCTTTTTTACTCTCTTGTCCGTTTATGGATTTGACTGTTGGAGAGTTTTTATGCGATGTTTACAGTTTTCTTTGCAGTATATCCCGCATAATCAGGTTTTTTTATTATCTGTGAATTGGACCTAGTTTACCGCATGCAATATTTTATGCAAATGAATCACATGACTGCATTATTGTATGTGGTAAACTTTAGTAACTTGACCCCTTAACCACTTCAGCCCTGGAAGAATTTGCTACCCTTCCCGAACAGGCTATTGTTTGCGATACGGCACTGTGTAGTTTTAACTGACTATTGCATGGTCGTGCGACGTTGTACCCAAACAAAATTGATGTCCTTTTTCCCCACAAACAGAGCTTTATTTTGGTGGTATTTGATCACCTCTGCGGTTTTTATTTTTTGCGCTATAAACAAATAAAGAGCACCAATTTTGAAAAAAAAAAAAACACAATATTTTTTACTTTTTGCTATAATAAATATCCCAAAAATTTAAAAAAAAACAAAAAAAAAAACTTCATCAGTTTAAGCTGATATGTATTCTTCTATATATTTTTGGTAAAAAAAAATTGCAATAAGCGTATATTGATGGGTTTGCGCAAAAGTAATAGCGTCTACAAAATAGGGGATAGATTTATGGCATTTTTATTATTTATTTTTTTACTAGTAACGGCGCTGATCATCGATTTTTATCGTGACTGCGACATTGCGGCAGACAGATCAGACACTTTTGACACTTTTTTGGGACCAGTGACATTTATACAGCGATCAGAGCTAAAAATAGCCACTGATTACTGTATAAATGTCATTGGCAGGGAAGGGGTTAACACTAGGGGGCGATCAAGGGATTAACTGTGTTCCCTAGGTGTGTTCTAACTGTGGGGGGTGATGGGACCGACTAGGGGAGTAGACCGATCAGTGTTCCTACTTAGTAGGAGCACACGATCTGTCTCCTCTTCCCTGAGAGAACCGGGATTTGTGCGCTTACACACACAAATCCCAGTTCTCGCTCTGTCACGAGCGATCGCGGGTGCCTGGAAGTGATAGTGCCCGCCAGGCATGTGCATTGGTTCCAGGGACACGCTGCAGGACATGCCTGCTAAAGCATCTTAAAGAGCCGACGTACAGCTACGGCGGCTCGTGCAAGGGAGCCAACCTGTCGCTGGTCAGGAAGGGGTTAATCTCCAAATATGGAAAGGCTTGTTCACAGTAAGAGCTATGAAAATAGACTCCCTCTGGTTCTGGCCAGCTCAGTAGGTTGTTTTAAGAAAAGCCTGGATTTTTTCCTAGATGAACATAATAACTGGATACTAATATATTTGTAGGTAAAGTTGATCCAAGGAATATCCGATTCCCTTTTGGGGGATTTGCCTTCCTCTGGATTAACGGTGGGTATAGTATTGAGTATGTAGGATTGTAAAATATTTTTTGTCTTTTTTTCTCTTCTATTGGTTGAAGTGGGTGGACTTGTGTCTTTTTTTCAACCAGACTAACTATGTATAGTAACTATGTAAGGAAAACCAGCATCAGTGGTGGTGATATAGGTGTAAGGAAATCCGAGTTGAGGAGATGAAATCTATGAAAATTACCAATATTTGCAGGAAGAATTACACAATTGGGCATTCAACTTTGAAAAGAGATGCAAATATGAGCAGCGAAATATAATTCAGACATTTGTACTTGGAGGTGGCGGCGAGAGGTGGTAGTGGTGATGGTGGTGAGAGATATTGAATGGTGATGTATTTTCATTCACAATAAGACAAGGCGACCAGTAATCAGTAATAGGCATTATAATCTAATTATTTAAATGATTGGGTTATTAAGCAAATTGCTAGTACACATACAGTAGGTGCAATTTTCGTGTGCATGATACTCATACAATTGAAAAATGTCAAAGGTTCACTGTTTAATATTCCCTAATAATGTCCTAGGAATAAGGGAAGATGTTACAATGCATGATAGAAAAGATTTTTCGTGCAATTTTGTTAAGAGCTGTATAATTTTAAAAATGTACATTTTAGTAATGATCATATAGTAGATTGCTATAATGGAAAATTATGTTCAATTGTCTTTATTATAGCATCTTGCGTGAGCACTGTGTGGACAGTCACATTACTCACAATAAGAGACCAATTTTGAATGCTGGTTTGTGTTTCCTGTTCTATTTGTCCCACAGAAACTGCTATGGGAAAGAAAATTCATGCACAAAGTAACAGCAGCTCTGAATATATCCAAGCAATTTACAAGTAAGTTTGAAGCACCAGTGGGTCTTTCTTCATATTATATGTCTAAAACCGCAAGTTTTAATTCCACAATGTGGTTATGCTTGCCACCTCATCCCTTTAAACCCAAACACACATGAATTACACAGGTTCTGTGGCTGATTAAGGTGGTAATTAAACTCACTTGGTGCCTTGTCTGCATTTAATTAGCCTCAGAACCTGTGTTCGGGTTTAAAGGGATGAGGTGGCAACTCTAAATGTGGTATTTATAAAATCTGAGTCATGATGCCCATTACCCATTGATGCTATATAATCGCCACACTTTATTTACATTTTATTTATTTACCTTTATTTTTTACCCTTTATCTGTTTCATCCGCATATTTATTTAGCTTTGGATAATCATTTTCCCAAAAGAGGGTCACTTGGAAAAGTCTTATTGTATTGTACTTGAAAATTCACCTGGCGGGTCTATCCAATCTGTCGATTTAATTTAGTGTCCCAGCAAATATATTTTAGGAGACATTGTGATTTTTACTAACAAAATGCCATACATTAAATCTTGAACAGAAATCCAGTAAGGCTGTGTGGTGCTACAAGTTCACTAACAATAGTGAAGTAATACGTGGGGAAATTTTATACCGATTTAGAAAGTGTAAGGCCTCATTCACATGGAAAAAGTACAAACTGCATGAAGAATTCAGTGAAGGTACAGGTGAATGCAGACAGTTGTGGCTGCTATTGCCCACTATCAGCTGACAGGGCAGGGCAGAGCTAGTTGGAGTAGACTGAGAGTGACCAGCGGTCATGTGATTGTTTAGCTTTTGGTCTTAGAGCCACTGTGGGGCAGATGCAGTATCACACAGATGCTGTCAACTGAAGTTAGTATGTATGTTTGTTTTTTATAATGCCATACTTCTTTTTTTCCCCAGATCTTTTTTATTGATTTGTGTAAGTGTAATAACTATACAAAAAAAAAAAAAACAGAGGACTCCCTGTCCATGCAAGTAGAAAATACACAAAGTATACAATTAACTTAAACCACTGTGTCATTAGGTACAATAGTGTTATGTGCTTGGCTTGAACACAAGTACACCTATGCAGGGAAACTAGATAATAGAGAATTAGAATACCAGTAATAGAAATATACTTGAGGTTGAGCAAAGAGAAACAAAAAGTAAATTCAGGTATCCAATGGTGTAGCCGTGGAGGATTTATCTAGCCAGCAGGACCATACTTTTTGAAATTTCTTTAAACAACCCCTATTGTATGTAGCTTGGTACAGAGGCAGGTTGGTATTCACTAGTTGCAACCAAAACTGAAGTGTAGGAGGAGAAGGCTTTTTACAGCACATAATAACTGCCTTTTGGGCATAGAATAACAGAAGACATAGAAGGATCCGGAGCGCTTTGGTATTAGCCATTTCTTCCACCAAGCCCAACAGACAGAAATCAAGGGAGTATGGTACAGGAGTATGAGATAAAAAAGTGTGTGTAAGAGTATAAAAGAATACGTTTATAATAATAATAATAATTATAATAATAATAAAAAAAAACCCAGATCAAGGTTTGATCTAGGTCGGTGCCAGGGTTAGTGTTTGAGTCAAAGGTCAGGGTCAGGATTTTTTTGAACAGGATTTTTTTGTTATTTTATTTTTTTAAGTTAGTATCAGTGTCAGCTAGTGTCAGTGTCAATGTGTTGTAGGTAGGATACCTGGGCTGTACTGTGGATACAAATAACATATACAGTATCTCACAAAAGTAAGTACAGCCCTCAAATTTTTTGTAAACATTTTATTATATCTTTTCATGTGACAACACTGAAGAAATTACACTTTGCTACAATGTAAAGTAGCAGGCCTTTTTTTTAGGTGGAACTTGGTGGAACTCAGTTCCGCCACCTCTGGCTCAGACCCTTTGGTGCCTGCTCACCACAATCACTTGTAAACACAGAAGTCTGGTTTCTGTGTTTACAAGTGTAACGTGGACAATCCGCGCTACCCCCAATAAAAATCAATAAAACAATGTGAAATAATAATTGATAAAAATAAAAATAATAAAAATGTGACCAAAGGTGCTGCAACCTAAAAAACCTTGAACATGAGGTTTGGACAGAAATAAAGAGGAACTAGGTGTGCTACCCAAGATAATACAAAAAAAAATAAATAAAGCTTAGCCTATGGATTGAATAAATATGAATGGATAAATATTGCTATACAGTCCATCAAGGAGCTAAGTAGTGTCCTTTTGTCAAAGGTGAAATTCTTCAATTAGAACGATGCTGTCTTCACCATATCTTCATAAACCAAGCAAAGGTAAAAAAGGGCTGCTTACCAGATATGCTGGACCCCTATTACAGAGATCATTCGAGCTCAGGTCAGTTGGCTCATCAATCAGGAACAGCAGAAAATACAAACAGGATTCCCTCTACGTCAGGCAGTTCAATACACTGAGTTTACAAGTGACAGCTCTGCACTCTGTGTGCAACACTCATGAACCCTGCACTTGGTATGTAATGCAATCCTGGTATTTAATGCCCCTTTAAGACCCTCTTACTGTTTGTGAAATCTGACCACACCCACTATTTGATGTGATTTGGAGGGTGTGTGTGGGGGAGAGGTTTTTGGGGGGTCGTGGTTGAGTTCCAGCACCTATTGTTTGAGAAAAAAAGTCCTGTAAAGTAGTGAGTGTACAGCTTGTATTACAGTTTAAATTTGCTGTCCCCTCAAAATAACTCAACACACAGCCATTAATGTCTAAACTGCTGGAAACAAAAGTGAGTACACCCCTAAGTAAAAAAATGTCCAAATTGAGCCCAATTAGCCATTTTTCCTCCCCAGTGTCATGTGACTCATTAGTGTTACAAGGTCTCAGGTGGGAATGGGGAGCAGGTGTGTTAAATTTGGTGTTATCACTGTCACTCTCTCATACTGGTCACTGGAAGTTCAATATGGCACCTCATGGCAAAGAACTTTCTGAAGATCTGAAAAAAAGAATTGTTGCTGTACATAAAGATGGCCTAGGCTATAAGAAGATTGCCAAGACCCTGATACTGAGCTGCAGCACAGTGGCCAAGACCATAGAGCGGTTTAACAGGACAGGTTCCGCTCAGAACAGGCCGCGCCATGGTTGACCAAAGAAGTTGAGTGCATGTGCTCAGCGTCATATCCATAGGTTGTCTTTGGGAAATAGACATATGAGTGCTGCTAAGTGTCAAGCGTGCGTGGCAGCAACCAGGTGAGGAGTACAAAGACAAGTGTGTCTTGCCTACAGTCAAGCATGGTGGTGAGAGTGTCATGGTCTGGGGCTGCATGATTGCTGCCAGCACTGGGGAGCCACAGTTCATTGAGGGAACCATGAATGCCAACATGTACTGTGACATACTGAGGCAGAGCATGATCCCCTTCCTTTGGAGACTGGGGAGTATTCCAACATGTTATCGACCCCAAACACACCTCTAAGATGACCACTGCCTTGCTAAAGAAGCTGAGGGTACAGGAGATGGACTGGCTAAGCATGTCTCCAGACCATCCTCAAACGTAAGGTGGAGCTCAAGGTCTCTAACATCCACCAGCTCCGTGATGTCATCATGGAGGAGTTATAGAGGATTCCAGTGGCAACCTGTGAAGCTCTGGGGGACTCCATGCCCAAGAGGGTTAAAGCAGTGCTGGAAAATAATGGTGGCCACACAAAATATTGACACTTTGGGCCCAATTTGGACATTTTCACTTAGGGGTGTACTCACTTTTCTTGCCAGCGGTTAGACAGTAATGGCTGTGTGTTGAGTTGTTTTGAGGGGACAGCAAATTTACACATTTATACAAGCTGTACACTTAGAGCCCATTCACACAGGGGCAACACGACTTCCAGCACGACTTTGGGAGGCAACTTGGACACGACTTGAGTATGAATCACAGCACGACTTGGAGCAACTTACAACACAACCTGAAGTCGCCTCCAGGACAGGGAACTTTACAAGTGGCCAATCAGAGCTTATCAGCTGTGTGTGAGAAGGAGGGGGCTGGCTGTTTAGTGGAGGAAATTACTTTCTGTTTCTTTTCTGCTTCCTGTAAAGTTGCCTCAGTATGAACAGTGATCAGACTTGGAGGCAACTTCCATTGAAATCAATGGGTACAAGTTGCCTTCAAGTCGGATTGAAGTAGTACAGGAACCTTTTCTGAAGTCGGAGCGACTGCAGTAGTGTGCATTAAGACAGATCCATTCACTTACATTGATTTTTTTGTGTAGCGCGACTTGAGGCGACTAGGGGCGACTTAGGGCGACTTGAAGTCGGATCTAAAGTTGCATCTGCAATTTATATATAGGAAAGCCCCTTCCTTAAGGGATAAATTAGCCCCAGGAGTTATTGACCCCCCGGTTCATTTTGATAATAGGATATTACATTTTTACAGGTTTCCACGCATGTGGCCATTGCCATGCATGCAAGCAGGCTAGGGGCAATTTCAATAGAGTTTGTTGCTTCTGCTACCAACAAACGCTAGCAAATTAAAGATCTGATAACATGTAGTAAGGCAGGAGTTGTGTACATGTTTGAATGTGATTGTGGCCTGCAGTACGTAGGGAGAACCTCCAGACCCCTGCATGTGAGGATTGGAGAACATGTGAACGACATTAAAAAAGGTCTCATAACCCATAATGTTTCCAAACGTTTTCGATTGTTTTGCAATCGCAGCCCCACAAAGTAAAAATTTTGGGGGGGTTGAGAAAGTGACCAATCATTGGAGGGGTGGCAACTATATTCGGCAACTGAGCCGCCATGAATCCTTTTGGGTGTATTAAACCAGGGTAGGGGTGCCTACAGGACTGAATGTCGAAATCGACCTGAATTGCTTCATCTCAGATCGTTAAATATAGATGATATGTAATGAGGGTTATTATTGGAATTGTATATAAAAAATTCTCATTTTTATTATCGCGATTAATAGATTGTATTTTTTAATAATATTTTTATTTTATAGGCATATATTGTATCTTTGTGAAAGGTGGCTGTCATGACGTTTAATTTCAATTTTTATATAGCTAGACAGTTAAATAATCAACTAATTGTGGTTAAGATTTGACTGAATTTGTGCCTCCATTTGATTGCTGTGCCTGGTCAGAGAGGGACGCTATGTTCACTTTGCGGTAGACTGTCTGGCTCTTGTGCCCTGTTTGTAGAGCGGGATTAGTGTGCTGATCATGTGACAACATCTGTGGCCTCTTTTGTTGTCTTTGTTTCTACGGCAATGTATGCAAATGAGGAGACGGGTTCCGAATGCCAGTGACGTCACTAGGGTTGGTGTCACCTGGTGCTGTAAAACATGGTGTCACCCCCTCGGCGGGGGGGAAATACCATGTTTTACCACACCACCATGGCTCTCACTTCCTAGCCTGCCACAGTGCTCTGTCCTGGTGCGACAGCAGAGGAGTGACAGCAGAAGCAGGACAGAGCAGTAGACACTTGGCAGGGTAGCGCATAAGGCTCTCTCCTGTCTAACCTGCCACAATGCACTTGATGGTGTCACCCAAATCTCAACCACGCCCCCACCACCCCCCCTCCCACAGGAAGAGAGCACACCGCATTAAAGGGTAGGTGTGACTGAATTGCCCTGTCAATGGGAGGGCCATACAAAGGCATTGTTAAATACCATGAGTGCATTATGCACAGGGTTCAGAAGTACACTACATACAGAGTACAGCGTTCAGGAATGTGATACAAACAGGGTGCAGAAGTTTGCTATGTACAGGGTGCAGGGCTCAGAAGTTTGCTATGTACAGGGTGCAGGGCTCAGAAGTTTGCTATGTACAGGGCCCAGAAATTTGCTATGTACAGCCAGGGTGCAAGGATTGCTATGTACAGCCAGGGTGCAAGGATCGCTATGTACAGGGTGCAAGGATCGCTATATACAGGGTGCAAGGAACGCTATGCACAGGGTGCAAGGCACGCTATGCACAGGGTGCAAGGATTGCTATGTACAGGGTGCAAGGATTGCTATGTACAGGTTGCAATGATCGCTATGTACAGGGTGCAAGGATCGCTATGTACAGGGTGCAAAGATCGCTATGTACAGGGTGCAAAGATCGCTATGTACAGGGTGCAAAGATCGCTATGTGCAGGGTGCAAGGATTGCTATGTACAGGGTGCAAGGATCGCTATGTACAGGGTGCAAGGCTCAAAAGTTCTCTATGTATAAGGTGCAAAGTTAAGTACTGCATGCTTCACAGGACAGAAAAGAGGACAGAAGAGTGGACAGAGAGGCTGCTGCCAAAGAGCAGCTTCAACTTACAGAGGGTCAGGTGTGCAGTCTTCACACATGTCCCTGGGTTGTAGAAGGAGATGCCACTGGTCGGGATAGTGGAGCCGCTGCAGGCCAGGATAGTGGAGCCGCCGCTGGCCAGGATAGTGGAGCCGCTGCAGGGATAGTAGAGCTGCCGTGCACATCATCCCCCCGCCCCCTTTCATAGAGATACAGCTGGGCAGGGAGGACTGCGCACACCACCGGGGCGCTGTCACCTGTTCTGTGTGAAAGTGAAAGCAGTGAGCGCGTGTAAGGGGCTATCGCTGGGCAAAAAAAGCTCTGGTGTCACCCCTCTAAAGGGTGTCACCCGGGTGCAGGTCGCACCCCCATAGCAACGCCACTGCCAGATGCTAATCATGCCCCTCAGGCGCCTTTCTCATTATGGCTATGTACGCAACGGGGGGCGGGCTCCGGATGCTAATTGTGTAAGGTGGTGTATATAAAAGGAAGTTGACGCACGAGCCTCTGTAGTCGCTGAGGAAGTCCCGCCCACAGGGACAATACACGTGTGGAAGGACTCAGTGACATCATTGCAGCCACCTTCTCTGTCTCAATGAGATGTTCGATACATGTTATGCATCCTAGCACTAGGATTACAGTGCTTTGTTTGTGAGTAACTTTTCTCAATAGTAATAAAAGATACTTTTAGTCAACCAGAGATGTACTTTTCATTGATTTTACATGGTTACCACATTCCTATCTACTGGTTATGAGAGCGTCATCCTGCTGCTGCTGTGAAGGGGCTGGTTTTCGATCCTTGGATCCCTTAGAGGCATTATTTCACCCTTGATTACCCTTGTGGGAAATACTTGATTAAACGATCTGTTAACTCAGAGGTCTACAGTTTGAGGTGAGCGGCCTGTATATACGGTGGTGGAGGCACTAATAAGGACGCACGTAAATTTCTATGTTTTCCGGGCACCCTGATCACTACTGAGGAGAATATACTTATCTTTGTTGTCATCTTTCTATGTCATCCTTTGCTCTCATAATATATGAACTGGGACTTTTTATATGGCTTGTCTTTGCCAGATGTCATTCTAATGTATTTTTAGTGTTATGATTTTTTGTTTTTAGCGCTCCACTGCTTTTTAGTTTAAACACATCTCCGTACCACCTATCAGTGCCACTTATCAATGCACATCCATCAGTGCAGCCTCATCAGTGTCTCCTGATCAGTGCCCACTAGTGCCACCTTATCAGTGCCCATAGATGCCACCTATGAGTGCCCATCAGTGAAGGAGAAAAATTACCTGTTTGCAAAATTTTCTAACAAATAATAAAAAAAGTTTTTTTTTTTTTCAAAATTTTCGTTTTTTTTGCGTTTGTTTAGCAAAAAATAAAAAACCCAGTGGTGATTAAATACCACCAAAAGAAAGCTCTATTCGTGTGAAAAAAATGATAAAATTGAAATTTGGGTACAGTGTTACATGACTGCGCAATTTTCATTCACAGTGCACAGCGCTGAAAGCTGAAATTTGGCATGGGCAAAAAGGAGGTATACTGTAAGTGCCCAGTAAGCAAGTGGTTAAGATTTGTTTTACTCTTAGTTGCAAAGGGGTTAATCATAAGGGGTCTTTTTCTCGTTTTCATGATTATGGGCCTCCAGGAATTCAAAAGCAGTGTCTTGCATTGTTGGAGATGGTTGTTTTTTTTTTTTTTTTTTTTTTTTTTAAACAGCCAAGAGGTTACTTTTTTAAATAAGTCCTTTTTATTTAGATTACATAGTTACATAGTAGGTGAGGTTGAAAAAAGACACAAGTCCATCAAGTCCAACCTATGTGTGTGATTATGTGTCAGTATTTCATTACATATCCCTGTATGTTGCGGTCATTCAGGTGATTATCTAATAGTTTCTTGAAGCTATCAATGCTCCCCACTGAGACCACCGCCTGTGGAAGGGAATTCCACATCCTTGCCGCTCTTACAGTAAAGAACCCTCTACGTAGTTTAAGGTTAAACCTCTTTTCTTCTAATTGTAATGAGTGGCCACGAGTCTTATTAAACTCTCTTCTGCGAAAAAGTTTTATCCCTATTGTGGGGTCACCAGTACGGTATTTGTATATTGAAATCATATCCCCTCTCAAGCGTCTCTTCTCCAGAGAGAATAAGTTCAGTGCTCGCAACCTTTCCTCATAACTAAGATCCTCCAGACCCTTTATTAGCTTTGTTGCCCTTCTTTGTACTCGCTCCATTTCCAGTACATCCTTCCTGAGGACTGGTGCCCAGAACTGGACAGCATACTCCAGGTGCGGCCGGATCAGAGTCTTGTAGAGCGGGAGAATTATCGTTTTATCTCTGGAGTTGATCCCCCTTTTAATGCATGCCAATATTCTGTTTGCTTTATTAGCAGCAGCTTGGCATTGCATGCCATTGCTGAGCCTATCATCTACTAGGACCCCCAGGTCCTTTTCCATCCTAGATTCCCCCTGAAGTTCTCCCTCCAGTGTATAGATTGCATTCATATTTTTGCCACCCAAATGCATTATTTTACATTTTTCTACATTGAACCTCATTTGCCATGTAGTCGCCCACCCCATTAATTTGTTCAGGTCTTTTTGCAAGGTTTCCACATCCTGCGGAGAAGTTATTGCCCTGCAAGTTAAATTTATACACTTTTTTTTTTTACCTAACCATATAGAGAGTTACAAAAAGGTAAGAGTAAATACAGTCTATTCATATCACAAAGTATGAAAAAGTATGGTAAAAAAATACAGTAATAGTACATGTAATCAAAATCAATTTTAGGTCACTAAATAAGTGACAGCCCAAAGAACATGAAAGACTTCAATTTAAATGATAGAGAACCAGGTTATTGTCATGTAATACACCTCATCTTTTTCACTGGGTGTAATTGGGAGTAGGCAGTTATCACTGCATTAGTCTGATAAGGAAATTATTTGATTTCAAATGATTTTATAAAATGAATGAATGAATCCATCTGGGAAAGTCCTTTATCTGGTGTTTTCTCCTTGGTTATTGAAGATGATGAACTTCAGGTAAAAGCTTTGAGAGACTGCAGCTGTGAACAAAAGCAGAAGAAGCATGGGGCAGCAACAATATGTTATAAGTTCAAAAACAACACTTTTAAGTATAAATTATTGAAAAATAAATTTCTCACCTTACACTTTGTGGGGATGGGTAGATAAGGTTTTTGGAAAGCAGTTTAAAATTCTCTGTGGGATGTGTTCCTTCAAAGCTATGAAATCATTATAAAATATGCTTGTGCAATAAACAAAACCTGTCTTTTTGCTACTACATTCTTCAATTGTACATTCAGTCTTGCAGTAGGAGTACGGGAAGGGGACATACCTAGTAGAGAAGTGAAAGCAAGTGTTAGCAGTGCAATGTTAACTAGTAGCCCAAACCACACCTCCCAACTTTTTAAAATAGGAATGAGGGACATCCATTAGCAAGTATGTACATATTTAGATATAGGACACACCTCCTGCCACACCCCCTTAAAGGAGAATTCTACATACAAAAGATTAGTTAAACCCACAAGTGCTTTTTTTTTACCACTACTATTCCTGTATATTGGCTTTTGAAAATTACAAATGCAGCAATTTGGAAATTGGATGAAAGGTTTAGTAATGGGAAACACTTTTTGAAACATAACTAGTGCATTTTATATACAACTATATAGATCAGACCAAAATGAGGGACAAATGAGAATGAAAGCCGGACAGAGGGACTTTGTTCCATATTAGGGACAGTCCCTCAAAATCAGGGACAGTTGGAATCACTACAGGGGGCCATTAAAAAAGGAAACAAAAACAACTGTTGGAAGCTGTTCTTTATCATAATTGTTATTCAAATAAATAATCCTTATAATCAGATAACACATAAAGTATATTATAATTGCCAACTTTTGGATTTTTTTCCTCCAAATTTACAGCACAAATTAATAAAATACACTAGAATTGAATTGATTTAGACGTGTTTTAAATATTAATTTTTTTAACCTCATTCTAATACTAGAATGAGTGATATCCTTCATCGCAGACAGAGGTTGCCTTGGTTATGGCCAAACTTCCTATACTCAAAGCTTGCAGAAGGGAAAGAACATGACAAGAACCTCCACATTCTACACTCGTTCACTGACACTGTAAGTTATTTTCAACTCTGTTTTTATTCTGTAATTAAATGACTGTATTCTTTATTAGAAGCTTAGTAAAGCTGTGTTTGGGTGTTAAAGAGAATAGTAGTTCAGTGGGCTAAGTGCAATGCAACCCAATTGCGAGTAAAATTATATATTTCTAGGTATTTAAAGAAGATCACTTATGCATTGTAGAGTATTCTTTATAATTCTACCCTAGTCTCATCTGTGTTATATTTGGAAAACCTGATATTAGCTCTTATGTGTCTTATTAGATTAGCTGATATTTTAAATGTGATCATATTGGGGACTTGGGAAAATGGTATTTAAATACACAATTTCGGTCATCTAACAATTACAAATAATAGAACATTTTTACTATTGAAGACAATCTAATGAAATAAAAATTGTTGATGCAGGACGATCCTAGCAACCAATCACTAGCTTGCAGCTCCAGCCATCTCTTCCAGACCTGCTGTGTCTTCCATCTTCTTGTGTAAGTTAGAACAGTGAAGGTGGAGGTGATGTGAAGGGGGGCTGAGGACAGGACTGTAAAGAGAGGGGTAATATGAAGGGGGCTGCGAAGAGTACTGTGGGGGAGGGGTGGTGTGAGGGGGGGCAGAGTACACTGCAGTGAAAGGGGGGTGTTAGGGGGTTGATGTGAAGGAAGAGGGGAGGGTGTGATGTTAAGTGGGTGTGAGAACCAGTGGTGTATTTTGGTTTTGTTCTGCACTAGGCAAGACTAAAATCGGGTGCCCCTCTATTTAAATTTGTCCCACCCCTGCCTTCTCAAGTGGCTATGCGGGGTCTCTGGTGGCTATGTGGGGTCTCTGGTTGACTGTGGGGTAGTAACATTCAGTCTTTGGTATTACTGGCGTGTGTTAGGCAGCTCAGAGCTTGCCACAGTGTTCCCTCCAACCCCCCCTACTAGCCTGCCACAGCGGTGCTCCCTCCCTCCCTGCTAGGATAAGAGATAGGAATAGGAAAGAGAGAGATGGGGAGATGGAACAGGAGGGCATTGTGACATGAGAGGGGTAATTGGGCAGTGTGATAGGAGGGGGGCAGTGTGACAGGTGGGGGCAGTGTGACAGAAGGGGGCAGTGTGACAGGTGGGGGCAATGTGACAGGAGGGGGGCAGTGTGACAGGAGGACGCAGTGGAACAAGAGGGGGGCAGTGTGACAGGAGGGAAGCACTGGAGCAGGTGGGGGCAGTGGGACAGGTGGGGGCAGTGAGACAGGTGGGAGCAATGTGACAGGAGGGCGCAGTGGAACAGGAGAGGGACAGTGTGACAGGAGGAAAGCACTGGAGCAGGAGGGGGGCAGTGTGACAGGTGGGGAACAGCGTCACAGAAGTGGGCAGCCATATGGGCCATAAAGCAGAACGGCAGTGCTGCAGAACTCAGTGAGTTAAGCATGAGTTATGGTAGAGATACCTTCCTGTTAATACAAAATAAAATAAAAATAATGTATCCCCCCAACCCAGGATTCTGCAGATGAGCTCTTTAACCTGACCCTTTTGTTGTCTATGGCACTGCACAGCACCCTTTGCATGGTATCGGCAATGAAGAAGCTCTGCCGAGCACATGTCCTGCTGAAAGTGGCTGCCAGGATGTCATGGGTGAAGGAGCTCAGGCGGTCCTTGATGCCAGCATCAATTGGGTTAATTGGGAAGCCTGGCGTCCGCTCTCAAAGATCTCTACATGAGCCAGCTGCTTCTCTACCATGTGCTTGTTATCCTGCGGGCTGGCAGGGGCTGAGAGGAGGCTGTGAGCGCTTTGCTGATCTGAGCAGGTTTCCCCGAGTGACCAGTACCGGTGTTCTGCCGAGAAAGTTCCCCTCGGCGGATAAGGACCCCCCTCTACTGTGCAGGCGCAGCGCTTGCGCAGTAGGAACAACAAGGGAGCCGCCGAAAAGAGCCGAAGCTGAACACCTAAGTCAGCTGTACACGGCGCCTGCGTGCGAACACTATTTTAATAAAAAAGAGTTTGTAACAGGCCCCTCGCGGGCTCGCTACGCTTGCCACGCTTCGGGCATGGCCTCGCTGCGCTCGGCATATTATTATTCTAACTCTATGTCCACTTGGATGGTGGGACTTTAACGTGGACATAGGGTAGAATGTAGTGTGCAGGTGTCGTGTACAGGTGACTCAGGTGTTCAGCTTCGGCTCTTTTCGGCGGCTCCCTTGTTGTTCCTACTGCTCAAGCGCTGCGCCTGCGCAGTAGAGGGGGGGTCCTTATCCGCCGGGGGAACTTTCTCGGCAAGACACCGGCTCCTACCTCTCACACTGCAGAGCCTCAACACTTCCATTGTCTGCACCCGTATTCCTGTCCGGAGCTCTGCTGATATCCTACAGGGGTCTCCCATCCACACCCCTGTAGTGATGTCACTGCTTCTCTGCAGTGTCCCTTCTGCCTGGCGATGGTCACCACCTGAAAAATGTTTGATCTGCGGTAGATAAGCCCCTGGTGAGAACACTTCTGTGAATGGAGTAGAGGGAGGTTATATGACAGGGAACTGAGGACACTGCTGTGTAGAGGAGACTGGGATGTGACGGAGGGGGATCTTCATATACAGGCGAGGGGACTGTGATTTAAAAGGTGGTTGTTATGTGCAAAGGGGACTGAAGACACTGATGTAAGAACGGGATTGTGATATGAGGCTTAATTCAGATCAGTACACGTGCGTTTGTGCTCGCACATCGCAGATAGGGCAGCCCAATCATTTTAATGGGCTGCCCTACCCATGAAAAATGCAGGGAAGGAAGTCCTTGACACTTTTTTAAAACCCGCCGCACCAAGCTACAAGGCGCTGAGGCACCATGCAGTTTGGTACGGAGAAAAATGCACCGTTAGTTTTGAAGCGTGGGGGTACCAATAACAATCAATGTTCTAAACTGCAGCAGTCTCTCTGCAGGTCCAGAACACTTGCAGTTTTGTACATGTTACCCAGTCTCAAAGATGTAAACCTAGTCTAAGAGGAGAGGGGGCCTGTGATTTGAAGGACCTTAGTCATTGCACAAACATGCAATTCAGATATCTGCTGTAAGAAAATTGCACTGACCAGACCTCCTCTGTGAATTTTAATTTAATACCCCTGATATATAGCCTACAGTACTGGTAAAGTAATAAGTATCTGTTTTACCTGCTAAAGGAATTGTATTTCTAGCCATCTATTATTAATATTTACACAGCTCTGCCACACAGTACAGTCCTGTATGGCAGGATCTGATCTCTCTGCTGCAGTTTCACTTTCACTTCACTCCCTACCCCCATCCTGAGACTGGAGAGTGAAGAAAGAAGCAGCACTCAGATTACCTCATTTTCTGTTATTCTGCTCCTCCTTATAGTTACATCTAACACTCCCCTCCCCCCAGACTGACAATGCTGTTGTCCAAAGATACTCCCCTGCTTCATCCAGAGTGGGGAAACTCTAATTCAGGAGGTGTATTACTGGCCAGATCACCGGGTGAGAAAAGAGGGGGAAAAGCCTAAAAAAAGAAAACTAATGTAAGCAATGGGAAATGCAAAATTTTGCAGTTCAGGGTTAGGGTAAAAGGGTAAGCAGTTAGGATAAATCTTTCAATTGAGACACATTCCCACCAGGTAAGTAGAGGCAGCCCTAGCCAGAGTTGTCCAAGCTCAAGACAAGGCAGAAAAGCCCTGTTCCTTATCAGACCAGGTCATACCACCATATTTCAGGGGCGTGTGCTGAAAACATGCAGTACTTTTTTAAGCACAGTATGATGTGATGCAATCCACCACATCTCACTGTGCTGCAGCCATTAGAACTTAATTAAATGTCAGTTGTGACATATCAATAAGGTTCTAGAAACAGTTGATGCACTGGAATACTTACGCTGGCATTCTTCCACCGAGCACACACAAGCGGTCGTACATTAAGCATGGCTGCTGGTGTGAAAAAACCCTAAAGGCTCATTCGGACAGGCGATTAGTCCCATCCTTCATGCAGGGCTGTTGGCAGATTCAAGTGCATCCACCTCAGAGCTGTCTGCAGGCAGCTCATAGAAGTGGATGCACATGCAGTAGCTGTATGGATGCAATCCCACGTCAGACATCTCTAGTCTCCCGCAAGCCGCGGGAGTCTCCCGCATTTGGCTGCAGGCTCCCGGACACCCGCGAGCGCAGGGCGATCTCCCGGCTGGGTCTGTCACTCAGCCACAGACAGAGCAGCCCGAGTGGCCGAATGGAGGACGGCCGCTCCGTCTGTGGCTGAGTGACAGGCGGATGCAAGGTGGTAGCAATTAAAAGAAAAAAAACTTTCCCCTGTCAAGCGTACTCTTTCTCCACTTTCGGGTGCCATTGCGACAGTCCCTTCTATATAAATCCGCTGGGCATACTGGGATTGTCATGTACTTGTCACACAGGAGATCACTGCGCAGTGGCACCCGAAAGTGGAGAAAGAGTCCGCTTGACAGGGGAATTTTTTTTTCTTTTAATGGCTACAGCCCACCCCCTTCCTTCCCTGCTGAATCGGCCGGACCGACCCCAAAAAAAGTACCCATGCAGCAGGCTGCCGCCAGCAGTATGGGCTGTCCCCTCCTCTGCCTCAGCCCACCCCCTTCCTTCTGGGGAATTCTTTGACTGGGATGGCTCACCAGCCCTATTGCAGCCGGACTCCAGGACCAGCAGCCCAGCTGCAGCAGCCAGACCCTTGGCCCCAGCAGCCACACCCTTGGCCCCAGCAGCCAGGCCCAAGGACCAGCAGCCCAGCTCCAGCAGCCAGACCCTTGGCTCCAGCAACCAGGCCCTAGCAGCCAGACCCCAGGGCCAGTAGCCCAGCACCAGCAGCTGTGTGATCAGGCTGCATTTCATTGGGCACTGGTATAGCTGCATTTAATTGGCACTGATCAGGTTGCATTTAATTAGCACTGGTAAGGCTGCATTTTATTGGGGGGGGGGGGGGGGGGCATCAGTGCTGCTGCGAAGTGTCACCTCCCTGAAATGAGTTTGAAACCTCCCTGAAATCAGTTTTTGCAGGTTGGGATATCTGACATGTCAAAGTTTGACACACTGGCAGGAGCGGGTGCAGGGATCTGAATGCACAGTGTCTGCGTTCATATCTGTGCACCCGCTTATGCTCCCTTATCAAACTTTTTATTATTATTATTATTATTATTATTATACAGGATTTATATAGTGCCAACAGTTTGTGCAGCGCTTAACAAAATAAAGGCAGACATTACAGTTACGTTACAATTTGGTACAAGAGGAATCAGAGGGCCTGCTCATTAGAGCTTACAATCTAAAAAGGGAGGGTCAATTGATAGAAAAGGTAATAGCTGTGGGGGATGAGCTGATGGAGGAAGTAAAACAGTGTATTAGTTAGAAGCGGGATAGACTTCTTTAAAGAGTTTGCAGGGATCGTCTAAAGATGGATAGATTGGGGTAGGGAGTTCCAAAGGATGGGAGAAGCTCTGGAGAAATCCTGGAGGCAAGCATGGGAGGAGATGACAAGGGAGCTAGAGAGCAGGAGGTCTTGGGAGGACTGAAGAGAGTGGCTTGGTTGGTATTTTGGGATTAGGTTAGTGATGTAGCTGGGGGCAGAGTTATGGATGGCTTTGTAAGTTATTGTTAGTTCTTTGAATTTTATTTTTTGGGTGTGTGGAAGCCAGTGGAGGGATTGGCAGAGAGGGGTGGAGGACAAGAATGGTTGGTAAGGTGGATGAGTCTTGCAGCGGCATTCATTATGGACTGAAGGGGGGATAGTCTATGTACAGGTGATCCAATGAGGAGGGAGTTGCATGGGTCGAGGCGAGAGATAACCAGGGAGTGAATTAGAAGCTTGGTGGTGTCATTAGTTAAAAAGGGGCGTATTCTGGAAATGTTGCGGATGCTAAGGTGGCATGATTTGGACAGGTCTGTCCTTTCAGGACCACATTGGATGTGGGCCTGAAAGTTCAGAGTCTAAGGTTACCCCTAGCTCCCTGGCACGTGGGGACAGACTGATAGATGTGCCATTGATCTTGACAAAGAAGTGAGGAGAAGGGGCATGTGGGGGAGGAAATATTAAGAGCTCGGTTTTAGATTTAGTTTGAGGAAGTGTCAGAAACCATGAAATCAGACCGAGACAGAAGTACAGTTAAATCACACTTGTTTAATAATAAAAGTAAAAAGAACAAACGTAGTCAAAATATAGACAAAGTTCTTTTAACCACTTGCAAGTGGTCTTTAACCACTTGCTGCGGCAGAATGGCACGGCTGGACGAAACGACATTATGTAACATCGTTTTGCCCTGTGACCACTAGAGGTGCGTGCTCCCCCTCCCCCAGCTCGCCCACGGAGCCGATGTGAGTGCCTGGCGGTTGCGATCACCGCTGGGCTCCCAGGATCGCTCGGAGCGCACAGTTTCCAGTTCTCTGACTACTACTACTACTAAGTGACATTACTAGTAAAAAAAAAAAAAAAAAAAATGATAATAAAAATGCCATAAAACTATCCCCTATTTTGTAGACGCTTTAACTTTTGCCCAAACTAATCACCATATGCCTATTGTGATTTTTTTTTACCAAAAATATGTAGAAAAATACATGTCGGCCTAAACTGAAGAAAAAAATTGTTTTTTTAGATATTTTTGGGGGATATTTATTATAGCAAAAAGTAAAAAATATTGCGTATTTTTAAAAATTGTCGCTCTTTTTTTTGTTTATAACGCAAAAAATAAAAACCCCAGAGGTGATAAAATACCACCAAAAGAAAGCTCTATTTGTTTGAGTGCAACGTTGCATGCGCAACGCAGTGCCAAATCGCAAAAAGTGCTCTGGTCAGGAAGGGGGTAAAATCTTCCAGGGCTGAAGCTGTTAAACAGGAATGCAGGAGATGTTTCTTGTGATGTTGACCAAGGCGAAGGCAGAGCTCCTCTGGACTGGACGGCTTAAGTAGGCAGGACTGACGAACAGGATATCAACAACAGCTGAGTAACTGTGGAGAGAGATGGGAGCTGGCAATTAGCCAACAGCTGAGCGGCCAGCTCAGAGAAGGAAGGGCTGAGCCCAGCCCTGACAGGAAAGGGTTTAACATCCAGGCTGATAAGTCTGTTAGTAAATCAGTGATGCATGAGGACACTGATGGGGTGAGCTGAGGGGCAGAGAGATAGATGTGGGTGTCATCAGCATATACTTGGTAGTGGAAGCCATGGGAGGCTATCAGCTGACCCAGGGAGGATGTGTAGATCGAGAATAGTAGAGGTCCAAGGACAGAACCTTGGGGGACCCCAACGGTAAGAGGAGTTGGAGAGGAGGAAGTGGAGTTGTAAGTGACACTGAAGGTGCGATGAGATAGGTAAGATTCAAACCAACGGATAGCGCAGCCATGGAGACCAAGCAAATTGGGTTTTTTTTTTTTAGGAGGGGGTGGTCAACTGTATCAAAGGCACCATAAAGGTTCAAGAGTAAGAGTATGGAATAATGACCATTGGTTTTGGCTGTTAGTGAGTCATTTGTGCATTTTAGGGGGGCAGTTTCTGTGGAGTGCTGTGGGCATAATCCAGACTGAAGGGGATCAAGAAGGTTATTCTCAATGAGGTGGTCGCTCTGTCGGTTGTATACTAAACGTTCAAGGAGTTTGGAGGCAAAAGGGAGTAAAGAGATGGATCTTAGGTTGTTAAGATTGGTGGGGTCTAGTGAGGCCTTTTTTGGTATGGGAGTGACTAGCGCATGTTATAGAGGGTTGGGGAAGATGCCAGTAGAAAGTGAGAGGTTGAAGATATGAGTTAGAGTGTAGGATAAAGCCAGATGGTGACCATAGTATTTGAGAAGGAACAGGGTCCAGGGGGCAGGAGGTTAGGTGGGCATTAGAAAAAAGTTTAGTGACTTCCTCTATAGTAGTTGGGTTAAAAGAGGGAAGTATTGATTGTGCAGGAGGACAAGGAGTGTAAAGTGAGGGAGATATCTGTAGCGTGGAGATCTTGAGACGACTTGTCTCAATCTTATTTTTGAAGTGATTAGCAATCTTCTGGGCAGTGAGTAAGTTAGTGGGTGGAGGTAATGGAGGATGAAGTAGAGTGGTAAAGGTAGAAAAGAGTTGACGGGGACTGCGTGAGAGGGTGTTAATGAGAGTGATAAAGTAGGTCTGTTTGGCAGTGTGGAGGCAGGAATGGTATTTTTGGAGGGCAGATTTATATTGGCTGAAATCTTGCTGTGACTTATGCCGCGTACACATGGGCGGACTTTTCGACCGGACTGGTCCGACAGACTTTCCGGCGGACTTTTGACGGACTTCCGACTGACTTTTTAACGAATGGACTTGCTTACACACGATCACACCAAAGTCCGACAGATTTGTACGTGATGACGCACACTGGACTAAAATAAGGAAGTTGATAGCCAGTAGCCAATAGCTGCCCTAGCGTCGGTTTTTGTCTGTCGGACTAGCATACAGTCGAGTGGATTTCTGGGTCCGGTGGAGTTACGACGTAAAGATTTGAAGCATGTTCCAAATCTAAAGTCTGTCAGATTTGCAACTGGAAAAGTCAGCTGAAGGTCCGGTGAAGCCCACACATGATCGGATTGTCCGTCAGCGTCCGTCAGACCAGTCCGGTCGAAAAGTCCGACCGTGTGTACGCTGCATTAGTCTTACGCCACAGACGCTCAAAAGCGCGGCTATATTTTTTGAGGCTTCTGGTATTGTCTGCCAGGGTTGTAGCGGTCAGGGCCTGATTCTGTGTGTAGTGAGGGGGGCAAAGGTATCCAGGGTGGATGACAGTGAACTGTTGAAGACAGAAGTGGACAAGTTGGGGCAGGACAAGGATGAGATTTTGTCTTAGAGACAATCTGTAGCAGAAAAAAAGAAGAGAAGGGTGAAGATGGCGAAGGTTTCTACGGGTAATAGTTTGGTAGTTGGAAGGCAAGGAGGAGGAAGATAAGGAGAAAGTGAAACAAATAAGGTGGTGATCAGAGAGAGGAAAAGGGATATTGGAGAGATTGTGCATAGTGCATAGGTACTGTAGGAGAATATGAGGTAAAGGCAGTTGCCAACAGAGTGAGTAGAAACGTGTGTCCATTGTTTTAGGTCAAAAGAGGATGTTAGGCTCAGCAGCTTAGAAGTAGCGGGAGTGTTAAGATTAACAGGGATGTTGAAGTCACCAACAATGATTGTTGGAATTTCAGTAGAGAGAAAGTAGGGTAGAGAGGCAGAGAAGTCGTCAAGGAAGCTTGATACCAGTCCAGGGGGCCGATAGATCACAGCAATTCTCAATGAAACTGGAGAAAATAGACAAATACAGTGAGCTTCAAATGAGCAGAGGGACAGAGAGGGGCATGGATGAAGAACCTGAAAAGTGCTTTGAGGGGATAGGAGGATTCCAACACCACCTCCTTTCCGTCCACTAGGCCTGGAAGAGTGAGTCCACAGGAAGCCAGCATAGGTGAGAGTAGCAGAAGAAGATAAGTCAGATTCTTGAATCCGGGTCTCAGTAATTGCAAGTAGTTTCAGGTAGTTTGTGATAAATAGGTCGTGGATGGTGGTGAATATGTTACAAACAGAGTGGGCATGCCATTTGCATATGAATGTGTCTCTGTGGCCGCTGCATCTGCATCCACTTCTATGGGCTGCCTGCTGACAGCTCTGAGGTGGATGCCCTTGCATCTGCCAGTGGCTCTGCACAGAGGACAGGATTAATCATCGTTTTGAATGAGCCCTTAGAGAATTCCTCTGTGTGCTTGGGACAGGAAGTGAACTGAAATCTCATATACAATGAAAGGTGAGGGAGTCAATTACAAAAAATTGCACTATCCCCAATATTGTAACAGTTGGAGTATTTAATAACCCACATGTATCCTCAACAATCAAGGGACAGTGAGAACGGGGATTTTAATGTGGCCAAAATTCACGAGAAAAAGCACAAAAAATACATAAAAGACCAACTTTATTATTCCATTAATAATGTAGTTCCCTCATAATTATAGAAACAATGGTCAACAGCTCATGGATAATGTACAATTGAGTGCGCAAAAGTGGATTGACGTGTTGCGCCCGATGCGGGCTTCCTTGGGATCCACTTCTTCTTTTTGACAAGGCAGCTGGTGAATAATACAATCAATATAATACTGAAAGCCATCACAAAAAAAAAGAAGAGACCAATAATCATATATAATCCTGAAATGATCGCCAGAATGGAAATCTCCCTAAGGAGACACCAAGAAATTGATAGGGGTTTTATCCCTTCCTAACTTTGTCTACAACTTAAACAAGTATTGACAGTACTTGGACTTCAGGTTCATCATCCAGGCTCTGTTGTAGCATACCAATCCAATAAAACCATTTCTGTAGGTATTCTGGTAAACTGAGGACACAAATGTGATGTCCAAACACAGAGATATCACTGGCACACCAGAGTAAAGTATGTGCAAGAAAGCCCAAAAGCAATCATTTAGGCTGGAGTCACACCTATGCATTTTTAGTGCTTTTTGCATTTTGCAGATTTGCACTACAGTCCATTCAACATGGTTTCCAATGGAACACGTTCTGTAGTGCAAATCTGCAAAATGCAAAAAGTACTAAAAATGCATAGGTGTGAATCTAGCCTTAATATACAGAATCCACTGTCAATGCAAAGGCAAAATATATATAAAACACCAGCGTTTACACAGACTCTGGAGACCCTCTAATGTTTGAAGAGGTGGTTTAGGGTGCATTAGCATGGCATGAAACCTACCTATATAGGTATATGGTGTCTGGAACTTAAGGGTTTGTCATTGGTCTGCCTATTTAAACCTTGTGTGCACTGTTGTTGTCATTGCCTGCACAAGGAAAGAGTCATCAGTGGCCCCCGAAATGTTGCTTTGTTCTATGGTGATGAATAAATGTCTTGCTTATACTTCACTCTAATAGGCTTTGCATTTGACAGCGCCATCCGTCACGTTACTGCAGCACCCAGGAAATGTAGGTTTAGGATGTAAGGAGCATGCTGGATTACACAATTATACACAAAACTTGATGTGTTGCGGGGAGAGAAATTTTCAAACATGCCCAATGCTTTTAACTGTTTGCAACAACATGTACTTTGTCCCATAGGGGATAGAAATGTAAAATAAAAATTCTATGTTAGATCTTCTTTAACACATTTGTGAGAAAGGTAAACTTTAATTCTAAGGTGTTGTTTGATAGCTATGTTTTCTCCACTAAGTTTAATAAAGGTAACACTGATAGAACATCCACCAGGTACAGTACATTGTCATTTCACAGGACTTGCTGACATTTATTACACAGAAGCACATTGCATACCCCAGTTGACCTTTGATGAAGAGTAGTTCTACGGTGCTGCTGCAGGTGGCAGTACTGGTACACATAGTGATATAGGCAAATTACAGGAAAAAGAACTACAAATAATACTTTACAAAATAGATTAGCTATACTTTTTAATTAACACTTCATTTTTTGAAATAATGGTATAACAGACACTAATTACATCAAGTATAAGCTAAATTTTAGAACTGCTTTGTAATATATTAGTGCAATTTATTTTTTCTGAATAGGAAGAACATTTCTAGTGAAGTACATATTGACTATTTATATATGACAAACTAAGTATAAATGATATCAGTTTTTTTTTAACGTAGTTAAGTGCTTTTTATAAGTGAGACATTGATGCAAAGCCTACAAAAAAGCTCAGACACATTACAGTATAACAGAGAATGAGATTATAACAGAGTATTTTTTTTAATGCATCTACAGTATCTTTACTGGATAAGTACTTCCACAAGAACAAACAAGTGGCCAGAGGGATTTTTAAAATGATTGCCTATTAGTCCTCATGCACACGGACATTTTTACAGCTGCTTTTTTGAGCTTTTTTTGCAGCTTAAAAAGGCCTGTCTATGTTAGTCTATGACTTCATGCCCACCTAGGCGTTTTTGAGCTGCAAGTGGCATAGACGTTTTTAAGCTGTAAAAAAAACCCAGGACCAGTGGGTTCTGAGAGACGTTTTTCAGCTGTAAAAACGCTCTAACGCTCAAAAATGCTCAAAAACGCTCAAAAACGTCATTCACCAACGTTTTTTAACGTTTTTGATCCATTGAAAAAAAAAAAAAAAAATTGAGAAAAAAAAAAAAAAAACGCTCAAAAACGCTAACGCGGAAAAACGCTCAAAAACGCTATTGCAAAAACGCTGAAAAAAGTTTAAAAAAATCACTGCAAAGATACTGGCGTTTTCATAACGTTATTTTAACAGCCTGTGTGCATGAGGGCTTAAATGTTTTAGTCTGCTTATAGAAACCCATGTTTGACTCATGCAGGGATTATGGCAAGGAGATCCTGCTTTTGTAGCCTCCTTTCCTTTTCCCCTTCATCCTTGGTTCATAGTAGACGTGGTGCAAATTCACAGCGAATTCACTGCGGACTCCGCATCGCAACAACTTTGCAGCCTGTACATGCAAACCAATTGCAGAGTGTATTTTAAGTTAACGACGCCCCGCAATCGGTTTGCAAAATGCAGTGTAATTCTGGTGCGGACAAAAAAAGGGTCCTGCACGAGTTTGGTGTGAATTTAGCCATATAGATCCATGACTCAAAGCGCACCCCAGAGACACTGCATGTAATTTGCACAGGAATGTGCTGCGATTCCTGTGAGAATTACATGCAGTGTCCCTCACCGATCACTCTTGTTTGTTTAACCACTTCAATACAGTGAACTTCCCCCTTCCCGTTCAGGACAATTTTCAGCTTTCAGCGCTGTCACACTATGTGTTATATATTAGTGTGTTATACTGCTCTCCATCCAGTAGGGGGAAGCATTGTAAATATGTTCACTTGTGTATATTTCTGGTAGAGCTATATATTTCTTTAGCATCTATTGTTCCTGTATTCCTGTGTGTGATTAAAGTGGATGTAAACCCCCCAATTTTTTTTTTTTTTTTTTTGATGTCATAATGTGGAGAATAAGATTTCCTATCATTTGAGCCCAGTCTTGCCACACAGAGTTAATCCAGCTCTGAGCAATCCTCTTTTATTGTTCAGTGAGATAAATCTTGACAAACAGAGAAAAACTTTGTCAAATCCTCCCCCTTGCTGTGAGTGACAGGAGATTTACATATCTCGTGCACTAGCCCAAGACATTAATTCCCACCCCCACTCCTTTCTTCAGCAGCTCTGCAAGGATTGGCTGTTCCATACCTCAGCATGATTTGGCATGCTGAAGTCATGTGGTTACTTTCCTGTCTTTTCACTGGATGTTAGAGATCATAGCAGAAGTTCAGTGTAAGAAATACACAGGAGAAAATGCATATTGACAAGGGGAGTGTAGAGGTGGGCGGGGAGTCTACTGACATCACGACTCCACCCACGAGCTCCAGACAACAGACCCACCCACAGAATATGCAGTTTTTCGGGTCTAATAACAGAGGGGAGACATTTGACAGGTAAAGATACATGCAGGAGGCGTGTATATCCTCATAGATAACCCCTATGGCAGTAGTAGAAAGGATGACATTGGGTTTACATCCACTTTAAATAACGAAGTCCTGTGAATGCCTGTCTATGTCTATGCTTCAAATTCATTTTAAATACACAAAATTTGAGGCGCTTCCATTTTAACAGACGAAACCAACAACAGGGTGAGAGCATTGCATCATATATTGCAGAACTGCGCATGCTATCCGAAGATTGCAATTTTGATGCAAGTTTAGAATCCTTGCTAAGGGACAGGCTAGTGTGTGGAGTACAACATGAAGCACTGCAGAGGAGACTTCTAGCCAAACAGAACTTTTATTACTGCACAAGAGGAAGCGCTTGCATATGAGGCTGCATACCTTCAGTCAAAAGAAATTCAATCTTCCTCCAGCAAAGTTAATTCACCGGATATAAATCAAGTGGCAAAGGTAAATGTTAAATCAAAGGACTTTGCACCGCACACTGATGTCGTAGTTCCATTTACAGGGAAGCGTTACAGCTGAAGCTTATAAATGCAGTTTGTCACACATGCAAACGTAGAGGTCACATACAAACAGTCTGTCAGACTAAAGATCAGTCTACAAATGTGAATACAATACCAACAGCAGCACACTCCATTAATGCGCCAATTGTTTTTCCGAAAGATAAAACCTCTTCAGGTGTTTATACAAATGACTATGTGTATAAAGTGGAAAACTCTTCATCAGGACTGATTTACCCCAAGATTGTGTTAGAAGATGTTCCATGCACAATGGAAGTAGATTCAGGGTGTGCATATTCCTTGATTTCAGAATAAATGCTACCACATTATGGCCTCACAATGCTCCTTCAATAGTACCCTGTGATATCCAGTTGATAGACTACAGCAAACAAGTTGTGGAAGTTGAGGGTGCTTGCTTTGTCCCAGTGAAATATGGAAATTTCAGAGGGTGCTTACGCTTAATAATTACTAAGGGACAAAGAGAAAGTTTGCTGGGTAGAGAGTGGTTTGAACCCCTTGGAATTTCATTATCGGGAGTTCATAACCTCCAGTTACTCTATAGAATGTGATAGAAGACTTTAGTGCAGTTTTTGAAGAAGGCCTTGACATGTATAAAGGCCCTCCTGTTTCTTTCAAATTAAACCCTACAGTAACCCCAATTCGTTTGAAACTGCGCAAAGTTACATTAGCTCTCAGACCAAAAATGTATGCTGAGATTACATGTTTTGTGTAGCAAGGTATACTTAAACCTGTAACACACCCTAAGTGGTGTACCCCAATAGTTCCAGTATTGAAGCCACATGGTGACGTTAGAATTTGTGCTGACTATAAATGCACAATCAACAAAGCACTGCAGGAACATGCCTATTAAATTCAAGCTGTACATGAAATTCTGACTATGTTAGCAAAAGGGAAGGTATTTGCCAAACTGGATATTGCACAAGGTTACCAACAATTACCTGTGGATGACAACGCTGCGGATGCACAAACAATAACACACAAGGAGCTTTCCTAGCAAAATGTTTGTAGTTTGGCATTTCCACTGCTCCCGGATTATTCCAGAAATGAATAGAGGACCTCTTATCTGGACTTCCAGGTGTAGTACCTTATTTTGATGATGTTCTTATTGGAGCGGAGTCTTTGGCTTTACAACTACAACTTGTTTTGAAACTTTTTCTTGATGCTGGTCTCAAACTTAAAAAAGAAAAGTGTGTTTTGGGGGTAAACAGAGTGGATTTCCTTGGATACAGAATTGATGAACATGGAATTTATCCAACTGATTCTAAGGTTGAAGCTATCCATAAAGCTCCTGTCCCAGCAAACAAACAAGAGCTGCAAGCTTTCCTAGGGTTACTTAATTTTTACAATTCTTTTCTGCCTGACAAAGCAACTGTTGCTGAACCCCTGCATCGTTTACTAGATAAAGATGTTCCATGGAAGTGGATTGACATGCATTTTACAGCTTTAAATGCTGCAAAAAAGCTGTTATCTTCTGACAGTGTACTTGTACACTATGATTTACAAAAAACACTCACTCTTACCTGTGTTAATTCTCCATATGGCATTGGAGCTGTTTTGAGTCATGCTTTGGAAACTGGTGTTGAGGCTCCTATTGCATTCTATTCAAGGACCTTGTCTACGACAGAAAGGAATTATGCTCAAATTGACAAGGATGCTTTAGCTATTGTGTCCGGGGTAAAAAAGTTTAATGGCTATTCGTATGGGAGGAGGTTTACCATTGTAACAGACCATAAGCCTTTGCTGGGTCTGTTCACCATGAGTATTCCCACTCCTCAAATTCTTTCCCCACGAATGCTCAGCTGGTCACTCACGCTGAATGCCTATGACTGTGATTTTGAATATAGTCCTGGCAAGAATATCACTCATGCAGATGGGTTAAGCCGGTTGCCTTTGTTTTCTCCTGATTTCCTTGTCCCTTCTGTGCCTGAGGTTCTCATGTTGGAATCCATTCCAAGCCCTCCGTTACATGCTAGAGACATTGCTGGTATGACTGCTAAAGATCCCGCGCTGGCCCGTGTGCTCAACAGGGTGTGGAGGTGATGGCCCAAATCAAAAGTTGAAGAGAAGTTCAAACCATTTTTAGTGCACAAACATGAACTGTCTGCCTATAAGGTTCCATGCACACTGGACTTAAAAAACATCGATTCTACAGGCGTTTGACGTTTTTTTCACCTGCCTCTAGAAACACTTCTATTGTGTTCTATATGTCTTTGCACATTATGACTTCTACAGGTGTTTTCTGTCAGGAGCATTCAGAGGCAGGAAAAAACCCTTCTCTAACGTGTTTTCTGGAGAAGTTTAGGAGCTGTAAAAACATCAGTCTCTCCTAAACTCCTCTTATCTCTTCTGAAAGTTTCAAAGTTTTTTTAGTAAAAAAAAAAAAAAAAGGTGTGTTGTCACTGTACATCATTTCCTGGCTTTTGCAGAGGGGTATGTAGTGCAAAAAACACCTATAAACTAGATGCTCTTAAACTCTCATAGACTCGCCTAAACTTTGTACAATATGCTTTCAATTTGTGTCTTTTATGCCACGTTTTTAAGAGAAAAACATTGATGTTTTTTCTGCTCCTAGTGTGCATGGAGCCTAAAGGTTGCCTATTATAGGGAAACAGAGTGGTAATTCCAAAGGCAGGACAAGCTCAAGTACTGCATGCTCTCCACAAAAGACATCCTGGAATAGTCAGCATGAAAGCGTTAGCCAGAAATTATGTTTGATGGCCTAAAATGGATGAAGTGATTGAGAAGTGGGTACAGAACTGTGTACCATGTCTGTTATAAACCAGATGTGACCAGAACTGTGTGACTGCGGCAGAGTGAACCAGACATAAACGGCTGAAAGTAAATAAGTTTATTAAAGTAAATGCATATAAACGTGAACACACCACCAAAACAGAGTGAACAAACTGAACAACCAAACAGTGATAATAACCAACCAGTATATATATAGCAAAAGGGAGTACCAGAATCCTAGTCAAGCCAGGCCAGGGTCATAAACAGGAGATCAGCAGATGGGGGGCCAGGAGTAAACAGACAGGGGACAAGATGGAAGGATTTAGGTTGCAGGGCAAGGATCCAGGGATACAGGAACAGAAACAAACAGGTTCAGGATTCAGGATACAGGAATCAGGGTTCAGGTCCAGGATCAGGATCAGGCTCACAGATAAACAGGCTGCAGGTCAGGGCACAAGGACAATACCAGGGCAAGGTGTGCGTGTGCTTGCCGGGTATTTACACTATAGCTGCTATCAAAGTCAGGTGATGCCTAATTGCAGAAGGTAATGCCTCCTCCACACTGCCAGGATCCATCCGCTGGTGGACGCCAGTAATGCGGCCCAAAGATGACATAATACCAGCAGGACAAATCTCTGACAGTTACAAACTGCCAGGAGACACCTGCTGGTGGACCTCAGTACTGCACGCCAAATGATAGATATTACCAGCGGAGGAAACCTTTCCTGACAGTACCCCCCCCTCAAAGGAGCGAGGAAAAGTCCATGGCGTCTAGCCGGGCAGTGGGCAAAGTCACATCAGGTTGGGCAATAAGTACGTCAAGCTGGGCAGCAGGGACAGACACATCAAGCGGGACAGAAGGCACAGGCACATCAAGCTGGGCAGCAGGCATGGACACATCAAGCTGGGCAGCAGACACGGGCACATCAAGCTGGGCAGCAGACACAGGCACATCAAGCTGGGCAGCAGACACGGGCACATCAAGCTGGGCAGCAGGCACGGGCACATCAAGCTGGGCAGCAGGCATGGGCACATCAAGCTGGGCAGCAGGCACAGGCAATTCAAGCTGGGCAACAGGCACTTCAAGCTGGGCAACAGGCATGGGCACTGCAAGCTGGGCAACAAGCACAGGCACTTCAAGCTGGGCAGCAAGCACGGGTACATCAAGATGGGTAGCAGACAGTGGCACATCAGGCTGGGCAGCAGACAGTGGCACATCAGGCTGGGCAGCAGACAGTGGCACATCAGGGTGGGCAGCAGACAGAGGCTCATCACGCTAGGCAGCAGACAGAGGCTCATCACGCTGGGCAGCAGACAGAGGCTCATCACGCTGGGCAGCAGACAGAGGCTCATCAGACTGGGCAGCAGACAGAAACACATCAGGCTGGGCAGCAGGCTCGGCAGGCCGGGAAATGGGCAACACACCCTCAGACCGGGAAACAGACACTGGGACTTCAAGCTGGAACGCTGGCTCTGGTTCTTCAGGCTGGAAAGCTGGCTCTGGCTCTTCAGGCTGGAACGCTGGCTCTGGCTCTTCAGGCTGGAACGCTGGCTCTGGCTCTTCAGGCTGGAACGCTGGCTCTGGCTCTTCAGGCTGGAACGCTGGCTCTGGCTCTTCAGGCTGGAACGCTGGCACCTCCGGCTGGAACTCTGGCACCTCCGGCTGGAACTCTGGCACCTTCGGCTGGAACTCTGGCACCTCCGGCTGGAACTCTGGCACCTCCGGCTGGAACTCTGGCACCTCCGGCTGAAACTCTGGCACTTCGGACTGGGATAAACATGGAACGCTGGCTCTGGCTCCTCAGACTGGAACGCTGGCTCTTCATGCTGGAACGCTGGCTCTGGCTCTTCAGGCTGGAACGCTGGCTCTGGCTCTTCAGGCTGGAACGCTGGCTCTGGCTCTTCAGGCTGGAACGTTGGCTCTGGCTCTTCAGGCAGGAACGCTGACTCTGGCTCTTCAGGCAGGAACGCTGGCTTTTCAGGCTGGAACACTGGCACCTCCGGCTGGAACACTGGCACACTGGCACCTCCGGCTGGAACTCTGGCACCTCCAGCTGGAACTCTGGCACCTCCAGCTGGAACTCTGGCACCTCGGGCTGGAACTCTGGCACCTCGGGCTGGAACTCTGGCACCTCGGGCTGGAACTCTGGCACCTTGGGCTGGAACTCTGGCACTTCGGGCTGGGATACTGGCCCCGGAACTTCAAGCAGGAACAGATTGGTGGGTGTGGAGGCAGGTTGGGTTAATGGCAGGATCGTTTTGGTTGGGAAAAACTTTTGTTTTTTCTTTGGCTTAGCCACTGAGGCTTTATAGGTGACAGCAGGACTGTAGGTAAGTGGTGCAGCAGACTGGAAAGGAGGATTGGGATATGGCAGAGAAGAGGTAACAGTAGCTGGGGGAAGATCTTGTGAGTTTGTAGGCAGCGGGGAAGAGGCAGGTGGGTTGAATGCAGGATAGGTACAGGGAGCAGAGACCGGATATGAGTATTTGGTTGGGAGCAGTATATACTGGGCTGCAACTGAGGTTGACATGGCTGATGGGGAAACATACATTCATACATTTGGGTAGGCTGCTGTCTGATGACAGAGGTGGTTTGTTTGGCTGGGGCTGATTGCACCATGTCAGACCATGCCGAAAGTATAGGTTGTACAAACTGTAGTTTTAAATCTCCCTGTTTAACAAAAGACTGAGCAGACACAATGCACTCAGCAATCACCTGTGGGGAACAGGCTGAATAGTGCTCACAAAAATCGTCTGGATCATCTTCAAAAAGCCATACTAGGGATACAACCTGATTCAAATCAAAAGGAGGAGTGAAATCATCACGGCCCTCTGGAATACAGGGCAGGGCCAGCTCAGTACATAGATTGATCAAAGGCTACACCTCCCCAAACAATATATAACCCTGATCGACCAGGGAGTGAGCCAGATGGATAGCTTCAAACAACTGGTCACTAGACCATCCTTTCAAAGCCTGGTGGCAATAATCGCTACTTTCAGATGCCAGAGAAAAATAAATAACCTAATCAGCATTCATGTTTGCAACCAAACTGAATCAAAATGGTTCCCCTGTGCAGCCACTTCTGGTCAGGGATGGCCCTGGTATTCTATCATAAACCAGATGTGATCAGAACTGTGTGACCGCGACAGAGTGAACCAGACATAAACAGGTGAAAGTAAATAAGTTTATTAAAGTAAATGCATATAAATGTGAACACACCACCAATACAGAGTAAACAAACTGAACAACCAAACAGTGATAATAACCAACCAGTATATATATAGAAAAGGGGAGTACCAGAATTGTAGTCAAGCCAGGCCAGGGTCATAAAAAGGAGATCAGCAGATGGGGGGCTAGGAGTAAATAGACAGGGAACAAGATGGAAGGATTTAGGTTGCAGGGCAAGGATCCAGGGATACAGGAACATAAACAAACAGGTTCAGGGTTCAGGATACAGGATACAGGAATCAGGGATCAGGGTTCAGGTCCAGGTCCAGGATCAGGATCAGACTCACAGATAAACAGGCTGCAGGTAAGGGCACAAGGACAATACCAGGGCAAAGTGTGTATGCATTTATTTGGTATTTATACTATAGCTGCTATCAAAGTCAGGTGATGCTTAATTGCAGAAGGTAATGCCTGCTCCACACTGCCAGGATCCATCCGCTTGTGGACGTCAGTACTGCGGCACAAAGATGACATAATACCAGCAGGAAAAAGCTCTGACAGTTCCAAACCACTAGGAGACACCTGCTGGTGGACCTCAGTGTTGCACGCCAAATGATAGATATTACCAGCGGAGGGAATCTTTCCTGACAATGTCACTCCACCCATCATGTTCCACGTAAAGCCTCAGTACATCCCTGGGAAGTGACTAAGTCACCTTGGTCACAGTTGAATATAGATTTTGCGGGGCCTTTTCAAGGACAGATGCTTTTTTTAGTTGTTGATTACTTCTCAAAATGGCTGGACGTTGTATCAGTTACATCCCTTACCTCAGAATTCAAAACCTTTATGGCAAGCAATCTTATTCGACATGTTATGAGTGCACCATTCCACCCATCATTAAGAGGTCAAAATGGTGAAGAGAATTGTTCAAGGAGATTGTAATCAGAGACTTGCACATTTCCATCTGCAACAACATGTGACACCATGCTCAAGCACTGGTTGTAGCCCAGCAGGGCTCCTAATGAACCGTTGTCTAAAAACATGTTTGGGTCGTTTACACCCTGATCTGACATCGGAGTTACAAGAAAAGCAAGAACTGCATTTTAAAAAGGATGCTAATGTTTCTTTGAGAGTGTTTTAGCCTGACATTGCTGTCTATGTTAGAACCTATGCTGCTGTGCCTTGTAGGATACTGGAAAAAGTGCTTGTGGCTACAGGACCTTTGTCATACAAAGTACAAATTGCTGATGGCAGGATATTATGAAGGCACGTTGATCAAATCCGAGAAAGAAGTGGTGAAATTGTACCTGCTGCTGGTTCTAGTGGTACAAAGATTCCAGTGATGCCAGATCATGGTGAACCATTGGTTGATACAGGTGCTATTTCTCCAGGAAATGTTATTGCAGAGCCAGTTTCTTTCAGTCCTTCTGACACAGCACAAGAAGAAGAATAGCACCTAACTGAGGGTCCCAGGGAACTGTCTCAAACAGTGGTCCTTAGGCATCCAAGGAGAAATATTCACCCTCCCAGTTATCTCAAAGACTTTGAGGTCTGGGGGAAGGAGTATTAGTGTGTTATACTGCTCTCCATCCATTAGGTGGAGGCATTGTAAATATGTTCACTTGTGTATATTTCTGGTAGAGCTATGTATTTCTTTAGCATCTATGGTTCCTATATTCCTATGTGTGATTAAGAAAAGAAGTCATGTGAATGCCTGTCTATGTCTATGCTTCAAATTCATTTTAAATACACAAAACTTTGAATGACAATTGCAATGCCATGCAACACTGTACCCAAACTACATTTTTATCATTTTCATCCCACAAATAGAGCTTTTGGTGGTATTTGATCACCGCTGAGTTTTTTATTTTTTGCTAAACAAACCAAAAAAGACTGAAATTTTTGAAAAAAAAAGTTTTTCTTTGTTTCTATTATAGAATTTAGTTTTTTCTTTCACTGACAGGTACTGATAAGGCTGCACTGACAAGCGCTAATGAGGGTTAAGTGTGTCCTAGGGAGGTGCTTTCTAACTGGGGGGGGGTGGACTGACTGGGAGTACAGCGAGATCGCTGTTCCTGATCACTAGGAACAGACGATTTCTCTCTACTCCCCTGTCAGAACAGTGATCCACCTTGTTTACATAGGCAGATCCCCGTTCTGCCTCTCTGTGGAGCAATCGCGGGTGGCTGACTGATATTGCAGCTGCCGGCCATGACCATTGGCTCCAGCACCGTGGGCACGCCCGCTGTATATATTACACTGGTACAGCGATTTTCACAATAGGGCCACCCTGCTGCAGTATATCTGTATATCGTTAAGTGGTTAAAGTATAACTAAAGGCGAAACTTTTTTTTACGTTTTGGATAGAGTGGAGAGGGATTAGAACACCTGTCATTTTTATCACTGTCTGTGTCCTCCTTATGGAGATTCACCCTCTTGATTTGTCCTGTTTGCATTTATCATTGAAAGTGAAAGTAAAAGAGAATCAACATTTTTGAGTTGTCCCCAGAATAGTAATAGAGGGGGAAATCTTCCAAAGGGGACACTAGTTCTGGTGATCTGGGGGTCCCCAAGAAATGCTCTTAACCACTTGCCTACTGGGCACTTTCACCCCCTTCCTGCCCAGGCCAATTTTCAGCTTTCAGCGCTCTCACACTTTGAATGACAATTGCGTGGTCATGCAACACTGTACCCAAATTACATTTTTATCATTTTTTCACACAAATAGAGCTTTCTTTTGGTGGTATTTAATCACTGCTGTTTTTTTTTAATTTTTTACAAAAAAAAAAAAAAAAAAATGAAAAAAGACCAAAAATTTTGAGTAAATAAATTTTCTCCTTCACTGATGTGCACTGATGAGGCGGCACTAATGGGCACTTATAGGCTGCACTGGTGGGCACTGATGAGGTGGCACTTATGGGCACTGATCTGGCAGCACTGAAGGGGACTGATTAGGTGGCACTGATAAGGAGGCACTGATATGCAGCACTGATGAGCACAATATACTCTCTTATAAGAAGGAAGTATTAACAGCGCTAATACTGAGCTTTAACAGTGTAATATATAAACTCACAAGAGGGTGAGAGTAGACATGAGGTAGATGTTCATAAAACATATGAAAAATATATCTATAGGTATATAAAGAGTCCAATCCTATGTATGAGAACCCACAGTCCCAAATAGATAGTTCATAAAAAACACAGAGCAGTGCAAAAACACACTGATTATGTCAGCTGCATAGACTCAAAGGTAACATGAATAGTTCATTGCATGAAGAGGACAGTGATCATAATTAGAGAATATATTTCTTCTGGAGTGCAGCAACTAGACCATCACCACATCACCGTGTGAAAAACCCTTATGGATGTGAGCTTAGCAGAGGTAAGACAAAGACAAGCCTGTGAGCTCCTTTTCTCTCAAGGATCAGCTCCTCCACCTCCAGATTCCCTCAGTCCTCCTCAGTCAAGATCATGTATTAACATGTAGTAAAAATAGAAGGGGAGGCTCTCCATAGTGTAAAACAGTTTATTTATGACAAACCCACAGAGATTCCCCCCTTAACTGCTTCAGATCCGGGCCATTGTAAAATTACGTCAACAGCGCGGATCTGAAAAACCGGGACGACGTCCATTGACGTCGTCCCCTTTCCTCATTCCCAGCGCGCTCTCGCGAGCGCGCCTCGGGGAAAATCTGTGTTGGCCGTGTCCCTTGGACACAGCCAATCACAGATCGCTGTAAACGGCCAATCACAGCGGCCGTTTACAGCGCGATCGCCGCCTCCAATGAGAGATGATCTAAAAGGTAAACAATTGAGATCATCTCTCATTGCCGGCTCTCTCTCTCCTCACACAGAGAGAGCGTGTGAGGAGAGAGAGATTCTGTGAGTAGTAAAACTACTAGTGTGCCCAAAAAGTGCCCAACAGTGCCCACAGTGACACCAATATAGTGCCATCTGTGCCCACCTGTGCACATCAGTGCCCACTTGTGCCATCAGTGCATCATCAGTGCCCATCTGTGCCCGTCTGTGCCCATCTGTGCCCGTCTGTGCCCATCAGTGCCCATCTGTGCCCATCAGTGCCCATCAGTGCCCGCCTGTGCAGTGCGCATCTGTGCAATCAGTGCGCATCTGTGCAATCAGTGCGCATCTGTGCCAACTCATCAGTGCCCATCTGTGCCATCTCCTCAGTGCCCATCTGTGCCATCTCTTCAGTGCCCATCTGTGCCACCTCATCAGTGCCCATCTGTACCAATCAGTGCCCATCTGTCGCTTCAGTGCACATCTGTGCTGCCTTATCAGTGCCCATCTGTGCTGCCTTATCAGTGCCCATCTGTGCCGCTTCATCAGTGCCCATCTGTGCCGCTTCATCAGTGCCCATCTGTGCCACCTCACCTGTGCCACATCAGTGCATATCTGTGCCCACCTGTGCCGCCTCATTAGTGTAAATCTGTGCACATCTGTGCTGCTTCCTCAGTGCTCATCTGCTGCCTCAGTGCACATCTGTGCCATCAATTAGTGCCACCTCATCAGTGCAGGCTTAGCACACAGCTGTGCAATCTCATAAACCACCAGCAGCCATGTCCAAAAAAAGCTTTTCCGCCGAGGAGGCATACCAAATTCTTTCTACGGCCGACGAGAGCAACGCGGAGCTCTATTTTTCAGATTCCCTCTCCAATTCAGATTCCCTCTCCAATTCGGATTCTGACGTAAATTACGAGCCAGTCCTCAGTAGTGAAACACTTACAGACTCGGAGGAAGAAACTCGGCCCGCCAAACGAAGGCGTTCTAGTGAGGAGGCAGTGGCATCCGCCAGCACCGCAGTGGCATCCGCCAGCACCGCAGTGGCATCCGCCAGCATCGCAGTGGCATCCACTAGCACTGCAGTGCCATCCACTAGCACCGCAGTGCCTCGGCAAGAAAGGCCAAGTACCAGTGGGGTGTCACCCCAGCCCCAAAGGGTTAGGTCCCATGCCAGCCTTCCCTTTGCACTTCAGAACCCCTTGTGGCTTCCTCCCAATTCAGGAGAAGCTAGCGTTCCCCCTTTCACGGTCCAGCCAGGAGTCCAGGTGGATACAGGGAATTTCACCCCAATTAATTTTTTTAATTTAATTTTTACGGAGGACATGTTGGCGTCAATTGTGGCCCAGTCCAACCTGTATGCACAGCAATTTATTTTGCAAAATCCCACATCATATTATGCCCGTCCCTATGAGTGGAGAGACCTGACAGTGGAGGAGTTCAAGGTTTGTTTGGGCCTCACATTGAATATGGGGCTCACTCAAAAAAACGAATTCCGTTCCTATTGGTCAACCCACCCCCTCCACCACATGCCACTCTTCTCCGCGGTAATGCCCAGAACCAGGTATCTGATGATAATGAGGTTCCTACATTTCAGCGACAATACCCAGTGCCCTCCCCGAACTGATCCAAATTTTGACAGGCTTTACAAAATTCGCCCAATATTAAATTATTTTTCCGAAGTATTCCCCCAGCTGTTCACCCCGGACCAACAAATATGTGTAGATGAGTCCCTTGTGAAATTTAGCGGCAGGCTTAAAATTAAGCAATATATCCCCAGCAAAAGGGCCCGCTATGGGGTGAAGGTGTACAAACTATGTGACCGAGCCACAGGGTACACATATTCCTTCAGGGTGTACGAAGGGAAGGACACCCAGCTGCAGCCTCCTAATTGCCCGGACTACTTGGGAACCAGCGGGAAAGTTGTTTGGGACCTCATATACCCCCTACTCGACAAAGGATACCACCTGTATGTAGATAACTTCTACACTTCTCTGCCCCTGTTCCACAACCTTCATCAGAAGAAGACGCCAGCATGTGGCACCGTGAAAAAAAATCGGAAGGGCTTTCCTCAAAGTCTTGTTAATAAGAAGTTGAGAAAAGGAGAAACGGCATGTCTGCGTAACAAAGAGATTCTGGCAGTGAAGTGGAGGGACAGAAGGGATGTGTATATGTTGTCTTCCATCCACAACAACACCTATGTGGAAATCCCCAGAAGGAATGGCCCCATCCAGAAACCCACATGCATCCATCAATACAATTTGTTTATGGGGGGAGTCGACTTTAACGATCAAATGTTGGAACCATATCTTGCCTCAAGAAGGACATACCACTGGTACAAAAAAGTAGCGATTTATTTTTTTCAATTGGCCATATACAACTCCTATATCATTTACCGCAAATCCACCCAAAACCCCCAACGCTTCCTTGGCTACCTGGAGGAAATTTACACTGCCCTTATATTCCCAAACGGCCCACCAGTAAACATCCGATCAGATGTTGTTAGTCGACTCTCCGAGCGCCACTTTCCAGATAAACTCCCTCCCAGACCAACAGGCCAAAGACGCCAAAAAAGATGTAAGGTGTGTACCAGAGCAGGAGTCAGAAGAGACACATCTTATTATTGTGCAGAATGTCCTTCCGAACCAGGCCTCTGTATAGGTGAATGCTTCCGCCGTTACCATACTTCACTAAATTATTAGTGAAGTATGGTAACCGTAATCCTCAGTTCCTGCCTTCACACCCCTTATGCCACTGCCTGCTCTGTAACTGACCCTGGCTTGTTATTTGACCACGCTTCTGCCTGCCGATTTTGTACATACCGCTGCCTCATCTGGAACTGACCCTGGACTGTTTTTTCGACCATGCTTCTGCCTAACGATTCTGTACATACCTCTGCCTGATATGGAACTGACCCTGGACTGTTATTCGACCATGCTTCTGCCTAACGATTCTGTACATACCTTTGCCTGATCTGGAACTGACCTTGGACTGTTTGACCATGCTTCTTGCCTGCCTCTTGGACTGATCTTGTACCCTGCAACTGGACTAGTGGGATTCAACACAGGGGTCTCACATATGTGAGGGGCTCCAGAATAGTTTTTCTGGATGAAGAAAACAATTTTCTTTGTTTTCTCATTCCTAGATTAGGGTCTGGAGACTCGGAGGCTTCAAAGAGATTTGGGTGGGAGAAGCCTCTACCCCTGTCCCCATTCTGTCCTGAACGAGGCCCTACTTCTGCCTGCTGCCTGTAGGAGTTACTGCTGTCATGCCTCTGTTTGTCGCACTGACCACAGCACATGGACCTTGTTCCTGCCTACTACCAAGACCAATATTTTGGCACTGCTGACAATCTCTGCCTGCACTGACCCTGCACTGCACTGACCTATGGACCAATGACCTATCCCTGCCTGCTGCCTGTACTGACTATGGACAGTATTTCTGCCTGCTGCCTGAAAAATTGTGTTCGCTGTTGCTGACCAAGTCCCTGCCTGCTGCCTGGACCAGTGCTATCCTCCTGGGGACAACTATACTACTAAAACCACAGGTAATCTTTTGTTTCTCTTTGCTCAGCATAATGTATTTTGGGGTGTAATTCTTGGTATATGCATGCTATGTGTCCCTGGAACACCTGATGGTGTTCCTTGCATGTTGGATCTCTGTATGTGGCCAGGCTGTGTAAAGGTCTCACACATGTGGTATTGCCATACTCAGAAGGAGTGCCACAATGTATTTTGGGGTGTCATTTTTGCTATGTAAATGCTATGTGTTGGAAATATCCTATAAACGGACAACTTTGTGTAAAAAAAAATGGGTTTTCATTTTTTTTCCACATATTCCAAAAACTTCTGGAAAAAAATGAACCATTTAAAAGACTCATTATGCCTCATAGATTATATGTTGGGGTGTTAGCTTTCCAAAATGGGGTCATTTTGTGGGCGTTTCCATTGTCCTGGTGCTCCAGGGCCTTCAAAAGTGTAATAGGTGGGTGAGAAATGAGATGTGTAATTTATGCTCCTAGAACACCTGAAGGTGCTACTTCAATGTTAGGCCTCTGTATGTGGTCAGGCTGTGTAAAAGTCTCACACATGTGGTATCGTTTTACTCAGGAGGAGTAGCAGAATGTATTTCGGGGTGTTATTTTTGCTATGTAAATGCTATGTGTTGGAAATATCTTATAAACGGACAACTTTGTGTAAAAAAAAATGCATTTTCATTTTTTTCCACATTTTCCAAAAACTTCTGGAAAAAAATGAACCGTTCAAAAGACTCATTATGCCTCATAGATTATACGTTGGGGTGTTAGCTTTCCAAAATGGGGTCATTTTGTGGGCGTTTACATTGTCCTGGTGCTCCAGGACCTTCAAAAGTGTAATAGGTGGGTGAGAATCGAGATGTGTAATTTATGCTCCTAGAACACCTGAAAGCGCTACTTCAATGTTAGGCCTCTGTATGTGGTCAGGCTGTGTAAAAGTCTCACACATGTGGTATCGTTTTACTCAGGAGGAGTAGCAGAATGTATTTCGGGGTGTTATTTTTGCTATGTAAATGCTATGTGTTGGAAATATCTTATAAACGGACAACTTTGTGTAAAAAAAAAATGCGTTTTCATTTTTTTCCACATTTTCCAAAAACTTCTGGAGAAAAATGAACCGTTCAAAAGACTCATTATGCCTCATAGATTATACGTTGGGGTGTTAGCTTTCCAAAATGGGGTCATTTTGTGGGCGTTTCCATTGTCCTGGTGCTCCAGGGCCTTCAAAAGTGTAATAGGTGGGTGAGAAATGAGATGTGTAATTTATGCTCCTAGAACACCTGAAGGTGCTACTTCAATGTTAGGCCTCTGTATGTGGTCAGGCTGTGTAAAAGTCTCACACATGTGGTATAGTTTTACTCAGGAGGAGTAGCAGAATGTATTTCGGGGTGTTATTTTTGCTATGTAAATGCTATGTGTTGGAAATATCTTATAAACGGACAACTTTGTGTAAAAAAAAATGCGTTTTCATATTTTTCCACATTTTCCAAAAACTTCTGGAAAAAAATGAACCGTTCAAAAGACTCACTATGCCTCATAGATTATACGTTGGGGTGTTAGCTTTCCAAAATGGGGTCATTTTGTGGGCGTTTCCATTGTCCTGGTGCTCCAGGGCCTTCAAAAGTGTAATAGGTGGGTGAGAAATGAGATGTGTAATTTATGCTCCTAGAACACCTGAAGGTGCTACTTCAATGTTAGGCCTCTGTATGTGGTCAGGCTGTGTAAAAGTCTCACACATGTGGTATCGTTTTACTCAGGAGGAGTAGCAGAATGTATTTCGGGGTGTTATTTTTGCTATGTAAATGCTATGTGTTGGAAATATCTTATAAACGGACAACTTTGTGTAAAAAAAAATGCGTTTTCATATTTTTCCACATTTTCCAAAAACTTCTGGAAAAAAATGAACCGTTCAAAAGACTCATTATGCCTCATAGATTATACGTTGGGGTGTTAGCTTTCCAAAATGGGGTCATTTTGTGGGCGTTTCCATTGTCCTGGTGCTCTAGGGCCTTCAAAATGTAATAGGTAGTCAACAAGTTAGATGGGTAATTTATGCTCCTTGAACACCTGATGATGCTCCCTGCATGTTGGGCCTCTGTATGTGGCCAGTTAGTGAAAAAGTCCCACACATGTGGTATTGTAATACTCAGGAGGAGTAGCCGAATGTATTTTGTGGTGTCATTTGTGGTATGCACATTCCATGTGAGAGAAATAAGCTATTACAATGACAATTTTCTGAAAAAAATATAAAAAATAAAAAAAAACCTTAATTTGCAAAGAATTGTGGGAAAAAATGACAACTTCAAATAACTCACCATGCCTCTTACTAAATACCCTGGAATGTCTACTTTCCAAAAAGGGGTCATTTGGGGGGCATTTGTACTTTCCTGGCTTGTTATGGTCTCAAGAAAGGAGATGGGCCTCAGTACATCAGGTGTGATCAGATGTGATCATTTTTTTATGATTTGTACCATAGCTTGTAGACTCTATAAATTTCACACAGACCACATAATATCCACTAATTTGGGTTATTTTTACCAAAGATATGTAGCAGTATAAATTGTGGCCAACATTTATGAATAAAAATTGCTAATTTGCAAAATTTTATCACAGAAACGAAGAAAAAAGCATTTTTTTTCTAAATTTTCGGTCTTTTTTCATTTATAGCGCAAAAATTAAAAGACCCAGAGGTGATCAAATACCACCAAATGAAAGCTCTATTTGTATGAAAAAAAGGACAAAAAAATAGTTTGGGTACAGTGTTGCATGACTGAGTAATTGTCATTCAAAGTGTGAGAGCACTGAAAGCTGAAAATTGGTCTGGGCAGGAGGGGGGTTTAAGTGCCCAGTAAGCAAGTAGTTAAGCAATTGCGCTTACATAATAGAAGTAAAAAAACAGCTTTGACTTGTACAGCATCAGCTCACCGCTGGTCGGAACTGAGAACGCCCGCCCACCTCGATGAGTCCCGGGATGACGCTGCTTGTCTCTAGCTGGTAGGTCGCGTGGTCATGCCCTGATGCGTTTCAGGGTTCCGTCTTCAGAGGGCATGGCCACGCAACACGACTCTACAGTTTAAATAGCATGGGAGGCGGGCTCCTGCAGCGTCATCACCACGGGAGCCAACGAGATAGTACCCACCCCCCTGTGTAGAGTGAACAGCTGGGATGCACCATCCCATCCATCTCCGGATGTCCACTCCCCATTAGCATCTTATTATGAGGCTAATCATTACCCATGCTTCAGAGAATTCACAGTATGTCATATAAGTAAACACAAAATACATAATGCATGCATAAAAGATCTAAAAACATTAGGCAATCATATAATCATAAAGCAATACTAACAATGGCCATAGAACTCTATAACCCAACTGTATCAACTGGAACATTATCCATAGAATCAAAGCACATCATTTTTTGTAAACATTTGGTTTAAAAACTCATATTTAAAAGCACTATAAAATTGGCCAGCATCCTGAACCATCTTCATAGAGAAACTTTTCGCATTCTTAAAGGCCCATGCTTATATGTAAACAATTGGTAAATGAAAAGCCTATAAACAGACCAAAATTAAACACTGGCACAAGAATGCCCTCATAATAGTAACCATAGAATAAAGACCTGCTAACAGTCCGCATGAACAGAAACTATCCACCGTCAATAACAATCATTCAATCAGGTTGGATTAACTTCTGAAATCACAAATTCGAGCGATGCATGCTTCATCCTTTACAAGACCGGCATATCATCCCAAAAATAAGTTATGTAGAATAAATATTGAAAAACCATATAAATCTTTCAGCATGCTGGAAAATCGATCATTTGGCTAATCATACACCAATTCAAGGGGTGTAAGTAAAATATTCATTCCAGAGCCGGGATACCAACCCCAGATATGAAATACAAGTCAAACGACATAAATTCTCATAAATCTTCCAGCATGCTGGTAATTAAGCATTAAAAAATAAAATACAATATAAAAACCAGATATAAAAACGACAAACTTCTCATAAATTTTCCAGCATGCTGGTAATCAAACATTTAAAAAATAAAAAAATAAAATAATATATAAAACCAAAATGTACCATAGGAACAAGAAATAGTGAATAATAAGAGCAAAATAATAAATACAAGCAGATTAATAATTGCTAATGAAGCAGTTTAGGTCAAGTTCAATATTCAGCCCATTGGGGCTAAGTGTGTTAGTCAAAAATATCCACAATGATTCACGCCTAGATATCTCCCTGACCATATTAGCTCCTCTCCAATTGGGGTGTACTTTGTCTATACCCCAAAATTTCAGGCCTTCTGGGTTCCTATTGTGCTTCTCCCTAAAATGTAGTGATACGTTGTGCTCTTTATATCCTATCAGGATGTTATATATATGCTCTGACACCCGTTTACCTAAAGTCCTTTTCGTACGGCCAATATACATCAAGCCGCACGGACATTCCAATGCGTATACTACATGTGTTGACATGCATGAAATGAATGATTTAATCTGAAATTCCTTTCCATTGGCCATTGAGGTAAAACGAGTTAATCCTCTCAGGTGCGTGGAAACTTGCTGACAAGATTTACACTTTCTGCACGCATAAAAACTGGCTCGGTCCCAGAACATTTTTGGTTTATTTGGGGGGTCAAGCACTTTTTTAACAACACAGTCACCAAAAGACGGAGCCTTTCTGTATATAAAAGGCGGGTTAGTCGGTAGGTGTTTACAAAGCACCCGGTCCATACTCAGTATACTCCAATGTTTTCTAATGATGGTCTCTATTTCTTGGTACTGTTCGTGGTACCGGCTTATGAACCCCCCATTCATGATTAGAGTCTTGTTGTTTTATTCTGGGAGCTAGACAGGCATCTTGTGAACTGAGGCCCACTTGTGTAATCAAATTTTCAAGAGATTTAGCCTTATACCCCTTTTCCACAAAGCGTTTTTAATTACTTCTGCCTGGGTTTCGTAGTCGCTATCCAGTGTACAATTACGGCGTATACGCGTGAATTGATCTTTTGGTATATTGCGCAACCATTGTGGGTGGTGGCTACTCTGCATAAGAATATAGCTGTTATGATCTGTACCCTTAAAAAACGCCTTGGTGTACAAATGATCTTCTCCCTTCTTTACGGTAACATCTAAATAATGTATTTCTTCCTGACTCCAATTAAATTCCAATTTGATATTGTTGGTGTTGCTGTTTAACCATTGGGAGAATTCAACAAGAGAGGCCTCAGTACCCTGCCATACCATGAACAGATCATCAATGTATTTTGTTGGTAAAAAAGTAATTCTCCTCTCCTGTTGTTATATATCCACCTATCCTCCCATTCACTCATGAAAAGATTTGCCAGGCTAGGTGCAAACTTTGCTCCCATTGCAACGCCTGTTTTTTGGCTATAAAAGTTGCCGGCATACCAGAAATAATTATGTGTAAGGCAGTAATCAAGGATCATACCCAAAAATTTCTTTTGAATACGGGGTAGGTCATCCCTCTTACTGAAAGCCCAGTTGAACGCCAAGAGGGCATCTTCATGTTGGATTATAGTATATAATGAGGACACATCGGCCGTCACAAGGAATAACTGTGCATTTCTCTCCTTGGTTTGTCCTCATGACCCTGGCTGGGCTGTAGTGTTCCTCCCATTCTGGAGGGTGCCACCATTGTTGTGGATAGTTGGGATAATGGGTTTGTCTCGAGTGGTCTCACCATGGGCGATTGCCCCGGCCATGACCTCTGGGATGTCCCCTCGTGCCCCTCCCTAAAAAACGAGTCGGAACAGGGGACAGAGCATTATATTCATTACCCCTATCTGTTTGTAATACGTCATATCTATTCTGATTATTAACATTATACATCTGACCACGATCCATAGCATCAGATGACTGTCTAGGACCCTGAGGAGCGCCATTTCTCCCTTTCGGCATAGATTTATTACCCCTCCCCCTTGAATTCTGGGGGGTACGCAGTTGTCTTCCATCCCTATTAGGCTTTAAGTTCTGTCTAGGTAATGTTCTTTCACGTGATTCCTCCCTCACCTGAGGTTTGATCAAGGGTAATGGTAAGATGCTATGCACCTGTTGTGAAGGGATATCCATGTTCTGCCATAGATAAATAGAATTATTTTTAAAATCATTCCTATCCCTCTTGAGTTTTTTAAGTTTCTTTTTCTGAGTATCCTTATCTATTTTTTCTAGCTTCTTCTTAATTTCATTATTATTTAATTTTATAGGGTCCAATCTACCTTGTAGGTCTGCTATCTTTTTTTCCAGCAGTGTCATCTTTTTCTTTTTACATTCCAATACTAACTACTGCAGTCTGAGACCAACCCCATTAAAGAAGTTTAACCATTCGGTTGTTGAATCTATATCGTCTAAACCGTCCTGCGAGCTAACTTCCCATCTCAGACTACGCATAATGATTTTCCCTTTCAGGTATTGCGCAAAAGCTTGCACATCCCACCATGTGCAGATCTGCTTTTCAAGTGCATTAACAAGAGAGTTGAGAATACCATTATAGCCTTTATTCACTTCCCCTTCATTCTCAGATGAGAAGAGCGCATCAAGATTATGAGATGATGATGATGAGCACTGATAGGCGGCACTGATAAGCACTGATAAGCGGCACTGATGGGCACTGATAGGGGGCACTGGTGGGCACTGATAGGGAGCACTGCTATGCACTGGTAGGCACTGGCAGGTGGCACTGATGGGCACTGCTTAGCAGCAGTGGGTGTCTGTGTGCGGAGCAGATGTCCCTCTGACAGAAGCCGGTAATCTGCTTTTTTTAAGAGCTTCTGTTTAGATCACGTGATCAGCCGAGCCTCCTTACTCTGTTCTACAATCAGCCAAGTCTCACTGATTCGCTAATCACAGAGCGTTCCCCACAGGGGGTACACAGGTCGTGCATGCTCGGGAGGATGTACATGGATGCCCTCCCGACTATTTAGGCCCACGCTGTAGCCGTCTTTCGGCTATAGCGTGGGTGCAAGGAGGTTAAGAATACATACTTGAAGCATTTTTTTAAAACCAGAGTTTAGTGTCACTTTAACTGCAGCAGAGAAAAATAAGATCTCTTCCCTTGCCAGACAGGGCTGTACTGTGTGATGGAGTTGTGTAAATCTCAAGACTGGATGGACAGAAATACAAATCCTCCAGCAGGTTAAATAGCTCTGATATTTCCAGATGTTCAGCCTCACCAGTGGTGGCTGGTGCTCAGTTTTCTTGGGGGGGGGGGGGGGGCGGCCTGCAGCCTCCCCAGCCAGCTAGCCACCCCCCCCAGCCAGCCAACCAACCCCCCCGGCGCTCGCTCGATTTCCGCCTCCCCCAATCGCTTGATCGCTGAATCGCTTGCCAGTTGCCTGCCAGGCCCCCCAGCCAGTCCCGCTGCATTGAAGGGGACTGATTAGGTGGCACTGATGAGGACGCACTGATATGCAGCACTGATGAGCACTGATAGGCGGCACTGATGGGCACTGATAGGTGGCACTGGTGGGCACTGATAGGCAGCACTGATATGCACTGGTGGGCACTGGCAGGTGGCACTGATGGGCACTGCTTAGCAGCAGTGAGTGTCTGTGTGCGGAGCAGGTGTCCCTCTGACAGAAGCTGGTAATCTGCTTTTTTTAAGAGCTTCTGTTTAGATCACGTGATCAGCTGAGTCTCCTTACTCCGTTCTACGATCAGCCAAGTCTCATTGACTCGCTAATCACAGAGCGTTTCGCGCACTCCCCACAGGGGGTGCACAGGTGGTGCATGCTTGGGAGGATGTACATGGACACCCTCCCGGCTATTTACGCCCACGCTGTAGCCGTCTTTCGGCTATAGCGTGGGTGCAAGGAGGTTAAGAATACATACTTGAATAATTTTTTTAAAACCAGAGTTTAGTGTCACTTTAACTGCAGCAGAGAAAAATAAGATCTCTTCCCTTGCCAGACAGGGCTGTACTGTGTGATGGAGTTGTGTAAATCTCAAGGCTGGATGATGAGATGTTCAGCCTCACCAGTGGTGGCTGGTGCTAAATTTTCTTGGGGGGCGGCCCGTAGCCTCCCCAGCCAGCCAGCCACCCCCCCAGCCAGCCAACCAACCCCGCCCCCCGGTGCTTGCTCGATTTCCGTTTTCCCCCTAATCGCTCGATCGCTGAATCGCTCGCCAGTCGCCTGCCAGGCTCCCAGCTAGTCCCGCCGCACTCACCCCATCCAGGTTGTGGCTTCCCCCAGGCTTTTCCTCCCGAGTCTTAGCGGTTGCTCCTCCTCCTAGCCAATCAGGACTTAGAATTTGCGGCCAATCGGTCCTAGGACTTCTGGCCAATTGGGTTTCAGGACCCAATTCCTGATTGGCCAGGAGGAGAAACAGGAAGACAGTAGTGAATATTAATTTGCTAATGTCACACAGCTGGGTGGGCTTCGGGCACAGTGCTCTGCACCCTGAGCCCACCCTTGTTTAAGCCGATTAGAGCCTCAGGCTCTAATCATGTGCTTCGGAAAAAAAAAAACCTCATTGGAAATCCATGCCTCCGGCACCCTGCATGTAGATTAGGGACTGGGCACATGGATTAGGGGGGTGGCGCCCCTGCGCCCTGCATGAGCGGTGCCACTGAGCCCCACAATGTTATAAATCAAAAGATAACACAAATGTCTGGAAAGGTTCTCATAACGCCAGGTCACGGTATGGCTCAGCCTTTCCCAAACATTTAACCTCAGAAAAACCCTTGAAATAATGTTTAGGTCCCAGGGAAACCCTGCTAAGATTGATCCATTGGGGTACTTTGGTACTGGTCAATGGTAAGAATGCACCTCTTTCAGCGGTAGTCTGAATGCCACCCTTGCCATAATGTCTCTGGCACCGTTAGATGGAAGGTCTGTTAGCCACAGCTCAGGGAACCCCCAGTTACCTTTAAAAGGCACCTTGGTTTGCCCTCTTTCCCCATTATTATTTGCTATGATTTTGGAACCTTTTCTCTGTAAAGTGAGGAAAAATAAGGAAATAGTCGGGGTCTGTATTGGCTCGGGGGAACATAAAACCTCAGACTTATTATTCTATCTTTCCAAACCCCATGAGTCCCTACCTGTCCTGAAGTCCAGAGGTATGGTACTTTATCTAATTTCAAGATAAATTTTGAGAAATCAGTGGTATTACCAAGCCATATGCCATTAGTAATGGCAACATCTCTGCAACATACCTATTCCTTTATCTGGAATGTAGACTCTTTATATTACTTAGGAGTACATATTACATCAGATATAAAATCTTTATATGAACTCAATTATGGCTCCTTACTGATAAGGATAATAGAGGATTTGCAGAGATGGAGAGGCCATTCTTTGACATGGTTAGGAAGAGTGAATGCGCTCCAAATGAATATAATACCCAAAATAATTTACGTCTTATATACTATTCCTATCCCACTTCCACTGATTTTTTTAAACAGATATGTAAAGATTTTATATCCTTTGTATGGAACAATAGAAGCCCTAGAATAGCTTATGATATTTTACATAGAAGTAAAGGGGAAGATGGAATTGGGCTTCCAGATATGGCCCTGTATTACAGGGCAATGTCTATAGTACGTATCTTAAATTGGTGCCACAATACTGCAAGTAAAGCATGGGTCTCGCTGGAGAAAATACTAGCAGGTAGAAATCTAGCAGGTGCACCATGGATTCCGGCTGCGTCTAGGGGCCTCTCAAGTTGGACATCCCCTCTAACATGGGGCTGTTTATCAGTGTGGGACAGAATGAATAAAACTGGCAAATATGCCCCTTGTGTATCTCCATTGGCCCCACTGGGGGGATACCCTTGGTTCCCCCCGGGAGAGGGGGTTGGAGTTTTAGGCCTGTGGGGATCAGATGGGAATACAACGTGTGCCAGGTATGCCCCACGGGGAACCTTCTCTCCTTTTATGGAGTTGGTGTCATCCCAGGGGAGCATACCTATGGCTAGGTGGAGATATTGTTTATTTTTTACAAAATTAGAACCCCGATTAATGCCCCGTACACACGGTCGGACTTTGTTCGGACATTCCGACAACAAAATCCTAGGATTTTTTCCGACGGATGTTGGCTCAAACTTGTTTTGTGTACACATGGTTGCACAAAGTTGTCGGAATTTCCGATTGCCAACAACGCGGTGACGTCAACCACTTCCGACGAGACTAGAAAAGGCAAGTTCAGAACCAAGCGCGGCACCCTTTGGGCTCCTTTTGCTAATCTCGTGTTAGTAAAAGTTTGGTGAGAGACGATTCGCGCTTTTTCAGACTCGTGGCTTTCAGATCGCTTTCTGCGTTTCAGTTTGTGCTTGTGGGTTTGTATCTGCTCTTCAGTGTGTGCAAGCAAGTTCCGCGTGACTTATAGTCATTGTGTTCTTGTTCATTCGTTACTGTTTTTCAGGTCGCTCTTCACAGGCCTTGCTGTTCTTCAGTGCGTTCTGTTACTTCGTTCTGAGCAGCCGACCGTTTTCTAGCCATGTTGCGTATACGTATTACTCGTAGAGTTCGTGCTGTGCAGGGGCTTGGTGTTGGGGTCCTGACCTTGACACAAGTCCAGTCCATGAACAGGGTGGGGAGGAGTTCATGGACCAAGAATTGGTTGCTTCAGCGTGACCAGTTCTCTCATATGCCTTTGCTCCGTGAGATCCGTGAGAATAATCCTGATGATTTTAGGAACTTTCTCAGGATGACGGACCCCGTATTTCACCGTTTGTTGGCTTCGCTGACCCCCTATATCAGCAGGCAGGATACCTGCATGAGGCAAGCCATCACTCCGGAGCAGAGGCTCGTCGCTACCCTGCGGTACTTGGCGACAGGGAGAAATCTGCAGGACTTGAAGTTCTCGACAGGCATCTCCCCCCAGGCTCTGAGAATCATTATCCCGGAGACCTGTTCTACCATCATCCAGGTCCTGCAGAAGGAGTATATGAAGGTAAGATTTTTATCCTTTAATATCACATTTTATTGTATTGAATGTTTGCTAATATATTGTATTTCTTTCCTCATTCCCTAATTACCATGATTGTAATATGCTGTGAATGTCCCCTTTGTCCTCATGCTTGCTGGATTTTTATGTAATTATTTTTTTAGTCCTTCATACAGATTAGCCTTCAATAACCTCCCCAGCATGCTCTCCTGCCCTATATTCACCTCATGTAGTCACTTAACAATGTATTTTGTCAGCTCCATAGTAGTGCTTTACCCCAAACACCCCCTAAAATGATTTTAAATGTGATTTGTGCTTTAAATTCAGGCAGAGTGCCAGAGGCTTTTTTTTTGTGGTGTCCCCAAATCATTTTTAGTAACCCTCCCTCCCCCCAACTGCTAAGTCAGCTGATCCCAATTCTCTATCTATCCTCAATCATCTATCTGCTGACTTTGCCAAACCCATACACACTATACCCATCTCTTTTGTGCTCAGATGTATGGATGAATTCCCCAAAACATGTAGTGCAAGGGCCTGCCTGTATACTTTCAAATGGTACTGTTTAAATTTTTTGTATCCTATTATTATCTTGACAAAATAGCAGAATGTCCAAATGTCCTCAAATGTGTACAGTGTGTATTTATATCTTTGTATTATGACACTTCTTACCTGTCCAGTGGGCTGCCAATAGTGTAACTAAGGAGGGGCTGTTCCAAGTAATACCCTGTATTTAGGCATTCATCTCTCAATGAAGTGGAGAGGGTTACCTGTCCAAGATTCCCCCCCCCACCCTATAATGTTAGAAATGGCCCATGAGGGGGGGGGGGGGGTTATGATAGATATACCTTATACTTTGGTGTTGTTAAATTCCCCTTAAAAAATGCTATCTGGAGGTTGGCCAAGAATGTCTGTGTCTAATCTGCTTGCCATTTTTATGTGCAAAAATACTAATTTTTTTTTGTTTTCCTCAACAGTTTCCTTCCACGCCACAGGAATGGCAGACTGTGGCCTCCCACTTTGCCCAGCGGTGGGACTTTCCTAACTGTGGAGGGGCAATTGATGGGAAACACGTCCACATCGTCCCACCACCCAACTCGGGGTCGTACTATTTCAACTATAAGGGGTTCAATAGTATAGTGATGTTGGCGGTGGTGTCGGCTAATTATGACTTCTTGTATGTGGACGTGGGGAAGAATGGCCGGATGTCCGATGGTGGAGTCATCGCCCAATTGGAGTTCTACAGGCGTCTCCAGAATGGCAGCTTGGACTTGCCACCTCCAGAGGACAATGTGGAAGGACTCCCATTCGTCTTCATTGCGGATGAAGCATTTGCGCTGGGGGACCATCTTATGCGGCCATTCCCGATGAGGAATAGAAATGTCCATTTATGATAAAACAGGCCTGTATAAAACCAGCAAGAAAGACAAAAAACTTGAACTTACAAAGTTCACATATGGTAAAACTTGAAGGCAATATCAGACATGAGTATTTTGGAACTGTGTTTGATATTGCGTTCAGATAGGGTGAAGTCACCCCTTGAAAAGCCAAATTTGGAAGATGCACACCAATTTACGAATGTCAACATGTGCTAGCTGCCATCACGGGGGATCAAGGGACGTGTTTTTGGGGAGCAACCCCTTCCTCACCGCTACTTTATTATTGAGGAAGGGGTTGCACCCCCAAAACCCGTCCATTGATCTCCCGTGATGGCAGATAGCACATGTTGGCACACTGTGTGCATCCTCAAAATTTGGCTTTTCAAAACATCGCTAAAAAATTTTTAAGATTGTAGCACACAAAAAAACAAAGTGATTTTGTGGGGTTTTAAATTCGCCCCAAAACATCAATGATGTTATTATTTTTTTGAATAACATCATTGATTTTTTTCTTGAGGTTTTCCAATTCTAAATTACACCCCATGATCTCCCTGATCAGGATCTGGGCACTTTCTGATGTGAAAGGATCTCGATCCACAACATCACGATCACCTAAAAAGAGACAAACCAAACAAAAACAGGTATCAAAAATCTGCCAGCATCCATCTCTTACCTGAGTCTGTGGTCGCAGACACTCACCTGTTGTGGTGCCAATTTCCACCACATCTTCTTCCTCCTCCTGCTCAGCTTGGGTTGGGGGTATTTCCCCTTCTTCCAGAGGTGGGGAGTCTGTGGTCTCCTCGGATGAGGGGTGTCCTCCGAGTCTTTTCTCCCCTATGTAAAACAAAAATGGTATAATTAGCACACAGATATTTGATGGCAGAACTATAAATAGGAAACATTGCTTGGAAGTGGGGTACAATTGTCTATTTGGGCAGAGTTCCAAGATGTAGCATTTTTATTGTCCTTTGTCAAGCTTCAATACTTTACCTGTCTTGTACAAGCTTCACAGATGGAGACCCCCCTATAGTATACACTGGAGCACCTGTGTGGCCCCCTAATAAAAAGGGTGTTCTTGTGTCCCACACTAGTGCTCCAGCGTCCAGATGTGAAAACAGCTGCTGAGTGTCCTCTCCTTACACAGAATTTAGTTTGCATTTCATTTTAGTAACAAACCAAGCTACACAACCAAATATTTTTCATACAAGTAGGCCCTAAAAAATGTAGGAAAATGCAAATGGCCTAAACAATGATGTTTTAGAGGCCGAAAGAAAAATGTTTGATACAAACGAATAATGGGCCCATGAACATTAAAGTTGCCATTTTAAACTGTACAACAATTAAGAAAAGCATATGGAGCAGCACGAACGTAATAAAGACAAAAAGAATAGGAACACAGCACAACTACTTACTTTTTTGCAGCACTCTCCGGATCTTTCGGTACTGCTCGGGCTCTCTTAATTTCAGGTCCGACCACCGCTTCCTGAGCTGATCTTTTGATCGTCGTACCCCGAAATTCCGGTGCAGACTTTTGACCACTTTCGCAATGATCTTGGCCTTTCTGATATTGGGGTTGGGGTAAGGCCCATACTTTCCATCACAGTCGGCCTTCTTCAGGATGTCGACCATCTCCAACATCTCCCCAAAGGACATATTTGTGGCCTTAAATCTTCTCCTTCGGGATCGGGACGTGTCCGGATCCGGGCTTTCCTCCTCCTCGTTCCTGTAATTAGCACGCACCTGCTGTGTATCCGCCATGTGCTCTTCCCCCACTGTGCAGAACGAAAAGGGGCGGGGAAAAGACTAGAAAGAACGTCAGGGGCGGGCGGAGTTACACGCATGCGCAGTGTGTATAAAGCGTACCACACGTGCGTATTACGTACGATCTGTGAGCGGAGGAAGGAGCATTGGAGGCGCCGATCGTAAGAACGAAGGTAAGAGACATACTTGTGCCTATACTGCTTCTACATTGAGGCCTATATTATAACAAGATTAGGAGAGTTTGGCCTGACAATAGGGTTTGTCTTGTGTTGTGTCTTGCAGTGAAAATGGATATCTTTCAAGATAGTGACTTCATGGCAATCTTCATTGACATGTTCAGGGAGCTGCCTTGTCTGTGGGAGATCAACCACCCACATTATAGGAACCAAACAAAGAGGAAGGCAGCGCTGGGTCAATTGTTGGATCCCCACGGCAGACATCACATATTTGAAGATCCTAATTGGTGGCCTGAGGAGCACATATGTAAGGGAGCGCCAGAAAGTCCAGGATTCGCAGAGATCCGGAGCAGCAGATGACATCTATGTCCCCAGGATGTGGTACTATGACAGGCTGCATTTTCTGGCAGGTCAGACTGAACCCAGGTCATCACTCTCCAGTCTTCCTTCCACGCTTCCTTCCCCTCCAGCTGAGGCTTCTGACGCCCAACCTGGGCCTTTCAGACAGCAACATGTGGAGGAGCCCAGCTTGAGCCAGGTATAGCATTCCTCTAAATATTTCTGCTTGTCCAATCAATGATGTTAACTAGATGTTAGTTTGCAGTACTAATTTATGATTGTGATTGATGATGCAAAAACTAAAACCATGTCCCTTTTTCATACACAGGGAAATCTCAGCCAGGAGGTGGCCGGGCCGAGCAGGCTGCCTGATCTGCAGGTGCCTCCCCTAAACCTGGAAAGAGAAAGTGGCAGGAAGAGGAGTGCCCTAGAGGAGGCTGCCATAGGCCTCTTTTGGAAGGCTACAGAGGCCCTGGGAGCACCACACACCATGGAGGATGACTTCGCTGCCATCATTGCCTGTAAAATGCAGAGGATGGAGGAGGGACAACTCATGTGTGAGTCCTTAATGTTGGAGGCTCTCAATAAGGGGTTGAGGGCCCAAATAACATCTGATACACACCTTTGTGACCTCACACATGGTCCTCCTCCTCCTCCTGCAGGTCCTCCTCCTCCTCCTCCTTCTCCTCCAGGTCCTACTAGTCCTCCTCCTTCTCCAGTTCCTACTCCTCCTGCCACATCTCCAACAGCAGAGCCACAGCGTGGAAGGAAGCGTGGAAGGAAGACCAGGAAGTGATGACCCTGGATCCAGTCTGGTCTGGCAAAAGATGCAGCCTCTTGTGGTACCACAGTCTGGGGACACAGATGTCATCTGCTGCTTTCCGGATCTCTGGGACTTCTGAACCAGACTGCACTTCCTTACATATGGACTCCTCAGGCCACCAATTTTGATGTTCAAGAATTGATGTCTGCCCTGGGGGTCAAAGGCTTCGCTAATGTCTGCTGTTTATCCAGCGTTGCCTCCCCCTTTGTTTGGTTCTGAGCCCTTAATAAAGGAATTTTGGTTTGAATTATACTTGCCTATGTGTGTTTTCCTTCAAAAAGGACAGTTTGTTTGTGAGGATTCAGGTACATTTCAAATATACAATGTGAAATTAACAAGGGACACCAACACCAAACAATCTCCTTGAGCTTCAATAATAAAAGATATCAATTCCTGTGTACAGAATGATCAGCGGGTGCCTGCAGACATCGGGTCTGTGGGCCCCGCTGATCAGCTCCCATTGTGTGGACTCATGCCAGATACCCAGAAGTGCAGGATCATGTACGAGGGCAAGTGGTTATAGAACCAATCCAGCTGAATGTGACTAACTACTACTAGATAGAAGGTAATACATGTTTTTCCTTTTTTTTTAATGTAATCAGGTCATTAGAGAACGAGCTAACATATTAAAAGAACAAGGAGTGGTGGAGGAACAGCCCAGCAGTGATGTATATTTCAGCAAAAGTAAGAAAAGAAGTGCATTTCTAGACATGCTTCTGAGTGCTACAGATGATTCTGGCAACAAACTGAGCTACAAAGACATTCGTGAAGAAGTTGATACTTTCATGTTTGAGGTAACTCTTCTAAACAAGGGATGTAAGTTAAATATGTATAAGTACCTCTGTTGGATAGCTCTTCCCCAAGTAAGGCCACATGCACACAGGACGTTTTTACAGCTGCTGTTAGGGGCATCTGATGGTTTTTTTTTTTTTTTTACTGCCTCCAAAAGCCCCTCCATGTTAGCCTATGTGTCCAGGCACACATAAACTTTCAGAGCTCTTTGGAGGCATAAGCGTTTAGGGACAGTAGAAAAAAACCCACAGCCTGTGCGTCCAGGAGCAGAGGCTGTTGAGCTGTAAAAACGCAAAATGACAAAAACGCTGCTAAATGCGGCTAAACACTTTAACAAGCGTTTAGATGTGTTTGGCATTTTTAGAAGCTTTTACATTATAGGGAGTGTTTTTACTGAAAAAACACCTAACACCAAAAAACGTGGAAAAACGCCCATAAACGCTATTAAAAATCGTTTTTAACGCTGCTTTTTCCTGGCAGCATGACTGCCATTTTTTTAACGCCATGTGTGCATGAGGCCTAAGACTTGTAAAATGTAATTTGTCACCCACTAGTATCTCAAATACATGAGCCAGCCTTGTCTCTGTTTAATGAAACAGGATCAATGCTTAGCCAATTTGATAATACAGCAGTGGCGACCTGTAATGCAGGGCGCAGGGGCGCCGCCCCCTATCCAAGCATCCGGCCCCTAATCTACATGCGAGTTGTTGGACGCATGATTTCCAATGGGGTTTTTTTTTTTTTTAAGCACGTGATTAGAGCCAGAGGCTCTAAAAGCCTTCAAAAAATGGCGGGCTCATGGCACAGAGCATTGCACCACAAGCCAACCCAGTTGTGTGACAATAGCGAATGAATATTCGCTATTGTCTTCCTGTATCTCCTCCTGACCAATCAGGAAGCGGGTCCTGAGACCTGTCACCCGATTGGCCGAAAGGAGAAGCAATCCTACTGGCCTAGGAGGAGGAGGGAGGAGCCGTCGTGATGTAGAGGACGAGGAGATGCAGAGGAAGCCGCCGCCCAACGCCCATAGCGGAGGAAGCGCTGCTTGCAACCTAGATGGGGTAAGTGCGGGGCTAGTGACCGACCGATGGGGGGAGGTGTGCGGGTGAAAATATAACTCTAGCCGCAACTGTAATGCAGGGGATAATAATATATTTATTTGTCTATCAATTAACAGGGGCATGACACAACTGCTGCAGCTATGAACTGGTCTTTATACTTGCTAGGGTCCCACCCTGAAGTGCAGAGAAATGTCCATAAAGAACTGGATGAAGTATTTGGTATGTTGCCATGCAATGTTTTATTTCTGCAGACTCTTGCTGGAACTCCGCATTTAGAATAATGCATACATCAGAAAAATGTGTAAACTGTCCTTTCTAAACTAGGGTTGCCACCTTTTCTCCAGGCCAAACCCGAACACTTTAGCGACGCACAGGATTTTTTCCTGTAGAATACACTATAGGATTGTAAAAGATCTGAGACACCTTTGGGTGCCCCAAGGAGAGTAGTAATGTGGTGCATACAGCGCGCCACAGAGAAGAGTGGGTGTGGCCAAATTGTTTTAACAGTGGAAGGGGCATTGTTAAAGAAATGTCAAATGTCATATGACGTCATATGACGTCCAGCAGGACAACATGCCGGCACATAGTGCGGCGATTGCGAGTGTGGTGTGTCAGTCTGACACATTGCATCTCCGATCATGGTAAGGAGCCTCTGACAGAGACGTCTTACCACGTAATCAGCTGTGACCAACCTCAGCTGATCATTGCGTGAACCAGAAAGTGCCTGTAAACGTCTTTCCTCGGTTTGTGCTGACAGGGAGAGGCGATCGGCGGCTCTCCCTGTCAGAGGGATGGGGTCTGTGCTGATAATCAGCACATTGATTATCAGCACAACCCATCAGATGTGCCACCACAGCTGCCAAAAAGGTTCCCATCAGCTGCCAGTCAGTGCCCTATCAGAAACGGCTGTAGGTGCCCATCAGCGCCCATATCAGTGCCAATCAGTGCCCACCAGAGTGCCAATCAGTGCCCTACAACCTGTCAGTATCTCATCATCAGTGTTGCCCATCAGTGCCGCCTGTCAGTGCCCATCAGTGCCGCCTGTCAGTGCCCATCACAGCCGCCTGTCAGTGCTCATCACAGCCGCCTGTCAGTGCTCATCACAGCCACCTATCAGTGCTCATCACAGCCACCTGTCAGTGCCCATCACAGCCACCTGTCAGTGCTCATCACAGCCACCTATCAGTGCTCATCACAGCCGCCTGTCAGTGCCCTACAACCTGTCAGTATCTCATCATCAGTGCTGCCCATCAGTGCCGCCTATCAGTGCCCATCAGTGCCGCCTGTCAGTGCCCATCACAGCCACCTGTCAGTGCCCATCACAGCCACCTGTCAGTGCTCATCAGTGAAGGAGAAAACAAAATTTTATAACCGAAACGATAAAAAACTTTTTTTTTTTTTTTTTTTAGTTTGTTTTGCAAAAAATAAAAACCCCAGTGGTGATTATATACCACCAAAAGAAAGCTCTATTTGTGGGAAGAAAATTGTCCTGGGCAGGAAGGGGGTGAAGGTGTCCGGTATTAAAGTGGTTAAAATAGTCAGGGACTGCTTAGCAACCAGCTACTGTTAAGACAATGGACACTTTGGTGAGAGTAGGTAATGTTCAATATAGTGCAATGTGGCATAGTATATAGCAATCATAGGTGTGCCCACGGGGTGTGCCGGGTGTGCCCAGGCACACCCTAATCATCCCTGTGCTCTGCCGGTGTTTCACACTTTTTGTTAGTGCTGACTGCCTGCAAAATGTCTGTCCTGTCCCTGTGTAACTCCGTCACCACCACTGGGGTCGAGTCCGGCCATCAAAAACAGCTGTGCTACGAGTGGGATGTGATTGAGCAGGGAACTAGAACCACAGCTGTGGAGCAACCCAGCCGCATTTGCCGATGCAGCTTCTATAGTTCCGGCTGCAGGTCCCGCAGGCGCAGGCGGAGTGATTTACATCTGCACTCCACCCCCCCTCCGACCTGTCTCTCCCTTAGAAGCAGCGGACTAGCGGAGCCTGTAGAGATGAGTAGCTGCAGCCTGCTAGATCGAGGTGAGTGAAACAGCACTGAGCAGGGCACCTGGGCAGGCAATGGGCAAATGATTCACCAAAAAAAAAAAAAGCCAACCAATCCATATGAATCTTACCCTGGCTTGTCACTATATATATATATATATATATATATATATATATATATATATATATATATATATATATATAATATATATATTTATATTGTGTAAATATAAATATATAGACTGTATATATATATATATATATATATATATATATATATATATATATATATATATATATATATATATACAGTGGGGACGGAAAGTATTCAGACCCCCTTACATTTTTCACTCTTTGTTATATTGCAGCCGTTTGCTAAAATCGTTTAAGTAAATTTTTTTTCCTCATTAATGTACACACAGCACCCCATATTGACAGAAAAACACAGAATTGTTGACATTTTTGCAGATTTATTAAAAAAGAAAAACTGAAATATCACATGGTCCTAAGTATTCAGACCCTTTGCTCAGTATTTAGTAGAAGCACCCTTTTGATCTAATACAGCCGTGAGTCTTTTTGGGAAAGATGCAACAAGTTTTTCACACCTGGATTTGGGGATCCTCTGCCATTCCTCCTTGCAGATCCTCTCCAGTTCTGTCAGGTTGGATGGTAAACTCCAGAGGTCTCTCCAGAGATGCTCAATTGGGTTTAAGTCAGGGCTCTGGCTGGGCCATTCAAGAACAGTCACGGAGTTGTTGTGAAGCCACTTCTTCGTTATTTTAGCTGTGTGCTTAGGGTCATTGTCTTGTTGGAAGGTAGACCTTCGGCCCAGTCTGAGGTCCTGAGCACTCTGGAGAAGGTTTTCGTCCAGGATATCCCTGTACTTGGCCGCATTCATCTTTCCCTTGATTGCAACCAGTCGTCCTGTCCCTGCAGCTGAAAAACACCCCCACAGCATGATGCTGGCACCACCATGCTTCACTGTTCGGACTGTATTGGACAGGTGATGAGCAGTGCCTGGTTTTCTCCACACATACCGCTTAAGGCTGAAAAGTTCTATCTTGGTCTCATCAAACCAGAGAATCTTATTTCTCACCATCTTGGAGTCCTTCAGGTGTTTTTTAGCAAACTCCATGCGGGCTTTCATGTGTCTTGCACTGAGGAGAGGCTTCCGTCGGGCCACTCTGCCATAAAGCCGCAACTGGTGGAGGGCTGCAGTGATGGTTGACTTTCTACAACTTTCTCCCATCTCCCGACCGCATCTCTGGAGCTCAGCCACAGTGATCTTTGGGTTCTTCTTTACCTCTCTCACCAAGGCTCTTCTCCCCCGATAGCTCAGTTTGGCCGGACGGCCAGCTCTAGGAAGGGTTCTGGCCATCCCAAATGTCTTCCATTTTAAGGTTTATGGAGGCCACTGTGCTCTTAGGAACCTTAAGTGCAGCAGCATTTTTTTTGTAACCTTGGCTAGATCTGTGTCTTGCCACAATTCTGTCTCTGAGCTCTTCAGGCAGTTCCTTTGACCTCATGATTCTCATTTGCTCTGACATGCACTGTGAACTGTAAGGTCTTATATAGACAGGTGTGTGGCTTTCCTAATCAAACACAGCTGGACTCAAATGAAGGTGTAGAACCATCTCAAGGATGATCAGAAGATATGGACAGCACCTGAGTTAAATATATGAGTGTCACAGCAAAGGGTCTGAATACTTAGGACCATGTGATATTTAAGTTTTTCTATTTTAATAAATCTGCAAAAATGTCAACAATTCTGTGTTTTCCTGTCAATATGGGGTGCTGTGTGTACATTAATGAGGAAAAAAAATGAACTTAAATGATTTTAGCAAATGGCTGCAATATAACAAAGAGTGAAAAATTTAAGGGGGTCTGAATCCCCACTGTATATATTTTTTTCTATTACAATTATATATATACATATAATTGTAATATATATATATAATATATATATATATATATGTGTAGCGCTGGTAGATTTGCAGTCTACCGCATGTTAGGTAAATTTAGTAAATTGTGCGTTAGGAAGGTTAAAGTTTGCCTCTGTTCCAGCTTGGCTGACGTTGTGTGTGTTTCCGTGTTGACCGGTGGGTGTCGCTGTTGCCACTGGTCAGAGTTGGAAAGGCAACGTGTTGAAGGGAATGGATGCTCCTCTGTCCCGGAGGCATGCTCGGTGGAGGTGGTCCTCCGAGTTGCATTCTGGGCGAGGGTATTTATGGGACAGACGCCATATTTTGGGGTTCATTTTACAGCCACCTGCTGGCCCTCCTGGCCGACAGGTATGCGTTAAGGAGCTACCTCGTGGTCCTCCGTTCGGGAGGCCCACGATACAGCGGCGCAGGGGTGGGTCCAGAGGCTTGTCTGGAGCCTACCACCGCGGCCGAGGAATGGTCCTGAGCTGTCGGTCCTGTGTGACGAAGCTGGACAGCTGAGGAGATCCCAGGGGAGGACCTGTCTTGGAGAGATCACGCGGCGTGCTGATCTATAGAGGGGCCTGGTGACTCGGCTGGAGGACATATCCAAAAGTAACTATACAGCATAGTGTTGCCGGCTCGGCTTAAAGGTTCAAGCACTGTGACTGACTTTCACTATAGAAAAACCTATACATCCTGTGGCAGAGGATTGTATGTATTTTGTTCCCAAACAAGTCTGTGGCAGAGACTTTGATTCATGCTGCGTGCTGGCTGCTAGACCGGTGAGAGAGGCCTATCCAGACGAGCAAGGAGTGTGTCCCACGAGGGGAGCGCATTTCAAATAGTATTTGAATTCTACCAGGACATTTTGTCAAGAGAACCCTACCAGAGAATATTTGAGTTTCTTCTGCAAGTTTCCTTTCTACCTCTTTCCTGCTACTTCCTAAGTCGTTTGTTTAAAAAAGCATTGAAAACCTACTCCAGTGTTGGTGCGTGTGTTGTCCAGGAGTAAACTCAATGGAACCCTAGACCCGGTGCCGGTGAAACAGAGGGAAGCAGAGTGAAGGTAACAGACCCGCTTAAACCAGCAGCTCCACCGAGGGTATGTGCTACATGTGGGGGCGTCGTCCGGGATTTGTTGACCGTCAATTATTGCAACCCAGTGGAGTGTTTTACTGGGAGTTTACAGAGAGAGCTGGAAAAAAAATCTTTTCAGGAAGAGGAAAGGTCACATATATTACATATACAATTAAAACTATATGAACCCTGGCTTGTCAGCAAAAAAGTGCGTATATATATATATATATATATATATATATATATATATATATTACATGTCTTTGGTATAAAAAAATACATCCCAAGTGTATATTAACCACTTCCCATATGCCCACAGCCCCAATAAATGGCGGACGGGAAGCAGTGCCAAATGTGGGTTAACGTACCTGTACGTCAGCTCACATTGGAGCAGTGGCAGCCGGTGCTCAAAATTTTTGGGGGGCGCAAACAAACTGAAAAAAAAAAAACATCAATTGCAGCCACTGTGCCCATCAAACGCAGCCACTGTGCCATCAAATGCAGCTACTGTACCCATCAATTGCTGCCAGTGTGCCCATCAATTGCCGCCACTGTGCCCATCAATTGCTGCCAGTGTGCCCATCAATTGCTGACACTGTGCCCATCAATTGTCGCTACTGTGCCCATCAATTGCTGCCAGTGCGCTCATCAATTGCCGCTACTGTGCCCATCAATTGCTGCCAGTGTGCCCATCAATTGCCGCCACTGTGCCCATCAATTGCTGCCAGTATACCCATCAATTGCTGACACTATGCCCATCAATTGCTGCCAGTGTGCCCATCAATTGTCGCTACTGTGCCCATCAATTGCTGCCAGTGTGCTCATCAATTGCCGCTACTGTGCCCATCAATTGCTGCCAGTGTCCCCATCAATTGGTGACAGTGTGCCCATCAATTGCTGCCAGTGTGCCCATCAATAAAAAAAATGTGCATTTATTATTTTTGTGTTGCAGAAGCCTGGAAAGCATTGCACCAGCGATCAGCAGATCACTGATGCCATGCAGGTCTCATGTACACTGTTGGTATTATATGACGCAGCACAATGTATGGATGTAAATATTGTATGATACAGTACAATGCTTAGGTAGGAGTACTATGTGAAGCGACACGCTGTACTGTCAGATTTTACACAGATGTGATGCAATGCGTTGTAAGCGTGCTTGCGCTGCATGGAGTAACTGACTGCAGAAATAGACCGGCACTACTACACATAGCTATCACATACCTCCCAACTTTTTCAGATGGGAATGAGGGACACCTATTGGCAAAATTATGTAGACAAAGCGCACGCCCCCTGCCACACTCCCTTAAAGGAGAATTATACAAAAAAAATATTTGTTAACTCCACAACAGCATTTTTTTACCACTACTATTCCTTTATACTGGCTTTCGAAATTTACAGATGCAGGAATTTAGAACTTGAATGAAAGGTTTAGCACTGGGAAACACTTTTTGAAAGATAAAAAGTACATTTTATATACAACTATTTAGAGCAGACCAAAATGTGGGACAAATGAGGAGTGTGACAGACCTAACCAGGACAGAGGCTTTTGGAGGGGACTGAATGCTAGCCTCTTGCCGACCGATTATGGGTCGTGGCATTTGGGGGAACGGTGCTCTTTGTGAGCTGTATGCCTGAGGACCCTTGAGGTGGCGTTACTTTAGATTCGGGTCCATATCCCCCCAAGAGACACAGACTCTGAGGACCCTAGATATGCCATATTACAAATAGTGACTTATTCATACTGTTGGGACACATACTGTGAGGAGATGCTGATGTCAATTCCAGCCACCTGTCTCTGTCTGTGTCTGCTATAATGTAAATTAGTCTAGTATGACTTGTCACAGCTTCTAAAGAGTCTTTTCATCCAGTGTGCTAATTAACCCTGCAATTGTATTGAGATGTATGATAATGTGTATTGTATAGTCGCTGAGCTAGGAGACATGAAGTCTGTCCGAAAGGTCGTGTCTCTGAGTCACCTAGTCTGGGTAAACGATTAGATAATTAGCTCATGTTAATTTGGTGTCTGCTTACAGGTTGTATTTTCATCCTGAGGTATATATTTGTGTGAGATCTCAAAATAAAGATTCATTCCTAAAGAAAAGAAAAGAAAAAACTGCGCTAGGACAAATTAAATAAAATAAAGCAGCAGCTTATTGTGGGATAACACAAAACAAAATAGGAAACGGAAAAGCTGCGCTAATACATTATACCTAAAAGAGTGAGTATTCAATAAAAATATGTGAAAATTATAAAAATAAGAAGGTGATTAAAACACCCCAAAAAACAAAATTGGGTGATGTGCTAACAGAAGTCCGAAAAAATATAATGATTCAAATAGTTCAGAAATTAGCACTCAGTGACTTGACATACGGAATATATCCCCAACTGATGAATGGCATGCTTACCAGAACGTAAGCCAAATAAACAGGTGGCTTTGACCCTGCCAAGGTCTTGACACGAACCAGTCCCAGCAGGATAGATCGATATACGACTTAATCACAGGTTGGCGTTGATAGCATCCCAGAAAAAAATATATAACATAGCGTAATACTGACACACAAGAAATGGTGCATGTAAAATAGAGTGACACTCACATTGTAAAACAAAGAAAGGTGCATAAAGGCCAGTGAAGAAAACTCCAGTCACCAACACCACACAGAGAGCCTCCTTACCAGATGGCATATTATAAGTGCAAAAAATCCCAACAGAGGTAAAGAACATCAACCGGTGAAAATACGGATATAGTGCACCAACACCACACAGAGGGCCTCCTTACCAAATTGCAAAATCAAAAAGCAGATATCCTAACGAACAGATCAAACGCCAGCTGGATATGTTAGGGCTAATGAATGGATGGATATAACCCGCAGCATTGAACCGGAGGTTCCATAACTCCACTGGAATAGATGAAACGAGTATGGAGATACCACGTGTGAGACTGTCACTTTCTGTTTCCTCACATAACTAGAAAAAGAGGATAGTGAAAGTGTAAAGGGTTATTTATACACAATGCTGGCTGGAAATGAAGATAACTGTGGCAATATTGGTTTAGTGCTTCAATAGTCTGTACGCACTCTGCTTCCAGTCATAGGATGCCCATAAAAATGTTTTTATTGTGTATAAATAATCTTCACAATAAATAATTTTATTGTGTATAAAGTAATCTTCATAGAATAATCCATGCAGAGATCTGGGCTATGACCTCATACAGTCCCCATATGACAGGTCACAACTCAGACTATACTAAGGACAAGTCAGGGGAAGTGTGGGCGGAGGAGACCTGGACAGTGACAGCAGAGGACAGCCCAGAGACCCCCTACCCCTGCCGTGTCAGAAGGAAGATCACCTCTCCCCCCTCCCTCCCTGCAATCTTCTGGGACACATCACAGGTCCCAGAAGATTGCCGCGGCTCATCTGGGCACCCACAATAACAATTCCAGGACCGTGGAGAGGAGGGGGAGAGGAGCGGGGCTGATTATAAAAAGTCAGCAGCCACACGTTTAAATGGGTGGAACTCTGCTTTAATATATCTACCAGAAGTTGGCTGTTTATTTGAGAGAATATTTGACCTGCCACTGCTGAATTGTTGCACTAATTACTGAATAAACAACCCGGGTTAAAGTTGAACTCTGGACACAAAAACATTTATTTAACCACTTGCCATCCCAGCCATCGTCAAATGACGTCCGCAGGAGGGATCTCCCATCCTGGGCGGGCGTCATATGACGTCCTCTGATTCCCAGCTGTCTAGGGGGCGCCCGCCGCATCACCCGGGAGCCGGTGCACGTGCCCGGCGGCTGTGACGTCGACCGGGCACCCGTGATTGCCCGATAGCAGAGCAGGACCGTGGATCTGTGTGTGTAAACACACAGATTCACGTCCTGTCAGGTGAGAGGAGACCGATGGTGTGTTCCCAGTAGAGAGGAACACCGATCAGTCTCCTCCACTTGTGAGTCCCCTCCCCCTACAGTTAGAATCACTCCCTAGGTAACACATTAAACCCCTTGATTGCCCCTAGTGTTAACCCCTTCCCTGCCAATGACATTTATACAGTAATCAGTGCATTTTTATAGCACTGATCGCTGTATAAATGTGAATGGTCCCAAAATAGTGTCAAAAGTGTCCGATATGTCCGCCGCAATGTCACAGTCCTGATAAAAATTGCAGATCACCGCCATTACTAGTAAAAAAATAATAATAAAAATGCCATTAATCTATCCCCTATTTTGTAGACGCTATAACTTTTGTGCAAACCAATCAATATATGCTTGGTGCAATTTTTTTTATCAAAAATATGTAAAAGAATACACATCGGCGTAAACTGAGGAAAAAATTAGTTTTTTAAAAAAAATGGGATATTTATTATAGCAAAAAGTAAAAAATATTGTGTTTTTTCAAACTTGTCACTCTTCTTTTGTTTATAGCGCAAGTAATAAAAAACACAGAGGTGATTAAATACCACCAAAAGAAAGCTCTATTTGTGAGGAAAAAATATTGGGTACAGTGTTGCATGACCGTGCAATTGCTATTCAAAGTGTTACAGTGCTGAAAACTGAAAATTGGCCTGGGCAGAAAGGGGGTGAAAATGCCCTGTATTGAAGTGGTTAAATAAATGTTTTAATAACCACAAAGGAAATAAATCCACTTTGTATGAACCAAAAGTCTTTATAAACCCAGATATTACCTTGTAAAAGTGGCAGTGACATCATCACTGTGCTGTACTCTCACTGTGCAGAAGGGCAGATCTGAGGGAGGGACCCAGCAAGCCCCACCTACTACAGGCTGCCTGCAGAAAACTACATGAGGGGAAGGGGGAGCCGGCGGGCGCGGCGGGGGGGGGGGTGGAGACAAGACCAGGCACCATGGACAAGGAGAGAGAGCAGCTCTGACCACTTTTATTACAGGAAGCTCCTGGATTACTGCACAGATCTGGAAGAAATACACAAAGCACACTAATGGGGCGTACACACGGTCGGACTTTTCGGCTACAAAAGTCCAACGGATGCCGATGGACCAAATCCGGCAGACAATCCGATCGTGTGTGGGCTTCCCCGGACTTTCAGCGGACTTTTCCAGTCACAAATCTGACGGACTTTAGATTTGGAACTTGCTTCAAATCTTTACGTCGTAACTCCGCCGGACCCAGAAATCCGCTCGTCTGTATGCTAGTCCGACGGACAAAAACCCACGCTAGGGCAGCTATTGGCTACTGGCTATCAACTTCCTTATTTTAGTCCGGTCGTACGTCATCACGTACGAATCCGTCGGACTTTTGTGTGATCGTATGTAGGCAAGTCCGTTCGTTAGAAAGTCCGCCGCAAGTCCGCCAAAAGTCCGTCGAAAGTTTGTCGGACTTTTGTAGCCGAAAAGTCCGACCGTGTGTACTCCCCATAAGATTCAAGGAAGAATATACATACCTCATACTTAGACAGTATTTTCTTATCCTGAAGTTCCTGTGATCTGTTAACCACTTGACAACTGGGCACTTAAACCCCCTTCCTAACCAGACCAATTTTCAGCTTTTGGTGCTCTCACATTACTCAGTCATGCAACACTGTATCTATATGAAATTTTTGCCCTTTTTTTCACACAAATGGAGCTTTCTTTTGGTGGTATTTAATCACCGCTGGGTTCTTTATTTTTTGCGCCGTAAAAGAAAAAAGACCAAAAAACCTGTAAAAAAATACATTTTTCTTCATTTCTGTTATAATATTTTGCAAATTAGTAATTTTTTTTCATATGTTTTGGCCAAAATTTATACCGCTACATATCTTTGGTAAAAATAACCCAAATCGGTGGATATTATGTGGTCTTTTTGAAAGTTATAGAGTCCAAAAGCTATGGTGCGAATATCTGAAAATTGATCACACCTGAAGTACTGACGGCCTATCTAATTTCTTGAGACCCTAACATGCCAGAAAAGTACAAATACCCCCCAAATGACCCCTTTTTGGAAAGAAGACATTCCAAGGTATTTAGAAAGATGCATGGTGAGTTTTTTGAAGTTGTCATTTTTTCCCACAATTCTTTCCAAAATCAAGGTTTTTTTTTTTTTTTTTTCCACAAAATTGTCATATTAGCAGGTTATTTCTCACACACCGCATATGCATACCACAAATTACACCCCAAAACACATTCTGCTATTACTCCCGAGTATGGCGATACCACATGTGTGAGACTTTTACACAGCGTGGCCACATACAGAGGCCCAACATGCAGGGAGCACCATCAGGCATTCTAGGAGCACCCAAGCCAATTCTGACATTTCTCTCCTACATGTAAAAATCATCATTTATTAGCTAGAAAATTACATAGAACCCCAAAACATTATATATGTTTTTTTAGCAAAGACCCTAGAGAATACAATGGCAGTCGTTGCAACTTTTTATCTCGCACGGTATTTGCGCAGCAATTTTTTTAACGTGTTTTTTTTTAAAAAAAACTGTTTTGTGCTTTACAAAAACCAAAACAGTAAAGTTAGCCCAATGTTTTTGCATAATGTGAAAGATGAAGTTACGCCGAGTAAATAGATACCCAACATGTCACCTTTCAAAATTGCACGCGCTTGTGGAATGGCGCCAAACTTTGCTACTCAAAAATCACCAAAAATGTTTTACTGGTTACATGTTTTGAGTTACAGAGGAGGTCTAGGGCCAAAATTATTGCTCTCGCTCTACCGATTGCAGTGATACCTCACATGTGTGGTTTGAACACCGTTTTCATATGTGGGCGGGACTTGCATATGCGTTCGCTTCTGCATGCGAGCACACAGGGACAGGGGCGCTTTAAAAAAATTTTTCTTTTTTTTTATTGTTCATTTTACTTTATTTATTTTAGTTTGATGCTTTTTTCAAAAAAAAAAATTTTTGACCACTTTTATTCCTATTACAAGAAATGTAAACATCCTTGTAATAGGAATATGGCATGACAGGTCCTCTTTACAGTGAGATATGGGGACAATAAGACCCCACATCTCACCTCTAGGCTGGGAAGCCTGAAATTAAAAAAAAAAAAACAAAAAACGATCCTGGCTTCGATCGTAGCGGTGAGTCGGTAGAAGCGCGAGAGGGGGGGAATCCCCTCTCGCCTCCCGTAAGAACGATCAAGCAGTGGAACAGCCGCTATGATCATTCTTATGGTGTAGGGAATCGCCGGCTGAAAAAGCTGATATCTGAATGATGCCTGTAGCTGCAGGCATCATTCAGATATCCCCGCACAAATTCAAGGACGTTGTATGACGGCCGGCAGGCGGGAAGTGGTTAAAACGCATTTTTTTTTTTAACACAAAGTTGTCCATTTATACAATATTTCTACCACATAACATGTACATTCCAAAAATGACACCCCAAAATAGATTCTCCTGCTCCTCCTGAGTACGGCAATACCACATGTGTGAGACTTCCACAGCCTGGCCACATACAGAGGCCGAGTACAACCGAGCATGGCTCAGCATGGCAGGGTATGGCGGGGTATTGCGGAGTATGGCGGGGTATTGCGGAGTATGGCGGGGTATGGCAGGGTATGGCGGAGTATGGCGGAGTATGGCGGAGTATGGCGGAGTATGGCGGGGTACGGCGGGGTACGGCGGGGTATGGCGGGGTATGGCGGGGTATGGCGGGGTACGGCGGGGTACGTCGGGGTACGTCGGGGTATGTCGGGGTATGTCGGGGCTTTGCAGAGTAATGTGGGGCTTTGCAGAGTAATGTGGGGGCTTTGCAGAGTAATGTGGGGCTTTGCAGAGTAGTGGGGATGGCTGAGCATGGATGGATGGATGGCTGGATGTCTCTGTGCAGCGCTGTGGGCACTACACATCCAGCCCACAGTGCTGCAGCCATCCATCCATCCCCCTCTCCGGTCACAGTGTACCGATCGGTACACAGGAGGGGAGGAGAGGAACCGGCGTCATCAGATGACGCCGGTCTGTTTACATGCGATCGCGCCGTCATTTGACAGCGCGATCACATGGTAAACGGCCGTGATCAGCGGCCATTTACCGGGATCCGTGATGCGCCTGGTCCTCTGGACCCGGCGGTCACGGATGTGTTCGGGTGCGCGCCCCAGGGGGCGCGCGAGAGGGGAATTCTGGGAGGATGTCATAGTACGCCCTCCCAGAGTTATCCAACCGCCCTGCAGCCGTCATTCGGCTATGGGCCGGTTGGTAAGTGGTTAAAAGCTGGATGCACGCTATACAATTTTCTGTAGATTTTTTCCTTAAGATTTACCAAAACAATATAATATGAGGTCAAACCTTAATACCGTTTTTTCAGTCAGAATAAATTCTGACGGTTTTTCTGACAGAGTTCCGACGGAGTTCTGCTGAAACGGACTTGCGTACACACGATCACACCAAAGTCCGATCATTTAGAACGTGGTGACGTACAACACATACAAGGGGACTAGAAAAAGTTAAATAGCCAGTAGCCAATAGCTGCCCTTGCGTCGTTTTTGGTCCGTCGGAATAGCATACAGATGAACATTTTTCCCGATTGGAATTGATTCCGTCGGAAAGATATAAAACATGTTCTATTTCTAGGTCCGTCAGAATTTTCGAAAGAAAAGGTCCGATGAAGCCCACACACGATCGGAATATCCGATGAAATGATTCCGTCGGACCTTTTCTGCCGGAAAGTCCGGTTGTGTAAGAGTTTCAATTTGTATGCAATCAGGCAGGCCCTTGCACTACATGGTTTTGGTAAATCTAAAGGAAATCAGACAACAAAAGTTGTATAGTGTGTATGGGGTCTTAGGACACCTGATGTGCGCAAGCCTGTTGCATTAATATGAGATATTTACCCTGAAGCCTGCAGGGCCTTAAGCAGCACCTAAATGTAAGGGGGGTAGGTAGTAGGTGGGTGACACTTCCTCCATGTTTCCCTCCTCATTGGGCGCCAAGCAAGGGTCACATGAGAGGCTTACCCTGGGGTTCTTCTGGGCTACGCTAGGAACCTTTTACAGAGTCACTGTCTTATACAAGGGGTACCTTTACTTGAACAGACCACTGAACTCTAATAAACTCTCTCTATGGAATTCTACACTACCATGGTTACTTGTGCAATTAGGAGGAACACGCAGAGTCCTTGCCCTCTTCACCTGTCCAGTGTATCACTGCTATCTCACTCCCAGGAACGGTATAGAGCCCTGCCATGCTTCTAGAGCTGACTTCATGTATGCACTTCACTTAACTCTTTGTCAGAGAATACCAACCAGCCATTTGGCTAATAGAAATGTGCATGTCAGAAGATGTTTGGCTAATAGAAATGTACATGTCAGAATGAATGTTCACACGGCCAACAGGAATGCGCATAAGGCCTTTTCCCAGTAAGGAGGAAGATCAATACAGTAGCCTATAAGTTAACTCTGCCTAAGAGTCTTAGGATTCACCCTGTTTTTCAAGTGTCTCTATTAAAATGAGCTGTGTCCAATCCATTTCTTGATCGAGAACCAGAGTCTCCAACTCCCCTACTTATAGAAGGTAATGAAGAACATGAAGTGGAAGCCATCCTGGACTGCATGAAGAGGGGAGGTCAGGCCCAGTTCCTTATTAAATGGAAGGGCTATGGTCCTGGGGATAATTCCTGGGAGCCTTCTTCTAATGTGCATGCTCTACGTTTAGTGCAAGCTTACATCTGACTCCATCTTGAGAAACGGACCTTGGTGGGCATCCGGAGGCTGTCCTTTAGGGGGGCAATGTCAGAGAATACCAACCAGCCATTTGGCTAATAGAAATGTGTATGAAAGAAGACGTTTGGCTAATAGAAATGTGCATGTCAGAAGATGTCTGGCTAATAGAAATGTGCATGTCAGAATGAATGTTCACAGAACAGCCAACAGGAATGTGCATGCGTGATGTATCTTGGTGCCAGATGAGCTATTTAAGGATGCTTCTACCTGTGCTTTATGCTGACTGGTCTTCAGCTTTCCCTGTGTCCTGTGTACCTCCAGTGTGTTCCCTTGGTTAATGACCCAGCTTACTCCTGACCTGATATCGGTCCTGCTTCTGTCTTGTCGTTAGTTTCTGACCCAGCTCGTTCCTGACTTTGGCTCTGCTCCTGATTTGGTACCTCATTGCCCACCTGTTGATGACCCTGGCTATCCAATGACCACGTTCCTTCCTCTGACCTGACTTACCGCCCTGCTCGAGTGTCTGCCCAGCTGTCTGCTGCTGCAGTTCTGCACTACGCTGAACGTTCCTGCTGAAAGTCTGCTGAGAGCTCTGATCAGCCACACACCCTGGCCCCACAGCGCAAGTGGAGTGCCTCCTTAACCTCAGTTAAACTGCTGTAGACAGCTACAGTTCCAGATCTGATGATTCTCCTGCTGCCTTGGAACCGCATCTTCTGCTGCAAGTTCCTTGACCTACATCTGCAGGATGTTCCTCCTGTCCCTTGGCGCCCTCTGTTTCACTTCCAGTGGGGCTTGGGCTGGAGATACAAGAGAGGACGACCTTGTCATTTCAGTCTCCACTCAGGTACGTGACATTCTTCTTCTTCCATACCTGTGTACAGGTTGAGGCCTCGGCAGTGCACATCTGCTGCCTTTGCTATGGGAGATGGATCGCTGCAGAAGGAGTCCTGACAACATCTCCCTAATTGCAAGAGGCTATTTCACCTGGAACATGTACTCACTTACCACAGGCTGCTAGAGAAACATTCATTACCCTTGGTAACCATTTTCTTGTACTTCACACTGTGTTAACTCTTGTACCGTTATCTTTATCATACTCCAATATGCCTAGTGACCCAAGCTGTAGCTACATGTGCCAGTTACTTGCATTATGCCCCTTTAGTAACTTCATACCAGGCAAAGACAAAGTTTCAAAAGTTTTACTTGAATAACTTAGCATGACATACACAGGTAACAGTAACCCATAAAGTGCAGTCTTTTCCCTAGCATCCCTAATCCCTAACTTCAGGCTTGTGGCTGCCCCAGCATGCCTGCAAAGGATGAGAGCCCATGCTTGACAGGGTCCATAAAAGGTTCCTTCAGGGAGGAATGCAAGTCCCAGCAATCTCCCCTAATAGCGTGAACTCAGACTCTGGCATTACACTGGCAATCCAGACGCAACAAACATCAAATCTCTCTAGCTCTGAGTCCTGGGCCCCCTGGGTGCGGACCCCCAGTACCTAATATATCACATGGAAGCAGTGGGTCTTACCCAACAAAGCCCACAAAAAAGAAAACCCGGGAACATAATTAACTATACCCTTCCCAACCAGGGCAGCGTTAACCTCTACCTGCCTACATATATTTATTTATAAATTAATTTTTAAACTGTGTAAACCGATGTATTCCATAAGGATTGAAATAAAATTATACTTACCTGGTTCTTAAGCTACTAAGATGTACCTACTTAATGATATTTGAATTGTACCTAGTATATTTATTGTATTTTATTAATATGAATTTGGTGAGTGTATAGTTACCTCCAGGAAAATATTGGAGTATAAATATATTCTAAAAGTAATACATGTTTTTCAGAGTAGACACACCTGTACAACTGTTGGCTGACTGGTTGCTTTGGCTTATGTTATTTAGCAGGTTTCTATTTCTTTATCTAATAAAAAGCTTAAAGCGGCGTTCCACCCAAAAGTGGAACTTCCACTTTAAGCACTCCTCGCCCTTACATGCCACATTTGGCATGTAATTTTTTTGGGGGGAGAAGTGAGTAACTTCTTTTTAGTGGGACTTCCTGTCCCACTTCCTTCTTCCTCTTCTCGGCCGCCTAGGCGACTCCTCCTTTCACCCTAGGGGCCCCCTCCCTGTCAGCAATCTTCTGGGACACGTCACAGGTCCCAGAAGATTGACTGGCCAATAGCAGAGCGCAGTGCGTGCCCGGCTGTGAAGCCGTAAGCTGTCACAGCCGGGTGCCCACAGTTGCTATGACGGCGCGCGGAGAGGAGGGGGAGAGGAGCGAGGCTCCGGACGCCTGCATCGCTGGACCATGGGGCAGGTAAGTGTCTGTTTATTAAAAGTCAGCAGCTACACTTTTTGTAGCTGCTGACTTTTAATAAACTAAAAAACGGGTGGAACTCCGCTTTAAAGCTGGGTCCACATGCAAATACACATACAGCATTCATGCCTCATCTATAGCACTCACAGATGCTGTTAATTTTAACAGGAAATGGGAAACAAAATACTTTTCTGGATGTTTATGTAAGGTAATGCACTTGGGGAGGTAAAATTATAAACGCAAGTTACTCTTTAGGGGGAGCATCCCTAGGGGATTCCAGGATGGAGAAGGATCTAGGCATAAAGTTCCAGGCATAAAAGGTTAGGAAGGTGCTATTTCTATCTTTATTCCAATACAATTGGAAGCCACTATAGGTCTATTATAGGACTATAGGTATTTGGCATTCCCACCAGCTCTGTGATGTCTTCATGGAGGAGTGGAAGAGGACTCTGGTGAACTCCATGCCCGAGAGGGTTAAGGCAGTGCTGGAAAATAATGGTGGCTACACAAAATATTGACACTCTGGGCCCAATTTGGACATTTTCACTTAGGGGTGTACTCACTTTTATTGCCAGAGGTTTAGACATTAATGGCTGTTTGTTGAGTTATTTTAAGGGGACAGCTAATTCACACTGTTATACAAGCTGTACACTCACAACTTTACATTGTAGCAAAGTGTCATTTTTTCAGTGTTGTCACATGAAGAGATATAATAAAATATTTACAAAAATGTGAGGGGCATGTTGAGTTCATGGAAGATTTTATTTTTGCCCACAAATTTTTGGAAAATACTGTATAGGTGGCTAGGCTGCCAAAAAGTTTCACACATGTGGTATGCCCATACTCGGGAAAAGCAGCAGAATGTGTTTTGGGATGTAATGCCATGTATACCCATGTTATGTGAGAAATATTTCATATAATTAAATTTGTGTAAAGAAACATTTTTTTGCCATTTTCCAAAAACTTGTGGCAAAAAAAAAAAAATCTTCCATGAACTCATCATGCCTCTTAGCAAATACAATACCCTGGGGTGTCTACTTTCCAAAAAAAATGTAATTTGGGCATGTTAGAACTGTCCTGGCATTTTAGGGCCTCTAAAAACAATTCTGTGTATGGCCAATGTGACAGACTCACCCGGGACAGAGGCTATTGGAGGGAACTGAACGCAAGCCTCTTGCCCACCAATTATGGGCCCTAGCATTTGGGGGAATGGTGCTCTCTGTGAGCTGTATGCCTGGGGACCCTGGGGTTGGTGTTACTTTGGATTCAGCTCCATGTCCCCCCAAAACACACAGACTCTGGGAACCCTTTATATGCCATATTAGAATGATAAGACTGAATTATGCTGTTGGGACACATCCTGTGAGGAGATGCTGGTGTCATCAACTCCAACTACCTGTGTTTATGTTAATTGAATGAGCTGATCACATTGTCCTCTATACAATGTAGGAGACGGGACGACTCCTATTGGAGCTGCTGCTATTGTGAGACAATGCCCTGTGATAATTAACTCAGTCGGGGCAAAAGGTCATGTCTCAGTCACCTAGGCTGTATAAAGGATTAGTTAATTAGCTCATGTTAATTAGGTTAATTAGGTTGATTAGAGGAGGTTCCAACAGCATATAAAGTTTTGTAATTTTGATTCTAAATAAAGTGAGTTCATGTTAGCAACAAGCAAGTGTCACCTTGTTTTGTGCTCAGAGAGGTTGGAATATCTGATATCTGTATACAGACTGGGAGGAAGTGGTATATGACGGAAGCAGTCAAGCGGAGTGTGGGACGTTCCGTGACATTGGTGGCAAGCAGCGGGAAAGCTTCCTGCAGTCTGGGACATCCAAACCTCCAACTGGATCCAAGATCAGCTTAGCAGACTTCAGTCACCCCAGCAGAGATATGGACCTGGCATCAGAGTTCCCGGGGCTGCTGCGGATCATCCTTTCAACATACACCAGGACTGTGTCTAAGGATGAATACCTGGAGCTCAGGCATGGGTTCGGGTGGAGCTCTGGATCGGAGCCCTCCAGCTCGCTGGTATAAAACAGGGCAAGTGCTTTCCAACCCAAGAGCAACGGGCCAGTGACCAATGGGCATTGCGGATGGCATTCCTGGGAGAGCGGCCCCAGGAGCAATGGGTGACTGAGTTGGACAGGCTGGTCCAGCGGGAGATAGAGCTGGACAATCGTTATCGGGCTCTGCAATGGCACGCAGAGGAGGGATATGTAGGGGAGACAACAGAATGCTGTCCGGGGGGATATGACTTTGGCGGCCCTGGATTGCTGTGGGAGAGCCTTACAGATCATTTTATGTTTGGCGATGAAGGGGAACCTGACCTTGAGGACCTGAGAGAATATAGAGAGTCTATGCTCAGTCTTGCAGGGGTCCCAGAGCTCAAACCTGATCTGGACCATTTGCTAAGGAGGAAACAGCATCTGGAAAGGGCATACAGGAAACTGCTAGAACAAGTTCAGCAGCATGCCAGAGAATCGGCAGTGGAAAATCCGGAGATTGCTGTCCCCAAACCTGAAGTGCTGACAACTGGGCAGAGCTCTGCTAACCTCTGCCCAGAAATGATAGCATCTTCTGGGTTCCATGGACAGGAGATGGTGAACCTCTATCCCCAGATATCAGTTGCAGAGACATGGGATTTGATAGACTTTTCTGTGGGGAAGAACAACCTGATGAGCCTCCAGCAGAAGAGCTGCTATCAGGGCCAAAGTTCACTGTGTTCTGCCCAGCACCAACAGTGGCTTCGGCCTTCTTGAGAGAAGAGGTAGTCGGCCTTTCTCCCACAACACTGACAGGGACATGTGATTTTCTGCCAGCAGCATCTATGGAATTAAAACAAACTTCTCCAGCTGAAGATCTGGTAACTGAACAGAGGGTCCAAGACCTCTGTCCCACACTTTTACCAATTCCAGAGACTGGGGATTTAATAGACGTTTCTGTAGAGGAGGAACCACCTAGCAAACCCCCAGCAGAAGTGCTGGCAACCGGACAGAGGGTCCAAGACCTCTGCCCCACACCTGTGGCAGTTTCGGAGGCTCAGGGTGAGAAGGTGGCAATCACTTCCCAGCAGCAGATACAGGGGGAGAAGGGAGAGGAGGTGTGTGTTGTCCCTCCCCAACAGTTGGCCAGGGTGGAGGAAGCGGACTTTCCTCCCCAGCAAAGATCCGTGCACCTGGGAGACAGTACCATCGACATGTCGTCCCAGCAGCCAGATGAGGGAATGGAAAAGGAAGCAGCCGGCTCCCTTTTCCAATGGAACTACACAGTTTGGGAGTGGAGGAAGCCGGCCTCCTGCCCCAAAGGTTAGCTGGAGCGGAGGATGCGGAGTCCCCAGGAGAAGTGCTGGCAACAGAGCAGAGTGCTACCAACCTCTTCCCAGCACCGGCAACAACTGTGGAGTTCCAGGGAGCCGGGGCAGTTGGCCCCTCTCTCTGACGACAAGCGGATGTAGTGGAGCTGCTACTCCCAGCTGAATCGCTGGCAACAGGGCAGAGCACCGCTGGCCTCTGCCTAGCACCTAGTGTCTCTCTACAGCTTCAGGAAGCTGGGGTGTTCGGACCCTCTGCCCAGCAGCAGACTGAGCCCAGGAATGTTAAAAACAATCCAGCTGAAGCCCTGGCAGCCAGACAGAGAGTAGATGACCTCTGCCCCACACCTACTGAGGTCAACTATTCCGTGCAGCCAAGAAAGGAGATCATGCGGGAAGACTATGTGAGTTCACTGTGCCTGACTAACGCATGTCCAGACCAGGTGGAGATCTGGGACCTTGTTAGTCAACCTTTGATGGGGGAGAAATGTGACAGACTCACCCGGGACAGAGGCTATTGGAGGGGACTGAACGCAAGCCTCTTGCCCACCGATTATGGGCCCTAGCATTTGGGGGAATGGTGCTCTCTGTGAGCTGTATGCCTGGGGACCCTGGGGTTGGTGTTACTTTGGATTCAGCTCCATGTCCCCCCAAAACACACAGACTCTGTTAACCCTTTATATGCCATATTAGAATGATAAGACTGAATTATACTGTTGGGACACATCCTGTGAGGAGATGCTGGTGTCATCAACTCCAACTACCTGTGTTTATGTTAATTTAGTGAGCTGATCACATTAGCCACCAGCACTGGCTAGGAGACAAACTGTTGATGACTAGGCTGAGGAGGGGGGAGATTGTTGTTTGTATTGTTAATTGTAATTAGCTCCAGCTATTGTGTTTATACTACTGTGTGAAGCTTGGTGCCCACAAGTATGTCATCTGGTCTGGGTAAATGTTTTAGTAAATTAGCTCATGTTAATTAGGTTAGCTTTGAGTCAGCCTGCTGTATAAATGTGTGTGAGATCACAAATAAAGAGTTAGTCCTGATGTACTCCAAGACTGGTGTTGTCTAGTTCTTGGGGGTTCCTATAGCCGGATCCATTGGACTCATGTTCCAGAACTTAGGAAGCGGTATACTGACGGAAGCACTCAAGCAAAGTGAGGGACGTTCCATGACAGCCAACATTAGGAATTTTCGCAACACTCCCATTGTCTCTGCCAGAAAAATGTGAGAAAGGTATATACCAAAGCATAGGAGCTACCGTCCACTGACCTCCACATGCTCCTGATGCTTGGGCATACACGTTCTTTTTCTTTTTTCTTTTTTCTTTTGCGGGTGGATAAATCTCCCCCTGCAGTGCTGAATTCTGAGAGCAGCACTCTGCTGCTCTCAGAATACACAGATCAGTGCTGCAGTTGATTGGCGTTCCTGTAAAGCAAACAACAGTTTGTAATACACACAGTAACAAAATAACATTAACTCAATAAAACAACAATTTTTAACTTTTTGATAGATAGTTTTCTGACTACCTAACATCTTTTGAGACCCTTATTGTGCAGAATTGCGTGCCCTATACTGTGCATTTTGCCGCTGCACCCCTGGGGACTCTTTGTGGCCCTCTGGTTTATAAACCCTGCCCTAGACTAAAACTCCACTAGTGTGTGGTAGTGACAGAAGCAGTCCTTGATGCAAAAACCAAGTTGGCCTGGACAGGAGGGAAAAAACTTCTCATTCCGTGTTTACTACAGACACATGTTTTTTGGGGTGACCTTTGTGTTGGGTACCTTGAAAGACATCTGGAAAATGCCTCTCATGCAGCTGGCTAACTGCATCTGGATTTGGGCTTTGGGCCACAGCGCTTTCTGTATACAAAAGGGCTGTGTGATCTCTTCCTGAAATTTTTGGAAGTATTCAATTCTTCCAGTTGCTTTGTAAACAAATATATAGACAGTTTTTTTGTACCAGTGTTTAGCTTTGCGGGAGATGAAATACCGCTTCATCATTTGGTTGTTGAAGTCTACACCTCCCAATTTAAAAATTATAGTTGTTGGCACAGAGAGGATTTTCAACTACACCAACAAACAAATTTGGTGCACTGAAGCTCAGGACGCTAAAAATCATACATAAGCCATAAAATCATCAGGTGTCATATATAGTCCAAAACATCCAGGGGGGGCATGTAGGAGTTCTTGGTACTGTAGGGGTACAGTTCCTAGTGGCTTCCAACTTGTAAGGAGCTAGAAGAAACTCTGGGGATAGATACAAGAACAAAGCAGCGCCATCTAAGTGCAGCAATATTCAGTTTTACAACTAAACAAAACAGTGTCTATTCGCAGACATCTTTTGGTGGCTGTTTTTTTACAGTCTTAAATACTATGGTTGGTTAGTAACTTTGATTGACCTCTGCAATGAAACAAACTGAATACTTGCAGTACCTCTCTGATGGTTTGCAAATCTCAACTCTACTGTTTTCATATGTTAAAGCATTTCTGATTTTTTTTTTTGTAAAGCGACAGACTTTCCCTTTGGGTTTTTGTTGGGGCCAGTCATGTATATGTTGTTAAAAAAGGTCCATTAAACACTCTTAAAAATGCAGTTGGTCTATACACTATGCCATCATTGAGCATTGGCCTTTATGGCACAGCTTTGAATAAAGTGATTCATTTATGAGACTGGAAAAATGTTATGTGCAGTTACTGCTGTGTTGTGGACATGTATAGGTACAGAAACTAAAAATGCACTATTATTGTTCTATACTTCTTGTACACACCAAAAAAAGATATATGTACAGATGTATTTACAAGTAATAAAGAATTTTGAATTGTAATAAGGGCAAGCTGGGCAATCCTTTCAAAGGATCAGATTTTTAAATGAATAATACAAATCTAGGCTCCTTCATAAAGGACGGTAGGTTAGGGTTGAGTTAGGGCTTTTGAATATCTTACAATGAATTTGGATGAGGTTATGTGTACAATCCAGGACGCTCTTAATTCAACTAAATATATATAACGCTAGACAATTTTACATTGCTGTATTCTGCAGGTGAATCTGACCGCCCAGTCACAATGGAAGATCTAAAACGCCTACGCTATTTAGAAGCTGTAATAAAGGAGGCCCTTCGCATCTTTCCATCTGTTCCATTCTTTGCTCGCACTCTTTGTGAGGACTGCAAAATACGTAAGTTTCTAGTGTGCCAGTAGTTTTCAAACCTATTTTAGGCTTGTCTGTCTTTCTTCTGTAATGGCTCATAATAATGGTGACTGAAAGTAAAAAAAAAATAAAAATACACATGGCTTTATACACACACCATAATCATAATATATTTAAAGTTTTTCATTGGAACATAATACTTTTGATTACATGAAAAAAAACATGAAATAAAACAGAAATGGGAACATAACGATTGTTTCCCCACCTCTTTTCTTTGATTTGAGAATTGGTCAGGGATGATACACTGTATATAAATCTACTGTATGCAGTATATATACGCTATATTACCAAGTATTGGGACGCCTGCCTTTACACTCACATGAACTTTATTGGCATCCCAGTCTTAGTCCGTAGGGTTCAATATTGAGTTGGTCTAACCTTTGCAGCTATAACAGCTTCAACTCTTCTGGGAAGGCTGTCCTCAAGGTTTAGGAGTGTGTCTAAGGGAATGTTTGACTATTCTTCCAGAAGCGCATTTGTGAGGTCAGGCACTGATCGGACGAGAAGGCCTAGCTTGCAGTCTCCGATCTAATTCATCCCAAAAGTGTTCTATCGTGTTGAGGCCAGGACTCTGTCTAGGCCAGTGAAGTTCCTCCACCCCAAACTTGCTCATGCATGTCTTTAAGGTCCTTGTTTGTGCATTGGTGCATAGTCATGTTGAAACAGGAAGGGGCCATCCCCAAACTTTTCCCACAAAGTTGGGACCATGAAATTGTCCAAAATGTCTTGGTATGTTGATACCTTAAGAGTTCTCTTCACTGGAACTAAGGTGCCAAGCCCAACCCCTAAAAAACAACCCCACACCATAATCCATCCTCCACCAAATGATTTGGACCAGTGCACAAAGCAAGGTCCATAAAGACATGGATGAGCTAGTTTGGGGTTGAGGAACTTGACTGTCCTGACCTAAACCCAATAGAACATCTTTGGGATCAATTAGAGCAGAGCCTGGTGCCAGGCCTACACATCAGTACCGGACCTCACAAACGTGCTTCTGGAAGAATGGTCAAACATTCCCGTAGAAACACACCTAAATCTTGTGGACAGCCTTCCCAGAAAAGTTGAAGCTGTTATGGCTGCAAAGTGTGGGCCAACTCAATATTGAACCCTAGGGACTAAGACTGGGATGCCATAAAAGTTCATGTGCGTGGAAAGGCAGGCACCCCAATACTTTTGGTAATATAGTGTATACACACACACACATATACACACCTGTGAAGATGACAATGGGCAGAAAACATTTTCACTGAATGGATTATGGTTTTATTACGTCAACAGGCAGGAAATTGATCTTGGTTAAGCAATGAAGATAGAAATCAAATTTGACATGACCACAACTGATCTCCAAGAGAATAGATGGATGGCCCTGTGCTAAACCAATTTTTTAAAAATACACATTGCTTTACTTTCTCAATTTTAGGAGGTTTTCACGTGCCTAAAGGTGTAAATGCTCTAATTATTCCCTACGCTTTACATCGTGATCCTGAATATTTCCCTGAACCTGAAGAATTTAGACCAGAGAGGTTTTTTCCTGAAAATATAAGTGGTCGCAGTCCATATGCCTATGTCCCATTTTCTGCAGGACTACGAAATTGTATAGGTAAGTGATGGTAGAAGATATAAGTAAAGGAGTTAAAATGATCCATAAATGCTGTAAGATTGTGACATCATACATGCCGGTGTTGTCACCCTTCAACTACAAAGCAACATTCAAGTGCACATTGCATTGGGACTTCCCACTACTGTTAGAATCCACTGGGACTGCCCAGCTCTACCGAAAACCAACCCATCCAAGAGTGATGGCATGTTCTACCTTAACACAGCATTAGGCCCAGAGTGATCAAAGGTCATGTAATTTGTCTGGTAAACAAGTACACTCCTATTAAGGTCAGGATATTACTAATACTTTCCTTTACCTTTACTTGAGGTGCAGAATAGCTTAACGGTTGGCACTTTTGCCTTGTAGTACTGGGGTCCTTGGTTTGAGTCTCGGCCAGGACACTATCTGCATGGGTTTTGCATTTTCTCTCCGTGCTTGTGTGGGTTTCCTCTTAGTACTCCAGTTTCCTCCCACACTCCAAACACATGCTGGTAAATTGACTCCAATCTAAAATTTTGCCCCAGTATGATATTGTACTGAACGCACCCAAGATGGCTGCCTCATCATTATCAGATAAGCCCTTTGAGTACCCAGGAAGAAAAGCACTACAGAAATATACACAATAACATTTTAGATGGAAAAAGTAATACCTTGATTGTTGACTTATTTATAGTTAATTACTCATCTACCTAAAATATAGTTATGGATGTAATTGATGCATTCTCATTGGCTTTAGTTTCATTATAGACATCTTGCAGTTACAAATAATATAATACAATCTAATTTTGGGCAATGATATTAGCTTTCTGTTTCACTTTGTAGGCCAACGTTTTGCATTGATGGAAGAGAAAGTGGTTTTGTCAACGTTATTGCGCCATTTCTGGATAAATGCGAGTCAGAAACGTGAAGAACTGGGACTAGTTGGGGAACTGATTCTTCGTCCCCAGGCTGGCATTTGGATTCAGCTAAAAGACAGAGAAGAATTCTTAAATAAAGCCTAAAGGGAATTTTATTTTGCTCCACCAACTCTTGCAGGAAGTACAGACCAACATTACCCATAAATGTGCACCAGTCCAGATCAACACATTATGATAAGAAGATAGATTCTGAACTGTGTTTTGGTAATAGTGTGTCAGTGCTTTTCAGAAGAGCACAGTACTTATATGCAAAGTGCTTTCCCTACGCTAGCACTAACTTTGGGAAGTGAATGAAAAGCTGCTCTGATCTCCTTGGTAATGCACAGTTGTTAATGGGGCTAGTCAAGTTTAACAATGTGAAGAGGATAGCTGTTCATTTAATAACATTTCAAGCAAGCAGCTGATGCTGTTAGGTATATATTTAATAGTGTGAGCCACTTGCTGGAGAAACCCACAAAACCCATGCTTGTGTACAAAGCTAAGTAAATAAAAAGAGATCAAGCAGGTTTTAGGAATTGACCCCGTATTTTTTCACATTATGCTGCTTGTCAGGAGCCTACAGGCTGCATCATACTACACATATAATGAATTGATAGAGAATTTCAAACTTATTAGGTAATTTAAGCTTGGCATAAATGTAATATGACAGTTGTTCAATCCAGTTGTGATCTCCTGTCTATGTACCAGTCAGGCTGGCTGCTCAGCAATGACTGATTGAATAGTTTCAGATGTTTTGCGTGATAGCTGTTTTCTCCCCCAAGATAATCATTACCGAGGACTGTTTGCCCACTTCTCCTCATTCCTGTTCCGACAAGCTAGGGGAGTCATTGGTTTTTGGCATGCCTTTAGCTGGTATTAACCATGTGGTAGAAGTAGTGAGCAGTGGGGCTCATCTCTGGTCCTCAAGGCTCACTAGGAACACATTTTTCACTGCCAAGTAGGGGTAGGGCTTCATTCATTATTAACGTGTATCCAAACTAATTATGCAACTTGAATGTCCGAAGAGACCTAAAAAGTTTATACTGTTGGGGGTCTTGAGATGCAGAATTTAGCATCATTGGTACAGAGCATGAATAATGTAAAACATGCAGCAGCAATACTTTGATCACACCAGCCCACAAGGCCTTGTTCACAGCAGCCAACATGCTAAAACAAGCCATTTACTATGCAGGCTGGTTTCTTTTGTGTACAGGAGGGTGCAGATCTGCTGGGAGTGAAGATGGCCGAAAAGTTAGAAGGGCTTTTAAACTAGGTGATGGGGGGGAGGGTCCAGAGGTAGAGATATTCAGCGCAGAACATATTCCAGAGGGTAGTATTGGGGGCATTAGTGGTAGGTTGACTAAAGCACATAAACCCTAGGTAAGTATAGTAACAAGTCCTATTTGCAACCTCGGAACACCCAATAGGAAGACAGTATGCGACCGGTCTAAACTACGTGGCATGTTCACCAATGCCAGGAGCCTGGCGGACAAGATGGGAGAACTAGAGATACTGTTGTACGAGGAGGATTTCAATTTTGTGGGAATTTCACAGACTTATTTCAACATCTCTCATGATTGGCTGGCAACCATTCAAGGGTATTACCTTTATCGCAGGGATAAAGAGGGTAAAAAGGGGAGAGGGGTATGCCTGTATATCAAGAATAGTGTACAAGTTAATCTGAGAGATGACATCACTAAGGGAGCTAGGGATTAGGTGGAATCCTTATGTGTAGAGCTCCAAAGGGATGAAACTAAGGGGAAAATAATACTGGGAGTATGCTATAGGCCCCCTAACCTGAAGGAGGAGGGGGGGTGGACCTCCTATCACAATTTGGATTAGCAGCAAGGATGGGAAGTGTCATCATAATGGGGGATTTTAATTATCCAGACATAGACTGGGCAGAAGGAACCGCGCATTCGTCTAAGGCTTGCCAGTTCCTAAATGTCTTACAGGACAATGTCAAGGATCAGATGGTAGATGCACCAGCCAGAAAGAAAGCATTACTAGACCTACTGATTAACAACAACACAGACCTGATCACGCATGTGGAAATAAGGGGAGATTTAGTAAACAGCGATCACAGGTCAATTAGCTTCAGTATAAATCACACAAATAGGAAACATAAGGGGAACACAAAGACACTGAATTTCAAAAAGCCAACTTCCCTAAACTTTGAACCTTGCTAGCAGATATAAATTGGGATAAAATCTTAGGAACAAACAACACGGAGGAGAGATGGGTTTGCTTTTAGAGCATATTAAATGAGGGCATTATCCAGTGCATCCCATTGGGAAATAAATTTAAAAGAGCGAACAAAAGTCCTGGGTGGCTTAACTCCAATGTAAAAATGCATATAAAAGCAAAGGAGAAGGCCTTCAAAAAATACAAGGCTGAGGGATCATCATCAGCGTTCAAACTTTACAAAGAATGCAACAAGAAATGTAAGGGTGCAATTAGGAGGGCTAAGATAGAACACGAAAGACACATAGCGGAGGAGAGCAAAAACAATCCCAAGAAATTCTTTAAGTATATAAACAGTAAAAGAGGGAGAACAGGCCATATTGCCCCCATAAAGAAAGAGGAGTGGAATCTGGTTACAAAAGATGGTGAGATGGCGAAGGTATTGAATTTATTCTTCTCCTCAGTCTTCACAAGGGAATTGGGGGGCTTCAGTAACCAAAACTGCAGTGTTTTTCCTCATGACATATCACAGGAAGCACCCTCATGGCTAACAGAGGACAGAATTAGGAATAGACTTGAAAAACGTAACATTAATAAGTCACCAGGACCAGGCGGCTTGCACCCGAGGGTCCTTAGGGAACTCAGTCAAGTAATTGCCAGACCATTGTTCTTAATTTTTACTGACAGTCTACTGACTGGAATGGTACCAGCTGATTGGAGAGAAGCCAATGCAGCACCAATATTTAAAAAAGGGCCAAAATACATCCCTGGGAATTACGGACCAGTTAACTTAACATCAACAGCATGCAAGCTTTTGGAGAGGATGATAAGGGACTATATACAAGATTTTAGTAATGAAAACGATATCATTAGCAGTAATCAGCATGGATTCATGAAGAATCGTTCTTGCAAATCTATTAACCTCTTATGAGGAGGTGAGCTGTCATCTAGATAAAGGAAGGCCCATAGATGTGGTGTATCTGGATTTTGCTAAAGCATTTGAAGCAGTTCCCCATAAACATTTACTGTACAAAGTAAGGTCAGTTGGCATGGAGCGTAGGGTGAGTACATGGATTAAAAACTGGCTACAAGGGCGAGTTCAGAGGGTAGTGATAAATGGGGAGTACTCGGAATGGTCAGGGGTGGAAAGTGGGGTCCCCCAGGGTTCTGTCCTGGGACCAATCCTATTTAATTTGTTCTTAAATGACCTGGAGGATGGGGTAAACAGTTTAATCTCTGTATTTGCGGACGATACTAAGCTAAGTAGGCCAATAACTTCTCTGCAGGATGTGGAAACCTTTCAAGAAGATCTGAACAAATTAATGGGGTGGGCAACTACATAGCAAATGAGGTTTATTGTCGAAAAATGTAAAATAATGCATTTGGGTGGCAAAAATATGAATGCAAACTACTCACTTGGGGGAGAACCTCTGGGAGAATCAAGGATAGAAAAGGACCTGGGGGTCCTAGTAGATGATAGGCTCAGCAATGGCATGCAATGCCAAGCTGCTGCAAAAAAACAAACAGAATATTGGCATGCATTAAAAAGGGGATTAACTCAAGAGATAAAGTGATAATTCTCCCACTCTACAAGACTCTGGTCCGGCCTCACCTGGAGTATGCTGTCCAATTCTGGGCACCAGTCCTCAGGAAGGATGTACTGGAAATGGAGCGAGTACAGGGAAGGGCAACAAAGCTAGTAAAGGGACTGGAGGACATTAGTTCTGAAGAATGTTTACAAGCACTAAACTTATTCTCTCTGGAGAAGAGACGCTTGAGAGGGGATATGATTTCAATTTACAAATACCGTACTGGTGACCCCACAATAGGGATAAAACTTTTCCACAGAAGGGAATTTAATAAGACACGTGGCCACTTATTCAAATTAGAAGAAAATAGGTTTAACCTTAAACTGCGTAGAGGGTTCTTTACTGTAAGAGCGGCAAGGATTTGGAATTCCCTTCCACAGGTGGTGGTTTCAGCAGGGAGCATTGATAGTTTCAAAAACCTATTAGATAAGCACTTGAACGACCACAACATACAGGGATATACAATGTAATACTGACATATAATCATACACATAGGTTGGACTTGATGGACTTGTGGTGAGGTGCCTTGTGCTGTTGCACTCTTTACTTTTTCTTTTTTTTTATGTTATTGAAGTTATGTTATGTTATGTTATTGAAGTGTCACAAATTATAATACATTCATTGTTATGCACCGCAGCAGTCTGCATTATTATGCAATGCACTGCAACCTACCTCAAGGCAGCATTTTGGTGTGACCAGGCCACGTAGAAAACAATTGTTTACTATATGCCCTAGTGGTGTGCCTGCGTTTGTATGTACAGATTAACAAAGGTCACACAGGGGTTGATTTACTAAAAGTGGAGAGTGCAAAATCTGGTGCAGCTGTGCATAGTAGCCAATCAGCTTCTAACTTCAGCTTGTTCAGTTAAGCTTTGAAAAAAAGTTGGAAGCTGATTGGTTTCTGTACAGAGCTTCAGTAGATTTTACACTCTCCAGTTTTAGTACCTCAACCTCACAGTATAATAGAACACGTAACACGTGAATACACAACACCAAGTGTGGATTACATTGATTGTGGCCATTTATTGGGGGATAACAAAATATTACTAAAAATCAAACAATAACAGTCACCTGAAAACCTGAACCAAAACCCTGCTTAGTTTTAAAGACTAAAGTGTCCAGTCCATCTTAATTTTTAATCAATTTGCCCACCCACAATTGGGTGACATGATCCCTCTTCCCCAATAAATTTAGCACAGTGATATATAAGAAGGTGGACAAGTATTTGCCAATTACTGTAGAAACTTCTTTGACAATTGACACTTAAATGCTCTAAACTCGATCACCAATCCATATGGTCATTTTAAAATGTCCTGCACCAAATTCCTGAAAGTATTGTCACAGTGTCATTAACAGTTTCAACAAATTAGTGTAGTTCTTATTTGTGTCACTTTTATAATGTGTCTTAGGGGCCGTGACAAATTCAAAATGGATCTACCACAAGTTCGTAGACAATAAACCTGAAAAGGTAATTAAGACCAACTCAAAGTTGGTATATAGACAGGCCAAAGTGATTGGAGGTGTGGGGGAAGGGGTGTTCTATGTTTGACTTTAAAGTGTTATGAAACCCACAACACTAAAATCAGTCCGTATATGCAGTAAAGCATGCTTGCTATACTTACTGTGGACCTAAGGGGTTAATCCTATGCATTGTGTAAAAGGCTGTTTGATCCTGTCTTCTCCTTCTTTTACTGTCCCCAGTCCATCTGCTGATAGAACAGAGCCCTAGGAGGCACTCTGCACATGCTCAGTTTGGAAAGCTATTTTTGTTCTTTTTTGAGAGGGTGCATGTGATCAGCACTGTCCAGGCAGAGGGTCAGGGGTCATGCAGCCTCATAGGACAGTCATCGGAGAATGAAAACTCCTCCTACAAGCATTAACCAGACACTGATAGAAGTCACAAGACTGCTATATATTGCTGATGAGAAAAGGTATTTAGCAGCTTATATTTACTAAAATAATTGCATTTCCATGTTCTGTGTACTGTGGGAAACCAGATATAGTGAATACAGGGTCCTGGGTTCAGTAACACTTTAATAATGTGTTTGTGTTTTGTATTTATTTCATTGGTAGCAGCCAATGAAGCCAATGACTTGGACTGAACCCTAACAGCGGGTGAGGATTGATGGGAATAATAAGAGACCAGTTCCCCATCAGGTCTGCCTTCCTTGTGATTGACAGCAGATGGCAGTGGGCAGACTCTATAGAATATACATATACAGTACATATATATATATCTGCACCTCACACACAAATATGCACATAGTTCTATATTGTTATCACGTTCCTGGTACTGGAGGCCAATGGAGAGAGAGGGCTTCCCTTGCGGCTAAGTTCCAGACCCCCCTGAGGGTGAAAACAGAAAAGGTCAGGCCCAAAGAAGCATGGGTCGCCTGCAGGACTGTATGCAGGAGGTTCCAGAGTACAGATGGTGTGCTGGAGTAGAATCAGCAGACAGGTGGCACCCATGAGGTGTTGCAGGATTCGGATAATGCTTCGACTGTAGCATGGTCAGAAGGGAGCCTAGGTCATGAGCCGGACTGGTATCAGAGCAGATGTGGTCAGGTGGATAGCTGGAGTCAAACACAGGAAGCAAACAAGAGACAGGTCAAGGACAACCCGGGTCGGTAACAGGAGACACAGGAACAGGACTATCACGAAGATAACACACTGGAGGAGCCGAAGATCAACCAGCAAATGCAGACACTAGCAGACTTCCTTATATAGGCCCATGTGACCTGCTGGTAGAGATACTGTGTCCTAAAGTCCTTCTCCTGCCAGAAATGCTGGGTCCTGAAGTCCTTCTCCTGCCATAAGTGCTGGTAGAGATGCTGGGTCCTAAAGCCCTTCTCCTGCTGTTGGCTCCCTGACAGTGCCCCCCCCATCTGACGGGCAGCCTCCGGTGCCCATTTGGGCCATTTTCTCAGGGTATTTGGCCCGAAAAATCTTGGAGGAGTCTAGGGGCATGTACATTGGCTTCAGGTTCCCAGGATCTCTCTTCGGGGGGGATACCCTTTCCATTTAAATAGGAATTGGGTTTGTCTCCTTCCTGCAGTCCAGGATTGATTCTACTTCAAATTCTATGTCCTCTCCAATAGTCACTGGTGGCGGCGGTGGCTCCGCTCTCCCTGGAAATAGATCTGGAACAGTTGGTTTAAGCAAGGAGGTGTGAAAGACCGGATGGATCCTATATGATTCAGGCAGAGACATTTCGTACGCCACTTGGTTTATTTCCCGTTTGATCTGAAAGGGGCCAATATACCTTGGCCCTAGCTTCCGCGAAGGACAGGCCAATTTCAGCTTGACAGTAGACAGCCACACTTTGTCACCTACCTTGAAGCCAGGATTCCCCCTCCGTTTCCGATCAAAGTGTTTTTTGTAACCCACTTGGGCTTTCTGTATGGACTCCCAGAGGACCTGATAATTGTTTTGTATGAAAACCAGTCTGTCCTGCAAGGCGGGTACAGTAGTTTCAGGCATAGTTTCAGGCAGGGCAGCAGGGTGGAATGCATAATTGGCCCAGAATGGGGACTGGTTCGTAGCTGAATGGACAGAGTTATTATAGGCAAATTAAGTCAGTGGGAGCAGGATGCCCAGTCATCTTGGAAAAAAAGCTGAAAAGCAGCGGATGTATTACTGCAGGGTTTGAGTTGTACGTTCCGTTTGCCCATTACTTTGGGGATCATAGGCAGATGATAGGCAGAGTTCCACTTCCAAGGCTTTACAAAGGGCTCTCCAAAACCTGGAGGTAAATTGCACTCCCTGGTCCAAAACTATGTTCTTTGGAGTCCGTGAAGTCTGATGATCTAAAAAGTATGAGCCGTTTCGGCCGCAGAGGGAGTACCAATCATTGGTATGAAGTGGGCCATCTTGGATAGTCGGTCAACCACAACCAGGATGGTCGTGAAGTTTTCAGAGGGAGGAAGGTCAACAATAAAATCCATAGAGATCATCTCCCAGGGGCGATTAGGGATAGAAAAGGGTCTCAATAACCCCCAGGCTTTGGCTTTGTCGCCTTTGCTACGTAGACATGTCGGGCATGACTTGACATAGGATCTGCAGTCCCGACTGAGGTTAGGCCACCAAAAGGACCCCTGAATGAGCTCATTAGTCTTACAGGCCCCAAAGTGCCTTGCAAGTTGGTGGTCGTGGAATGTCCTGAGAACCTGAGACCTTGCTTCCTGAGGTACGAAGATTTTGTCCTGGTGCCAAAGTAATCCATCCAGCCTTCTTAATGAGTTATGTTCAGATTTGAGGCAAGATGCAGAAGTTTGTTCAATGGATGCCTTTAGGCTGGGTTGAATGAGCAAGAAAGTTTGCGCAGATAAGATGGTGCTTGGATGAGCACATTCAGTAGAATCACTGGACAGGGCATCGGCTTTCCCATTTTCGGAACCCGGGCAGTATGTCAGGTGGAAGTTAAATCTAGAAAAGAATAAGGCCCATCTGGCTTGTCAAAGTCTTAGGCGTTTTGCAGATCTTAGATATTCCCGATTTTTGTGATCTGTGAAAATCATAATTGGGTGGTTAGCGCCCTCCAGCAGGTACCTTTATTCTTCAAGGGCAACTTTAATTGCCAGGAGCTCTCTGTCACCCACATCATAGTTTCTCTCAACCTGATTTAGCTTCCTGGAGCAAAAGACTACTGGATAAGGCAGGGCCTTTGGTCCCTGACGCTGAGAGAGCACGGCTCCCGTAGCTACTTCAGATGTGTCCACTTCGAAGACAAAGGGAAGAGCTGGGTCTGGGTGTTGCAACACGGGAGAAGAGGTGAAGAGGGCCTTCAGCTGTTCAAAGGCCATTTGAGAATCCTGGTTCCAGGAGAAGCGTGAGTGTAGGCGAGTGAGCTGGGTCATCGGGGCAATTATAGTCGAGAACTTTCGAATGAATTTCCTATAAAAGTTAGCAAAGCCCATGAACCTCTGGACCCCTTTCCTGTCAGAGGGTGCAGGCCATTCCAAGATTGCCAAGACCTTCTGAGGATCCATGGAGATCCCCTCCATGGAGATTATGAGTCCCAAGAACTGGATAGATTGTTTCTCGAACTTGCACTTCTCTGCTTTGGCATACAAGCCATGGGTTCTTAAGGTCTTTAACACTTTTATGACGTGCTCTCGATGGAGTTCAAGTTAAGCTGAGAAAATTAGTATGTCGTCCATATAGACGATTAAGAACAGGTCAAGGTATTCCCTGAAGATGTCATTCACAAAATGTTGGAATGTTGTGGGGGCGTTAGATAGCCCGAATGGCATCACAAGGTACTCAAAGTGCCCAAAGCATGTTGGGAAGGCGGTCTTCCACTCATCACCTTCCTTAATACGAACCAGGTTGTAGGCCCCCCGTAAGTCCAACTTTGTGAAAACCCGGGCTGTTTGGAACCTTTGTAATAACTCAGGAACGAGAGGGAGTGGTTATCTGTTCTTGATGGTGATTTTATTAAGGTCCAGATAGTCAATGCATCGTCTGAGAGACTGATCCTTCTTCTCAACGAAGAATATGCCAGCTCCAGCAGGCGAAGAGGCGGGGCGGATGAATCCTTTGGCTAGGTTTTCATCTATATATTGTCGGAGGGCCTCCAGCTCGGATAAAGGAAAGATTCACCCAAAGGGTTCCTCTGCTCCGGGTAGCAACTCAATCGGGCAGTCGTAGGACCGATGCGGGGGCAGGACATCAGCCCCTTTCTTGTCAAAGACATCAGGGAAATCAAGGTAGGCCAAAGGGACGGCATGAGAGGGATCTGGTGTAGGTTGAACTGAGAGACACATTGAAGGGTTGACAGACATGGGGATGCCACAGTGTTGGAGACAGTAGGGAGATGAGAAGCTGATTTCTCCCTTAGGCCTGATATGACTGATTTCTGATTGGGACTCTAAAACAAAGTTAATACTGCAGCTGCAGGAACAGATTCACAGGACTCAATCACTGTGTTTAAAATGTCCGTTCAGTGAAAAATTTATTATTACATGTTATTTTATACATAGATAAGAAAGGGGTGGTGTGAGATGTTATTAAAAACTAACAAATAGAAATATGTTATTAAAAGCTAACAAATAGAAATATATTATTAAAAACTAGCGAATAGAACAATTGCAAAAGTAAAACCTTGAAAAGGGAGGGGGGAGTAGAGAGTGTTTAGTAGGAGAAGTGTCTGTGTGTTAGGTGAAGGTTACAGAACACATTTCAACAGTGAGAACAAAATGGATTCTCTTGTGCTTAAATGAACAGTACAATGAATGTCCATGTCATTTCCCCCCTTTTGTTTATTTGACACCATTCTTCTCCGCGTTACGTTCAGCCGATTGCTGGTAACTCCTGTTACATTGGCGCAGAGAGACGGCGTCCTGTTCAGCTCTCTCCTAGCTTTCTCACAATAATGGGTTCATCAGGGCTGGTGGTACATTTGTTGGTACAGCGGGTAGTCACACAGAGGCATAGCCTGATGAGGAAGTAAATAACAAACATGAGAAATAGGAACATCACAATGTAAGCGCCTAGTTTCTGTAACCATGTTGCTATGCCATATAAAAAAATCACCAAAACCTCCTAAACCCTGAAAGGGGTTCCATCCATCTTTAGCAATATCTCTGGCCTTATTCTGTAGTTCTCTTATCTTAGCAAGATGCCCTTTAATAATGTCCTCATTATCAGAAATGTATATACAACAGTCAGTGTGAAATATCTTACACATCCCACCTTGAGCTGCAGTGAGATAATTTAGCGTTAATCTGTGCTCTAATACTACTTTTTTAAGCTGAGCCATTTCTTCATTTAATAAACCTATATCAGTGGTAGTAAGGTTAATAATCTCATCTACAATTCTAGTGTAATTATTTAGTCTTTTCATTGCTTTAATTCCCCATCCTGTCCAGGAAGGGAACCATGGCCATGCCATGTCACCTTCAGTGAACAGCTCTCTTTTGAACACTAAAGGGTATTCTGGACTTTGATCTGGTCGCACTGTATCTTTGCGAACAGCCAAAGCAGGTACTAACTTCCCAATATAACATGTACCTGTAACATTAGTAGGAAGCCAGGCATAAGCTTTATTTCCACATATATAATATAACCCTCTACGTATGGACGGTATGCCTGCTCCTAAAAAACTGGAAGCAATAACATGGAATCTCAGGAAACCGATATTTTCACATATTGGGAACTGTGAGCAATTTGTACTATAAAGGGTTCTATTTAGTTCTGGATCTGGGATATAATAATATTGACCATAGTTTCCTCCATAAACTGTAATTTTTGCTCCAGTGCAATCTGAATTGCCCAACCGTCTACATTTAGTGTTAAACGGGCATGTGATGTTTAAACAAATCTGTGGAGTGTTTATCTGTTTCGAAACCATCAAAGTTACTGATCTGTGCTCATTGGCTGTGGAGACTATGTATGAGCCATTTATTCTGGTCCTGTTTAGATCAGTGAAATTGAGAGGCATTGCTATCATGGGTATTGTTCCTGTTTGGGGATGTAAGTGAGAACACACCCAGCAGTTACTAGCGTTGCTATGGGTTGCATACAATTTTAACATTTGGATGAAAGGGTTATTTTTCCATGTCTCAGTTCTCACAAACAACAAAAAGAAAAGAAACATTATCATCTTTTTTTCAAAGGATATCATCACTTCAGGATTTTCTTGCAGTGACTGGCGTGAATCCAGGTGGGTTTTCCTTCCAACTTGACAGCAGAACCGGTTGTCAAAAGCACCAAATGTGGTCCGTCAAATTTTGGTTCTAGTGGCTTTCTGACGTGTCGCTTGACCACCACCCAGTCACCTGGTTGGATTCTGTGAATACCTGAAACAGAATGTGGGTCGGGGATAGATTTATAAACACCTTCATGTATTTTATTCAATGTTCTTTGCAAAATCTGAACATATTCTAACAGATTAGAGTGAGAAGCCTGCAACTGTTGGGGAAAATATAGCCCTGTTTTGGGTGGCCCTCCAAATAAAATCTCATAGGGGGACAGCCCATGTGGTTGTTTAGGGGTAGTTCTTACAGAATATAGGGCTAATGGCAAAGCTTCCACCCATCCTTTTCCTGTATCTGCTTTAATTTTTGCACATCTGTTTTTCAAAATTCCATTTAGTCTCTCAACCTTTCCACTACTTTGTGGATGATAAGGTGTATGGAAAGCTTGCTGTATGTGAAGTGCTTCCATTACCTCTTTCATTACTTCCCCGGTAAAATGGGTTCCTCTGTCACTCTCAATAGTTTCAGGAACTCCATATCTACAAACTATTTCATTCAAAATTTTCTTTGCTGTTGTTTTTGCATTTGCTTTGGCTACTGGCCAGCTCTCGGGCCAACCTGAAAACATGTCAACACACACTAAAGCAAACTCATAGGTGCCTATTCTGGGCATCTGAATGTAGTCTATTTGAATTCTTTGGAAAGGGAAATCTGGCTTTGGAGAATGCCTTTGGGGAACATGAACAGGCCTCCCTGCATTGTACAGAGCACAAGTGAGACATGAAGCACAAAACCTGGCTGCAAATGCACTAAATCCAGGTGCTATCCAATAGCAGTCAGTAAGTGCCACCATCGCGCCCTTAGCAAGATGACTGACGCCATGTGCCAGCTGTGCTAAAACTGGGTACAAACTCCTGGGTAGACACCACCTGTTGTCAGCGCTCCACAGGCCCTGCTGATTTTGGGTAGCATTACATTTGATCCACTTATCCTTCTCTTCATCAGGGGCCTGGTTCTGCAACTGAATTAGAGTTTCTACATCCCACTGCTCTTGATGAGGGGAATCTGTCCCCGCTACCTGGGCGACCCCTACAGTGGATGTGACTCCAAATGCCATAAGGGCAGCATCCTTTGCCGCTTGGTCCGCTAAGGCATTTCCTCTGGCTGTCATGTCACTTCCCCTTGCATGCCCTTTTACCTTCAAGATGGCAACTTCTGCTGGTTTCTGAAAGGCCTCAAATAGCCGCTCTATGAGTTTTGCATGTCTCACTGGCTTCCCTGCACTAGTCAGAAAGTGCCGTGCTTTCCAGATTCCAAATGCATATCTGCTGTCAGTGTAAACATTTCCCCTTTTATTCTCTAGGAGATGAAATGCTTTGACTACAGCATACAACTCCGCTTCCTGTGCTGACATCTGGGGTTTCAATGCTTCCTGATGTAAAATGGTGTCTGTAGTGGTTACAGCAAACCCTGTGTGTGGCTGACCATCGTCAGTGTAAAATCTGGAACCATCTACGAATAAGTGTGTGTCACAATCTGATAAGGGCTCATCTTTTGCTGGTGTGACAGAGGCCCTTTCTACCTCCATAAGAGCCATACAATCATGAGAAAAACTCTCAGGTTCTACATCAGTACCATTTGTTGCATCTTCCTCATCAATTATAGGAAGAAGAGTAGCCGGATTTAAAGTAACACATCGTTTGATTGTTAAATTCGATGGAGCAAAAAGAGCAGACTGGTACTTGTCAAATCTACTGGCAGACACATGTCTAGTATTTACTTGATTCATGATTTCCTGTACTGCATGTGGCACATACAGGATCAGAGCAGAATCTAGTACAAGCTCCGTTACTTTGTCTAGCAGCAAAATGCAGGCTGCTATGGCTCGCATACAACTGGGGGAGCCTTTGATGACAGGGTCTAATGAGGCTGATACATACATCACAGGCCTCTGTTTGTCTCCATGTAGCTGGGTGAGTACACCTGCAGCAAATCCATTGACTTCATGACAGAACAACGAGAAAGTCTTAGTATAGTCAGGAAGTCCAATGGCGGGAGCTTCAGACAAAATTTTAATAAGCTCCTTCATCTGCAATTCATTGTCCCATGTGAGTTTGAAAGGGTTTCTAGTGGTAGCCTCATATAGAGGAGCCATAAGTTCTGATGCATTTGGAATCCAGTCCCTACAATATCCCACTAACCCCAGGAAGGCACGTAGTTGCCGGACATTTCTTGGCTTTTCAAAGTTTTGTAGAGTTTTAACTCGATCTGGGGTTAGGTGACGGATTCCATGTGAAATGCAGTGACCCAGGAAGATCACTTTCTCTTGGCAGTATTGTAGCTTATCTTTGCTAACTTTGTTGTTACTGTTATAGAGAAACAGGAGAAGGCTTACTGTTTCTCTGCTACAAATGTCCTTTGTATCAGAACAAATAAGCAAATCGTCTATGTACTGAAGCAAAACTGTGTTTGGGTGTAAGGGGGACCATTGGTCCAATACTTGCTTTAACGCAGTATTATATTCAGAGGGGCTACTCACACAGCCTTGGGGCAATCTTGTCCATGCTAACTTTTGGGCATCATGGGTAAATGAAAAAAGGTGCCAGCAATCTGGGTGCAGGGGCACCGAAAAGAAAGCATTTGCAAGATCAATCACTGTAAAGCAGGTGCTGGAGGCAGGTATTCCACTTAGTAAAGTGCGGGGGTTGGGCACGATCGGGGTATCTGCCTCTATTATATTGTTAATGGCTCTCAAATCATGCACCATGCGATATGTCACCTGCCCACCCTTCTTGTCTGGCTTCTTTGCAATTGGGAACAGGGGTGTATTGACCTGGGACTTAATTGGTACAACAACCCCTGCTGCTTTCAGTTGAGTGATTTGATCCTTTATCCCCTCAGTCTGAGCAATACTCAGTGGGTACTGTTTAATCTGTGGGAGATGGGCTCCTGGTTTAATTTTTATCATGACTGGGGTGCAATCCAGCAGACCTACATCATATTTGCTGGTGGCCCATAATTCAGTGGGAATCACTTTCAATTCTGGTGGAAATGGCAGAGTGGAGTCTTGGATTAAAAATACTCCACAGGCAGAATTTAAAACTTCTTCTGATAGACTACTGACCACTTGGACTCCTGTAGGAGTGTAGTCTATGTTTGCTAAAATTTGGTTCAAAATGTCAGCTCCCAAAAGATTGGTAGGAACTGTGTCTGAAACTAACACTTTAGTGACAATTTCTGTTTGCTGTCCTAGCCTAACTTTAAGTGGCTTGGACTCAACCAAATCAGTAGAGGTCCCGGTTAGGCCAACACCAGAGATAACATTTGTAGATAATAATCCTGGAGGTAAGTCCTCTATATTAAAAACACTTCGGCTTGCACCAGTATCAATTAAACAGGTTAATTCTGTTTCTCCTCCAGGATAGGGGAGTTCTTGTAAAAATACTTTTACTCTGGCCTCGGGACCATTGTCTCCCCTATTTAACATGATTGATACTGGCATGCCATTTTCCTATGCCTGATCCACTGCTTTTGGCAGAGAACTGGGATCAGCATGAGGTGCCTCTAAGCTCTTTTCTAGTCTACGGTCAGGAAGATGGCAGAATTTGGCTATGTGTCCTTCCCCATCACAATTGTAGCATATAATTGGTCCCCGATTGCCATGATTTCTGAAATTGCCTTTGCCTCTACCTCTTCCTTTTCCTCTCTGCTTCCCCATGTACATTACCTTGGGTTTGCTGTCTTTTTGGTTAATCCTGTTTTCTATGGACAACAGGATAGGCAGGACGTCTCGAATAGACATATTGCCTGCCTCAGGCCTTGCTGTGAACAACTTTTCTTTCAACTGGGGTATTAAACCATCAAGAAACCTTTGTTTCACCAGTTGTGTAGATGGACTTGCAGTTTCTCCCGCCTTCTCTTCCTCTATTTTAATGCCTGCTTCCTCAGCCATCTCACTTAACCGCCTCCAATAAGCCCCTGCTGCTTCCTCTTTCCCTTGCTTAGCATTCATAAATTCAGCATGTCTGGTTTGTCCATATATTTGGGGCAATTTTTCCTTCAATTTCTCACAAACCTCCCGTCCACTAACCATCTTACCTAGATTTTTGACGTCTACACCACATTCTTTAAGTATATAGCCAGACATGTTGCTTCCCACTGCTTTAATAAGAAGCTGATGAATGTCAGTAGCAGAAGCCTCATATGCTTCCTGTGCAGCACTAAGTTTGTTTGCAAACCCAATTGGATTCTTTCTAGGATCTACCAATCCTTCTAATATGGCTCTCATATCTTGGGGACTAAAAGGTACATGCCATTTAATTTGAGACTTACTGTCAACAGCATCACCTTCAAAAACTAATTGGGTTCTGACAGGATAAACTGCAACAGATTTCTCTATGCCAGGGGCAGAAGGGCTGGCATCTCCCTTCCTTCTCTCTTCATCTTGCTGCCACAATTTGGAAATTATGGTTTGCTCTGGAAGTTCAGGCTCTATCTCTCTTTCTCTGGCCAAAGCCTTAAGTTCAGAGAGATCCAGGTTTGCATATGTGCCTTTTGATTTATGCCAATCATCTGTTTCTAGGATACGAGCCAAATCCCTCTTTGTAGGTTGATATGGGGCTGTTAAACCTCTGCTCTCTACTATATTGCATAGCTCATCTTTTGTGTGTTCCATGTAATCTAATTCTTTTGCTTTTGTGCGTGGACCCCTTAAAGCCAAACTGGCAGCCACATAAGGTGGGGGGTCCTCCTCTACAGAGTCTTCTGGCCAAACGTAGTAAATTTGGGCAGTACTTTTATTAAATATCTCCGTCAAGCCAGTTTGATTTGCTACTTTAGCTTCTGTCTCCCATGTGCAAGCTATTCTCCACGTTCCTTCACTGCACAGTAGTGGGCCATAATCGTGCAGAAAAGTTTGCCATACTTTTAAATCAAAAGTCCCTTCAGATTTTAAAGGTTTAGCTGTTCCCTTTGTCCATTCTACCCATTTATCTAGGGGCTCAGTATAGGCAGAACCGTACCTTCGGTTCATATATTCTCTAGCGCTCATCTTGCGCTGGGCATTTTCTGAAGGCCTCTCTCCCTTCATTCCCTTAATTAATTTAATGCCCATAATGACTGGCCAGTCTTCTCTCTTCTCTACTTGTGCCTACACCCTCTTGCCTCTAAAACAAATAGTACAGCAAATCTGCAGATTTACAAGAATAGTCTCCACTTATCTACGTGGATAGAAGGGGTTTATGACAATAGACAAAACACTCATTAAGAGACCCTCCTCGTCTCTTCTCTTCTCTGTGAGTTTTATCTGACCCTACCATGCGCCTCTGACCCAGGTCGCCCACAAGGAGTCAACGCAGGGAACTGCAGAGGATTTTCCCTATCCACACACAGTCCAACCCGTGAAGGGGGACACAAACACATTCACACACACACGTTACCCAACCAGAAAGGTCCGAGAGTGGTCTGGTTTCCTTGAGAACCGAAGGCAAGGTGTGTGTGCACTTGCCGGGCATTTATACTACAGCTGCTAATTAAAGTCAGGTGATGCCTGTCTGCAGAGGGTAATACCTGCTCCATACTGCCAGGATCCCTCCGCTGGTGGATGCCAGTACTACGGCCCAAAGATGACAAAATACCAGCAGGAAAAAGCTCTCCTTACAGCTCCAAACTGCCAGGAGACACCTGCTGGACCTCAGTACTGCACGCCAAATGATCGATATTACCAGTGGAGGGGACCTTTCCTGACACTCTAATGACGTAGGAGCCTTGATCCTAGCTAACTCATCCTTGAGAGTCTCAGATAAGCCCTGCCGGAACTGGTATTTCAAGGTGGCATCATTCCACCCGATATCAGCTGACCACTTGCGAAACTTCACAATATAATCCTCCACCAGTTGTCTGCCTTGTACTAGGGCATGGAGGGCAGACTCGGCGGTAGCAGTCCGCTGTGGATCGTCATATAGAGTAGCCATTGCTTCGAAGAAGGTGGCAACTGAATCCAGTACTAAGTTCTTTTGCTCAAGGAGGTTATGAGCCCATGACTGTCGCTTATCTGATAAGAGTGAGTTGATGAAGCCCACCTTGACGGTCTCAAGACAAAAAGTCCTTGGTTTCAGGGCAAAGTAAAGTTCACAGGCATTTTTGAAGGCCCTGAATTTTCGGCGGTCACCTGAAAAGCACTCAGGAGTGGGGACTCTGGGCTCTGGAGGAGGTAATCCCACAGCAGGTGTAGCTATAGCAGGAGAACTGGCCGTTGAAGCTGAGACAGTGGAGCTAGTAGTGTGGTTAGAATCCGGAGGAGTCATGGAGGTAGTGAAGGGGTGAAGGTGTCCTTCCAGCTGAAAGTAGCCATCTTGTAAGCTCTGGACTGCTTGTGTAAGAGCCGTCATCTGCTGATATAGGGCCTCCAAAGTGGAAGCACCTCTCTTGGCCTCAGACATCGTGGCTGGTTAATACTATCACGTACTTGGTACTGGAGGCCAATGGAGAGAGAGGGCTTCCCTTGCGGCTAAGTTCCAGACCCCCCTGAGGGTGAAAACAGGAAAGGTCAGGCCCAAAGAAGCATGGGTCACCTGCAGGACTGTATGCAGGAGGTTCCAGAGTATAGCTGTTGTGCTGGTGTAGAATCAGCAGACAGGTGGCACTCGTGAGGTGTTGCAGGATTCGGATAATGCTGCGACTGGAGCGTGGTCAGAAGGAAGCCTAGGTCATGAGCCGGGTTGGTATCACAGCAGACATGGTCAGGTGGATAGCTGGAATCGAACACAGGAAGCAAACAGGAGACAGGTCAAGGACAAGCCGGGTCGGTAACAGGAGACACAGGAACGGGACTATCATGAAGATAACACTCAAATAAACAAAATTATATTGTGTGGCATGTTTTAAAAGGAAAAGATTTAAAGGGTAGGTGTGCTTTTGAAAAAAAAAAACAATTCACCCTCCTCAGCCTTCTTTTCCAAATTCACCAGTAGAATTATAGACCTCAGATGTGGCCATCCCCATGTTCTCGGTGTCATGGCTTTCCTAGGACCAGGAACTGCTAGTTGCCTGTAGTGTTCTACTAGTGCTTTAACATCTGGATCATGTGTCAGACTCAGCCATAGACAGTGATTGCTGTTTCTGCCTCTAACATGCTGCACATGTGTGAACATGAACATATGGGATGTCTGAGGTCTACAGTTCTAAAACACCCCAAGGAAATAGTTATAGTATCATCAAAAATGCAACTTCCACTTCAGGACTGTATGCAGGAGGTTCCAGAGTACAGCTGGTGTGCTGGCGTAGAATCAGCAGACAGGTGGCACCCGTGAGGTGTTGCAGGATTCGGATAATGCTGCGACTGGAGCGTGGTCAGAAGGAAGCCTAAGTCGTGAGCCGGGTTGGTATCAGAGCAGACGTGGTCAGGTGGATAGCTGGAGTCGAACACAGGAAGCAAACAGAAGACAGGTCAAGGACAAGCTGGTCAGTATTAGGAGACACAGGAACAGGACTATCACAAAGATAACACGCTGGAGGAGCCGAAGATCAACCAGTAAATGCAGACACTAGCAGACTTCCTTATATAGGTCCATGTGACCTGCTGGTAGAGATACTGGGTCCTAAAGTCCTTCTCCTGCCAGAGATGCTGGGTCCTAAAGTCCTTCTCCTGCCATAAGTGCTGTTAGAGATGCTGGGTCCTAGAGCCCTTCTGCTGCTGTTGGTTCCCTGACAATTGTTCATGCAAATATACTCACCCTCTGCACTATACATACACCATACTATTGGGTACCTGGCTGGAGGAACCTCTGGTCCAGACACCCCTGAGGTGTAGTAAAGAGAGCAAGTGGAATGAGTGTGGAAGTCCAGTTTATGGAATCTTACTTCTGGATAAAGCCTTCTTGGGAGATGCTTGTGCAGACCAACAGGAAAGTAGCTTGCCAAAACGCTGGAATACACAGCAGGCTGAAAGCATGATCTGGACAGGCTGCGATCATGAAATGAAAAAATAGATAGCAGCAAGGTAGCAGGCAGAGTCAAGATAAGGAGACAAGCCATGGTCACACCAGAACGTTAGCAGAGGTAAACCATATTTAGGGTCTAGGAATGTCAAACCAGAAATCAGCAGAGGCAACTGGTCATAAACCAGTTGAGGTCAGTAACAGGAGGGTAAAGCAGAGACAAGTCCAAGGACAGGCTGGGTCAGCAACAGGAATGAAGATCTTAGGAAGGGGTTCAGGGTTCAAATCACATGAGGAGTGAAGCACATGAAGACCATCTAGCACCTTCCTAGTTCAGCTCTGTACCTTAAATAGGTTGTCTGGTGCCAATAATGGAATTGAATATATTTGCTTGTGCTGCACATTACAAACAAAAATAAATATAGTCTACACATTACACACAATCTGAACAACACGCACAAACATGCACATAGCCCTGCATTGTATACAATCTCTGCACCGAACACACAAATATATGCACAGTATGCACATTACATGCACTGCAATACATACATGTACATAAACATACAAGTGAAAATGCCTGCGCCATACATACAATTACAACCCAGCCCCCTATTTTATTCCTGGCATACTATAGGTAAAGTAATGAAGTTCACCTTGTCCTACAGTTTCTAACCCCTGTTTTCCTGCACAGAGAGAAAGATGGGTGGAGCCCAATGTTAATTTCATAGACGAAAACATTTTGGTCATAATTTTCGTCAGCGGCATATTTCCAGTGATGAAAACTAAATGGAAATGACACCACATTTTCAGCAATTGATGAAAACTATGAAGAAAATGAATTCCATTGTTGTCAACTAACGAAAATGGAATAAAAATATGAGGGAGGGAAGTTTACCCATGTGAACGTCTGGTTTCGTCAGAACTCCACTTGTAAAGCCTGAGAGTGTTTCCCCTCCCAGCAAGCAAGGTAGCGACCGTAGCATGCTTAGTGGTGTGGCGTGCTTAGCACTGTGCAGCATTACAGGCCTTCTCAGACAACGTCCAGAGCACTGTACATTACAGGCCTCCTCAGACCACTGTCAAGAGTGTCTGTGTAGTTTGTTCAAACCTTAATAATAACATGATATTATATTTTTTTTTCCAGCAGTATATGAGTATGGAAATTCTAGAGAACATGTTACAATTTAACTAAACCCATTAGATTTTGGTCAACTAAAATGTAGGATATTTCAGTCCACTAAAATGTACTGCAGATTTTAGTTGACTAAATACAACTAAAATTAAAATGATTGCAGATGAATAAATGCGACTAAAACTAAAATGGAATTTTAGTCAAAAGTCTATGACTAAAACTAAATCGAATTTTGACGCCAAAATTAACACTGGTGGAGCCTAATGCAACAAAAAGCAAGGTGTGCAGAGCCAGGTGCTAATGATGGAGTACTGAGTATATCCAATGGTTGCTGCTTTATCTTGTCTTCTGAAACGAAAGCTCCAGATATTCTGTAAGAGCTGCAGATTATTCAGCATTTCAGTTACAGTGGAAGGCTGTGGGTAGGAGGGGAGGGGGTCTTGGGCATGTAGAGGCCCTGGACAATTGCCAAGCTTGACCACCCCGGTCCATTTATTGTTGCAGCTTTTCTACTCAGATAAGCTAGTAGATGGTAAAATCACTGTTACATTTAGCATCATTTATGTATACTCCACATAGCTGTTCAGAACAGGTGCCTTAATCTCTTCCTTGGAAGAGAGCTGAAAATCGGAAATCTGATTTGACTTTGGTTTTCAGCACATTACTGAGAATTAAATTTAAACATAGACAAAAACATTGTCTAAAAATATGTCCATAAATGAACCTTAATAAATTAACAGCCTATGTCCATGCTATTTCCTATTTCCATTCCAGGTACCACATGGAAAGCAAAAGTATTATTCACATAGTACATTTTCATTTATAAAGCTAATTTTTAAATAGCGTTCAATTATAATGGCATTTGGAGTCTGAAGTGGCAGCATTTACTTTTGAACAATATATTTTGTGTATTTTTCTCACTATAGCGCTAATCTAAATTTCTGCATTTCATAAATAGTTATATTGAACACATTACCCATTAACTTCCCAAGTGCATTGGAGATACATTTTAGTCTCAAATAAACAAAATTATATTGTGTGGCATGTTTTAAAAGGAAAAGATTTAAAGGGTAGGTGTGCTTTTGAAAAAAAAAAAAAACAATTCACCCTCCTCAGCCTTCTATTCCAAATTCACCAGTAGAATTATAGACCTCAGATGTGGCCATCCCCATGTTCTCGGTGTCATGGCTTTCCTAGGACCAGGAACTGCTAGTTGCCTGCAGTGTTCTAATAGTGCTTTAATATCTGGATCATGTGTCAGGCTCAGCCATAGATAGTGATGGCTGTTTCTGCCTCTAATGCCGTGTACACACGACTGGACTTTTCGACCGAACTGGTCCGACGGAACAAATCCGTCGGACAATTCGATCATGTGTGGGCTTCATTGGACCTTTGCTGTCGAAAAATCTGACGGACTTTAGAAATAGAACATGATTCCAATCTTTCCAACGGACTCGAGTCCGATCGAAAAATCCGTTCATCTGTATGCTAGTCAGACAGACAAAAAAAAAGCAAGGGCAGCTATTGGCAAATGGCTATGAACTTCCTTATTCTAGTCCGGTCATACGTCATCACGTTCAAAACGATCGGACTTTGGTGGGATCGTGTGTAGGCAAGATTTGTTGGAACTCCATTGAAAAGTCCTTCGGTGTTGAGTCTGACGAAAAGTCCGGTCGTGTGTACACTGCATAACACACTGCATGTGTGAATATGAACATATGGGATGTTTTAGATCAACAGTTCTAAAACACCCCAAGGAAATGTTATAGTATCAAAAATGCAACTTCCACTTCACAAACCCAAATGTTCCTCCAGAGAATCCAGGTCCTCTCTTGATGCACTGTTTACTGAAGACTTTATAGTCTCTTTATGTGACTTCACCTTTCCTGGTTCCCGCACTCGCCCGGGAGATTGCCAATTTTTGGCCTTGTGACGCCCAAAACTCTGGTGCCGGCTATGTGGCTGGTGGTTTTAACCACTTACCTATGAGGACCCCAGGAGCGACCGGATTGAGGAAGCTGTCCAAGGCCTATTAACGCCCGGGTTTTGGTGAGTTGGAACCCCTTGTGGGGGTGTGTGCAGTACAAGGTGATATAGCGTATGGTGAATGGTGCACTCATCCAACCAACTCTATTTATCCAGTTGGAGACCCTATGTCAATTTCCATCACACCTGACTTTGCTCAAGTTCTTCATTTGCACTTATATCAGAGACACTATATACTTGTCAGTCGTATCATTAGACTGAGGAAAGCACTGCTTTGATGTGTTATTGGTTTTTATCTTAGAGTTATTATTTCTGTATACTCTCTTTAAGGTATTTGTATTTGTGGCATTTTAAGTATGTGTTGCAATGTTTACCATGACAGCTGGATTTTCCGTAACCTAATCCAACAATCTGATCTACAATGTGTCTTACCCGAGCAACCAGTAAACAACAAACTTATGAGTATGGTCTTTGTGACAGATTGCTCTTTCTGCCCTTCTAATATTCAAGTCCCCTATCACCAGTACAGACGCTTAACTAGAACCCTCTGGCCCCGGTGCAAGAAACCATGAGCCCCCCTGGCCCCCCCCCTCCATCCGAGCCCCGGGCTTCTAAATTTTGGAGGGCGTCCATAGACATCCTCCAAGAACCCTGCCTCCCATGTGTCCCCTGGGATGTGCATCCAGTGCAACCACAGCGGCCCCTTACCATGTGATTAGCTGATCGCATGTAAACAGACATACTGGTTATCGGCAGCCCTTTCCTCCCACGCTGTGTCTGCGTGATGAAATGAGTGTTGTTAACTGGCAACAATGTCAGTAAAATGTTTACACTGATAATTAGTGCCCTGATCATCAGTGCAGCCTATCAGTGCTCATCAATGCCGCCTATTAGTGCCCATCAATGCTGCCTATCAGTGCTCATCCATGCCACCCATCAGTGCCCATCAATTCTGCCTATCAGTACCACCTATCATCGCTCATCAATGCTGCCTATCAGTGCCCATCAGTGCTCATCAATGCCACCTACCAGTGCCCATTGGTGCCACCTATCAATGCTTATCTATAGCATCTATCAGTTCCACCTATCAGTGCTCAATGTCCATCAGTGCTGCCTATCAGTGTTCATCAATGCCGCCTATCAGTACCTCCTATCAGTGCTCATCAATGCTGCCTATCAGTGCTGCCTATCAGTGCTCATCAATGCCACCTATCAGTGCCCGCCAGTGCCACCTATCAGTGCTCATCAATGTCATCTATCAGTGCCACCTATCATTGTTCATCAAGGCAGCCTACCAGTGCTGCCTCCTTGCCTAAACATCTGTCTCCATCCTTGCTGTATTAGTCATTCTTCCGGATGCTAGAGGAGGTATTTTACTCTAGTAATGCTACTCCTGAACTGTATTCTCCAATATCATTCAACTGGGTATATTTATTGGAATGTAAACTCAGTACTAGCCTCTCTGCAGTGCTACCCCTGAAGGAGTCTCTGGAAATTGCCCAGATTCTTTTTCCTAGTAGTTTCCCCGCAGCCAGGTATGCAATCACAATCACTCTTTGGCTCAATAACAAGTCTAGGGTTGTTTTTTTCAGTGTTTTTATTTTTTGAGTAACTGGGATAGGGTTGAGGGAATAGATTGGGATGCTCCAAAAACAGAACTATGTACAGGTTGAGGACAGTAAACTTCCTTCTGTAGAGCTGAAGCAGAGAAGTCCTTGCACAAGCAAATAGTAGACTTGGCTTTGTAGCAGAAGCATTTAAAAGAGTAAAAGCTCCTTCTTTAGAGCAACAAGATTAGAGTCCCTTCACAAAGAACTAGATAGTCTGAGCTCTTCAGGACACCAGCTAATGTCCCCTTTAAACAAACACACAGCTGACTCTCTAGCACCAGAGGGGTGGCAGCAGCCCAAAAGTCTCTAAGATCTCTCACAGCAGTCTGTACTCACAAATGTCCAAGGAAAGTTGGTAGCCTCCTTCCAACATCCATGCAACAACTTTCTCCTGTGATACCAGAGTAGATCTTCAGGTGACAGCCCCTCAGTCAGCTCTCTGTAGCTTCAGCACTCAGGCTCTCAGGTCACCCACCTGAGATCTCATGAACAGCAAGCACATGGCAGCAATCCCTCCAGGTTGTGTTCCTCTTCTGAAGGAAAAGATTCAACAGCTCTGTGCCTCAAAGTATTTATACAGACTCCCAGCAGCCTCCAGGACCACTCTCCCTGGGACTGGTCAGGGCTGTATAATTATTCATACTGCTATTAGCATTTTTCCACACTTATGTTCCAGAGGATTCTGTTATTTTCTGGAAAATAGAGGGAACAATCAAACCAGCAGCAGCTGAAACACTGAGCAGAACCAACTAATCAAATGCAGCTGCATTGATTACAGTGAGCACAACTACATTTACCTAACATGGCAAAATTGCAGCTCCACTGAGCACAGTGAGTCAAAACTAAATCTACCTAATCCTAGCACCTACCTAGGAGAGTGCCTCATATTTGAACTGTAACCTACCTCTGACCCCATCTCCTCCATTTCTCCATCCCCTTTTATACTGGCTCCAGCCAGTATTTGACTGTATTTGAACACCACAATCTGAAAACGCTATTTATTTATTTTTTTATATTCAAAGCAAACTCACCTATCCATCCATGTCTCCGTGTTTTATTTTGCTGAGAAATCACTGGGAAAAAGACATTCCAGATTAAAAAAATGTCCATGAAGACTCCTGGGATGTATGACACCAATTTTGCATATGCAAGATCTTATTTACCAATGCTAGGAACATAAGGATTAAAATGGTTAATGTTGATAGAGAGGGTTTAGTTCTACTTTAATGTTCTGCAGTCTTGCTAGTTGGTTCTTCAAACTAAAGATCTGTTTTTTTTTTTAAAGATATTTTTATTGCATTTTTTTTTAACATACAGACAGACATACAAATAAAAAATAAAATCCAAACATAAAATACAAAATGCTCCTATGTCATCCTAGAACAGAAGAAAATAGTGCATCATGCATTTATTATGTTATTCAGAGTGAATAACTTCTATCTCGACATTAGACTGTCTAGATGAGTATCACAGTCATGGATACTATCATGGCAAAAGTCATTCACTGTATGAGGCAAACTCCCTTAAATACTATCCAATTATGGCAGTGTAGGTGAGAGGGTTAGTGGGCTAGCCAGCCATCTGTCCCAGATCTTGTGAAATGTTTTTTTCCCTCTTTCGGTTATCAAAGGTGAGCTTATACAGTGGTAGGGATTTGTTAATCAGTTTTAACCAGAGACCCCTTCCAGGTCAGCAAAATGACCTTCTTGGCGTAAAAATAGAGGATACGAAGCAGCCTTTTGGCCTGGGAGGGAACGGCGAGGTCACCAAAGATACCCAAGAGACAGTTTTTGGGGTTAAGTATATTGGGGAGACCCAGTGCTGAAGAGAGAAAGGCGCTTATGTTCACACAGAAGTTCTATACTATAGGACAAGTCCAGAAGCAGTGGAGGAAGTCAGCTATGTGTCCACATTTTCAAAAACATTCGGCCGAGGGGGATATGCCCTTTTTTTTTCATTTTAACTGGAGTAAGGTGTGATTGGTGAAAGACCTTGAGTTTAATTATCCTATTTCTGGAAGAGATAACCGAGGTCTTAAAGGTGTCACGGAATTCAGACCAGTCTTCTTCTGTGATAGGGATGTCTAAGGAGTCCCATTTCTGTTGTGCTGCCCTGAACCTAGGATTAGAGTTTGTCACTAGGGCTGAGTAATAGGTAGATATAAGTTTTGTCTGGTCCGGAGCTCTGAGGAGCTTTTCCAGGTCAGGGGTCTCTAGGGGACTAGCTAGGGAGCCAAACTGTGCTCATACAGCATGTCTGAGCTGGTAGTAGTAGAATAGATAGGTACGTGCAAATTGAAGTCTAATCTCATCTGGGAGAAGGATTTGAAACCCTGAGGAGTGTATATATGGCAAAAGTATTTAATCTCCTTGGATGTCCATCTTTTAGGGTCAGGTAGGGAGTTTAGTTCCTTAAGCGTAGGGTTATACCAGAGTGGACTATTGGGAGAGGCCAACCAAGAGTCAGAGGTACGTTTGACTGTCACTGTTTTAAACAAATCGAGAGAAGTATGTATGATAGACATTCCAGGTCTCGGTGGTGTGCATCTGCAGTATATTATGTTATGTAGTGTTTCAAACAAGGAAACTATGGCTCCTTCGGTAGTTGTACATGCGTTATTCGAGTCAGGGTGTAGCCAGTCATGGATATTAACTAATTGAGATGCCTGGTAGTAGCGATAGAAGTCAGGGAAAGCTAACCCTGCCAGGTGGGACGGGAGACGAAGTGTCTCTAGTGCGACTCTAGGGGGTCGTCCATTCCAAGGGAAGGTGGTGCAGATAGAGTTTATGCTCTTAAAAATGGATTTTGGAATTTTGCAAGGGGAAATAGCCATGACATGCAGCAGTTTAGGTAGATATATCATTTTAAGGACATTGACTCGCCCCATAAGGTCTAGAGGTAAGTCCTTCCACTGTTTGGTCTGAATCTGCTATTGGAGTAGTAGGGGGCCTAAATTATTGGCTACATAGAGGGATAATGGCAGTTGAATTATAACTCCTGTATACCGAAATGAGATGGCTATTTGAAGTTTGGAGTCTGGTTTGATCGCCGAGGTAAGAGCTTGATCTATGGGAAAGAGGATTGACTTGTCCCAATTCACTCAGAATCCAGAAAAGTCACCAAATGTATTAATGACAGTTAACAGATTGGTAAGGGAGTCATGTGGGTTGGCTAGGTAGACTAGTGTGTCATCTGCATAAAGAGATATTTGTTCCTCTATGTCATTTATGATGAGCGGGGAGCTACAGATTTGAATCGCAAGGGGTTCCATGCACAGGACGAAAAGGAGGGGAGGTAAAGGGCAACCCTGCTTGGTGCCTCTGGTAATAGGGAAAGTTTCGGTAACTTGAGAATTAATTCGTATTCGGGCCAGTGGCAGGGTATACAGAAGCTGTATCCAGGCGGGGGCCGAATCCATATCGCTGCAGTACTTGAAACAGGTATGGCCATTCTACGCTGTCAAAAGCCTTGCAGGTGTCAAGGGACGCAATAATCTGAGTTTGTGGGCAGTCATGTGGGTAGATCAGGTTGTGAAATAATCTGCGGATGTTCATTCTGGCCAAACGACCTGGTTTAAAGCCCCCTTGGTCACTCCCTACCAGCTTCGCAACAACCCTGTTCAGACGGTTGGCCAGCACTTTAGCCAGAATTTTGACATCTACATTGATGAGAGATATCGACCAATAGGAGTCACATTTAAGAAGATCTTTTTGGGTTTTAAGTATTAAAACAATTAAGGCCTCTCTCATTGAGGGGGGAGCACTCCTTCTTTCAGGGCTTCATTATATGTATTAAGTAGGATAGGGCTAAGGAGATGTTGAAAGTGCGTGTTCCATTCAGCTGGAAAACCGTCTAAGCCTGGCATCTTACGAGTCGGCAGTTGTGAAATCGCAAGGGAGAGCTCCTCCACAGAGAGAGATTTATCTAGCTCCTTGTGGTCTTGGTCTGTCAGTTGGGGAGTGGTATTTGGATTAAATAGTCATCAAGTTGTGTCTCAGAGTATTGAACTCTGGAGGTATAGAGATCACGGTAAAAGTTTAGGAAGGCGTTTGTTATATCTTGAGGCACATCACTGATGTGATCCTCAGAGACCAGGATCCAGGGGATTGAGACAGGAGTTAATGTAGCTGTACCGGGGTTTTGGGCGTAAGTTGCCTCTGCCACTAGTAATGCATTTTCTGGTTGCTCAGTACGTTGTTGGGCATTTGTGCGTAGGACACCAGTAATAGACATGAAAGTTCCCCTTAACACTGCCTTGGAGGCTTCCCAGGCCATTGTGGGTCCAGTGGAACCCCGATTCACCAGCCAGTATTCAGTGATGCCCTTCTGGCATTCACTCTATACGATCTCATCCTCCAGCCAGTGGGAGTTCAGTCTCCAGACCCGAGGGCCTGCTTTTGTCAGGAGGAGAAGATCAACAGACATAGGGGCGTGATCGGAGATCCCTCTAGGCAGATATGAGACTGACTGGACAAAAGGAAGTACCTCTGCTTGGGCAAATGCCAAGTCTATGCGAGACATAGTATGGAAGGAGTCAGAGTGACGGGAAAACTGTTGGTCATCTGGGTGCTTCCATCGCCATAGCTTGGTGAGGTCATATACCTGGGTCCAGTTAACAAATGAGGGGTAGGGTCTGCCCCCTCCCCACAAGCAGTCCACAGTAGGTTTAACTACAGCGTTAAAATTGCCTATAAACAGTAGGGGACCAGGGGATCTGGACAATAGTAAGAGAGATATGTGGGAGAGAATTTCTGGAGAGAACAGAGGAGGAACATATACGTTCACCAGTGTAAAAACTATGGAGACTGTACGAAGGGTAATTATAATAAAATGTCCTGCAGGGTCTGTTTTTGCTAATATAATTTCTGCTGGGAGGGACTTCGCTATTAAGATTGAAACCCCTCGAGAGTAGTTGGTGTAGGTGGCATGATATTGGGTAGCTAGTCAGGGACGTTTAAGAGTCAGTGATGTAATATCAGTAAGGTGGGTCTCCTGCAGACAAATGATATTAGGCTTATATTTTTTTAACACGACCGCTTGTGAGGTGAGTTCAGACCCCTGACATTCCAAGAGATTAATTTGAGCACATCAGCCATATATAGTTTGTCTAACATAATATCATTAGGAGAGTAATCAAACATTACAGCATATCACATATAACATAGCATATAGTATTGCACATAGTAGGGATGCAATAGCAGTAGAAAAAAGTGTCCATAGGAGCATATAAAACAACAAAAAACCTGAGAGACCAGACATTCTTATCATCCCTAACTTGAGATGAGACTGGTGTGCCGAACATCCCCCCCTCTTCCCACCCCCCTCTACTAACCCAAACACAGTGAGCATTGGTTCCCGGAACAAAAATAAATCCCTCTCAGCAACAGTCATGAGAGAGATTAGTAAGACCTGTGGCCCCGCCACCTACTGGTATGGGGGAGGTAGCAGTTTCATGGAGGCTCTCAAGTAAGGTGCAGGTGTCCATCGTGCAGAATATAGGATAGTTCCGTAACTTAAGGCACATACAATAACAGTAATGGTGTGTTAGGCACAACAGGTGCAATCTGCAAGCAGATCAGGGGATATATTGCTATTTGAAATGATCATCCAACCCGGTTAGGGTGCAAGGAAGTTCAAAGAAAGGGGGTAATGCAGATATCTAATCCTGAGGAATCCTGTCTGCATGGCAAAAGAGAGTGAGCACAGGATAGAATTTTCAGATATCCATGTCAGCAGTCATCAAACAGGATAATCGCATAGGCATAAAAACCCCCACATAGCCTGAGGCCAATGACATCAGTTGCGACGTTGTCTGGGTTGCTTTCCAAAGTGGGTATCCAGCCAGGCCATGGCTTCTTTAGGGCAGGAGCAAAAGTGAGCTTTGCCTTCATGGATGATGCGCAATTTAGCAGGAAATAGCATTGCATATGGGAGGCCTTCATAGCGGAGTCTGTCTTTTACTGCTGCATACGACACTTCTTGCACTTCTGCCGAAAAATCAGGGTATATGGAGATGGAGTTGCCGTTGAACTTAAGTGGGCCTTTTTCTCTGGCAAGACGCAGTATAGCGACTTTGTCACAGAAGTCAGAAGTTGAGGATTTTCGCAATCAGAGATCTCGGGGGGGACCCCTGGTTGTTGGGGGTGGGGGTGGGGGGGGGGGTTGTGATGTGCACGCTCTATTTCAAGTGCATGTGAGAGCTCATCTGACCCAAAAATATCACGCAGCCATTTATGGAGCAATCTTTCAGGGCGGGAACCCTCCGATTGTTTGAACCCCACAAATCTGAAATTGTTCCTTTGGGAATGATTTTCCTAATCATCCAATTTAGCTCTGAGGGTCACTAGCTCGTCAGTGGCCGTGCGTACAGTAGCATTCAAAGGATGCAGAGTATCTTCCAGAGAGCTGACACGTGCCTCCACCTCCCCTGTCCTATCAATCAGGTTCTGCATGTCTTGCTTCAGTAGGGAGAAATTAATATGGATGCTCTCTATTTGTACAGTGAGAGAAGCCTTGCATCTTTTATGGCCAGCATGATTTCTGCCAGTGTAGGTTCATCTATGGAGGGACTGGGGGAGGTGTGGTCCGCTGAGCTGGCAGGGAAGTCTAGAGCTGCTAGGTGTGTATCCTGGGTGCCAAAGGCTGCAGGAATAGAATCACTCACCCCTTGTGCAGAGACCTGTGATGAGGATAGAGCTGGCTGCAGAGTGTACATGTGAATGGCTGAAGGGTTGGCACCATCTTGCTTTCTGAACCAGGCCGGCTGCTCTGCAACGGATTGGGGCGCGGGTGGCCCGTATTTATTTACCATCATGCCTGGAATGGGTGCCCGCTGTCTTTATGAGTATTTCGGTGCCACTTGTGAGGAGATTGGACCCAGGATACCTGTAGGATGGATAATTAGAGCAGGAGCTGTGAGTCTAAGCTGTTGCTCTCCTGAACCACAGGCCACGCCCCTCAAACTAAAGATCTGTGCTTCAAAACAAACTTGTTCACATCTTGCACAACAGTATTCACCTTTGGAGCGCATACAAAGAGCAAGATGGCCATGGAATCACATTATCACTCAGGGAAGGCATGGTTACTTCTAGCTTGATGAGGATAGTTTTTAATTTAGAACTCTGCTACAAATTAAATAATGCTGTAGGTTTATCAGCTCTTATTGTGGCATTACACTTTACAGAGAAAGCTTCACATGTCCATCTCTTAACTAACCACTCACAGCAAACAAAGCCCCACACTTAGTTGTTATAGATTTGTTTCAAAGCTTTACCCTGCTCTGATATTCCTTTTGTTGAACTATGTCCTTTTGTTAAACTATGCACTTAAAACAGCAATGTACTTTAAACCGCAAACCTCGCAAAGCTCAGAACCTCGCTTACACTGTTAGCTAAATACCAGCTTCAGGTAGTTCCAATCTCAGCTGCAGTTAATTATATGCAATTGGACTCTATTTCCCCCTCCCACACAACTTTAAAAAACACTTACAAGAAACTAGCAAAGCAGAGATACCAGCTATGTCTGAATCCCCGATAAGATCCTAATCTTATTTATTGCAAAGGGGAGTGATGGTGCAGAATGGAGGAACAGGGGTGGTGTGGGCTTGACTTAATTACTCTAAGCTATACTTTGTGGGACCAAGATAGATTTTAAATCGGCAACTTCTGAAATTTCTTTTAAGTCCGAAAAACCCAGCGTCCGTTTAAGCCCCCTGTTTTTGCGAGTCTTTGCAAGCGACTCTGGTGGTGGTGCAGTGGGTAAAGTGCCTGATATGCTAGTCGTAAGTTTGTGAGATCAATCCCAGCGTGTGGTGTGTCAAAGTAGACATTGGATTGTGAGACTAATCTGAATACGGTAAGCGGTCAAAGCTTGCTTACCATCCACACTGGGGAGCTATAAGGCAGGGGCAGAAAACATGATGGGAGAATGTGGACTCTCTAAGTGAGGTAGAGCGTCAGTGGTAACGGTGGGGTCCAAGAGTGTAGATAAGGGAAAATGCAGACTTGGGGCTGGGGTGGTGCTTACAGGTGGAGGCTAAAGTGAGGTTGTAGTGGCAAATGAAAACACAGACGTGAGGAAGGTTAATAGAACTGGCAAATTGAATGATGGCTTAACTGAGAGGTTTGAAAGTAGGGGGGGAGGGGCTTTCTGGGTAAGAGGAGCACTTGGGTCCAAGGGTGAAGCAATAAAGTGTGCTTGGTATTCAGGGGACAAGCTTAGATTGGGGTGCAGAATGGAGGAACAGGGGTGGTGTGTGATGGAAAGGGGACAGGTTGTTTAAAAAGAGGGGGGGGGGGGCATGCTGAAATGGGGGTTTCAAGGTAAGAGGAAGACTTTGGGGACCAAGAGGGGGGGGTGTTTGGAAATAGGAGGGCACGCTGAGATGGGGGTGCAGAATGGAGAAACAGGTTGCTGGGAAATAGGAGGATGAGCTAAAATGGGTGTGTAGAGAGGGGTTTAAGGGGAAGACGTCTGGGGATGATGCATGTTGGGGGGTGCTTACTGTTCACCTCTCCTATGATTTGGTTCTGCTCCCCTTCATTTTCCCCAGCCCCTCTTTTAGCCTTTCATCTGCTCTTAACCCAATTTCAGCCCCCCTCTTTTCATCCTGCACCCCTTTTTTTACTTTCACTTGTTACCCCACTTTCTTTCAACCCCCAGTTCACTCCCACTCCATTCCCTCCCAACCTTCACCTCCCTCGTCAACACCCCATCTCCACAAGTCGGGGGACAAGCTGAGATTGGGGTGCAGAATGAAGGAACAGGGGTGGTGTGTGATGGATGGAGACAGGTTGCTTAAAAAGGGGGGGGGGGTGCTGAAATGGGGATGTGGAGATGGGGTTTCAAGGTAAGTCTAACACTTGGGGGACTAAGAGGGGGGGTGTTTGGAAATAGGAGGGCACGCTGAGATTGGGGTGCAGAATGGAGAAACAGGTTGCTGGGAAATAGGAGGATGAGCTAAAATGGGTGTGTAGAAAGGGGTTTAAGGAGAAAATTTCTGGGGGTGATGCATGTTGGGGGGTGGTTGCAAGTAAGGGGTGCAGCTTACTGTCCACCTCACCTACGTTTTGGTTCTGCTCCCCTTTATTTTCCTCAGCCCCTCTTTTAGCCTTTCATCTGCTCTTAAACCAATTTTCTGCCCCCCCCCCCCTTTTCATCCTGCACCCCTTTTTTTTTACTTACCCTTGTTACCCCACTTGCATTCGTCCACAGTTTAGTCCCACTCCATTCCCTCCCAACTTCACCTCCCCCGTCAACACCCCATCTCCACAAGTCACCCCCACTTGGGTTTGAAGGTAAGAGGAACACTTTGGGGTTCAGGGGTGGGGTGTGATGGGGGGAGACAGGGTGCTTGGAAATAGGGGGGGGCAAGCTGAGATTGGGGTGTAGAATGGGGGAACAGGTTGCTTGGAAATAGTGGGGTGGGGGCAAGCTAAAATGGGGGTGTGGAGAGAGGAAGTCTTGGGGGGAGGGGGGGGTAAAACATGAATGGGGGGTGTTTAGAAAAAAAAGCTGCATCAGCCTCAATTTTGTTCAGCCCTTCTTCAACCTTAGCCCCTTCTGCTCTTAACCCAATTTGCAACCCCTGCCTTTTTCTGCTGCACCCTCACCATGTTTACTCCCTCGCTTTCATCTTCACCCCGTTTCTTTTTGCCCACACATCCCAAACTTGCCTTCAGCCCTACTCCCCCTAACCGACACTACCCACATTCTCCAATTCACCCTGCTCCCCTTTGCCAATTTCCTCCCAGGCTTTGTACCCCCTTGACCCGGCACTGCACTTTTCTAACTCCACCACTAGTTGTGCCTCTTTCCCACTTTGCTAACACCCTCTCCCTGTGCTTAACCCTGGCAGCTTCATCAACCCTTCTGCCCAGTAATGACTTTCCCTATGAAGCCGGCCAACCGCTGGTTCCCACTCGCAAGCCACCCAGAGTGAGCATGGCAGACTAGGGAATCGAACCTACAACCTCTTGTTTCATGCACCAGCCGCTCAGCCCACTGCACCACCGCTAGGGTTGCTTATGCTGTCTCCAAAAAAAATGGGCCATGAGATGGAATCCAGGGTGCTGCACACTAAATTAGACATGGGAATAGCTTGACTGAACTGAATTTTTAATAGTCATATTGCAGTGTGTCACCACACAACTCAACGGGTGGAGTGTTTGGTAAAGCACCAGTGCTCTAGATGTAAGTCAGTGAGTTCAAACCTACAGTGTAGCCTGCGAAACTGGTTGTGTCAATTCATGCCGCCACCAGGCTGAACTTTGTAAGCAGTATGCCTTGGCTCTATTTAAATAGCCACAGCGTGTAAAATTTCTATGCAACTATATAAAGTCTACGTCTGATTAGGCTGCCATTTTAGAGCGCTGCGAAAGCAACTGTGAAGGTGGCGCAGTCGGTGAAGCATCAGATATGGAAATATAAAGTCGCGAGTTCGCTTCCCGGGCTTGACTTAATTACTCGAGGGTATACATTGTTGGACCAAGCTAAATTTTAAGTAGGCAACGTCTGAAATTTCTTTTAGTCCGAAAAACCAGCGTCCGTTTAAGCCCCCCGTTTTTGCTAGTCTTTGTACGCATCTCTGGTGGTGGTGCAGTGGGCAAAGAGCTACATGTGAGACCGTTAACGTCGCGAGATGTGTGTCAAAGTAGACCTGTGATTGGATTCTGAGATCGAATCCTGGGCTTGACTTAATTACTCTAGGCTATACTTTTGTTGGACCAAGCTAGATTTTAAATAGGCAACTTCTGAAATTTCCTTTAAGTCCGAAATACCAGCGTCAGTTTAATCCCCCGTTTTTGCAAGTCTTTGTAAGCATCTCTGGTGGTGGTGCAGGGGGCAAAGTGCCACATATGCGATCGTGAGGGCCATCCCAGCGTGTGTTTGTGTCAAAGTAGACCTGTGATTGGATTGGGAGATCGAATCCCGGGCTTGACTTAATTACTCTAAGCTATACTTTGTGGGACCAAGATAGATTTTAAATCGGCAACTTCTGAAATTTCTTTTAAGTCCGAAAAACCCAGCGTCCGTTTAAGCCCCCTGTTTTTGCGAGTCTTTGCAAGCGACTCTGGTGGTGGTGCAGTGGGTAAAGTGCCTGATATGCTAGTCGTAAGTTTGTGAGATCAATCCCAGCGTGTGGTGTGTCAAAGTAGACATTGGATTGTGAGACTAATCTGAATACGGTAAGCGGTCAAAGCTTGCTTACCATCCACACTGGGGAGCTATAAGGCAGGGGCAGAAAACATGATGGGAGAATGTGGACCCTCTAAGTGAGGTAGAGCGTCAGTGGTAACGGTGGGGTCCAAGAGTGTAGATAAGGGAAAATGCAGACTTGGGGCTGGGGTGGTGCTTACAGGTGGAGGCTAAAGTGAGGTTGTAGTGGCAAATGAAAACACAGACGTGAGGAAGGTTAATAGAACTGGCAAATTGAATGATGGCTTAACTGGGAGGTTTGTAAGAACTAGGGGTTAAGTTGAAAAGTAGGGGGGAGGGGCTTTCTGGGTAAGAGGAGCACTTGGGTCCAAGGGTGAAGCAATAAAGTGTGCTTGGTATTCAGGGGACAAGCTTAGATTGGGGTGCAGAATGGAGGAACAGGGGTGGTGTGTGATGAAAAGGGCACAGGTTGTTTAAAAAGAGGGGGGGGCATGCTGAAATGGGGGTTTCAAGGTAAGAGGAAGACTTTGGGGACCAAGAGGTGGGGGGGGGGGGGGTGTTTGGAAATAGGAGGGCACGCTGAGATGGGGGTGCAGAATGGAGAAACAGGTTGCTGGGAAATAGGAGGATGAGCTAAAATGGGTGTGTAGAGAGGGGTTTAAGGGGAAGACGTCTGGGGATGATGCATGTTGGGGGGTGCTTACTGTTCACCTCTCCTATGATTTGGTTCTGCTCCCCTTCATTTTCCCCAGCCCCTCTTTTAGCCTTTCATCTGCTCTTAACCCAATTTCAGCCCCCCTCTTTTCATCCTGCACCCCTTTTTTTACTTTCACTTGTTACCCCACTTTCTTTCAACCCCCAGTTCACTCCCACTCCATTCCCTCCCAACCTTCACCTCCCTCGTCAACACCCCATCTCCACAAGTCGGGGGACAAGCTGAGATTGGGGTGCAGAATGAAGGAACAGGGGTGGTGTGTGATGGATGGAGACAGGTTGCTTAAAAAGGGGGGGGGTGCTGAAATGGGGGTGTGGAGATGGGGTTTCAAGGTAAGTCTAACACTTGGGGGACTAAGAGGGGGGGTGTTTGGAAATAGGAGGGCACGCTGAGATTGGGGTGCAGAATGGAGAAACAGGTTGCTGGGAAATAGGAGGATGAGCTAAAATGGGTGTGTAGAAAGGGGTTTAAGGAGAAAATTTCTGGGGGTGATGCATGTTGGGGGGTGGTTGCAAGTAAGGGGTGCAGCTTACTGTCCACCTCACCTACGTTTTGGTTCTGCTCCCCTTTATTTTCCTCAGCCCCTCTTTTAGCCTTTCATCTGCTCTTAAACCAATTTTCTGCCCCCCCCCCCCTTTTCATCCTGCACCCCTTTTTTTTTACCGTTTAAGCCCCCCGTTTTTGCTAGTCTTTGTACGCATCTCTGGTGGTGGTGCAGTGGGCAAAGAGCTACATGTGAGACCGTTAACGTCGCGAGATCGATCCCTGCGTGTGGTGTGTCAAAGTAGACCTGTGATTGGATTCTGAGATCGAATCCTGGGCTTGACTTAATTACTCTAGGCTATACTTTTGTTGGACCAAGCTAGATTTTAAATAGGCAACTTCTGAAATTTCCTTTAAGTCCGAAATACCAGCGTCAGTTTAATCCCCCGTTTTTGCAAGTCTTTGTAAGCATCTCTGGTGGTGGTGCAGGGGGCAAAGTGCCACATATGCGATCGTGAGGGCCATCCCAGCGTGTGTTTGTGTCAAAGTAGACCTGTGATTGGATTGGGAGATCGAATCCCGGGCTTGACTTAATTACTCTAAGCTATACTTTGTGGGACCAAGATAGATTTTAAATCGGCAACTTCTGAAATTTCTTTTAAGTCCGAAAAACCCAGCGTCCGTTTAAGCCCCCTGTTTTTGCGAGTCTTTGCAAGCGACTCTGGTGGTGGTGCAGTGCTGAAATGGGGGTGTGGAGATGGGGTTTCAAGGTAAGTCTAACACTTGGGGGACTAAGAGGGGGGGTGTTTGGAAATAGGAGGGCACGCTGAGATTGGGGTGCAGAATGGAGAAACAGGTTGCTGGGAAATAGGAGGATGAGCTAAAATGGGTGTGTAGAAAGGGGTTTAAGGAGAAAATTTCTGGGGGTGATGCATGTTGGGGGGTGGTTGCAAGTAAGGGGTGCAGCTTACTGTCCACCTCACCTACGTTTTGGTTCTGCTCCCCTTTATTTTCCTCAGCCCCTCTTTTAGCCTTTCATCTGCTCTTAAACCAATTTTCTGCCCCCCCCCCCTTTTCATCCTGCACCCCTTTTTTTTTACTTACCCTTGTTACCCCACTTGCATTCGTCCACAGTTTAGTCCCACTCCATTCCCTCCCAACTTCACCTCCCCCGTCAACACCCCATCTCCACAAGTCACCCCCACTTGGGTTTGAAGGTAAGAGGAACACTTTGGGGTTCAGGGGTGGGGTGTGATGGGGGGAGACAGGGTGCTTGGAAATAGGGGGGGGCAAGCTGAGATTGGGGTGTAGAATGGGGGAACAGGTTGCTTGGAAATAGTGGGGTGGGGGCAAGCTAAAATGGGGGTGTGGAGAGAGGAAGTCTTGGGGGGAGGGGGGGGTAAAACATGAATGGGGGGTGTTTAGAAAAAAAAGCTGCATCAGCCTCAATTTTGTTCAGCCCTTCTTCAACCTTAGCCCCTTCTGCTCTTAACCCAATTTGCAACCCCTGCCTTTTTCTGCTGCACCCTCACCATGTTTACTCCCTCGCTTTCATCTTCACCCCGTTTCTTTTTGCCCACACATCCCAAACTTGCCTTCAGCCCTACTCCCCCTAACCGACACTACCCACATTCTCCAATTCACCCTGCTCCCCTTTGCCAATTTCCTCCCAGGCTTTGTACCCCCTTGACCCGGCACTGCACTTTTCTAACTCCACCACTAGTTGTGCCTCTTTCCCACTTTGCTAACACCCTCTCCCTGTGCTTAACCCTGGCAGCTTCATCAACCCTTCTGCCCAGTAATGACTTTCCCTATGAAGCCGGCCAACCGCTGGTTCCCACTCGCAAGCCACCCAGAGTGAGCATGGCAGACTAGGGAATCGAACCTACAACCTCTTGTTTCATGCACCAGCCGCTCAGCCCACTGCACCACCGCTAGGGTTGCTTATGCTGTCTCCAAAAAAAATGGGCCATGAGATGGAATCCAGGGTGCTGCACACTAAATTAGACATGGGAATAGCTTGACTGAACTGAATTTTTAATAGTCATATTGCAGTGTGTCACCACACAACTCAACGGGTGGAGTGTTTGGTAAAGCACCAGTGCTCTAGATGTAAGTCAGTGAGTTCAAACCTACAGTGTAGCCTGCGAAACTGGTTGTGTCAATTCATGCCGCCACCAGGCTGAACTTTGTAAGCAGTATGCCTTGGCTCTATTTAAATAGCCACAGCGTGTAAAATTTCTATGCAACTATATAAAGTCTACGTCTGATTAGGCTGCCATTTTAGAGCGCTGCGAAAGCAACTGTGAAGGTGGCGCAGTCGGTGAAGCATCAGATATGGAAATATAAAGTCGCGAGTTCGCTTCCCGGGCTTGACTTAATTACTCGAGGGTATACATTGTTGGACCAAGCTAAATTTTAAGTAGGCAACGTCTGAAATTTCTTTTAGTCCGAAAAACCAGCGTCCGTTTAAGCCCCCCGTTTTTGCTAGTCTTTGTACGCATCTCTGGTGGTGGTGCAGTGGGCAAAGAGCTACATGTGAGACCGTTAACGTCGCGAGATGTGTGTCAAAGTAGACCTGTGATTGGATTCTGAGATCGAATCCTGGGCTTGACTTAATTACTCTAGGCTATACTTTTGTTGGACCAAGCTAGATTTTAAATAGGCAACTTCTGAAATTTCCTTTAAGTCCGAAATACCAGCGTCAGTTTAATCCCCCGTTTTTGCAAGTCTTTGTAAGCATCTCTGGTGGTGGTGCAGGGGGCAAAGTGCCACATATGCGATCGTGAGGGCCATCCCAGCGTGTGTTTGTGTCAAAGTAGACCTGTGATTGGATTGGGAGATCGAATCCCGGGCTTGACTTAATTACTCTAAGCTATACTTTGTGGGACCAAGATAGATTTTAAATCGGCAACTTCTGAAATTTCTTTTAAGTCCGAAAAACCCAGCGTCCGTTTAAGCCCCCTGTTTTTGCGAGTCTTTGCAAGCGACTCTGGTGGTGGTGCAGTGGGTAAAGTGCCTGATATGCTAGTCGTAAGTTTGTGAGATCAATCCCAGCGTGTGGTGTGTCAAAGTAGACATTGGATTGTGAGACTAATCTGAATACGGTAAGCGGTCAAAGCTTGCTTACCATCCACACTGGGGAGCTATAAGGCAGGGGCAGAAAACATGATGGGAGAATGTGGACCCTCTAAGTGAGGTAGAGCGTCAGTGGTAACGGTGGGGTCCAAGAGTGTAGATAAGGGAAAATGCAGACTTGGGGCTGGGGTGGTGCTTACAGGTGGAGGCTAAAGTGAGGTTGTAGTGGCAAATGAAAACACAGACGTGAGGAAGGTTAATAGAACTGGCAAATTGAATGATGGCTTAACTGGGAGGTTTGTAAGAACTAGGGGTTAAGTTGAAAAGTAGGGGGGAGGGGCTTTCTGGGTAAGAGGAGCACTTGGGTCCAAGGGTGAAGCAATAAAGTGTGCTTGGTATTCAGGGGACAAGCTTAGATTGGGGTGCAGAATGGAGGAACAGGGGTGGTGTGTGATGAAAAGGGCACAGGTTGTTTAAAAAGAGGGGGGGGCATGCTGAAATGGGGGTTTCAAGGTAAGAGGAAGACTTTGGGGACCAAGAGGTGGGGGGGGGGGGGGTGTTTGGAAATAGGAGGGCACGCTGAGATGGGGGTGCAGAATGGAGAAACAGGTTGCTGGGAAATAGGAGGATGAGCTAAAATGGGTGTGTAGAGAGGGGTTTAAGGGGAAGACGTCTGGGGATGATGCATGTTGGGGGGTGCTTACTGTTCACCTCTCCTATGATTTGGTTCTGCTCCCCTTCATTTTCCCCAGCCCCTCTTTTAGCCTTTCATCTGCTCTTAACCCAATTTCAGCCCCCCTCTTTTCATCCTGCACCCCTTTTTTTACTTTCACTTGTTACCCCACTTTCTTTCAACCCCCAGTTCACTCCCACTCCATTCCCTCCCAACCTTCACCTCCCTCGTCAACACCCCATCTCCACAAGTCGGGGGACAAGCTGAGATTGGGGTGCAGAATGAAGGAACAGGGGTGGTGTGTGATGGATGGAGACAGGTTGCTTAAAAAGGGGGGGGGTGCTGAAATGGGGGTGTGGAGATGGGGTTTCAAGGTAAGTCTAACACTTGGGGGACTAAGAGGGGGGGTGTTTGGAAATAGGAGGGCACGCTGAGATTGGGGTGCAGAATGGAGAAACAGGTTGCTGGGAAATAGGAGGATGAGCTAAAATGGGTGTGTAGAAAGGGGTTTAAGGAGAAAATTTCTGGGGGTGATGCATGTTGGGGGGTGGTTGCAAGTAAGGGGTGCAGCTTACTGTCCACCTCACCTACGTTTTGGTTCTGCTCCCCTTTATTTTCCTCAGCCCCTCTTTTAGCCTTTCATCTGCTCTTAAACCAATTTTCTGCCCCCCCCCCCCTTTTCATCCTGCACCCCTTTTTTTTTACCGTTTAAGCCCCCCGTTTTTGCTAGTCTTTGTACGCATCTCTGGTGGTGGTGCAGTGGGCAAAGAGCTACATGTGAGACCGTTAACGTCGCGAGATCGATCCCTGCGTGTGGTGTGTCAAAGTAGACCTGTGATTGGATTCTGAGATCGAATCCTGGGCTTGACTTAATTACTCTAGGCTATACTTTTGTTGGACCAAGCTAGATTTTAAATAGGCAACTTCTGAAATTTCCTTTAAGTCCGAAATACCAGCGTCAGTTTAATCCCCCGTTTTTGCAAGTCTTTGTAAGCATCTCTGGTGGTGGTGCAGGGGGCAAAGTGCCACATATGCGATCGTGAGGGCCATCCCAGCGTGTGTTTGTGTCAAAGTAGACCTGTGATTGGATTGGGAGATCGAATCCCGGGCTTGACTTAATTACTCTAAGCTATACTTTGTGGGACCAAGATAGATTTTAAATCGGCAACTTCTGAAATTTCTTTTAAGTCCGAAAAACCCAGCGTCCGTTTAAGCCCCCTGTTTTTGCGAGTCTTTGCAAGCGACTCTGGTGGTGGTGCAGTGCTGAAATGGGGGTGTGGAGATGGGGTTTCAAGGTAAGTCTAACACTTGGGGGACTAAGAGGGGGGGTGTTTGGAAATAGGAGGGCACGCTGAGATTGGGGTGCAGAATGGAGAAACAGGTTGCTGGGAAATAGGAGGATGAGCTAAAATGGGTGTGTAGAAAGGGGTTTAAGGAGAAAATTTCTGGGGGTGATGCATGTTGGGGGGTGGTTGCAAGTAAGGGGTGCAGCTTACTGTCCACCTCACCTACGTTTTGGTTCTGCTCCCCTTTATTTTCCTCAGCCCCTCTTTTAGCCTTTCATCTGCTCTTAAACCAATTTTCTGCCCCCCCCCCCTTTTCATCCTGCACCCCTTTTTTTTTTACTTACCCTTGTTACCCCACTTGCATTCGTCCACAGTTTAGTCCCACTCCATTCCCTCCCAACTTCACCTCCCCCGTCAACACCCCATCTCCACAAGTCACCCCCACTTGGGTTTGAAGGTAAGAGGAACACTTTGGGGTTCAGGGGTGGGGTGTGATGGGGGGAGACAGGGTGCTTGGAAATAGGGGGGGGCAAGCTGAGATTGGGGTGTAGAATGGGGGAACAGGTTGCTTGGAAATAGTGGGGTGGGGGCAAGCTAAAATGGGGGTGTGGAGAGAGGAAGTCTTGGGGGGAGGGGGGGGTAAAACATGAATGGGGGGTGTTTAGAAAAAAAAGCTGCATCAGCCTCAATTTTGTTCAGCCCTTCTTCAACCTTAGCCCCTTCTGCTCTTAACCCAATTTGCAACCCCTGCCTTTTTCTGCTGCACCCTCACCATGTTTACTCCCTCGCTTTCATCTTCACCCCGTTTCTTTTTGCCCACACATCCCAAACTTGCCTTCAGCCCTACTCCCCCTAACCGACACTACCCACATTCTCCAATTCACCCTGCTCCCCTTTGCCAATTTCCTCCCAGGCTTTGTACCCCCTTGACCCGGCACTGCACTTTTCTAACTCCACCACTAGTTGTGCCTCTTTCCCACTTTGCTAACACCCTCTCCCTGTGCTTAACCCTGGCAGCTTCATCAACCCTTCTGCCCAGTAATGACTTTCCCTATGAAGCCGGCCAACCGCTGGTTCCCACTCGCAAGCCACCCAGAGTGAGCATGGCAGACTAGGGAATCGAACCTACAACCTCTTGTTTCATGCACCAGCCGCTCAGCCCACTGCACCACCGCTAGGGTTGCTTATGCTGTCTCCAAAAAAAATGGGCCATGAGATGGAATCCAGGGTGCTGCACACTAAATTAGACATGGGAATAGCTTGACTGAACTGAATTTTTAATAGTCATATTGCAGTGTGTCCACACTGGTGGTGGTGCAGTGGGTAAAGTGCCTGATATGCTAGTCGTAAGTTTGTGAGATCAATCCCAGCGTGTGGTGTGTCAAAGTAGACATTGGATTGTGAGACTAATCTGAATACGGTAAGCGGTCAAAGCTTGCTTACCATCCACACTGGGGAGCTATAAGGCAGGGGCAGAAAACATGATGGGAGAATGTGGACCCTCTAAGTGAGGTAGAGCCTCAGTGGTAACGGTGGGGTCCAAGAGTGTAGATAAGGGAAAATGCAGACTTGGGGCTGGGGTGGTGCTTACAGGTGGAGGCTAAAGTGAGGTTGTAGTGGCAAATGAAAACACAGACGTGAGGAAGGTTAATAGAACTGGCAAATTGAATGATGGCTTAACTGGGAGGTTTGTAAGAACTAGGGGTTAAGTTGAAAAGTAGGGGGGGAGGGGCTTTCTGGGTAAGAGGGGCACTTGGGTCCAAGGGTGAAGCAATAAAGTGTGCTTGGTATTCAGGGGACAAGCTTAGATTGGGGTGCAGAATGGAGGAACAGGGGTGGTGTGTGATGAAAAGGGCACAGGTTGTTTAAAAAGAGGGGGGGGCATGCTGAAATGGGGGTTTCAAGGTAAGAGGAAGACTTTGGGGACCAAGAGGTGGGGGGGGGGGTGTTTGGAAATAGGAGGGCACGCTGAGATGGGGGTGCAGAATGGAGAAACAGGTTGCTGGGAAATAGGAGGATGAGCTAAAATGGGTGTGTAGAGAGGGGTTTAAGGGGAAGACGTCTGGGGATGATGCATGTTGGGGGGTGCTTACTGTTCACCTCTCCTATGATTTGGTTCTGCTCCCCTTCATTTTCCCCAGCCCCTCTTTTAGCCTTTCATCTGCTCTTAACCCAATTTCAGCCCCCCTCTTTTCATCCTGCACCCCTTTTTTTACTTTCACTTGTTACCCCACTTTCTTTCAACCCCCAGTTCACTCCCACTCCATTCCCTCCCAACCTTCACCTCCCTCGTCAACACCCCATCTCCACAAGTCGGGGGACAAGCTGAGATTGGGGTGCAGAATGAAGGAACAGGGGTGGTGTGTGATGGATGGAGACAGGTTGCTTAAAAAGGGGGGGGGGTGCTGAAATGGGGGTGTGGAGATGGGGTTTCAAGGTAAGTCTAACACTTGGGGGACTAAGAGGGGGGGTGTTTGGAAATAGGAGGGCACGCTGAGATTGGGGTGCAGAATGGAGAAACAGGTTGCTGGGAAATAGGAGGATGAGCTAAAATGGGTGTGTAGAAAGGGGTTTAAGGAGAAAATTTCTGGGGGTGATGCATGTTGGGGGGTGGTTGCAAGTAAGGGGTGCAGCTTACTGTCCACCTCACCTACGTTTTGGTTCTGCTCCCCTTTATTTTCCTCAGCCCCTCTTTTAGCCTTTCATCTGCTCTTAAACCAATTTTCTGCCCCCCCCCCCCTTTTCATCCTGCACCCCTTTTTTTTTTACTTACCCTTGTTACCCCACTTGCATTCGTCCACAGTTTAGTCCCACTCCATTCCCTCCCAACTTCACCTCCCCCGTCAACACCCCATCTCCACAAGTCACCCCCACTTGGGTTTGAAGGTAAGAGGAACACTTTGGGGTTCAGGGGTGGGGTGTGATGGGGGGAGACAGGGTGCTTGGAAATAGGGGGGGGCAAGCTGAGATTGGGGTGTAGAATGGGGGAACAGGTTGCTTGGAAATAGTGGGGTGGGGGCAAGCTAAAATGGGGGTGTGGAGAGAGGAAGTCTTGGGGGGAGGGGGGGGTAAAACATGAATGGGGGGTGTTTAGAAAAAAAAGCTGCATCAGCCTCAATTTTGTTCAGCCCTTCTTCAACCTTAGCCCCTTCTGCTCTTAACCCAATTTGCAACCCCTGCCTTTTTCTGCTGCACCCTCACCATGTTTACTCCCTCGCTTTCATCTTCACCCCGTTTCTTTTTGCCCACACATCCCAAACTTGCCTTCAGCCCTACTCCCCCTAACCGACACTACCCACATTCTCCAATTCACCCTGCTCCCCTTTGCCAATTTCCTCCCAGGCTTTGTACCCCCTTGACCCGGCACTGCACTTTTCTAACTCCACCACTAGTTGTGCCTCTTTCCCACTTTGCTAACACCCTCTCCCTGTGCTTAACCCTGGCAGCTTCATCAACCCTTCTGCCCAGTAATGACTTTCCCTATGAAGCCGGCCAACCGCTGGTTCCCACTCGCAAGCCACCCAGAGTGAGCATGGCAGACTAGGGAATCGAACCTACAACCTCTTGTTTCATGCACCAGCCGCTCAGCCCACTGCACCACCGCTAGGGTTGCTTATGCTGTCTCCAAAAAAAATGGGCCATGAGATGGAATCCAGGGTGCTGCACACTAAATTAGACATGGGAATAGCTTGACTGAACTGAATTTTTAATAGTCATATTGCAGTGTGTCACCACACAACTCAACGGGTGGAGTGTTTGGTAAAGCACCAGTGCTCTAGATGTAAGTCAGTGAGTTCAAACCTACAGTGTAGCCTGCGAAACTGGTTGTGTCAATTCATGCCGCCACCAGGCTGAACTTTGTAAGCGGTATGCCTTGGCTCTATTTAAATAGCCACAGCGTGTAAAATTTCTATGCAACTATATAAAGTCTACGTCTGATTAGGCTGCCATTTTAGAGCGCTGCGAAAGCAACTGTGAAGGTGGCGCAGTCGGTGAAGCATCAGATATGGAAATATAAAGTCGCGAGTTCGCTTCCCGGGCTTGACTTAATTACTCGAGGGTATACATTGTTGGACCAAGCTAAATTTTAAGTAGGCAACGTCTGAAATTTCTTTTAGTCCGAAAAACCAGCGTCCGTTTAAGCCCCCCGTTTTTGCTAGTCTTTGTACGCATCTCTGGTGGTGGTGCAGTGGGAAAGAGCTACATGTGAGACCGTTAACGTCGCGAGATCGATCCCTGCGTGTGGTGTGTCAAAGTAGACCTGTGATTGGATTCTGAGATCGAATCCTGGGCTTGACTTAATTACTCTAGGCTATACTTTTGTTGGACCAAGCTAGATTTTAAATAGGCAACTTCTGAAATTTCCTTTAAGTCCGAAATACCAGCGTCAGTTTAATCCCCCGTTTTTGCAAGTCTTTGTAAGCATCTCTGGTGGTGGTGCAGGGGGCAAAGTGCCACATATGCGATCGTGAGGGCCATCCCAGCGTGTGTTTGTGTCAAAGTAGACCTGTGATTGGATTGGGAGATCGAATCCCGGGCTTGACTTAATTACTCTAAGCTATACTTTGTGGGACCAAGATAGATTTTAAATCGGCAACTTCTGAAATTTCTTTTAAGTCCGAAAAACCCAGCGTCCGTTTAAGCCCCCTGTTTTTGCGAGTCTTTGCAAGCGACTCTGGTGGTGGTGCAGTGGGTAAAGTGCCTGATATGCTAGTCGTAAGTTTGTGAGATCAATCCCAGCGTGTGGTGTGTCAAAGTAGACATTGGATTGTGAGACTAATCTGAATACGGTAAGCGGTCAAAGCTTGCTTACCATCCACACTGGGGAGCTATAAGGCAGGGGCAGAAAACATGATGGGAGAATGTGGACTCTCTAAGTGAGGTAGAGCGTCAGTGGTAACGGTGGGGTCCAAGAGTGTAGATAAGGGAAAATGCAGACTTGGGGCTGGGGTGGTGCTTACAGGTGGAGGCTAAAGTGAGGTTGTAGTGGCAAATGAAAACACAGACGTGAGGAAGGTTAATAGAACTGGCAAATTGAATGATGGCTTAACTGAGAGGTTTGAAAGTAGGGGGGGAGGGGCTTTCTGGGTAAGAGGAGCACTTGGGTCCAAGGGTGAAGCAATAAAGTGTGCTTGGTATTCAGGGGACAAGCTTAGATTGGGGTGCAGAATGGAGGAACAGGGGTGGTGTGTGATGGAAAGGGGACAGGTTGTTTAAAAAGAGGGGGGGGGGGGCATGCTGAAATGGGGGTTTCAAGGTAAGAGGAAGACTTTGGGGACCAAGAGGGGGGGGTGTTTGGAAATAGGAGGGCATGCTGAGATGGGGGTGCAGAATGGAGAAACAGGTTGCTGGGAAATAGGAGGATGAGCTAAAATGGGTGTGTAGAGAGGGGTTTAAGGGGAAGACGTCTGGGGATGATGCATGTTGGGGGGTGCTTACTGTTCACCTCTCCTATGATTTGGTTCTGCTCCCCTTCATTTTCCCCAGCCCCTCTTTTAGCCTTTCATCTGCTCTTAACCCAATTTCAGCCCCCCTCTTTTCATCCTGCACCCCTTTTTTTACTTTCACTTGTTACCCCACTTTCTTTCAACCCCCAGTTCACTCCCACTCCATTCCCTCCCAACCTTCACCTCCCTCGTCAACACCCCATCTCCACAAGTCGGGGGACAAGCTGAGATTGGGGTGCAGAATGAAGGAACAGGGGTGGTGTGTGATGGATGGAGACAGGTTGCTTAAAAAGGGGGGGGGGGTGCTGAAATGGGGATGTGGAGATGGGGTTTCAAGGTAAGTCTAACACTTGGGGGACTAAGAGGGGGGGTGTTTGGAAATAGGAGGGCACGCTGAGATTGGGGTGCAGAATGGAGAAACAGGTTGCTGGGAAATAGGAGGATGAGCTAAAATGGGTGTGTAGAAAGGGGTTTAAGGAGAAAATTTCTGGGGGTGATGCATGTTGGGGGGTGGTTGCAAGTAAGGGGTGCAGCTTACTGTCCACCTCACCTACGTTTTGGTTCTGCTCCCCTTTATTTTCCTCAGCCCCTCTTTTAGCCTTTCATCTGCTCTTAAACCAATTTTCTGCCCCCCCCCCCTTTTCATCCTGCACCCCTTTTTTTTTACTTACCCTTGTTACCCCACTTGCATTCGTCCACAGTTTAGTCCCACTCCATTCCCTCCCAACTTCACCTCCCCCGTCAACACCCCATCTCCACAAGTCACCCCCACTTGGGTTTGAAGGTAAGAGGAACACTTTGGGGTTCAGGGGTGGGGTGTGATGGGGGGAGACAGGGTGCTTGGAAATAGGGGGGGGCAAGCTGAGATTGGGGTGTAGAATGGGGGAACAGGTTGCTTGGAAATAGTGGGGTGGGGGCAAGCTAAAATGGGGGTGTGGAGAGAGGAAGTCTTGGGGGGAGGGGGGGGTAAAACATGAATGGGGGGTGTTTAGAAAAAAAAGCTGCATCAGCCTCAATTTTGTTCAGCCCTTCTTCAACCTTAGCCCCTTCTGCTCTTAACCCAATTTGCAACCCCTGCCTTTTTCTGCTGCACCCTCACCATGTTTACTCCCTCGCTTTCATCTTCACCCCGTTTCTTTTTGCCCACACATCCCAAACTTGCCTTCAGCCCTACTCCCCCTAACCGACACTACCCACATTCTCCAATTCACCCTGCTCCCCTTTGCCAATTTCCTCCCAGGCTTTGTACCCCCTTGACCCGGCACTGCACTTTTCTAACTCCACCACTAGTTGTGCCTCTTTCCCACTTTGCTAACACCCTCTCCCTGTGCTTAACCCTGGCAGCTTCATCAACCCTTCTGCCCAGTAATGACTTTCCCTATGAAGCCGGCCAACCGCTGGTTCCCACTCGCAAGCCACCCAGAGTGAGCATGGCAGACTAGGGAATCGAACCTACAACCTCTTGTTTCATGCACCAGCCGCTCAGCCCACTGCACCACCGCTAGGGTTGCTTATGCTGTCTCCAAAAAAAATGGGCCATGAGATGGAATCCAGGGTGCTGCACACTAAATTAGACATGGGAATAGCTTGACTGAACTGAATTTTTAATAGTCATATTGCAGTGTGTCACCACACAACTCAACGGGTGGAGTGTTTGGTAAAGCACCAGTGCTCTAGATGTAAGTCAGTGAGTTCAAACCTACAGTGTAGCCTGCGAAACTGGTTGTGTCAATTCATGCCGCCACCAGGCTGAACTTTGTAAGCAGTATGCCTTGGCTCTATTTAAATAGCCACAGCGTGTAAAATTTCTATGCAACTATATAAAGTCTACGTCTGATTAGGCTGCCATTTTAGAGCGCTGCGAAAGCAACTGTGAAGGTGGCGCAGTCGGTGAAGCATCAGATATGGAAATATAAAGTCGCGAGTTCGCTTCCCGGGCTTGACTTAATTACTCGAGGGTATACATTGTTGGACCAAGCTAAATTTTAAGTAGGCAACGTCTGAAATTTCTTTTAGTCCGAAAAACCAGCGTCCGTTTAAGCCCCCCGTTTTTGCTAGTCTTTGTACGCATCTCTGGTGGTGGTGCAGTGGGCAAAGAGCTACATGTGAGACCGTTAACGTCGCGAGATGTGTGTCAAAGTAGACCTGTGATTGGATTCTGAGATCGAATCCTGGGCTTGACTTAATTACTCTAGGCTATACTTTTGTTGGACCAAGCTAGATTTTAAATAGGCAACTTCTGAAATTTCCTTTAAGTCCGAAATACCAGCGTCAGTTTAATCCCCCGTTTTTGCAAGTCTTTGTAAGCATCTCTGGTGGTGGTGCAGGGGGCAAAGTGCCACATATGCGATCGTGAGGGCCATCCCAGCGTGTGTTTGTGTCAAAGTAGACCTGTGATTGGATTGGGAGATCGAATCCCGGGCTTGACTTAATTACTCTAAGCTATACTTTGTGGGACCAAGATAGATTTTAAATCGGCAACTTCTGAAATTTCTTTTAAGTCCGAAAAACCCAGCGTCCGTTTAAGCCCCCTGTTTTTGCGAGTCTTTGCAAGCGACTCTGGTGGTGGTGCAGTGGGTAAAGTGCCTGATATGCTAGTCGTAAGTTTGTGAGATCAATCCCAGCGTGTGGTGTGTCAAAGTAGACATTGGATTGTGAGACTAATCTGAATACGGTAAGCGGTCAAAGCTTGCTTACCATCCACACTGGGGAGCTATAAGGCAGGGGCAGAAAACATGATGGGAGAATGTGGACCCTCTAAGTGAGGTAGAGCGTCAGTGGTAACGGTGGGGTCCAAGAGTGTAGATAAGGGAAAATGCAGACTTGGGGCTGGGGTGGTGCTTACAGGTGGAGGCTAAAGTGAGGTTGTAGTGGCAAATGAAAACACAGACGTGAGGAAGGTTAATAGAACTGGCAAATTGAATGATGGCTTAACTGGGAGGTTTGTAAGAACTAGGGGTTAAGTTGAAAAGTAGGGGGGAGGGGCTTTCTGGGTAAGAGGAGCACTTGGGTCCAAGGGTGAAGCAATAAAGTGTGCTTGGTATTCAGGGGACAAGCTTAGATTGGGGTGCAGAATGGAGGAACAGGGGTGGTGTGTGATGAAAAGGGCACAGGTTGTTTAAAAAGAGGGGGGGGCATGCTGAAATGGGGGTTTCAAGGTAAGAGGAAGACTTTGGGGACCAAGAGGTGGGGGGGGGGGGGTGTTTGGAAATAGGAGGGCACGCTGAGATGGGGGTGCAGAATGGAGAAACAGGTTGCTGGGAAATAGGAGGATGAGCTAAAATGGGTGTGTAGAGAGGGGTTTAAGGGGAAGACGTCTGGGGATGATGCATGTTGGGGGGTGCTTACTGTTCACCTCTCCTATGATTTGGTTCTGCTCCCCTTCATTTTCCCCAGCCCCTCTTTTAGCCTTTCATCTGCTCTTAACCCAATTTCAGCCCCCCTCTTTTCATCCTGCACCCCTTTTTTTACTTTCACTTGTTACCCCACTTTCTTTCAACCCCCAGTTCACTCCCACTCCATTCCCTCCCAACCTTCACCTCCCTCGTCAACACCCCATCTCCACAAGTCGGGGGACAAGCTGAGATTGGGGTGCAGAATGAAGGAACAGGGGTGGTGTGTGATGGATGGAGACAGGTTGCTTAAAAAGGGGGGGGGTGCTGAAATGGGGGTGTGGAGATGGGGTTTCAAGGTAAGTCTAACACTTGGGGGACTAAGAGGGGGGGTGTTTGGAAATAGGAGGGCACGCTGAGATTGGGGTGCAGAATGGAGAAACAGGTTGCTGGGAAATAGGAGGATGAGCTAAAATGGGTGTGTAGAAAGGGGTTTAAGGAGAAAATTTCTGGGGGTGATGCATGTTGGGGGGTGGTTGCAAGTAAGGGGTGCAGCTTACTGTCCACCTCACCTACGTTTTGGTTCTGCTCCCCTTTATTTTCCTCAGCCCCTCTTTTAGCCTTTCATCTGCTCTTAAACCAATTTTCTGCCCCCCCCCCCCTTTTCATCCTGCACCCCTTTTTTTTTACCGTTTAAGCCCCCCGTTTTTGCTAGTCTTTGTACGCATCTCTGGTGGTGGTGCAGTGGGCAAAGAGCTACATGTGAGACCGTTAACGTCGCGAGATCGATCCCTGCGTGTGGTGTGTCAAAGTAGACCTGTGATTGGATTCTGAGATCGAATCCTGGGCTTGACTTAATTACTCTAGGCTATACTTTTGTTGGACCAAGCTAGATTTTAAATAGGCAACTTCTGAAATTTCCTTTAAGTCCGAAATACCAGCGTCAGTTTAATCCCCCGTTTTTGCAAGTCTTTGTAAGCATCTCTGGTGGTGGTGCAGGGGGCAAAGTGCCACATATGCGATCGTGAGGGCCATCCCAGCGTGTGTTTGTGTCAAAGTAGACCTGTGATTGGATTGGGAGATCGAATCCCGGGCTTGACTTAATTACTCTAAGCTATACTTTGTGGGACCAAGATAGATTTTAAATCGGCAACTTCTGAAATTTCTTTTAAGTCCGAAAAACCCAGCGTCCGTTTAAGCCCCCTGTTTTTGCGAGTCTTTGCAAGCGACTCTGGTGGTGGTGCAGTGCTGAAATGGGGGTGTGGAGATGGGGTTTCAAGGTAAGTCTAACACTTGGGGGACTAAGAGGGGGGGTGTTTGGAAATAGGAGGGCACGCTGAGATTGGGGTGCAGAATGGAGAAACAGGTTGCTGGGAAATAGGAGGATGAGCTAAAATGGGTGTGTAGAAAGGGGTTTAAGGAGAAAATTTCTGGGGGTGATGCATGTTGGGGGGTGGTTGCAAGTAAGGGGTGCAGCTTACTGTCCACCTCACCTACGTTTTGGTTCTGCTCCCCTTTATTTTCCTCAGCCCCTCTTTTAGCCTTTCATCTGCTCTTAAACCAATTTTCTGCCCCCCCCCCCCCCTTTTCATCCTGCACCCCTTTTTTTTTTACTTACCCTTGTTACCCCACTTGCATTCGTCCACAGTTTAGTCCCACTCCATTCCCTCCCAACTTCACCTCCCCCGTCAACACCCCATCTCCACAAGTCACCCCCACTTGGGTTTGAAGGTAAGAGGAACACTTTGGGGTTCAGGGGTGGGGTGTGATGGGGGGAGACAGGGTGCTTGGAAATAGGGGGGGGCAAGCTGAGATTGGGGTGTAGAATGGGGGAACAGGTTGCTTGGAAATAGTGGGGTGGGGGCAAGCTAAAATGGGGGTGTGGAGAGAGGAAGTCTTGGGGGGAGGGGGGGGTAAAACATGAATGGGGGGTGTTTAGAAAAAAAAGCTGCATCAGCCTCAATTTTGTTCAGCCCTTCTTCAACCTTAGCCCCTTCTGCTCTTAACCCAATTTGCAACCCCTGCCTTTTTCTGCTGCACCCTCACCATGTTTACTCCCTCGCTTTCATCTTCACCCCGTTTCTTTTTGCCCACACATCCCAAACTTGCCTTCAGCCCTACTCCCCCTAACCGACACTACCCACATTCTCCAATTCACCCTGCTCCCCTTTGCCAATTTCCTCCCAGGCTTTGTACCCCCTTGACCCGGCACTGCACTTTTCTAACTCCACCACTAGTTGTGCCTCTTTCCCACTTTGCTAACACCCTCTCCCTGTGCTTAACCCTGGCAGCTTCATCAACCCTTCTGCCCAGTAATGACTTTCCCTATGAAGCCGGCCAACCGCTGGTTCCCACTCGCAAGCCACCCAGAGTGAGCATGGCAGACTAGGGAATCGAACCTACAACCTCTTGTTTCATGCACCAGCCGCTCAGCCCACTGCACCACCGCTAGGGTTGCTTATGCTGTCTCCAAAAAAAATGGGCCATGAGATGGAATCCAGGGTGCTGCACACTAAATTAGACATGGGAATAGCTTGACTGAACTGAATTTTTAATAGTCATATTGCAGTGTGTCACCACACAACTCAACGGGTGGAGTGTTTGGTAAAGCACCAGTGCTCTAGATGTAAGTCAGTGAGTTCAAACCTACAGTGTAGCCTGCGAAACTGGTTGTGTCAATTCATGCCGCCACCAGGCTGAACTTTGTAAGCGGTATGCCTTGGCTCTATTTAAATAGCCACAGCGTGTAAAATTTCTATGCAACTATATAAAGTCTACGTCTGATTAGGCTGCCATTTTAGAGCGCTGCGAAAGCAACTGTGAAGGTGGCGCAGTCGGTGAAGCATCAGATATGGAAATATAAAGTCGCGAGTTCGCTTCCCGGGCTTGACTTAATTACTCGAGGGTATACATTGTTGGACCAAGCTAAATTTTAAGTAGGCAACGTCTGAAATTTCTTTTAGTCCGAAAAACCAGCGTCCGTTTAAGCCCCCCGTTTTTGCTAGTCTTTGTACGCATCTCTGGTGGTGGTGCAGTGGGAAAGAGCTACATGTGAGACCGTTAACGTCGCGAGATCGATCCCTGCGTGTGGTGTGTCAAAGTAGACCTGTGATTGGATTCTGAGATCGAATCCTGGGCTTGACTTAATTACTCTAGGCTATACTTTTGTTGGACCAAGCTAGATTTTAAATAGGCAACTTCTGAAATTTCCTTTAAGTCCGAAATACCAGCGTCAGTTTAATCCCCCGTTTTTGCAAGTCTTTGTAAGCATCTCTGGTGGTGGTGCAGGGGGCAAAGTGCCACATATGCGATCGTGAGGGCCATCCCAGCGTGTGTTTGTGTCAAAGTAGACCTGTGATTGGATTGGGAGATCGAATCCCGGGCTTGACTTAATTACTCTAAGCTATACTTTGTGGGACCAAGATAGATTTTAAATCGGCAACTTCTGAAATTTCTTTTAAGTCCGAAAAACCCAGCGTCCGTTTAAGCCCCCTGTTTTTGCGAGTCTTTGCAAGCGACTCTGGTGGTGGTGCAGTGGGTAAAGTGCCTGATATGCTAGTCGTAAGTTTGTGAGATCAATCCCAGCGTGTGGTGTGTCAAAGTAGACATTGGATTGTGAGACTAATCTGAATACGGTAAGCGGTCAAAGCTTGCTTACCATCCACACTGGGGAGCTATAAGGCAGGGGCAGAAAACATGATGGGAGAATGTGGACTCTCTAAGTGAGGTAGAGCGTCAGTGGTAACGGTGGGGTCCAAGAGTGTAGATAAGGGAAAATGCAGACTTGGGGCTGGGGTGGTGCTTACAGGTGGAGGCTAAAGTGAGGTTGTAGTGGCAAATGAAAACACAGACGTGAGGAAGGTTAATAGAACTGGCAAATTGAATGATGGCTTAACTGAGAGGTTTGAAAGTAGGGGGGGAGGGGCTTTCTGGGTAAGAGGAGCACTTGGGTCCAAGGGTGAAGCAATAAAGTGTGCTTGGTATTCAGGGGACAAGCTTAGATTGGGGTGCAGAATGGAGGAACAGGGGTGGTGTGTGATGGAAAGGGGACAGGTTGTTTAAAAAGAGGGGGGGGGGGGCATGCTGAAATGGGGGTTTCAAGGTAAGAGGAAGACTTTGGGGACCAAGAGGGGGGGGTGTTTGGAAATAGGAGGGCACGCTGAGATGGGGGTGCAGAATGGAGAAACAGGTTGCTGGGAAATAGGAGGATGAGCTAAAATGGGTGTGTAGAGAGGGGTTTAAGGGGAAGACGTCTGGGGATGATGCATGTTGGGGGGTGCTTACTGTTCACCTCTCCTATGATTTGGTTCTGCTCCCCTTCATTTTCCCCAGCCCCTCTTTTAGCCTTTCATCTGCTCTTAACCCAATTTCAGCCCCCCTCTTTTCATCCTGCACCCCTTTTTTTACTTTCTCTTGTTACCCCACTTTCTTTCAACCCCCAGTTCACTCCCACTCCATTCCCTCCCAACCTTCACCTCCCTCGTCAACACCCCATCTCCACAAGTCGGGGGACAAGCTGAGATTGGGGTGCAGAATGAAGGAACAGGGGTGGTGTGTGATGGATGGAGACAGGTTGCTTAAAAAGGGGGGGGGGGTGCTGAAATGGGGATGTGGAGATGGGGTTTCAAGGTAAGTCTAACACTTGGGGGACTAAGAGGGGGGGTGTTTGGAAATAGGAGGGCACGCTGAGATTGGGGTGCAGAATGGAGAAACAGGTTGCTGGGAAATAGGAGGATGAGCTAAAATGGGTGTGTAGAAAGGGGTTTAAGGAGAAAATTTCTGGGGGTGATGCATGTTGGGGGGTGGTTGCAAGTAAGGGGTGCAGCTTACTGTCCACCTCACCTACGTTTTGGTTCTGCTCCCCTTTATTTTCCTCAGCCCCTCTTTTAGCCTTTCATCTGCTCTTAAACCAATTTTCTGCCCCCCCCCCCTTTTCATCCTGCACCCCTTTTTTTTTACTTACCCTTGTTACCCCACTTGCATTCGTCCACAGTTTAGTCCCACTCCATTCCCTCCCAACTTCACCTCCCCCGTCAACACCCCATCTCCACAAGTCACCCCCACTTGGGTTTGAAGGTAAGAGGAACACTTTGGGGTTCAGGGGTGGGGTGTGATGGGGGGAGACAGGGTGCTTGGAAATAGGGGGGGGCAAGCTGAGATTGGGGTGTAGAATGGGGGAACAGGTTGCTTGGAAATAGTGGGGTGGGGGCAAGCTAAAATGGGGGTGTGGAGAGAGGAAGTCTTGGGGGGAGGGGGGGGTAAAACATGAATGGGGGGTGTTTAGAAAAAAAAGCTGCATCAGCCTCAATTTTGTTCAGCCCTTCTTCAACCTTAGCCCCTTCTGCTCTTAACCCAATTTGCAACCCCTGCCTTTTTCTGCTGCACCCTCACCATGTTTACTCCCTCGCTTTCATCTTCACCCCGTTTCTTTTTGCCCACACATCCCAAACTTGCCTTCAGCCCTACTCCCCCTAACCGACACTACCCACATTCTCCAATTCACCCTGCTCCCCTTTGCCAATTTCCTCCCAGGCTTTGTACCCCCTTGACCCGGCACTGCACTTTTCTAACTCCACCACTAGTTGTGCCTCTTTCCCACTTTGCTAACACCCTCTCCCTGTGCTTAACCCTGGCAGCTTCATCAACCCTTCTGCCCAGTAATGACTTTCCCTATGAAGCCGGCCAACCGCTGGTTCCCACTCGCAAGCCACCCAGAGTGAGCATGGCAGACTAGGGAATCGAACCTACAACCTCTTGTTTCATGCACCAGCCGCTCAGCCCACTGCACCACCGCTAGGGTTGCTTATGCTGTCTCCAAAAAAAATGGGCCATGAGATGGAATCCAGGGTGCTGCACACTAAATTAGACATGGGAATAGCTTGACTGAACTGAATTTTTAATAGTCATATTGCAGTGTGTCACCACACAACTCAACGGGTGGAGTGTTTGGTAAAGCACCAGTGCTCTAGATGTAAGTCAGTGAGTTCAAACCTACAGTGTAGCCTGCGAAACTGGTTGTGTCAATTCATGCCGCCACCAGGCTGAACTTTGTAAGCAGTATGCCTTGGCTCTATTTAAATAGCCACAGCGTGTAAAATTTCTATGCAACTATATAAAGTCTACGTCTGATTAGGCTGCCATTTTAGAGCGCTGCGAAAGCAACTGTGAAGGTGGCGCAGTCGGTGAAGCATCAGATATGGAAATATAAAGTCGCGAGTTCGCTTCCCGGGCTTGACTTAATTACTCGAGGGTATACATTGTTGGACCAAGCTAAATTTTAAGTAGGCAACGTCTGAAATTTCTTTTAGTCCGAAAAACCAGCGTCCGTTTAAGCCCCCCGTTTTTGCTAGTCTTTGTACGCATCTCTGGTGGTGGTGCAGTGGGCAAAGAGCTACATGTGAGACCGTTAACGTCGCGAGATGTGTGTCAAAGTAGACCTGTGATTGGATTCTGAGATCGAATCCTGGGCTTGACTTAATTACTCTAGGCTATACTTTTGTTGGACCAAGCTAGATTTTAAATAGGCAACTTCTGAAATTTCCTTTAAGTCCGAAATACCAGCGTCAGTTTAATCCCCCGTTTTTGCAAGTCTTTGTAAGCATCTCTGGTGGTGGTGCAGGGGGCAAAGTGCCACATATGCGATCGTGAGGGCCATCCCAGCGTGTGTTTGTGTCAAAGTAGACCTGTGATTGGATTGGGAGATCGAATCCCGGGCTTGACTTAATTACTCTAAGCTATACTTTGTGGGACCAAGATAGATTTTAAATCGGCAACTTCTGAAATTTCTTTTAAGTCCGAAAAACCCAGCGTCCGTTTAAGCCCCCTGTTTTTGCGAGTCTTTGCAAGCGACTCTGGTGGTGGTGCAGTGGGTAAAGTGCCTGATATGCTAGTCGTAAGTTTGTGAGATCAATCCCAGCGTGTGGTGTGTCAAAGTAGACATTGGATTGTGAGACTAATCTGAATACGGTAAGCGGTCAAAGCTTGCTTACCATCCACACTGGGGAGCTATAAGGCAGGGGCAGAAAACATGATGGGAGAATGTGGACCCTCTAAGTGAGGTAGAGCGTCAGTGGTAACGGTGGGGTCCAAGAGTGTAGATAAGGGAAAATGCAGACTTGGGGCTGGGGTGGTGCTTACAGGTGGAGGCTAAAGTGAGGTTGTAGTGGCAAATGAAAACACAGACGTGAGGAAGGTTAATAGAACTGGCAAATTGAATGATGGCTTAACTGGGAGGTTTGTAAGAACTAGGGGTTAAGTTGAAAAGTAGGGGGGAGGGGCTTTCTGGGTAAGAGGAGCACTTGGGTCCAAGGGTGAAGCAATAAAGTGTGCTTGGTATTCAGGGGACAAGCTTAGATTGGGGTGCAGAATGGAGGAACAGGGGTGGTGTGTGATGAAAAGGGCACAGGTTGTTTAAAAAGAGGGGGGGGCATGCTGAAATGGGGGTTTCAAGGTAAGAGGAAGACTTTGGGGACCAAGAGGTGGGGGGGGGGGGGTGTTTGGAAATAGGAGGGCACGCTGAGATGGGGGTGCAGAATGGAGAAACAGGTTGCTGGGAAATAGGAGGATGAGCTAAAATGGGTGTGTAGAGAGGGGTTTAAGGGGAAGACGTCTGGGGATGATGCATGTTGGGGGGTGCTTACTGTTCACCTCTCCTATGATTTGGTTCTGCTCCCCTTCATTTTCCCCAGCCCCTCTTTTAGCCTTTCATCTGCTCTTAACCCAATTTCAGCCCCCCTCTTTTCATCCTGCACCCCTTTTTTTACTTTCACTTGTTACCCCACTTTCTTTCAACCCCCAGTTCACTCCCACTCCATTCCCTCCCAACCTTCACCTCCCTCGTCAACACCCCATCTCCACAAGTCGGGGGACAAGCTGAGATTGGGGTGCAGAATGAAGGAACAGGGGTGGTGTGTGATGGATGGAGACAGGTTGCTTAAAAAGGGGGGGGGTGCTGAAATGGGGGTGTGGAGATGGGGTTTCAAGGTAAGTCTAACACTTGGGGGACTAAGAGGGGGGGTGTTTGGAAATAGGAGGGCACGCTGAGATTGGGGTGCAGAATGGAGAAACAGGTTGCTGGGAAATAGGAGGATGAGCTAAAATGGGTGTGTAGAAAGGGGTTTAAGGAGAAAATTTCTGGGGGTGATGCATGTTGGGGGGTGGTTGCAAGTAAGGGGTGCAGCTTACTGTCCACCTCACCTACGTTTTGGTTCTGCTCCCCTTTATTTTCCTCAGCCCCTCTTTTAGCCTTTCATCTGCTCTTAAACCAATTTTCTGCCCCCCCCCCCTTTTCATCCTGCACCCCTTTTTTTTTACCGTTTAAGCCCCCCGTTTTTGCTAGTCTTTGTACGCATCTCTGGTGGTGGTGCAGTGGGCAAAGAGCTACATGTGAGACCGTTAACGTCGCGAGATCGATCCCTGCGTGTGGTGTGTCAAAGTAGACCTGTGATTGGATTCTGAGATCGAATCCTGGGCTTGACTTAATTACTCTAGGCTATACTTTTGTTGGACCAAGCTAGATTTTAAATAGGCAACTTCTGAAATTTCCTTTAAGTCCGAAATACCAGCGTCAGTTTAATCCCCCGTTTTTGCAAGTCTTTGTAAGCATCTCTGGTGGTGGTGCAGGGGGCAAAGTGCCACATATGCGATCGTGAGGGCCATCCCAGCGTGTGTTTGTGTCAAAGTAGACCTGTGATTGGATTGGGAGATCGAATCCCGGGCTTGACTTAATTACTCTAAGCTATACTTTGTGGGACCAAGATAGATTTTAAATCGGCAACTTCTGAAATTTCTTTTAAGTCCGAAAAACCCAGCGTCCGTTTAAGCCCCCTGTTTTTGCGAGTCTTTGCAAGCGACTCTGGTGGTGGTGCAGTGCTGAAATGGGGGTGTGGAGATGGGGTTTCAAGGTAAGTCTAACACTTGGGGGACTAAGAGGGGGGGTGTTTGGAAATAGGAGGGCACGCTGAGATTGGGGTGCAGAATGGAGAAACAGGTTGCTGGGAAATAGGAGGATGAGCTAAAATGGGTGTGTAGAAAGGGGTTTAAGGAGAAAATTTCTGGGGGTGATGCATGTTGGGGGGTGGTTGCAAGTAAGGGGTGCAGCTTACTGTCCACCTCACCTACGTTTTGGTTCTGCTCCCCTTTATTTTCCTCAGCCCCTCTTTTAGCCTTTCATCTGCTCTTAAACCAATTTTCTGCCCCCCCCCCCCCCTTTTCATCCTGCACCCCTTTTTTTTTACTTACCCTTGTTACCCCACTTGCATTCGTCCACAGTTTAGTCCCACTCCATTCCCTCCCAACTTCACCTCCCCCGTCAACACCCCATCTCCACAAGTCACCCCCACTTGGGTTTGAAGGTAAGAGGAACACTTTGGGGTTCAGGGGTGGGGTGTGATGGGGGGAGACAGGGTGCTTGGAAATAGGGGGGGGCAAGCTGAGATTGGGGTGTAGAATGGGGGAACAGGTTGCTTGGAAATAGTGGGGTGGGGGCAAGCTAAAATGGGGGTGTGGAGAGAGGAAGTCTTGGGGGGGGGGGGTAAAACATGAATGGGGGGTGTTTAGAAAAAAAAGCTGCATCAGCCTCAATTTTGTTCAGCCCTTCTTCAACCTTAGCCCCTTCTGCTCTTAACCCAGTTTGCAACCCCTGCCTTTTTCTGCTGCACCCTCACCATGTTTACTCCCTCGCTTTCATCTTCACCCCGTTTCTTTTTGCCCACACATCCCAAACTTGCCTTCAGCCCTACTCCCCCTAACCGACACTACCCACATTCTCCAATTCACCCTGCTCCCCTTTGCCAATTTCCTCCCAGGCTTTGTACCCCCTTGACCCGGCACTGCACTTTTCTAACTCCACCACTAGTTGTGCCTCTTTCCCACTTTGCTAACACCCTCTCCCTGTGCTTAACCCTGGCAGCTTCATCAACCCTTCTGCCCAGTAATGACTTTCCCTATGAAGCCGGCCAACCGCTGGTTCCCACTCGCAAGCCACCCAGAGTGAGCATGGCAGACTAGGGAATCGAACCTACAACCTCTTGTTTCATGCACCAGCCGCTCAGCCCACTGCACCACCGCTAGGGTTGCTTATGCTGTCTCCAAAAAAAATGGGCCATGAGATGGAATCCAGGGTGCTGCACACTAAATTAGACATGGGAATAGCTTGACTGAACTGAATTTTTAATAGTCATATTGCAGTGTGTCCACACTGGTGGTGGTGCAGTGGGTAAAGTGCCTGATATGCTAGTCGTAAGTTTGTGAGATCAATCCCAGCGTGTGGTGTGTCAAAGTAGACATTGGATTGTGAGACTAATCTGAATACGGTAAGCGGTCAAAGCTTGCTTACCATCCACACTGGGGAGCTATAAGGCAGGGGCAGAAAACATGATGGGAGAATGTGGACCCTCTAAGTGAGGTAGAGCCTCAGTGGTAACGGTGGGGTCCAAGAGTGTAGATAAGGGAAAATGCAGACTTGGGGCTGGGGTGGTGCTTACAGGTGGAGGCTAAAGTGAGGTTGTAGTGGCAAATGAAAACACAGACGTGAGGAAGGTTAATAGAACTGGCAAATTGAATGATGGCTTAACTGGGAGGTTTGTAAGAACTAGGGGTTAAGTTGAAAAGTAGGGGGGGAGGGGCTTTCTGGGTAAGAGGGGCACTTGGGTCCAAGGGTGAAGCAATAAAGTGTGCTTGGTATTCAGGGGACAAGCTTAGATTGGGGTGCAGAATGGAGGAACAGGGGTGGTGTGTGATGAAAAGGGCACAGGTTGTTTAAAAAGAGGGGGGGGCATGCTGAAATGGGGGTTTCAAGGTAAGAGGAAGACTTTGGGGACCAAGAGGTGGGGGGGGGGGGTGTTTGGAAATAGGAGGGCACGCTGAGATGGGGGTGCAGAATGGAGAAACAGGTTGCTGGGAAATAGGAGGATGAGCTAAAATGGGTGTGTAGAGAGGGGTTTAAGGGGAAGACGTCTGGGGATGATGCATGTTGGGGGGTGCTTACTGTTCACCTCTCCTATGATTTGGTTCTGCTCCCCTTCATTTTCCCCAGCCCCTCTTTTAGCCTTTCATCTGCTCTTAACCCAATTTCAGCCCCCCTCTTTTCATCCTGCACCCCTTTTTTTACTTTCACTTGTTACCCCACTTTCTTTCAACCCCCAGTTCACTCCCACTCCATTCCCTCCCAACCTTCACCTCCCTCGTCAACACCCCATCTCCACAAGTCGGGGGACAAGCTGAGATTGGGGTGCAGAATGAAGGAACAGGGGTGGTGTGTGATGGATGGAGACAGGTTGCTTAAAAAGGGGGGGGGGTGCTGAAATGGGGGTGTGGAGATGGGGTTTCAAGGTAAGTCTAACACTTGGGGGACTAAGAGGGGGGGTGTTTGGAAATAGGAGGGCACGCTGAGATTGGGGTGCAGAATGGAGAAACAGGTTGCTGGGAAATAGGAGGATGAGCTAAAATGGGTGTGTAGAAAGGGGTTTAAGGAGAAAATTTCTGGGGGTGATGCATGTTGGGGGGTGGTTGCAAGTAAGGGGTGCAGCTTACTGTCCACCTCACCTACGTTTTGGTTCTGCTCCCCTTTATTTTCCTCAGCCCCTCTTTTAGCCTTTCATCTGCTCTTAAACCAATTTTCTGCCCCCCCCCCCTTTTCATCCTGCACCCCTTTTTTTTTTACTTACCCTTGTTACCCCACTTGCATTCGTCCACAGTTTAGTCCCACTCCATTCCCTCCCAACTTCACCTCCCCCGTCAACACCCCATCTCCACAAGTCACCCCCACTTGGGTTTGAAGGTAAGAGGAACACTTTGGGGTTCAGGGGTGGGGTGTGATGGGGGGAGACAGGGTGCTTGGAAATAGGGGGGGGCAAGCTGAGATTGGGGTGTAGAATGGGGGAACAGGTTGCTTGGAAATAGTGGGGTGGGGGCAAGCTAAAATGGGGGTGTGGAGAGAGGAAGTCTTGGGGGGAGGGGGGGGTAAAACATGAATGGGGGGTGTTTAGAAAAAAAAGCTGCATCAGCCTCAATTTTGTTCAGCCCTTCTTCAACCTTAGCCCCTTCTGCTCTTAACCCAATTTGCAACCCCTGCCTTTTTCTGCTGCACCCTCACCATGTTTACTCCCTCGCTTTCATCTTCACCCCGTTTCTTTTTGCCCACACATCCCAAACTTGCCTTCAGCCCTACTCCCCCTAACCGACACTACCCACATTCTCCAATTCACCCTGCTCCCCTTTGCCAATTTCCTCCCAGGCTTTGTACCCCCTTGACCCGGCACTGCACTTTTCTAACTCCACCACTAGTTGTGCCTCTTTCCCACTTTGCTAACACCCTCTCCCTGTGCTTAACCCTGGCAGCTTCATCAACCCTTCTGCCCAGTAATGACTTTCCCTATGAAGCCGGCCAACCGCTGGTTCCCACTCGCAAGCCACCCAGAGTGAGCATGGCAGACTAGGGAATCGAACCTACAACCTCTTGTTTCATGCACCAGCCGCTCAGCCCACTGCACCACCGCTAGGGTTGCTTATGCTGTCTCCAAAAAAAATGGGCCATGAGATGGAATCCAGGGTGCTGCACACTAAATTAGACATGGGAATAGCTTGACTGAACTGAATTTTTAATAGTCATATTGCAGTGTGTCCACACTGGTGGTGGTGCAGTGGGTAAAGTGCCTGATATGCTAGTCGTAAGTTTGTGAGATCAATCCCAGCGTGTGGTGTGTCAAAGTAGACATTGGATTGTGAGACTAATCTGAATACGGTAAGCGGTCAAAGCTTGCTTACCATCCACACTGGGGAGCTATAAGGCAGGGGCAGAAAACATGATGGGAGAATGTGGACCCTCTAAGTGAGGTAGAGCCTCAGTGGTAACGGTGGGGTCCAAGAGTGTAGATAAGGGAAAATGCAGACTTGGGGCTGGGGTGGTGCTTACAGGTGGAGGCTAAAGTGAGGTTGTAGTGGCAAATGAAAACACAGACGTGAGGAAGGTTAATAGAACTGGCAAATTGAATGATGGCTTAACTGGGAGGTTTGTAAGAACTAGGGGTTAAGTTGAAAAGTAGGGGGGGAGGGGCTTTCTGGGTAAGAGGGGCACTTGGGTCCAAGGGTGAAGCAATAAAGTGTGCTTGGTATTCAGGGGACAAGCTTAGATTGGGGTGCAGAATGGAGGAACAGGGGTGGTGTGTGATGAAAAGGGCACAGGTTGTTTAAAAAGAGGGGGGGGCATGCTGAAATGGGGGTTTCAAGGTAAGAGGAAGACTTTGGGGACCAAGAGGTGGGGGGGGGGGGTGTTTGGAAATAGGAGGGCACGCTGAGATGGGGGTGCAGAATGGAGAAACAGGTTGCTGGGAAATAGGAGGATGAGCTAAAATGGGTGTGTAGAGAGGGGTTTAAGGGGAAGACGTCTGGGGATGATGCATGTTGGGGGGTGCTTACTGTTCACCTCTCCTATGATTTGGTTCTGCTCCCCTTCATTTTCCCCAGCCCCTCTTTTAGCCTTTCATCTGCTCTTAACCCAATTTCAGCCCCCCTCTTTTCATCCTGCACCCCTTTTTTTACTTTCACTTGTTACCCCACTTTCTTTCAACCCCCAGTTCACTCCCACTCCATTCCCTCCCAACCTTCACCTCCCTCGTCAACACCCCATCTCCACAAGTCGGGGGACAAGCTGAGATTGGGGTGCAGAATGAAGGAACAGGGGTGGTGTGTGATGGATGGAGACAGGTTGCTTAAAAAGGGGGGGGGGTGCTGAAATGGGGGTGTGGAGATGGGGTTTCAAGGTAAGTCTAACACTTGGGGGACTAAGAGGGGGGGTGTTTGGAAATAGGAGGGCACGCTGAGATTGGGGTGCAGAATGGAGAAACAGGTTGCTGGGAAATAGGAGGATGAGCTAAAATGGGTGTGTAGAAAGGGGTTTAAGGAGAAAATTTCTGGGGGTGATGCATGTTGGGGGGTGGTTGCAAGTAAGGGGTGCAGCTTACTGTCCACCTCACCTACGTTTTGGTTCTGCTCCCCTTTATTTTCCTCAGCCCCTCTTTTAGCCTTTCATCTGCTCTTAAACCAATTTTCTGCCCCCCCCCCCTTTTCATCCTGCACCCCTTTTTTTTTTACTTACCCTTGTTACCCCACTTGCATTCGTCCACAGTTTAGTCCCACTCCATTCCCTCCCAACTTCACCTCCCCCGTCAACACCCCATCTCCACAAGTCACCCCCACTTGGGTTTGAAGGTAAGAGGAACACTTTGGGGTTCAGGGGTGGGGTGTGATGGGGGGAGACAGGGTGCTTGGAAATAGGGGGGGGCAAGCTGAGATTGGGGTGTAGAATGGGGGAACAGGTTGCTTGGAAATAGTGGGGTGGGGGCAAGCTAAAATGGGGGTGTGGAGAGAGGAAGTCTTGGGGGGAGGGGGGGGTAAAACATGAATGGGGGGTGTTTAGAAAAAAAAGCTGCATCAGCCTCAATTTTGTTCAGCCCTTCTTCAACCTTAGCCCCTTCTGCTCTTAACCCAATTTGCAACCCCTGCCTTTTTCTGCTGCACCCTCACCATGTTTACTCCCTCGCTTTCATCTTCACCCCGTTTCTTTTTGCCCACACATCCCAAACTTGCCTTCAGCCCTACTCCCCCTAACCGACACTACCCACATTCTCCAATTCACCCTGCTCCCCTTTGCCAATTTCCTCCCAGGCTTTGTACCCCCTTGACCCGGCACTGCACTTTTCTAACTCCACCACTAGTTGTGCCTCTTTCCCACTTTGCTAACACCCTCTCCCTGTGCTTAACCCTGGCAGCTTCATCAACCCTTCTGCCCAGTAATGACTTTCCCTATGAAGCCGGCCAACCGCTGGTTCCCACTCGCAAGCCACCCAGAGTGAGCATGGCAGACTAGGGAATCGAACCTACAACCTCTTGTTTCATGCACCAGCCGCTCAGCCCACTGCACCACCGCTAGGGTTGCTTATTCTGTCTCCAAAAAAAATGGGCCATGAGATGGAATCCAGGGTGCTGCACACTAAATTAGACATGGGAATAGCTTGACTGAACTGAATTTTTAATAGTCATATTGCAGTGTGTCACCACACAACTCAACGGGTGGAGTGTTTGGTAAAGCACCAGTGCTCTAGATGTAAGTCAGTGAGTTCAAACCTACAGTGTAGCCTGCGAAACTGGTTGTGTCAATTCATGCCGCCACCAGGCTGAACTTTGTAAGCGGTATGCCTTGGCTCTATTTAAATAGCCACAGCGTGTAAAATTTCTATGCAACTATATAAAGTCTACGTCTGATTAGGCTGCCATTTTAGAGCGCTGCGAAAGCAACTGTGAAGGTGGCGCAGTCGGTGAAGCATCAGATATGGAAATATAAAGTCGCGAGTTCGCTTCCCGGGCTTGACTTAATTACTTGAGGGTATACATTGTTGGACCAAGCTAAATTTTAAGTAGGCAACGTCTGAAATTTCTTTTAGTCCGAAAAACCAGCGTCCGTTTAAGCCCCCCGTTTTTGCTAGTCTTTGTACGCATCTCTGGTGGTGGTGCAGTGGGAAAGAGCTACATGTGAGACCGTTAACGTCGCGAGATCGATCCCTGCGTGTGGTGTGTCAAAGTAGACCTGTGATTGGATTCTGAGATCGAATCCTGGGCTTGACTTAATTACTCTAGGCTATACTTTTGTTGGACCAAGCTAGATTTTAAATAGGCAACTTCTGAAATTTCCTTTAAGTCCGAAATACCAGCGTCAGTTTAATCCCCCGTTTTTGCAAGTCTTTGTAAGCATCTCTGGTGGTGGTGCAGGGGGCAAAGTGCCACATATGCGATCGTGAGGGCCATCCCAGCGTGTGTTTGTGTCAAAGTAGACCTGTGATTGGATTGGGAGATCGAATCCCGGGCTTGACTTAATTACTCTAAGCTATACTTTGTGGGACCAAGATAGATTTTAAATCGGCAACTTCTGAAATTTCTTTTAAGTCCGAAAAACCCAGCGTCCGTTTAAGCCCCCTGTTTTTGCGAGTCTTTGCAAGCGACTCTGGTGGTGGTGCAGTGGGTAAAGTGCCTGATATGCTAGTCGTAAGTTTGTGAGATCAATCCCAGCGTGTGGTGTGTCAAAGTAGACATTGGATTGTGAGACTAATCTGAATACGGTAAGCGGTCAAAGCTTGCTTACCATCCACACTGGGGAGCTATAAGGCAGGGGCAGAAAACATGATGGGAGAATGTGGACTCTCTAAGTGAGGTAGAGCGTCAGTGGTAACGGTGGGGTCCAAGAGTGTAGATAAGGGAAAATGCAGACTTGGGGCTGGGGTGGTGCTTACAGGTGGAGGCTAAAGTGAGGTTGTAGTGGCAAATGAAAACACAGACGTGAGGAAGGTTAATAGAACTGGCAAATTGAATGATGGCTTAACTGAGAGGTTTGAAAGTAGGGGGGGAGGGGCTTTCTGGGTAAGAGGAGCACTTGGGTCCAAGGGTGAAGCAATAAAGTGTGCTTGGTATTCAGGGGACAAGCTTAGATTGGGGTGCAGAATGGAGGAACAGGGGTGGTGTGTGATGGAAAGGGGACAGGTTGTTTAAAAAGAGGGGGGGGGGGGGCATGCTGAAATGGGGGTTTCAAGGTAAGAGGAAGACTTTGGGGACCAAGAGGGGGGGGTGTTTGGAAATAGGAGGGCATCTGCTCTTAAACCAATTTTCTGCCCCCCCCCCCTTTTCATCCTGCACCCCTTTTTTTTTACTTACCCTTGTTACCCCACTTGCATTCGTCCACAGTTTAGTCCCACTCCATTCCCTCCCAACTTCACCTCCCCCGTCAACACCCCATCTCCACAAGTCACCCCCACTTGGGTTTGAAGGTAAGAGGAACACTTTGGGGTTCAGGGGTGGGGTGTGATGGGGGGAGACAGGGTGCTTGGAAATAGGGGGGGGCAAGCTGAGATTGGGGTGTAGAATGGGGGAACAGGTTGCTTGGAAATAGTGGGGTGGGGGCAAGCTAAAATGGGGGTGTGGAGAGAGGAAGTCTTGGGGGGAGGGGGGGGTAAAACATGAATGGGGGGTGTTTAGAAAAAAAAGCTGCATCAGCCTCAATTTTGTTCAGCCCTTCTTCAACCTTAGCCCCTTCTGCTCTTAACCCAATTTGCAACCCCTGCCTTTTTCTGCTGCACCCTCACCATGTTTACTCCCTCGCTTTCATCTTCACCCCGTTTCTTTTTGCCCACACATCCCAAACTTGCCTTCAGCCCTACTCCCCCTAACCGACACTACCCACATTCTCCAATTCACCCTGCTCCCCTTTGCCAATTTCCTCCCAGGCTTTGTACCCCCTTGACCCGGCACTGCACTTTTCTAACTCCACCACTAGTTGTGCCTCTTTCCCACTTTGCTAACACCCTCTCCCTGTGCTTAACCCTGGCAGCTTCATCAACCCTGTGTGCTTGGTATTCAGGGGACAAGCTTAGATTGGGGTGCAGAATGGAGGAACAGGGGTGGTGTGTGATGAAAAGGGCACAGGTTGTTTAAAAAGAGGGGGGGGCATGCTGAAATGGGGGTTTCAAGGTAAGAGGAAGACTTTGGGGACCAAGAGGTGGGGGGGGGGGGGTGTTTGGAAATAGGAGGGCACGCTGAGATGGGGGTGCAGAATGGAGAAACAGGTTGCTGGGAAATAGGAGGATGAGCTAAAATGGGTGTGTAGAGAGGGGTTTAAGGGGAAGACGTCTGGGGATGATGCATGTTGGGGGGTGCTTACTGTTCACCTCTCCTATGATTTGGTTCTGCTCCCCTTCATTTTCCCCAGCCCCTCTTTTAGCCTTTCATCTGCTCTTAACCCAATTTCAGCCCCCCTCTTTTCATCCTGCACCCCTTTTTTTACTTTCACTTGTTACCCCACTTTCTTTCAACCCCCAGTTCACTCCCACTCCATTCCCTCCCAACCTTCACCTCCCTCGTCAACACCCCATCTCCACAAGTCGGGGGACAAGCTGAGATTGGGGTGCAGAATGAAGGAACAGGGGTGGTGTGTGATGGATGGAGACAGGTTGCTTAAAAAGGGGGGGGGTGCTGAAATGGGGGTGTGGAGATGGGGTTTCAAGGTAAGTCTAACACTTGGGGGACTAAGAGGGGGGGTGTTTGGAAATAGGAGGGCACGCTGAGATTGGGGTGCAGAATGGAGAAACAGGTTGCTGGGAAATAGGAGGATGAGCTAAAATGGGTGTGTAGAAAGGGGTTTAAGGAGAAAATTTCTGGGGGTGATGCATGTTGGGGGGTGGTTGCAAGTAAGGGGTGCAGCTTACTGTCCACCTCACCTACGTTTTGGTTCTGCTCCCCTTTATTTTCCTCAGCCCCTCTTTTAGCCTTTCATCTGCTCTTAAACCAATTTTCTGCCCCCCCCCTTTTCATCCTGCACCCCTTTTTTTTTACCGTTTAAGCCCCCCGTTTTTGCTAGTCTTTGTACGCATCTCTGGTGGTGGTGCAGTGGGCAAAGAGCTACATGTGAGACCGTTAACGTCGCGAGATCGATCCCTGCGTGTGGTGTGTCAAAGTAGACCTGTGATTGGATTCTGAGATCGAATCCTGGGCTTGACTTAATTACTCTAGGCTATACTTTTGTTGGACCAAGCTAGATTTTAAATAGGCAACTTCTGAAATTTCCTTTAAGTCCGAAATACCAGCGTCAGTTTAATCCCCCGTTTTTGCAAGTCTTTGTAAGCATCTCTGGTGGTGGTGCAGGGGGCAAAGTGCCACATATGCGATCGTGAGGGCCATCCCAGCGTGTGTTTGTGTCAAAGTAGACCTGTGATTGGATTGGGAGATCGAATCCCGGGCTTGACTTAATTACTCTAAGCTATACTTTGTGGGACCAAGATAGATTTTAAATCGGCAACTTCTGAAATTTCTTTTAAGTCCGAAAAACCCAGCGTCCGTTTAAGCCCCCTGTTTTTGCGAGTCTTTGCAAGCGACTCTGGTGGTGGTGCAGTGCTGAAATGGGGGTGTGGAGATGGGGTTTCAAGGTAAGTCTAACACTTGGGGGACTAAGAGGGGGGGTGTTTGGAAATAGGAGGGCACGCTGAGATTGGGGTGCAGAATGGAGAAACAGGTTGCTGGGAAATAGGAGGATGAGCTAAAATGGGTGTGTAGAAAGGGGTTTAAGGAGAAAATTTCTGGGGGTGATGCATGTTGGGGGGTGGTTGCAAGTAAGGGGTGCAGCTTACTGTCCACCTCACCTACGTTTTGGTTCTGCTCCCCTTTATTTTCCTCAGCCCCTCTTTTAGCCTTTCATCTGCTCTTAAACCAATTTTCTGCCCCCCCCCCTTTTCATCCTGCACCCCTTTTTTTTTTACTTACCCTTGTTACCCCACTTGCATTCGTCCACAGTTTAGTCCCACTCCATTCCCTCCCAACTTCACCTCCCCCGTCAACACCCCATCTCCACAAGTCACCCCCACTTGGGTTTGAAGGTAAGAGGAACACTTTGGGGTTCAGGGGTGGGGTGTGATGGGGGGAGACAGGGTGCTTGGAAATAGGGGGGGGCAAGCTGAGATTGGGGTGTAGAATGGGGGAACAGGTTGCTTGGAAATAGTGGGGTGGGGGCAAGCTAAAATGGGGGTGTGGAGAGAGGAAGTCTTGGGGGGAGGGGGGGGTAAAACATGAATGGGGGGTGTTTAGAAAAAAAAGCTGCATCAGCCTCAATTTTGTTCAGCCCTTCTTCAACCTTAGCCCCTTCTGCTCTTAACCCAATTTGCAACCCCTGCCTTTTTCTGCTGCACCCTCACCATGTTTACTCCCTCGCTTTCATCTTCACCCCGTTTCTTTTTGCCCACACATCCCAAACTTGCCTTCAGCCCTACTCCCCCTAACCGACACTACCCACATTCTCCAATTCACCCTGCTCCCCTTTGCCAATTTCCTCCCAGGCTTTGTACCCCCTTGACCCGGCACTGCACTTTTCTAACTCCACCACTAGTTGTGCCTCTTTCCCACTTTGCTAACACCCTCTCCCTGTGCTTAACCCTGGCAGCTTCATCAACCCTTCTGCCCAGTAATGACTTTCCCTATGAAGCCGGCCAACCGCTGGTTCCCACTCGCAAGCCACCCAGAGTGAGCATGGCAGACTAGGGAATCGAACCTACAACCTCTTGTTTCATGCACCAGCCGCTCAGCCCACTGCACCACCGCTAGGGTTGCTTATGCTGTCTCCAAAAAAAATGGGCCATGAGATGGAATCCAGGGTGCTGCACACTAAATTAGACATGGGAATAGCTTGACTGAACTGAATTTTTAATAGTCATATTGCAGTGTGTCACCACACAACTCAACGGGTGGAGTGTTTGGTAAAGCACCAGTGCTCTAGATGTAAGTCAGTGAGTTCAAACCTACAGTGTAGCCTGCGAAACTGGTTGTGTCAATTCATGCCGCCACCAGGCTGAACTTTGTAAGCGGTATGCCTTGGCTCTATTTAAATAGCCACAGCGTGTAAAATTTCTATGCAACTATATAAAGTCTACGTCTGATTAGGCTGCCATTTTAGAGCGCTGCGAAAGCAACTGTGAAGGTGGCGCAGTCGGTGAAGCATCAGATATGGAAATATAAAGTCGCGAGTTCGCTTCCCGGGCTTGACTTAATTACTCGAGGGTATACATTGTTGGACCAAGCTAAATTTTAAGTAGGCAACGTCTGAAATTTCTTTTAGTCCGAAAAACCAGCGTCCGTTTAAGCCCCCCGTTTTTGCTAGTCTTTGTACGCATCTCTGGTGGTGGTGCAGTGGGAAAGAGCTACATGTGAGACCGTTAACGTCGCGAGATCGATCCCTGCGTGTGGTGTGTCAAAGTAGACCTGTGATTGGATTCTGAGATCGAATCCTGGGCTTGACTTAATTACTCTAGGCTATACTTTTGTTGGACCAAGCTAGATTTTAAATAGGCAACTTCTGAAATTTCCTTTAAGTCCGAAATACCAGCGTCAGTTTAATCCCCCGTTTTTGCAAGTCTTTGTAAGCATCTCTGGTGGTGGTGCAGGGGGCAAAGTGCCACATATGCGATCGTGAGGGCCATCCCAGCGTGTGTTTGTGTCAAAGTAGACCTGTGATTGGATTGGGAGATCGAATCCCGGGCTTGACTTAATTACTCTAAGCTATACTTTGTGGGACCAAGATAGATTTTAAATCGGCAACTTCTGAAATTTCTTTTAAGTCCGAAAAACCCAGCGTCCGTTTAAGCCCCCTGTTTTTGCGAGTCTTTGCAAGCGACTCTGGTGGTGGTGCAGTGGGTAAAGTGCCTGATATGCTAGTCGTAAGTTTGTGAGATCAATCCCAGCGTGTGGTGTGTCAAAGTAGACATTGGATTGTGAGACTAATCTGAATACGGTAAGCGGTCAAAGCTTGCTTACCATCCACACTGGGGAGCTATAAGGCAGGGGCAGAAAACATGATGGGAGAATGTGGACCCTCTAAGTGAGGTAGAGCGTCAGTGGTAACGGTGGGGTCCAAGAGTGTAGATAAGGGAAAATGCAGACTTGGGGCTGGGGTGGTGCTTACAGGTGGAGGCTAAAGTGAGGTTGTAGTGGCAAATGAAAACACAGACGTGAGGAAGGTTAATAGAACTGGCAAATTGAATGATGGCTTAACTGGGAGGTTTGTAAGAACTAGGGGTTAAGTTGAAAAGTAGGGGGGAGGGGCTTTCTGGGTAAGAGGAGCACTTGGGTCCAAGGGTGAAGCAATAAAGTGTGCTTGGTATTCAGGGGACAAGCTTAGATTGGGGTGCAGAATGGAGGAACAGGGGTGGTGTGTGATGAAAAGGGCACAGGTTGTTTAAAAAGAGGGGGGGGCATGCTGAAATGGGGGTTTCAAGGTAAGAGGAAGACTTTGGGGACCAAGAGGTGGGGGGGGGGGGTGTTTGGAAATAGGAGGGCACGCTGAGATGGGGGTGCAGAATGGAGAAACAGGTTGCTGGGAAATAGGAGGATGAGCTAAAATGGGTGTGTAGAGAGGGGTTTAAGGGGAAGACGTCTGGGGATGATGCATGTTGGGGGGTGCTTACTGTTCACCTCTCCTATGATTTGGTTCTGCTCCCCTTCATTTTCCCCAGCCCCTCTTTTAGCCTTTCATCTGCTCTTAACCCAATTTCAGCCCCCCTCTTTTCATCCTGCACCCCTTTTTTTACTTTCACTTGTTACCCCACTTTCTTTCAACCCCCAGTTCACTCCCACTCCATTCCCTCCCAACCTTCACCTCCCTCGTCAACACCCCATCTCCACAAGTCGGGGGACAAGCTGAGATTGGGGTGCAGAATGAAGGAACAGGGGTGGTGTGTGATGGATGGAGACAGGTTGCTTAAAAAGGGGGGGGGTGCTGAAATGGGGGTGTGGAGATGGGGTTTCAAGGTAAGTCTAACACTTGGGGGACTAAGAGGGGGGGTGTTTGGAAATAGGAGGGCACGCTGAGATTGGGGTGCAGAATGGAGAAACAGGTTGCTGGGAAATAGGAGGATGAGCTAAAATGGGTGTGTAGAAAGGGGTTTAAGGAGAAAATTTCTGGGGGTGATGCATGTTGGGGGGTGGTTGCAAGTAAGGGGTGCAGCTTACTGTCCACCTCACCTACGTTTTGGTTCTGCTCCCCTTTATTTTCCTCAGCCCCTCTTTTAGCCTTTCATCTGCTCTTAAACCAATTTTCTGCCCCCCCCCCCCCTTTTCATCCTGCACCCCTTTTTTTTTACCGTTTAAGCCCCCCGTTTTTGCTAGTCTTTGTACGCATCTCTGGTGGTGGTGCAGTGGGCAAAGAGCTACATGTGAGACCGTTAACGTCGCGAGATCGATCCCTGCGTGTGGTGTGTCAAAGTAGACCTGTGATTGGATTCTGAGATCGAATCCTGGGCTTGACTTAATTACTCTAGGCTATACTTTTGTTGGACCAAGCTAGATTTTAAATAGGCAACTTCTGAAATTTCCTTTAAGTCCGAAATACCAGCGTCAGTTTAATCCCCCGTTTTTGCAAGTCTTTGTAAGCATCTCTGGTGGTGGTGCAGGGGGCAAAGTGCCACATATGCGATCGTGAGGGCCATCCCAGCGTGTGTTTGTGTCAAAGTAGACCTGTGATTGGATTGGGAGATCGAATCCCGGGCTTGACTTAATTACTCTAAGCTATACTTTGTGGGACCAAGATAGATTTTAAATCGGCAACTTCTGAAATTTCTTTTAAGTCCGAAAAACCCAGCGTCCGTTTAAGCCCCCTGTTTTTGCGAGTCTTTGCAAGCGACTCTGGTGGTGGTGCAGTGCTGAAATGGGGGTGTGGAGATGGGGTTTCAAGGTAAGTCTAACACTTGGGGGACTAAGAGGGGGGGTGTTTGGAAATAGGAGGGCACGCTGAGATTGGGGTGCAGAATGGAGAAACAGGTTGCTGGGAAATAGGAGGATGAGCTAAAATGGGTGTGTAGAAAGGGGTTTAAGGAGAAAATTTCTGGGGGTGATGCATGTTGGGGGGTGGTTGCAAGTAAGGGGTGCAGCTTACTGTCCACCTCACCTACGTTTTGGTTCTGCTCCCCTTTATTTTCCTCAGCCCCTCTTTTAGCCTTTCATCTGCTCTTAAACCAATTTTCTGCCCCCCCCCCCCCCTTTTCATCCTGCACCCCTTTTTTTTTACTTACCCTTGTTACCCCACTTGCATTCGTCCACAGTTTAGTCCCACTCCATTCCCTCCCAACTTCACCTCCCCCGTCAACACCCCATCTCCACAAGTCACCCCCACTTGGGTTTGAAGGTAAGAGGAACACTTTGGGGTTCAGGGGTGGGGTGTGATGGGGGGAGACAGGGTGCTTGGAAATAGGGGGGGGCAAGCTGAGATTGGGGTGTAGAATGGGGGAACAGGTTGCTTGGAAATAGTGGGGTGGGGGCAAGCTAAAATGGGGGTGTGGAGAGAGGAAGTCTTGGGGGGGGGGGGGGTAAAACATGAATGGGGAATGTTTAGAAAAAAAAGCTGCATCAGCCTCAATTTTGTTCAGCCCTTCTTCAACCTTAGCCCCTTCTGCTCTTAACCCAGTTTGCAACCCCTGCCTTTTTCTGCTGCACCCTCACCATGTTTACTCCCTCGCTTTCATCTTCACCCCGTTTCTTTTTGCCCACACATCCCAAACTTGCCTTCAGCCCTACTCCCCCTAACCGACACTACCCACATTCTCCAATTCACCCTGCTCCCCTTTGCCAATTTCCTCCCAGGCTTTGTACCCCCTTGACCCGGCACTGCACTTTTCTAACTCCACCACTAGTTGTGCCTCTTTCCCACTTTGCTAACACCCTCTCCCTGTGCTTAACCCTGGCAGCTTCATCAACCCTTCTGCCCAGTAATGACTTTCCCTATGAAGCCGGCCAACCGCTGGTTCCCACTCGCAAGCCACCCAGAGTGAGCATGGCAGACTAGGGAATCGAACCTACAACCTCTTGTTTCATGCACCAGCCGCTCAGCCCACTGCACCACCGCTAGGGTTGCTTATGCTGTCTCCAAAAAAAATGGGCCATGAGATGGAATCCAGGGTGCTGCACACTAAATTAGACATGGGAATAGCTTGACTGAACTGAATTTTTAATAGTCATATTGCAGTGTGTCCACACTGGTGGTGGTGCAGTGGGTAAAGTGCCTGATATGCTAGTCGTAAGTTTGTGAGATCAATCCCAGCGTGTGGTGTGTCAAAGTAGACATTGGATTGTGAGACTAATCTGAATACGGTAAGCGGTCAAAGCTTGCTTACCATCCACACTGGGGAGCTATAAGGCAGGGGCAGAAAACATGATGGGAGAATGTGGACCCTCTAAGTGAGGTAGAGCGTCAGTGGTAACGGTGGGGTCCAAGAGTGTAGATAAGGGAAAATGCAGACTTGGGGCTGGGGTGGTGCTTACAGGTGGAGGCTAAAGTGAGGTTGTAGTGGCAAATGAAAACACAGACGTGAGGAAGGTTAATAGAACTGGCAAATTGAATGATGGCTTAACTGGGAGGTTTGTAAGAACTAGGGGTTAAGTTGAAAAGTAGGGGGGGAGGGGCTTTCTGGGTAAGAGGGGCACTTGGGTCTAAGGGTGAAGCAATAAAGTGTGCTTGGTATTCAGGGGACAAGCTTAGATTGGGGTGCAGAATGGAGGAACAGGGGTGGTGTGTGATGAAAAGGGCACAGGTTGTTTAAAAAGAGGGGGGGGCATGCTGAAATGGGGGTTTCAAGGTAAGAGGAAGACTTTGGGGACCAAGAGGTGGGGGGGGGGGGTGTTTGGAAATAGGAGGGCACGCTGAGATGGGGGTGCAGAATGGAGAAACAGGTTGCTGGGAAATAGGAGGATGAGCTAAAATGGGTGTGTAGAGAGGGGTTTAAGGGGAAGACGTCTGGGGATGATGCATGTTGGGGGGTGCTTACTGTTCACCTCTCCTATGATTTGGTTCTGCTCCCCTTCATTTTCCCCAGCCCCTCTTTTAGCCTTTCATCTGCTCTTAACCCAATTTCAGCCCCCCTCTTTTCATCCTGCACCCCTTTTTTTACTTTCACTTGTTACCCCACTTTCTTTCAACCCCCAGTTCACTCCCACTCCATTCCCTCCCAACCTTCACCTCCCTCGTCAACACCCCATCTCCACAAGTCGGGGGACAAGCTGAGATTGGGGTGCAGAATGAAGGAACAGGGGTGGTGTGTGATGGATGGAGACAGGTTGCTTAAAAAGGGGGGGGGGGTGCTGAAATGGGGGTGTGGAGATGGGGTTTCAAGGTAAGTCTAACACTTGGGGGACTAAGAGGGGGGGTGTTTGGAAATAGGAGGGCACGCTGAGATTGGGGTGCAGAATGGAGAAACAGGTTGCTGGGAAATAGGAGGATGAGCTAAAATGGGTGTGTAGAAAGGGGTTTAAGGAGAAAATTTCTGGGGGTGATGCATGTTGGGGGGTGGTTGCAAGTAAGGGGTGCAGCTTACTGTCCACCTCACCTACGTTTTGGTTCTGCTCCCCTTTATTTTCCTCAGCCCCTCTTTTAGCCTTTCATCTGCTCTTAAACCAATTTTCTGCCCCCCCCCCCTTTTCATCCTGCACCCCTTTTTTTTTACTTACCCTTGTTACCCCACTTGCATTCGTCCACAGTTTAGTCCCACTCCATTCCCTCCCAACTTCACCTCCCCCGTCAACACCCCATCTCCACAAGTCACCCCCACTTGGGTTTGAAGGTAAGAGGAACACTTTGGGGTTCAGGGGTGGGGTGTGATGGGGGGAGACAGGGTGCTTGGAAATAGGGGGGGGCAAGCTGAGATTGGGGTGTAGAATGGGGGAACAGGTTGCTTGGAAATAGTGGGGTGGGGGCAAGCTAAAATGGGGGTGTGGAGAGAGGAAGTCTTGGGGGGAGGGGGGGGTAAAACATGAATGGGGGGTGTTTAGAAAAAAAAGCTGCATCAGCCTCAATTTTGTTCAGCCCTTCTTCAACCTTAGCCCCTTCTGCTCTTAACCCAATTTGCAACCCCTGCCTTTTTCTGCTGCACCCTCACCATGTTTACTCCCTCGCTTTCATCTTCACCCCGTTTCTTTTTGCCCACACATCCCAAACTTGCCTTCAGCCCTACTCCCCCTAACCGACACTACCCACATTCTCCAATTCACCCTGCTCCCCTTTGCCAATTTCCTCCCAGGCTTTGTACCCCCTTGACCCGGCACTGCACTTTTCTAACTCCACCACTAGTTGTGCCTCTTTCCCACTTTGCTAACACCCTCTCCCTGTGCTTAACCCTGGCAGCTTCATCAACCCTTCTGCCCAGTAATGACTTTCCCTATGAAGCCGGCCAACCGCTGGTTCCCACTCGCAAGCCACCCAGAGTGAGCATGGCAGACTAGGGAATCGAACCTACAACCTCTTGTTTCATGCACCAGCCGCTCAGCCCACTGCACCACCGCTAGGGTTGCTTATGCTGTCTCCAAAAAAAATGGGCCATGAGATGGAATCCAGGGTGCTGCACACTAAATTAGACATGGGAATAGCTTGACTGAACTGAATTTTTAATAGTCATATTGCAGTGTGTCCACACTGGTGGTGGTGCAGTGGGTAAAGTGCCTGATATGCTAGTCGTAAGTTTGTGAGATCAATCCCAGCGTGTGGTGTGTCAAAGTAGACATTGGATTGTGAGACTAATCTGAATACGGTAAGCGGTCAAAGCTTGCTTACCATCCACACTGGGGAGCTATAAGGCAGGGGCAGAAAACATGATGGGAGAATGTGGACCCTCTAAGTGAGGTAGAGCGTCAGTGGTAACGGTGGGGTCCAAGAGTGTAGATAAGGGAAAATGCAGACTTGGGGCTGGGGTGGTGCTTACAGGTGGAGGCTAAAGTGAGGTTGTAGTGGCAAATGAAAACACAGACGTGAGGAAGGTTAATAGAACTGGCAAATTGAATGATGGCTTAACTGGGAGGTTTGTAAGAACTAGGGGTTAAGTTGAAAAGTAGGGGGGGGGGGGAGGGGCTTTCTGGGTAAGAGGAGCACTTGGGTCCAAGGGTGAAGCAATAAAGTGTGCTTGGTATTCAGGGGACAAGCTTAGATTGGGGTGCAGAATGGAGGAACAGGGGTGGTGTGTGATGAAAAGGGCACAGGTTGTTTAAAAAGAGGGGGGGGCATGCTGAAATGGGGGTTTCAAGGTAAGAGGAAGACTTTGGGGACCAAGAGGTGGGGGGGGGGGGGTGTTTGGAAATAGGAGGGCACGCTGAGATGGGGGTGCAGAATGGAGAAACAGGTTGCTGGGAAATAGGAGGATGAGCTAAAATGGGTGTGTAGAGAGGGGTTTAAGGGGAAGACGTCTGGGGATGATGCATGTTGGGGGGTGCTTACTGTTCACCTCTCCTATGATTTGGTTCTGCTCCCCTTCATTTTCCCCAGCCCCTCTTTTAGCCTTTCATCTGCTCTTAACCCAATTTCAGCCCCCCTCTTTTCATCCTGCACCCCTTTTTTTACTTTCACTTGTTACCCCACTTTCTTTCAACCCCCAGTTCACTCCCACTCCATTCCCTCCCAACCTTCACCTCCCTCGTCAACACCCCATCTCCACAAGTCGGGGGACAAGCTGAGATTGGGGTGCAGAATGAAGGAACAGGGGTGGTGTGTGATGGATGGAGACAGGTTGCTTAAAAAGGGGGGGGGGGTGCTGAAATGGGGGTGTGGAGATGGGGTTTCAAGGTAAGTCTAACACTTGGGGGACTAAGAGGGGGGGTGTTTGGAAATAGGAGGGCACGCTGAGATTGGGGTGCAGAATGGAGAAACAGGTTGCTGGGAAATAGGAGGATGAGCTAAAATGGGTGTGTAGAAAGGGGTTTAAGGAGAAAATTTCTGGGGGTGATGCATGTTGGGGGGTGGTTGCAAGTAAGGGGTGCAGCTTACTGTCCACCTCACCTACGTTTTGGTTCTGCTCCCCTTTATTTTCCTCAGCCCCTCTTTTAGCCTTTCATCTGCTCTTAAACCAATTTTCTGCCCCCCCCCCTTTTCATCCTGCACCCCTTTTTTTTTACCGTTTAAGCCCCCCGTTTTTGCTAGTCTTTGTACGCATCTCTGGTGGTGGTGCAGTGGGCAAAGAGCTACATGTGAGACCGTTAACGTCGCGAGATCGATCCCTGCGTGTGGTGTGTCAAAGTAGACCTGTGATTGGATTCTGAGATCGAATCCTGGGCTTGACTTAATTACTCTAGGCTATACTTTTGTTGGACCAAGCTAGATTTTAAATAGGCAACTTCTGAAATTTCCTTTAAGTCCGAAATACCAGCGTCAGTTTAATCCCCCGTTTTTGCAAGTCTTTGTAAGCATCTCTGGTGGTGGTGCAGGGGGCAAAGTGCCACATATGCGATCGTGAGGGCCATCCCAGCGTGTGTTTGTGTCAAAGTAGACCTGTGATTGGATTGGGAGATCGAATCCCGGGCTTGACTTAATTACTCTAAGCTATACTTTGTGGGACCAAGATAGATTTTAAATCGGCAACTTCTGAAATTTCTTTTAAGTCCGAAAAACCCAGCGTCCGTTTAAGCCCCCTGTTTTTGCGAGTCTTTGCAAGCGACTCTGGTGGTGGTGCAGTGCTGAAATGGGGGTGTGGAGATGGGGTTTCAAGGTAAGTCTAACACTTGGGGGACTAAGAGGGGGGGTGTTTGGAAATAGGAGGGCACGCTGAGATTGGGGTGCAGAATGGAGAAACAGGTTGCTGGGAAATAGGAGGATGAGCTAAAATGGGTGTGTAGAAAGGGGTTTAAGGAGAAAATTTCTGGGGGTGATGCATGTTGGGGGGTGGTTGCAAGTAAGGGGTGCAGCTTACTGTCCACCTCACCTACGTTTTGGTTCTGCTCCCCTTTATTTTCCTCAGCCCCTCTTTTAGCCTTTCATCTGCTCTTAAACCAATTTTCTGCCCCCCCCCCCCTTTTCATCCTGCACCCCTTTTTTTTTACTTACCCTTGTTACCCCACTTGCATTCGTCCACAGTTTAGTCCCACTCCATTCCCTCCCAACTTCACCTCCCCCGTCAACACCCCATCTCCACAAGTCACCCCCACTTGGGTTTGAAGGTAAGAGGAACACTTTGGGGTTCAGGGGTGGGGTGTGATGGGGGGAGACAGGGTGCTTGGAAATAGGGGGGGGCAAGCTGAGATTGGGGTGTAGAATGGGGGAACAGGTTGCTTGGAAATAGTGGGGTGGGGGCAAGCTAAAATGGGGGTGTGGAGAGAGGAAGTCTTGGGGGGAGGGGGGGGGTAAAACATGAATGGGGGGTGTTTAGAAAAAAAAGCTGCATCAGCCTCAATTTTGTTCAGCCCTTCTTCAACCTTAGCCCCTTCTTCTCTTAACCCAGTTTGCAACCCCTGCCTTTTTCTGCTGCACCCTCACCATGTTTACTCCCTCGCTTTCATCTTCACCCCGTTTCTTTTTGCCCACACATCCCAAACTTGCCTTCAGCCCTACTCCCCCTAACCGACACTACCCACATTCTCCAATTCACCCTGCTCCCCTTTGCCAATTTCCTCCCAGGCTTTGTACCCCCTTGACCCGGCACTGCACTTTTCTAACTCCACCACTAGTTGTGCCTCTTTCCCACTTTGCTAACACCCTCTCCCTGTGCTTAACCCTGGCAGCTTCATCAACCCTTCTGCCCAGTAATGACTTTCCCTATGAAGCCGGCCAACCGCTGGTTCCCACTCGCAAGCCACCCAGAGTGAGCATGGCAGACTAGGGAATCGAACCTACAACCTCTTGTTTCATGCACCAGCCGCTCAGCCCACTGCACCACCGCTAGGGTTGCTTATGCTGTCTCCAAAAAAAATGGGCCATGAGATGGAATCCAGGGTGCTGCACACTAAATTAGACATGGGAATAGCTTGACTGAACTGAATTTTTAATAGTCATATTGCAGTGTGTCCACACTGGTGGTGGTGCAGTGGGTAAAGTGCCTGATATGCTAGTCGTAAGTTTGTGAGATCAATCCCAGCGTGTGGTGTGTCAAAGTAGACATTGGATTGTGAGACTAATCTGAATACGGTAAGCGGTCAAAGCTTGCTTACCATCCACACTGGGGAGCTATAAGGCAGGGGCAGAAAACATGATGGGAGAATGTGGACCCTCTAAGTGAGGTAGAGCGTCAGTGGTAACGGTGGGGTCCAAGAGTGTAGATAAGGGAAAATGCAGACTTGGGGCTGGGGTGGTGCTTACAGGTGGAGGCTAAAGTGAGGTTGTAGTGGCAAATGAAAACACAGACGTGAGGAAGGTTAATAGAACTGGCAAATTGAATGATGGCTTAACTGGGAGGTTTGTAAGAACTAGGGGTTAAGTTGAAAAGTAGGGGGGGAGGGGCTTTCTGGGTAAGAGGGGCACTTGGGTCCAAGGGTGAAGCAATAAAGTGTGCTTGGTATTCAGGGGACAAGCTTAGATTGGGGTGCAGAATGGAGGAACAGGGGTGGTGTGTGATGAAAAGGGCACAGGTTGTTTAAAAAGAGGGGGGGGGCATGCTGAAATGGGGGTTTCAAGGTAAGAGGAAGACTTTGGGGACCAAGAGGTGGGGGGGGGGGGTGTTTGGAAATAGGAGGGCACGCTGAGATGGGGGTGCAGAATGGAGAAACAGGTTGCTGGGAAATAGGAGGATGAGCTAAAATGGGTGTGTAGAGAGGGGTTTAAGGGGAAGACGTCTGGGGATGATGCATGTTGGGGGGTGCTTACTGTTCACCTCTCCTATGATTTGGTTCTGCTCCCCTTCATTTTCCCCAGCCCCTCTTTTAGCCTTTCATCTGCTCTTAACCCAATTTCAGCCCCCCTCTTTTCATCCTGCACCCCTTTTTTTACTTTCACTTGTTACCCCACTTTCTTTCAACCCCCAGTTCACTCCCACTCCATTCCCTCCCAACCTTCACCTCCCTCGTCAACACCCCATCTCCACAAGTCGGGGGACAAGCTGAGATTGGGGTGCAGAATGAAGGAACAGGGGTGGTGTGTGATGGATGGAGACAGGTTGCTTAAAAAGGGGGGGGGGGTGCTGAAATGGGGGTGTGGAGATGGGGTTTCAAGGTAAGTCTAACACTTGGGGGACTAAGAGGGGGGGTGTTTGGAAATAGGAGGGCACGCTGAGATTGGGGTGCAGAATGGAGAAACAGGTTGCTGGGAAATAGGAGGATGAGCTAAAATGGGTGTGTAGAAAGGGGTTTAAGGAGAAAATTTCTGGGGGTGATGCATGTTGGGGGGTGGTTGCAAGTAAGGGGTGCAGCTTACTGTCCACCTCACCTACGTTTTGGTTCTGCTCCCCTTTATTTTCCTCAGCCCCTCTTTTAGCCTTTCATCTGCTCTTAAACCAATTTTCTGCCCCCCCCCCCCCCCTTTTCATCCTGCACCCCTTTTTTTTTACTTACCCTTGTTACCCCACTTGCATTCGTCCACAGTTTAGTCCCACTCCATTCCCTCCCAACTTCACCTCCCCCGTCAACACCCCATCTCCACAAGTCACCCCCACTTGGGTTTGAAGGTAAGAGGAACACTTTGGGGTTCAGGGGTGGGGTGTGATGGGGGGAGACAGGGTGCTTGGAAATAGGGGGGGGCAAGCTGAGATTGGGGTGTAGAATGGGGGAACAGGTTGCTTGGAAATAGTGGGGTGGGGGCAAGCTAAAATGGGGGTGTGGAGAGAGGAAGTCTTGGGGGGAGGGGGGGGTAAAACATGAATGGGGGGTGTTTAGAAAAAAAAGCTGCATCAGCCTCAATTTTGTTCAGCCCTTCTTCAACCTTAGCCCCTTCTGCTCTTAACCCAATTTGCAACCCCTGCCTTTTTCTGCTGCACCCTCACCATGTTTACTCCCTCGCTTTCATCTTCACCCCGTTTCTTTTTGCCCACACATCCCAAACTTGCCTTCAGCCCTACTCCCCCTAACCGACACTACCCACATTCTCCAATTCACCCTGCTCCCCTTTGCCAATTTCCTCCCAGGCTTTGTACCCCCTTGACCCGGCACTGCACTTTTCTAACTCCACCACTAGTTGTGCCTCTTTCCCACTTTGCTAACACCCTCTCCCTGTGCTTAACCCTGGCAGCTTCATCAACCCTTCTGCCCAGTAATGACTTTCCCTATGAAGCTGGCCAACCGCTGGTTCCCACTCGCAAGCCACCCAGAGTGAGCATGGCAGACTAGGGAATCGAACCTACAACCTCTTGTTTCATGCACCAGCCGCTCAGCCCACTGCACCACCGCTAGGGTTGCTTATGCTGTCTCCAAAAAAAATGGGCCATGAGATGGAATCCAGGGTGCTGCACACTAAATTAGACATGGGAATAGCTTGACTGAACTGAATTTTTAATAGTCATATTGCAGTGTGTCACCACACAACTCAACGGGTGGAGTGTTTGGTAAAGCACCAGTGCTCTAGATGTAAGTCAGTGAGTTCAAACCTACAGTGTAGCCTGCGAAACTGGTTGTGTCAATTCATGCCGCCACCAGGCTGAACTTTGTAAGCGGTATGCCTTGGCTCTATTTAAATAGCCACAGCGTGTAAAATTTCTATGCAACTATATAAAGTCTACGTCTGATTAGGCTGCCATTTTAGAGCGCTGCGAAAGCAACTGTGAAGGTGGCGCAGTCGGTGAAGCATCAGATATGGAAATATAAAGTCGCGAGTTCGCTTCCCGGGCTTGACTTAATTACTCGAGGGTATACATTGTTGGACCAAGCTAAATTTTAAGTAGGCAACGTCTGAAATTTCTTTTAGTCCGAAAAACCAGCGTCCGTTTAAGCCCCCCGTTTTTGCTAGTCTTTGTACGCATCTCTGGTGGTGGTGCAGTGGGCAAAGAGCTACATGTGAGACCGTTAACGTCGCGAGATCGATCCCTGCGTGTGGTGTGTCAAAGTAGACCTGTGATTGGATTCTGAGATCGAATCCTGGGCTTGACTTAATTACTCTAGGCTATACTTTTGTTGGACCAAGCTAGATTTTAAATAGGAAACTTCTGAAATTTCCTTTAAGTCCGAAATACCAGCGTCAGTTTAATCCCCCGTTTTTGCAAGTCTTTGTAAGCATCTCTGGTGGTGGTGCAGGGGGCAAAGTGCCACATATGCGATCGTGAGGGCCATCCCAGCGTGTGTTTGTGTCAAAGTAGACCTGTGATTGGATTGGGAGATTGAATCCCGGGCTTGACTTAATTACTCTAAGCTATACTTTGTGGGACCAAGATAGATTTTAAATCGGCAACTTCTGAAATTTCTTTTAAGTCCGAAAAACCCAGCGTCCGTTTAAGCCCCCTGTTTTTGCGAGTCTTTGCAAGCGACTCTGGTGGTGGTGCAGTGGGTAAAGTGCCTGATATGCTAGTCGTAAGTTTGTGAGATCAATCCCAGCGTGTGGTGTGTCAAAGTAGACATTGGATTGTGAGACTAATCTGAATACGGTAAGCGGTCAAAGCTTGCTTACCATCCACACTGGGGAGCTATAAGGCAGGGGCAGAAAACATGATGGGAGAATGTGGACTCTCTAAGTGAGGTAGAGCGTCAGTGGTAACGGTGGGGTCCAAGAGTGTAGATAAGGGAAAATGCAGACTTGGGGCTGGGGTGGTGCTTACAGGTGGAGGCTAAAGTGAGGTTGTAGTGGCAAATGAAAACACAGACGTGAGGAAGGTTAATAGAACTGGCAAATTGAATGATGGCTTAACTGAGAGGTTTGAAAGTAGGGGGGGAGGGGCTTTCTGGGTAAGAGGAGCACTTGGGTCCAAGGGTGAAGCAATAAAGTGTGCTTGGTATTCAGGGGACAAGCTTAGATTGGGGTGCAGAATGGAGGAACAGGGGTGGTGTGTGATGGAAAGGGGACAGGTTGTTTAAAAAGAGGGGGGGGGGGGCATGCTGAAATGGGGGTTTCAAGGTAAGAGGAAGACTTTGGGGACCAAGAGGGGGGGGTGTTTGGAAATAGGAGGGCACGCTGAGATGGGGGTGCAGAATGGAGAAACAGGTTGCTGGGAAATAGGAGGATGAGCTAAAATGGGTGTGTAGAGAGGGGTTTAAGGGGAAGACGTCTGGGGATGATGCATGTTGGGGGGTGCTTACTGTTCACCTCTCCTATGATTTGGTTCTGCTCCCCTTCATTTTCCCCAGCCCCTCTTTTAGCCTTTCATCTGCTCTTAACCCAATTTCAGCCCCCCTCTTTTCATCCTGCACCCCTTTTTTTACTTTCACTTGTTACCCCACTTTCTTTCAACCCCCAGTTCACTCCCACTCCATTCCCTCCCAACCTTCACCTCCCTCGTCAACACCCCATCTCCACAAGTCGGGGGACAAGCTGAGATTGGGGTGCAGAATGAAGGAACAGGGGTGGTGTGTGATGGATGGAGACAGGTTGCTTAAAAAGGGGGGGGGGGTGCTGAAATGGGGGTGTGGAGATGGGGTTTCAAGGTAAGTCTAACACTTGGGGGACTAAGAGGGGGGGTGTTTGGAAATAGGAGGGCACGCTGAGATTGGGGTGCAGAATGGAGAAACAGGTTGCTGGGAAATAGGAGGATGAGCTAAAATGGGTGTGTAGAAAGGGGTTTAAGGAGAAAATTTCTGGGGGTGATGCATGTTGGGGGGTGGTTGCAAGTAAGGGGTGCAGCTTACTGTCCACCTCACCTACGTTTTGGTTCTGCTCCCCTTTATTTTCCTCAGCCCCTCTTTTAGCCTTTCATCTGCTCTTAAACCAATTTTCTGCCCCCCCCCCCCTTTTCATCCTGCACCCCTTTTTTTTTACTTACCCTTGTTACCCCACTTGCATTCGTCCACAGTTTAGTCCCACTCCATTCCCTCCCAACTTCACCTCCCCCGTCAACACCCCATCTCCACAAGTCACCCCCACTTGGGTTTGAAGGTAAGAGGAACACTTTGGGGTTCAGGGGTGGGGTGTGATGGGGGGAGACAGGGTGCTTGGAAATAGGGGGGGGCAAGCTGAGATTGGGGTGTAGAATGGGGGAACAGGTTGCTTGGAAATAGTGGGGTGGGGGCAAGCTAAAATGGGGGTGTGGAGAGAGGAAGTCTTGGGGGGAGGGGGGGGTAAAACATGAATGGGGGGTGTTTAGAAAAAAAAGCTGCATCAGCCTCAATTTTGTTCAGCCCTTCTTCAACCTTAGCCCCTTCTGCTCTTAACCCAATTTGCAACCCCTGCCTTTTTCTGCTGCACCCTCACCATGTTTACTCCCTCGCTTTCATCTTCACCCCGTTTCTTTTTGCCCACACATCCCAAACTTGCCTTCAGCCCTACTCCCCCTAACCGACACTACCCACATTCTCCAATTCACCCTGCTCCCCTTTGCCAATTTCCTCCCAGGCTTTGTACCCCCTTGACCCGGCACTGCACTTTTCTAACTCCACCACTAGTTGTGCCTCTTTCCCACTTTGCTAACACCCTCTCCCTGTGCTTAACCCTGGCAGCTTCATCAACCCTTCTGCCCAGTAATGACTTTCCCTATGAAGCCGGCCAACCGCTGGTTCCCACTCGCAAGCCACCCAGAGTGAGCATGGCAGACTAGGGAATCGAACCTACAACCTCTTGTTTCATGCACCAGCCGCTCAGCCCACTGCACCACCGCTAGGGTTGCTTATGCTGTCTCCAAAAAAAATGGGCCATGAGATGGAATCCAGGGTGCTGCACACTAAATTAGACATGGGAATAGCTTGACTGAACTGAATTTTTAATAGTCATATTGCAGTGTGTCCACACTGGTGGTGGTGCAGTGGGTAAAGTGCCTGATATGCTAGTCGTAAGTTTGTGAGATCAATCCCAGCGTGTGGTGTGTCAAAGTAGACATTGGATTGTGAGACTAATCTGAATACGGTAAGCGGTCAAAGCTTGCTTACCATCCACACTGGGGAGCTATAAGGCAGGGGCAGAAAACATGATGGGAGAATGTGGACCCTCTAAGTGAGGTAGAGCGTCAGTGGTAACGGTGGGGTCCAAGAGTGTAGATAAGGGAAAATGCAGACTTGGGGCTGGGGTGGTGCTTACAGGTGGAGGCTAAAGTGAGGTTGTAGTGGCAAATGAAAACACAGACGTGAGGAAGGTTAATAGAACTGGCAAATTGAATGATGGCTTAACTGGGAGGTTTGTAAGAACTAGGGGTTAAGTTGAAAAGTAGGGGGGAGGGGCTTTCTGGGTAAGAGGAGCACTTGGGTCCAAGGGTGAAGCAATAAAGTGTGCTTGGTATTCAGGGGACAAGCTTAGATTGGGGTGCAGAATGGAGGAACAGGGGTGGTGTGTGATGAAAAGGGCACAGGTTGTTTAAAAAGAGGGGGGGGGCATGCTGAAATGGGGGTTTCAAGGTAAGAGGAAGACTTTGGGGACCAAGAGGTGGGGGGGGGGTGTTTGGAAATAGGAGGGCACGCTGAGATGGGGGTGCAGAATGGAGAAACAGGTTGCTGGGAAATAGGAGGATGAGCTAAAATGGGTGTGTAGAGAGGGGTTTAAGGGGAAGACGTCTGGGGATGATGCATGTTGGGGGGTGCTTACTGTTCACCTCTCCTATGATTTGGTTCTGCTCCCCTTCATTTTCCCCAGCCCCTCTTTTAGCCTTTCATCTGCTCTTAACCCAATTTCAGCCCCCCTCTTTTCATCCTGCACCCCTTTTTTTACTTTCACTTGTTACCCCACTTTCTTTCAACCCCCAGTTCACTCCCACTCCATTCCCTCCCAACCTTCACCTCCCTCGTCAACACCCCATCTCCACAAGTCGGGGGACAAGCTGAGATTGGGGTGCAGAATGAAGGAACAGGGGTGGTGTGTGATGGATGGAGACAGGTTGCTTAAAAAGGGGGGGGGGTGCTGAAATGGGGGTGTGGAGATGGGGTTTCAAGGTAAGTCTAACACTTGGGGGACTAAGAGGGGGGGTGTTTGGAAATAGGAGGGCACGCTGAGATTGGGGTGCAGAATGGAGAAACAGGTTGCTGGGAAATAGGAGGATGAGCTAAAATGGGTGTGTAGAAAGGGGTTTAAGGAGAAAATTTCTGGGGGTGATGCATGTTGGGGGGTGGTTGCAAGTAAGGGGTGCAGCTTACTGTCCACCTCACCTACGTTTTGGTTCTGCTCCCCTTTATTTTCCTCAGCCCCTCTTTTAGCCTTTCATCTGCTCTTAAACCAATTTTCTGCCCCTCCCCCCCCTTTTCATCCTGCACCCCTTTTTTTTTACTTACCCTTGTTACCCCACTTGCATTCGTCCACAGTTTAGTCCCACTCCATTCCCTCCCAACTTCACCTCCCCCGTCAACACCCCATCTCCACAAGTCACCCCCACTTGGGTTTGAAGGTAAGAGGAACACTTTGGGGTTCAGGGGTGGGGTGTGATGGGGGGAGACAGGGTGCTTGGAAATAGGGGGGGGCAAGCTGAGATTGGGGTGTAGAATGGGGGAACAGGTTGCTTGGAAATAGTGGGGTGGGGGCAAGCTAAAATGGGGGTGTGGAGAGAGGAAGTCTTGGGGGGAGGGGGGGGTAAAACATGAATGGGGGGTGTTTAGAAAAAAAAGCTGCATCAGCCTCAATTTTGTTCAGCCCTTCTTCAACCTTAGCCCCTTCTGCTCTTAACCCAATTTGCAACCCCTGCCTTTTTCTGCTGCACCCTCACCATGTTTACTCCCTCGCTTTCATCTTCACCCCGTTTCTTTTTGCCCACACATCCCAAACTTGCCTTCAGCCCTACTCCCCCTAACCGACACTACCCACATTCTCCAATTCACCCTGCTCCCCTTTGCCAATTTCCTCCCAGGCTTTGTACCCCCTTGACCCGGCACTTTTCTAACTCCACCACTAGTTGTGCCTCTTTCCCACCACCCTCTCCCTGTGCTTAACCCTGGCAGCTTCATCAACCCTTCTGCCCAGTAATGACTTTCCCTATGAAGCTGGCCAACCGCTGGTTCCCACTCGCAAGCCACCCAGAGTGAGCATGGCAGACTAGGGAATCGAACCTACAACCTCTTGTTTCATGCACCAGCCGCTCAGCCCACTGCACCACTGCTAGGGTTGCTTATGCTGTCTCCAAAAAAAATGGGCCATGAGATGGAATCCAGGGTGCTGCACACTAAATTAGACATGGGAATAGCTTGACTGAACTGAATTTTTAATAGTCATATTGCAGTGTGTCCACACTGGTGATGGTGCAGTGGGTAAAGTGCCTGATATGCTAGTCGTAAGTTTGTGAGATCAATCCCAGCGTGTGGTGTGTCAAAGTAGACATTGGATTGTGAGACTAATCTGAATACGGTAAGCGGTCAAAGCTTGCTTACCATCCACACTGGGGAGCTATAAGGCAGGGGCAGAAAACATGATGGGAGAATGTGGACCCTCTAAGTGAGGTAGAGCGTCAGTGGTAACGGTGGGGTCCAAGAGTGTAGATAAGGGAAAATGCAGACTTGGGGCTGGGGTGGTGCTTACAGGTGGAGGCTAAAGTGAGGTTGTAGTGGCAAATGAAAACACAGACGTGAGGAAGGTTAATAGAACTGGCAAATTGAATGATGGCTTAACTGGGAGGTTTGTAAGAACTAGGGGTTAAGTTGAAAAGTAGGTGGGGAGGGGCTTTCTGGGTAAGAGGAGCACTTGGGTCCAAGGGTGAAGCAATAAAGTGTGCTTGGTATTCAGGGGACAAGCTTAGATTGGGGTGCAGAATGGAGGAACAGGGGTGGTGTGTGATGAAAAGGGCACAGGTTGTTTAAAAAGAGGGGGGGGGGCATGCTGAAATGGGGGTTTCAAGGTAAGAGGAAGACTTTGGGGACCAAGAGGTGGGGGGGGGGGGTGTTTGGAAATAGGAGGGCACGCTGAGATGGGGGTGCAGAATGGAGAAACAGGTTGCTGGGAAATAGGAGGATGAGCTAAAATGGGTGTGTAGAGAGGGGTTTAAGGGGAAGACGTCTGGGGATGATGCATGTTGGGGGGTGCTTACTGTTCACCTCTCCTATGATTTGGTTCTGCTCCCCTTCATTTTCCCCAGCCCCTCTTTTAGCCTTTCATCTGCTCTTAACCCAATTTCAGCCCCCCTCTTTTCATCCTGCACCCCTTTTTTTACTTTCACTTGTTACCCCACTTTCTTTCAACCCCCAGTTCACTCCCACTCCATTCCCTCCCAACCTTCACCTCCCTCGTCAACACCCCATCTCCACAAGTCGGGGGACAAGCTGAGATTGGGGTGCAGAATGAAGGAACAGGGGTGGTGTGTGATGGATGGAGACAGGTTGCTTAAAAAGGGGGGGGGGGGGTGCTGAAATGGGGGTGTGGAGATGGGGTTTCAAGGTAAGTCTAACACTTGGGGGACTAAGAGGGGGGGTGTTTGGAAATAGGAGGGCACGCTGAGATTGGGGTGCAGAATGGAGAAACAGGTTGCTGGGAAATAGGAGGATGAGCTAAAATGGGTGTGTAGAAAGGGGTTTAAGGAGAAAATTTCTGGGGGTGATGCATGTTGGGGGGTGGTTGCAAGTAAGGGGTGCAGCTTACTGTCCACCTCACCTACGTTTTGGTTCTGCTCCCCTTTATTTTCCTCAGCCCCTCTTTTAGCCTTTCATCTGCTCTTAAACCAATTTTCTGCCCCCCCCCCCCTTTTCATCCTGCACCCCTTTTTTTTTACTTACCCTTGTTACCCCACTTGCATTCGTCCACAGTTTAGTCCCACTCCATTCCCTCCCAACTTCACCTCCCCCGTCAACACCCCATCTCCACAAGTCACCCCCACTTGGGTTTGAAGGTAAGAGGAACACTTTGGGGTTCAGGGGTGGGGTGTGATGGGGGGAGACAGGGTGCTTGGAAATAGGGGGGGGCAAGCTGAGATTGGGGTGTAGAATGGGGGAACAGGTTGCTTGGAAATAGTGGGGTGGGGGCAAGCTAAAATGGGGGTGTGGAGAGAGGAAGTCTTGGGGGGAGGGGGGGGTAAAACATGAATGGGGGGTGTTTAGAAAAAAAAGCTGCATCAGCCTCAATTTTGTTCAGCCCTTCTTCAACCTTAGCCCCTTCTGCTCTTAACCCAATTTGCAACCCCTGCCTTTTTCTGCTGCACCCTCACCATGTTTACTCCCTCGCTTTCATCTTCACCCCGTTTCTTTTTGCCCACACATCCCAAACTTGCCTTCAGCCCTACTCCCCCTAACCGACACTACCCACATTCTCCAATTCACCCTGCTCCCCTTTGCCAATTTCCTCCCAGGCTTTGTACCCCCTTGACCCGGCACTGCACTTTTCTAACTCCACCACTAGTTGTGCCTCTTTCCCACTTTGCTAACACCCTCTCCCTGTGCTTAACCCTGGCAGCTTCATCAACCCTTCTGCCCAGTAATGACTTTCCCTATGAAGCCGGCCAACCGCTGGTTCCCACTCGCAAGCCACCCAGAGTGAGCATGGCAGACTAGGGAATCGAACCTACAACCTCTTGTTTCATGCACCAGCCGCTCAGCCCACTGCACCACCGCTAGGGTTGCTTATGCTGTCTCCAAAAAAAATGGGCCATGAGATGGAATCCAGGGTGCTGCACACTAAATTAGACATGGGAATAGCTTGACTGAACTGAATTTTTAATAGTCATATTGCAGTGTGTCACCACACAACTCAACGGGTGGAGTGTTTGGTAAAGCACCAGTGCTCTAGATGTAAGTCAGTGAGTTCAAACCTACAGTGTAGCCTGCGAAACTGGTTGTGTCAATTCATGCCGCCACCAGGCTGAACTTTGTAAGCGGTATGCCTTGGCTCTATTTAAATAGCCACAGCGTGTAAAATTTCTATGCAACTATATAAAGTCTACGTCTGATTAGGCTGCCATTTTAGAGCGCTGCGAAAGCAACTGTGAAGGTGGCGCAGTCGGTGAAGCATCAGATATGGAAATATAAAGTCGCGAGTTCGCTTCCCGGGCTTGACTTAATTACTCGAGGGTATACATTGTTGGACCAAGCTAAATTTTAAGTAGGCAACGTCTGAAATTTCTTTTAGTCCGAAAAACCAGCGTCCGTTTAAGCCCCCCGTTTTTGCTAGTCTTTGTACGCATCTCTGGTGGTGGTGCAGTGGGCAAAGAGCTACATGTGAGACCGTTAACGTCGCGAGATCGATCCCTGCGTGTGGTGTGTCAAAGTAGACCTGTGATTGGATTCTGAGATCGAATCCTGGGCTTGACTTAATTACTCTAGGCTATACTTTTGTTGGACCAAGCTAGATTTTAAATAGGCAACTTCTGAAATTTCCTTTAAGTCCGAAATACCAGCGTCAGTTTAATCCCCCGTTTTTGCAAGTCTTTGTAAGCATCTCTGGTGGTGGTGCAGGGGGCAAAGTGCCACATATGCGATCGTGAGGGCCATCCCAGCGTGTGTTTGTGTCAAAGTAGACCTGTGATTGGATTGGGAGATCGAATCCCGGGCTTGACTTAATTACTCTAAGCTATACTTTGTGGGACCAAGATAGATTTTAAATCGGCAACTTCTGAAATTTCTTTTAAGTCCGAAAAACCCAGCGTCCGTTTAAGCCCCCTGTTTTTGCGAGTCTTTGCAAGCGACTCTGGTGGTGGTGCAGTGGGTAAAGTGCCTGATATGCTAGTCGTAAGTTTGTGAGATCAATCCCAGCGTGTGGTGTGTCAAAGTAGACATTGGATTGTGAGACTAATCTGAATACGGTAAGCGGTCAAAGCTTGCTTACCATCCACACTGGGGAGCTATAAGGCAGGGGCAGAAAACATGATGGGAGAATGTGGACTCTCTAAGTGAGGTAGAGCGTCAGTGGTAACGGTGGGGTCCAAGAGTGTAGATAAGGGAAAATGCAGACTTGGGGCTGGGGTGGTGCTTACAGGTGGAGGCTAAAGTGAGGTTGTAGTGGCAAATGAAAACACAGACGTGAGGAAGGTTAATAGAACTGGCAAATTGAATGATGGCTTAACTGAGAGGTTTGAAAGTAGGGGGGGAGGGGCTTTCTGGGTAAGAGGAGCACTTGGGTCCAAGGGTGAAGCAATAAAGTGTGCTTGGTATTCAGGGGACAAGCTTAGATTGGGGTGCAGAATGGAGGAACAGGGGTGGTGTGTGATGGAAAGGGGACAGGTTGTTTAAAAAGAGGGGGGGGGGCATGCTGAAATGGGGGTTTCAAGGTAAGAGGAAGACTTTGGGGACCAAGAGGGGGGGGTGTTTGGAAATAGGAGGGCACGCTGAGATGGGGGTGCAGAATGGAGAAACAGGTTGCTGGGAAATAGGAGGATGAGCTAAAATGGGTGTGTAGAGAGGGGTTTAAGGGGAAGACGTCTGGGGATGATGCATGTTGGGGGGTGCTTACTGTTCACCTCTCCTATGATTTGGTTCTGCTCCCCTTCATTTTCCCCAGCCCCTCTTTTAGCCTTTCATCTGCTCTTAACCCAATTTCAGCCCCCCTCTTTTCATCCTGCACCCCTTTTTTTACTTTCACTTGTTACCCCACTTTCTTTCAACCCCCAGTTCACTCCCACTCCATTCCCTCCCAACCTTCACCTCCCTCGTCAACACCCCATCTCCACAAGTCGGGGGACAAGCTGAGATTGGGGTGCAGAATGAAGGAACAGGGGTGGTGTGTGATGGATGGAGACAGGTTGCTTAAAAAGGGGGGGGGGGGGTGCTGAAATGGGGGTGTGGAGATGGGGTTTCAAGGTAAGTCTAACACTTGGGGGACTAAGAGGGGGGGTGTTTGGAAATAGGAGGGCACGCTGAGATTGGGGTGCAGAATGGAGAAACAGGTTGCTGGGAAATAGGAGGATGAGCTAAAATGGGTGTGTAGAAAGGGGTTTAAGGAGAAAATTTCTGGGGGTGATGCATGTTGGGGGGTGGTTGCAAGTAAGGGGTGCAGCTTACTGTCCACCTCACCTACGTTTTGGTTCTGCTCCCCTTTATTTTCCTCAGCCCCTCTTTTAGCCTTTCATCTGCTCTTAAACCAATTTTCTGCCCCCCCCCCCCTTTTCATCCTGCACCCCTTTTTTTTTACTTACCCTTGTTACCCCACTTGCATTCGTCCACAGTTTAGTCCCACTCCATTCCCTCCCAACTTCACCTCCCCCGTCAACACCCCATCTCCACAAGTCACCCCCACTTGGGTTTGAAGGTAAGAGGAACACTTTGGGGTTCAGGGGTGGGGTGTGATGGGGGGAGACAGGGTGCTTGGAAATAGGGGGGGCCAAGCTGAGATTGGGGTGTAGAATGGGGGAACAGGTTGCTTGGAAATAGTGGGGTGGGGGCAAGCTAAAATGGGGGTGTGGAGAGAGGAAGTCTTGGGGGGAGGGGGGGGTAAAACATGAATGGGGGGTGTTTAGAAAAAAAAGCTGCATCAGCCTCAATTTTGTTCAGCCCTTCTTCAACCTTAGCCCCTTCTGCTCTTAACCCAATTTGCAACCCCTGCCTTTTTCTGCTGCACCCTCACCATGTTTACTCCCTCGCTTTCATCTTCACCCCGTTTCTTTTTGCCCACACATCCCAAACTTGCCTTCAGCCGCTCAGCCCACTGCACCACCGCTAGGGTTGCTTATTCTGTCTCCAAAAAAAATGGGCCATGAGATGGAATCCAGGGTGCTGCACACTAAATTAGACATGGGAATAGCTTGACTGAACTGAATTTTTAATAGTCATATTGCAGTGTGTCACCACACAACTCAACGGGTGGAGTGTTTGGTAAAGCACCAGTGCTCTAGATGTAAGTCAGTGAGTTCAAACCTACAGTGTAGCCTGCGAAACTGGTTGTGTCAATTCATGCCGCCACCAGGCTGAACTTTGTAAGCGGTATGCCTTGGCTCTATTTAAATAGCCACAGCGTGTAAAATTTCTATGCAACTATATAAAGTCTACGTCTGATTAGGCTGCCATTTTAGAGCGCTGCGAAAGCAACTGTGAAGGTGGCGCAGTCGGTGAAGCATCAGATATGGTAATATAAAGTCGCGAGTTCGCTTCCCGGGCTTGACTTAATTACTCGAGGGTATACATTGTTGGACCAAGCTAAATTTTAAGTAGGCAACGTCTGAAATTTCTTTTAGTCCGAAAAACCAGCGTCCGTTTAAGCCCCCCGTTTTTGCTAGTCTTTGTACGCATCTCTGGTGGTGGTGCAGTGGGCAAAGAGCTACATGTGAGACCGTTAACGTCGCGAGATCGATCCCTGCGTGTGGTGTGTCAAAGTAGACCTGTGATTGGATTCTGAGATCGAATCCTGGGCTTGACTTAATTACTCTAGGCTATACTTTTGTTGGACCAAGCTAGATTTTAAATAGGCAACTTCTGAAATTTCCTTTAAGTCCGAAATACCAGCGTCAGTTTAATCCCCCGTTTTTGCAAGTCTTTGTAAGCATCTCTGGTGGTGGTGCAGGGGGCAAAGTGCCACATATGCGATCGTGAGGGCCATCCCAGCGTGTGTTTGTGTCAAAGTAGACCTGTGATTGGATTGGGAGATCGAATCCCGGGCTTGACTTAATTACTCTAAGCTATACTTTGTGGGACCAAGATAGATTTTAAATCGGCAACTTCTGAAATTTCTTTTAAGTCCGAAAAACCCAGCGTCCGTTTAAGCCCCCTGTTTTTGCGAGTCTTTGCAAGCGACTCTGGTGGTGGTGCAGTGGGTAAAGTGCCTGATATGCTAGTCGTAAGTTTGTGAGATCAATCCCAGCGTGTGGTGTGTCAAAGTAGACATTGGATTGTGAGACTAATCTGAATACGGTAAGCGGTCAAAGCTTGCTTACCATCCACACTGGGGAGCTATAAGGCAGGGGCAGAAAACATGATGGGAGAATGTGGACTCTCTAAGTGAGGTAGAGCGTCAGTGGTAACGGTGGGGTCCAAGAGTGTAGATAAGGGAAAATGCAGACTTGGGGCTGGGGTGGTGCTTACAGGTGGAGGCTAAAGTGAGGTTGTAGTGGCAAATGAAAACACAGACGTGAGGAAGGTTAATAGAACTGGCAAATTGAATGATGGCTTAACTGAGAGGTTTGAAAGTAGGGGGGGAGGGGCTTTCTGGGTAAGAGGAGCACTTGGGTCCAAGGGTGAAGCAATAAAGTGTGCTTGGTATTCAGGGGACAAGCTTAGATTGGGGTGCAGAATGGAGGAACAGGGGTGGTGTGTGATGGAAAGGGGACAGGTTGTTTAAAAAGAGGGGGGGGGGGGCATGCTGAAATGGGGGTTTCAAGGTAAGAGGAAGACTTTGGGGACCAAGAGGGGGGGGTGTTTGGAAATAGGAGGGCACGCTGAGATGGGGGTGCAGAATGGAGAAACAGGTTGCTGGGAAATAGAGGATGAGCTAAAATGGGTGTGTAGAGAGGGGTTTAAGGGGAAGATGTCTGGGGATGATGCATGTTGGGGGGTGCTTACTGTTCACCTCTCCTATGATTTGGTTCTGCTCCCCTTCATTTTCCCCAGCCCCTCTTTTAGCCTTTCATCTGCTCTTAACCCAATTTCAGCCCCCCTCTTTTCATCCTGCACCCCTTTTTTTACTTTCACTTGTTACCCCACTTTCTTTCAACCCCCAGTTCACTCCCACTCCATTCCCTCCCAACCTTCACCTCCCTCGTCAACACCCCATCTCCACAAGTCGGGGGACAAGCTGAGATTGGGGTGCAGAATGAAGGAACAGGGGTGGTGTGTGATGGATGGAGACAGGTTGCTTAAAAAGGGGGGGGGGTGCTGAAATGGGGATGTGGAGATGGGGTTTCAAGGTAAGTCTAACACTTGGGGGACTAAGAGGGGGGGTGTTTGGAAATAGGAGGGCACGCTGAGATTGGGGTGCAGAATGGAGAAACAGGTTGCTGGGAAATAGGAGGATGAGCTAAAATGGGTGTGTAGAAAGGGGTTTAAGGAGAAAATTTCTGGGGGTGATGCATGTTGGGGGGTGGTTGCAAGTAAGGGGTGCAGCTTACTGTCCACCTCACCTACGTTTTGGTTCTGCTCCCCTTTATTTTCCTCAGCCCCTCTTTTAGCCTTTCATCTGCTCTTAAACCAATTTTCTGAACCCCCCCCCCCTTTTCATCCTGCACCCCTTTTTTTTTACTTACCCTTGTTACCCCACTTGCATTCGTCCACAGTTTAGTCCCACTCCATTCCCTCCCAACTTCACCTCCCCCGTCAACACCCCATCTCCACAAGTCACCCCCACTTGGGTTTGAAGGTAAGAGGAACACTTTGGGGTTCAGGGGTGGGGTGTGATGGGGGGAGACAGGGTGCTTGGAAATAGGGGGGGGCAAGCTGAGATTGGGGTGTAGAATGGGGGAACAGGTTGCTTGGAAATAGTGGGGTGGGGGCAAGCTAAAATGGGGGTGTGGAGAGAGGAAGTCTTGGGGGGAGGGGGGGGTAAAACATGAATGGGGGGTGTTTAGAAAAAAAAGCTGCATCAGCCTCAATTTTGTTCAGCCCTTCTTCAACCTTAGCCCCTTCTGCTCTTAACCCAATTTGCAACCCCTGCCTTTTTCTGCTGCACCCTCACCATGTTTACTCCCTCGCTTTCATCTTCACCCCGTTTCTTTTTGCCCACACATCCCAAACTTGCCTTCAGCCCTACTCCCCCTAACCGACACTACCCACATTCTCCAATTCACCCTGCTCCCCAAATTTGCAACCCCTGCCTTTTTCTGCTGCACCCTCACCATGTTTACTCCCTCGCTTTCATCTTCACCCCGTTTCTTTTTGCCCACACATCCCAAACTTGCCTTCAGCCCTACTCCCCCTAACCAACACTACCCACATTCTCCAATTCACCCTGCTCCCCTTTGCCAATTTCCTCCCAGGCTTTGTACCCCCTTGACCCGGCACTGCACTTTTCTAACTCCACCACCAGTTGTGCCTCTTTCCCACTTTGCTAACACCCTCTCCCTGTGCTTAACCCTGGCAGCTTCATCAACCCTTCTGCCCAGTAATCACTTTCCCTATGAAGCTGGCCAACCGCTGGTTCCCACTCGCAAGCCACCCAGAGTGAGCATGGCAGACTAGGGAATCGAACCTACAACCTCTTGTTTCATGCACCAGCCGCTCAGCCCACTGCACCACCGCTAGGGTTGCTTATGCTGTCTCCAAAAAAAATGGGCCATGAGATGGAATCCAGGGTGCTGCACACTAAATTAGACATGGGAATAGCTTGACTGAACTGAATTTTTAATAGTCATATTGCAGTGTGTCACCACACAACTCAACGGGTGGAGTGTTTGGTAAAGCACCAGTGCTCTAGATGTAAGTCAGTGAGTTCAAACCTACAGTGTAGCCTGCGAAACTGGTTGTGTCAATTCATGCCGCCACCAGGCTGAACTTTGTAAGCGGTATGCCTTGGCTCTATTTAAATAGCCACAGCGTGTAAAATTTCTATGCAACTATATAAAGTCTACGTCTGATTAGGCTGCCATTTTAGAGCGCTGCGAAAGCAACTGTGAAGGTGGCGCAGTCGGTGAAGCATCAGATATGGAAATATAAAGTCGCGAGTTCGCTTCCCGGGCTTGACTTAATTACTCGAGGGTATACATTGTTGGACCAAGCTAAATTTTAAGTAGGCAACGTCTGAAATTTCTTTTAGTCCGAAAAACCAGCGTCCGTTTAAGCCCCCCGTTTTTGCGAGTCTTTGTACGCATCTCCGGTGGTGGTGCAGTGGGCAAAGAGCTACATGTGAGACCGTTAACGTTGCGAGATCGATCCCTGCGTGTGGTGTGTCAAAGTAGACCTGTGATTGGATTCTGAGATCGAATCCTGGGCTTGACTTAATTACTCTAGGCTATACTTTTGTTGGACCAAGCTAGATTTTAAATAGGCAACTTCTGAAATTTCCTTTAAGTCCGAAATACCAGCGTCAGTTTAATCCCCCGTTTTTGCAAGTCTTTGTAAGCATCTCTGGTGGTGGTGCAGGGGGCAAAGTGCCACATATGCGATCGTGAGGGCCATCCCAGCGTGTGTTTGTGTCAAAGTAGACCTGTGATTGGATTGGGAGATCGAATCCCGGGCTTGACTTAATTACTCTAAGCTATACTTTGTGGGACCAAGATAGATTTTAAATCGGCAACTTCTGAAATTTCTTTTAAGTCCGAAAAACCCAGCGTCCGTTTAAGCCCCCTGTTTTTGCGAGTCTTTGCAAGCGACTCTGGTGGTGGTGCAGTGGGTAAAGTGCCTGATATGCTAGTCGTAAGTTTGTGAGATCAATCCCAGCGTGTGGTGTGTCAAAGTAGACATTGGATTGTGAGACTAATCTGAATACGGTAAGCGGTCAAAGCTTGCTTACCATCCACACTGGGGAGCTATAAGGCAGGGGCAGAAAACATGATGGGAGAATGTGGACTCTCTAAGTGAGGTAGAGCGTCAGTGGTAACGGTGGGGTCCAAGAGTGTAGATAAGGGAAAATGCAGACTTGGGGCTGGGGTGGTGCTTACAGGTGGAGGCTAAAGTGAGGTTGTAGTGGCAAATGAAAACACAGACGTGAGGAAGGTTAATAGAACTGGCAAATTGAATGATGGCTTAACTGAGAGGTTTGAAAGTAGGGGGGGAGGGGCTTTCTGGGTAAGAGGAGCACTTGGGTCCAAGGGTGAAGCAATAAAGTGTGCTTGGTATTCAGGGGACAAGCTTAGATTGGGGTGCAGAATGGAGGAACAGGGGTGGTGTGTGATGGAAAGGGGACAGGTTGTTTAAAAAGAGGGGGGGGGGGCATGCTGAAATGGGGGTTTCAAGGTAAGAGGAAGACTTTGGGGACCAAGAGGGGGGGGTGTTTGGAAATAGGAGGGCACGCTGAGATGGGGGTGCAGAATGGAGAAACAGGTTGCTGGGAAATAGGAGGATGAGCTAAAATGGGTGTGTAGAGAGGGGTTTAAGGGGAAGACGTCTGGGGATGATGCATGTTGGGGGGTGCTTACTGTTCACCTCTCCTATGATTTGGTTCTGCTCCCCTTCATTTTCCCCAGCCCCTCTTTTAGCCTTTCATCTGCTCTTAACCCAATTTCAGCCCCCCTCTTTTCATCCTGCACCCCTTTTTTTACTTTCACTTGTTACCCCACTTTCTTTCAACCCCCAGTTCACTCCCACTCCATTCCCTCCCAACCTTCACCTCCCTCGTCAACACCCCATCTCCACAAGTCGGGGGACAAGCTGAGATTGGGGTGCAGAATGAAGGAACAGGGGTGGTGTGTGATGGATGGAGACAGGTTGCTTAAAAAGGGGGGGGGGGTGCTGAAATGGGGGTGTGGAGATGGGGTTTCAAGGTAAGTCTAACACTTGGGGGACTAAGAGGGGGGTTGTTTGGAAATAGGAGGGCACGCTGAGATTGGGGTGCAGAATGGAGAAACAGGTTGCTGGGAAATAGGAGGATGAGCTAAAATGGGTGTGTAGAAAGGGGTTTAAGGAGAAAATTTCTGGGGGTGATGCATGTTGGGGGGTGGTTGCAAGTAAGGGGTGCAGCTTACTGTCCACCTCACCTACGTTTTGGTTCTGCTCCCCTTTATTTTCCTCAGCCCCTCTTTTAGCCTTTCATCTGCTCTTAAACCAATTTTCTGCCCCCCCCCCCTTTTCATCCTGCACCCCTTTTTTTTTACTTACCCTTGTTACCCCACTTGCATTCGTCCACAGTTTAGTCCCACTCCATTCCCTCCCAACTTCACCTCCCCCGTCAACACCCCATCTCCACAAGTCACCCCCACTTGGGTTTGAAGGTAAGAGGAACACTTTGGGGTTCAGGGGTGGGGTGTGATGGGGGGAGACAGGGTGCTTGGAAATAGGGGGGGGCAAGCTGAGATTGGGGTGTAGAATGGGGGAACGGGTTGCTTGGAAATAGTGGGGTGGGGGCAAGCTAAAATGGGGGTGTGGAGAGAGGAAGTCTTGGGGGGAGGGGGGGGTAAAACATGAATGGGGGGTGTTTAGAAAAAAAAGCTGCATCAGCCTCAATTTTGTTCAGCCCTTCTTCAACCTTAGCCCCTTCTGCTCTTAACCCAATTTGCAACCCCTGCCTTTTTCTGCTGCACCCTCACCATGTTTACTCCCTCGCTTTCATCTTCACCCTGTTTCTTTTTGCCCACACATCCCAAACTTGCCTTCAGCCCTACTCCCCCTAACCGACCCTACCCACATTCTCCAATTCACCCTGCTCCCCTTTGCCAATTTCCTCCCAGGCTTTGTACCCCCTTGACCCTGCACTGCACTTTTCTAACTCCACCACTAGTTGTGCCTCTTTCCCACTTTGCTAACACCCTCTCCCTGTGCTTAACCCTGGCAGCTTCATCAACCCTTCTGCCCAGTAATGACTTTCCCTATGAAGCCGGCCAACCGCTGGTTCCCACTCGCAAGCCACCCAGAGTGAGCATGGCAGACTAGGGAATCGAACCTACAACCTCTTGTTTCATGCACCAGCCGCTCAGCCCACTGCACCACCGCTAGGGTTGCTTATGCTGTCTCCAAAAAAAATGGGCCATGAGATGGAATCCAGGGTGCTGCACACTAAATTAGACATGGGAATAGCTTGACTGAACTGAATTTTTAATAGTCATATTGCAGTGTGTCCACACTGGTGGTGGTGCAGTGGGTAAAGTGCCTGATATGTTAGTCGTAAGTTTGTGAGATCAATCCCAGCGTGTGGTGTGTCAAAGTAGACATTGGATTGTGAGACTAATCTGAATACGGTAAGCGGTCAAAGCTTGCTTACCATCCACACTGGGGAGCTATAAGGCAGGGGCAGAAAACATGATGGGAGAATGTGGACCCTCTAAGTGAGGTAGAGCGTCAGTGGTAACGGTGGGGTCCAAGAGTGTAGATAAGGGAAAATGCAGACTTGGGGCTGGGGTGGTGCTTACAGGTGGAGGCTAAAGTGAGGTTGTAGTGGCAAATGAAAACACAGACGTGAGGAAGGTTAATAGAACTGGCAAATTGAATGATGGCTTAACTGGGAGGTTTGTAAGAACTAGGGGTTAAGTTGAAAAGTAGGGGGGAGGGGCTTTCTGGGTAAGAGGAGCACTTGGGTCCAAGGGTGAAGCAATAAAGTGTGCTTGGTATTCAGGGGACAAGCTTAGATTGGGGTGCAGAATGGAGGAACAGGGGTGGTGTGTGATGAAAAGGGCACAGGTTGTTTAAAAAGAGGGGGGGGGCATGCTGAAATGGGGGTTTCAAGGTAAGAGGAAGACTTTGGGGACCAAGAGGTGGGGGGGGGGGGTGTTTGGAAATAGGAGGGCACGCTGAGATGGGGGTGCAGAATGGAGAAACAGGTTGCTGGGAAATAGGAGGATGAGCTAAAATGGGTGTGTAGAGAGGGGTTTAAGGGGAAGACGTCTGGGGATGATGCATGTTGGGGGGTGCTTACTGTTCACCTCTCCTATGATTTGGTTCTGCTCCCCTTCATTTTCCCCAGCCCCTCTTTTAGCCTTTCATCTGCTCTTAACCTAATTTCAGCCCCCCTCTTTTCATCCTGCACCCCTTTTTTTACTTTCACTTGTTACCCCACTTTCTTTCAACCCCCAGTTCACTCCCACTCCATTCCCTCCCAACCTTCACCTCCCTCGTCAACACCCCATCTCCACAAGTCGGGGGACAAGCTGAGATTGGGGTGCAGAATGAAGGAACAGGGGTGGTGTGTGATGGATGGAGACAGGTTGCTTAAAAAGGGGGGGGGGGTGCTGAAATGGGGGTGTGGAGATGGGGTTTCAAGGTAAGTCTAACACTTGGGGGACTAAGAGGGGGGGTGTTTGGAAATAGGAGGGCACGCTGAGATTGGGGTGCAGAATGGAGAAACAGGTTGCTGGGAAATAGGAGGATGAGCTAAAATGGGTGTGTAGAAAGGGGTTTAAGGAGAAAATTTCTGGGGGTGATGCATGTTGGGGGGTGGTTGCAAGTAAGGGGTGCAGCTTACTGTCCACCTCACCTACGTTTTGGTTCTGCTCCCCTTTATTTTCCTCAGCCCCTCTTTTAGCCTTTCATCTGCTCTTAAACCAATTTTCTGCCCCCCCCCCCCTTTTCATCCTGCACCCCTTTTTTTTTACTTACCCTTGTTACCCCACTTGCATTCGTCCACAGTTTAGTCCCACTCCATTCCCTCCCAACTTCACCTCCCCCGTCAACACCCCATCTCCACAAGTCACCCCCACTTGGGTTTGAAGGTAAGAGGAACACTTTGGGGTTCAGGGGTGGGGTGTGATGGGGGGAGACAGGGTGCTTGGAAATAGGGGGGGGCAAGCTGAGATTGGGGTGTAGAATGGGGGAACAGGTTGCTTGGAAATAGTGGGGTGGGGGCAAGCTAAAATGGGGGTGTGGAGAGAGGAAGTCTTGGGGGGAGGGGGGGGTAAAACATGAATGGGGGGTGTTTAGAAAAAAAAGCTGCATCAGCCTCAATTTTGTTCAGCCCTTCTTCAACCTTAGCCCCTTCTGCTCTTAACCCAATTTGCAACCCCTGCCTTTTTCTGCTGCACCCTCACCATGTTTACTCCCTCGCTTTCATCTTCACCCCGTTTCTTTTTGCCCACACATCCCAAACTTGCCTTCAGCCCTACTCCCCCTAACCGACACTACCCACATTCTCCAATTCACCCTGCTCCCCTTTGCCAATCTCCTCCCAGGCTTTGTACCCCCTTGACCCGGCACTGCACTTTTCTAACTCCACCACTAGTTGTGCCTCTTTCCCACTTTGCTAACACCCTCTCCCTGTGCTTAACCCTGGCAGCTTCATCAACCCTTCTGCCCAGTAATGACTTTCCCTATGAAGCCGGCCAACCGCTGGTATTGCAGTGTGTCACCACACAACTCAACGGGTGGAGTGTTTGGTAAAGCACCAGTGCTCTAGATGTAAGTCAGTGAGTTCAAACCTACAGTGTAGCCTGCGAAACTGGTTGTGTCAATTCATGCCGCCACCAGGCTGAACTTTGTAAGCGGTATGCCTTGGCTCTATTTAAATAGCCACAGCGTGTAAAATTTCTATGCAACTATATAAAGTCTACGTCTGATTAGGCTGCCATTTTAGAGCGCTGCGAAAGCAACTGTGAAGGTGGCGCAGTCGGTGATGCATCAGATATGGAAATATAAAGTTGCGAGTTCGCTTCCCGGGCTTGACTTAATTACTCGAGGGTATACATTGTTGGACCAAGCTAAATTTTAAGTAGGCAACGTCTGAAATTTCTTTTAGTCCGAAAAACCAGCGTCCGTTTAAGCCCCCCGTTTTTGCTAGTCTTTGTACGCATCTCTGGTGGTGGTGCAGTGGGCAAAGAGCTACATGTGAGACCGTTAACGTCGCGAGATCGATCCCTGCGTGTGGTGTGTCAAAGTAGACCTGTGATTGGATTCTGAGATCGAATCCTGGGCTTGACTTAATTACTCTAGGCTATACTTTTGTTGGACCAAGCTAGATTTTAAATAGGCAACTTCTGAAATTTCCTTTAAGTCCGAAATACCAGCGTCAGTTTAATCCCCCGTTTTTGCAAGTCTTTGTAAGCATCTCTGGTGGTGGTGCAGGGGGCAAAGTGCCACATATGCGATCGTGAGGGCCATCCCAGCGTGTGTTTGTGTCAAAGTAGACCTGTGATTGGATTGGGAGATCGAATCCCGGGCTTGACTTAATTACTCTAAGCTATACTTTGTGGGACCAAGATAGATTTTAAATCGGCAACTTCTGAAATTTCTTTTAAGTCCGAAAAACCCAGCGTCCGTTTAAGCCCCCTGTTTTTGCGAGTCTTTGCAAGCGACTCTGGTGGTGGTGCAGTGGGTAAAGTGCCTGATATGCTAGTCGTAAGTTTGTGAGATCAATCCCAGCGTGTGGTGTGTCAAAGTAGACATTGGATTGTGAGACTAATCTGAATACGGTAAGCGGTCAAAGCTTGCTTACCATCCACACTGGGGAGCTATAAGGCAGGGGCAGAAAACATGATGGGAGAATGTGGACTCTCTAAGTGAGGTAGAGCGTCAGTGGTAACGGTGGGGTCCAAGAGTGTAGATAAGGGAAAATGCAGACTTGGGGCTGGGGTGGTGCTTACAGGTGGAGGCTAAAGTGAGGTTGTAGTGGCAAATGAAAACACAGACGTGAGGAAGGTTAATAGAACTGGCAAATTGAATGATGGCTTAACTGAGAGGTTTGAAAGTAGGGGGGGAGGGGCTTTCTGGGTAAGAGGAGCACTTGGGTCCAAGGGTGAAGCAATAAAGTGTGCTTGGTATTCAGGGGACAAGCTTAGATTGGGGTGCAGAATGGAGGAACAGGGGTGGTGTGTGATGGAAAGGGGACAGGTTGTTTAAAAAGAGGGGGGGGGGGCATGCTGAAATGGGGGTTTCAAGGTAAGAGGAAGACTTTGGGGACCAAGAGGGGGGGGTGTTTGGAAATAGGAGGGCACGCTGAGATGGGGGTGCAGAATGGAGAAACAGGTTGCTGGGAAATAGGAGGATGAGCTAAAATGGGTGTGTAGAGAGGGGTTTAAGGGGAAGACGTCTGGGGATGATGCATGTTGGGGGGTGCTTACTGTTCACCTCTCCTATGATTTGGTTCTGCTCCCCTTCATTTTCCCCAGCCCCTCTTTTAGCCTTTCATCTGCTCTTAACCCAATTTCAGCCCCCCTCTTTTCATCCTGCACCCCTTTTTTTACTTTCACTTGTTACCCCACTTTCTTTCAACCCCCAGTTCACTCCCACTCCATTCCCTCCCAACCTTCACCTCCCTCGTCAACACCCCATCTCCACAAGTCGGGGGACAAGCTGAGATTGGGGTGCAGAATGAAGGAACAGGGGTGGTGTGTGATGGATGGAGACAGGTTGCTTAAAAAGGGGGGGGGGTGCTGAAATGGGGGTGTGGAGATGGGGTTTCAAGGTAAGTCTAACACTTGGGGGACTAAGAGGGGGGGTGTTTGGAAATAGGAGGGCACGCTGAGATTGGGGTGCAGAATGGAGAAACAGGTTGCTGGGAAATAGGAGGATGAGCTAAAATGGGTGTGTAGAAAGGGGTTTAAGGAGAAAATTTCTGGGGGTGATGCATGTTGGGGGGTGGTTGCAAGTAAGGGGTGCAGCTTACTGTCCACCTCACCTACGTTTTGGTTCTGCTCCCCTTTATTTTCCTCAGCCCCTCTTTTAGCCTTTCATCTGCTCTTAAACCAATTTTCTGCCCCCCCCCCCCCTTTTCATCCTGCACCCCTTTTTTTTTACTTACCCTTGTTACCCCACTTGCATTCGTCCACAGTTTAGTCCCACTCCATTCCCTCCCAACTTCACCTCCCCCGTCAACACCCCATCTCCACAAGTCACCCCCACTTGGGTTTGAAGGTAAGAGGAACACTTTGGGGTTCAGGGGTGGGGTGTGATGGGGGGAGACAGGGTGCTTGGAAATAGGGGGGGGCAAGCTGAGATTGGGGTGTAGAATGGGGGAACAGGTTGCTTGGAAATAGTGGGGTGGGGGCAAGCTAAAATGGGGGTGTGGAGAGAGGAAGTCTTGGGGGGAGGGGGGGGTAAAACATGAATGGGGGGTGTTTAGAAAAAAAAGCTGCATCAGCCTCAATTTTGTTCAGCCCTTCTTCAACCTTAGCCCCTTCTGCTCTTAACCCAATTTGCAACCCCTGCCTTTTTCTGCTGCACCCTCACCATGTTTACTCCCTCGCTTTCATCTTCACCCCGTTTCTTTTTGCCCACACATCCCAAACTTGCCTTCAGCCCTACTCCCCCTAACTGACACTACCCACATTCTCCAATTCACCCTGCTCCCCTTTGCCAATTTCCTCCCAGGCTTTGTACCCCCTTGACCCGGCACTGCACTTTTCTAACTCCACCACTAGTTGTGCCTCTTTCCCACTTTGCTAACACCCTCTCCCTGTGCTTAACCCTGGCAGCTTCATCAACCCTTCTGCCCAGTAATGACTTTCCCTATGAAGCCGGCCAACCGCTGGTTCCCACTCGCAAGCCACCCAGAGTGAGCATGGCAGACTAGGGAATCGAACCTACAACCTCTTGTTTCATGCACCAGCCGCTCAGCCCACTGCACCACCGCTAGGGTTGCTTATGCTGTCTCCAAAAAAAATGGGCCATGAGATGGAATCCAGGGTGCTGCACACTAAATTAGACATGGGAATAGCTTGACTGAACTGAATTTTTAATAGTCATATTGCAGTGTGTCACCACACAACTCAACGGGTGGAGTGTTTGGTAAAGCACCAGTGCTCTAGATGTAAGTCAGTGAGTTCAAACCTACAGTGTAGCCTGCGAAACTGGTTGTGTCAATTCATGCCGCCACCAGGCTGAACTTTGTAAGCGGTATGCCTTGGCTCTATTTAAATAGCCACAGCGTGTAAAATTTCTATGCAACTATATAAAGTCTACGTCTGATTAGGCTGCCATTTTAGAGCGCTGCGAAAGCAACTGTGAAGGTGGCGCAGTCGGTGATGCATCAGATATGGAAATATAAAGTCGCGAGTTCGCTTCCCGGGCTTGACTTAATTACTCGAGGGTATACATTGTTGGACCAAGCTAAATTTTAAGTAGGCAACGTCTGAAATTTCTTTTAGTCCGAAAAACCAGCGTCCGTTTAAGCCCCCCGTTTTTGCTAGTCTTTGTACGCATCTCTGGTGATGGTGCAGTGGGCAAAGAGCTACATGTGAGACCGTTAACGTCGCGAGATCGATCCCTGCGTGTGGTGTGTCAAAGTAGACCTGTGATTGGATTCTGAGATCGAATCCTGGGCTTGACTTAATTACTCTAGGCTATACTTTTGTTGGACCAAGCTAGATTTTAAATAGGCAACTTCTGAAATTTCCTTTAAGTCCGAAATACCAGCGTCAGTTTAATCCCCCGTTTTTGCAAGTCTTTGTAAGCATCTCTGGTGGTGGTGCAGGGGGCAAAGTGCCACATATGCGATCGTGAGGGCCATCCCAGCGTGTGTTTGTGTCAAAGTAGACCTGTGATTGGATTGGGAGATCGAATCCCGGGCTTGACTTAATTACTCTAAGCTATACTTTGTGGGACCAAGATAGATTTTAAATCGGCAACTTCTGAAACTTCTTTTAAGTCCGAAAAACCCAGCGTCCGTTTAAGCCCCCTGTTTTTGCGAGTCTTTGCAAGCGACTCTGGTGGTGGTGCAGTGGGTAAAGTGCCTGATATGCTAGTCGTAAGTTTGTGAGATCAATCCCAGCGTGTGGTGTGTCAAAGTAGACATTGGATTGTGAGACTAATCTGAATACGGTAAGCGGTCAAAGCTTGCTTACCATCCACACTGGGGAGCTATAAGGCAGGGGCAGAAAACATGATGGGAGAATGTGGACTCTCTAAGTGAGGTAGAGCGTCAGTGGTAACGGTGGGGTCCAAGAGTGTAGATAAGGGAAAATGCAGACTTGGGGCTGGGGTGGTGCTTACAGGTGGAGGCTAAAGTGAGGTTGTAGTGGCAAATGAAAACACAGACGTGAGGAAGGTTAATAGAACTGGCAAATTGAATGATGGCTTAACTGAGAGGTTTGAAAGTAGGGGGGGAGGGGCTTTCTGGGTAAGAGGAGCACTTGGGTCCAAGGGTGAAGCAATAAAGTGTGCTTGGTATTCAGGGGACAAGCTTAGATTGGGGTGCAGAACAGGGGTGGTGTGTGATGGAAAGGGGACAGGTTGTTTAAAAAGAGGGGGGGGGGCATGCTGAAATGGGGGTTTCAAGGTAAGAGGAAGACTTTGGGGACCAAGAGGGGGGGGTGTTTGGAAATAGGAGGGCACGCTGAGATGGGGGTGCAGAATGGAGAAACAGGTTGCTGGGAAATAGGAGGATGAGCTAAAATGGGTGTGTAGAGAGGGGTTTAAGGGGAAGACGTCTGGGGATGATGCATGTTGGGGGGTGCTTACTGTTCACCTCTCCTATGATTTGGTTCTGCTCCCCTTCATTTTCCCCAGCCCCTCTTTTAGCCTTTCATCTGCTCTTAACCCAATTTCAGCCCCCCTCTTTTCATCCTGCACCCCTTTTTTTACTTTCACTTGTTACCCCACTTTCTTTCAACCCCCAGTTCACTCCCACTCCATTCCCTCCCAACCTTCACCTCCCTCGTCAACACCCCATCTCCACAAGTCGGGGGACAAGCTGAGATTGGGGTGCAGAATGAAGGAACAGGGGTGGTGTGTGATGGATGGAGACAGGTTGCTTAAAAAGGGGGGGGGGTGCTGAAATGGGGGTGTGGAGATGGGGTTTCAAGGTAAGTCTAACACTTGGGGGACTAAGAGGGGGGGTGTTTGGAAATAGGAGGGCACGCTGAGATTGGGGTGCAGAATGGAGAAACAGGTTGCTGGGAAATAGGAGGATGAGCTAAAATGGGTGTGTAGAAAGGGGTTTAAGGAGAAAATTTCTGGGGGTGATGCATGTTGGGGGGTGGTTGCAAGTAAGGGGTGCAGCTTACTGTCCACCTCACCTACGTTTTGGTTCTGCTCCCCTTTATTTTCCTCAGCCCCTCTTTTAGCCTTTCATCTGCTCTTAAACCAATTTTCTGCCCCCCCCCCCTTTTCATCCTGCACCCCTTTTTTTTTACTTACCCTTGTTACCCCACTTGCATTCGTCCACAGTTTAGTCCCACTCCATTCCCTCCCAACTTCACCTCCCCCGTCAACACCCCATCTCCACAAGTCACCCCCACTTGGGTTTGAAGGTAAGAGGAACACTTTGGGGTTCAGGGGTGGGGTGTGATGGGGGGAGACAGGGTGCTTGGAAATAGGGGGGGGCAAGCTGAGATTGGGGTGTAGAATGGGGGAACAGGTTGCTTGGAAATAGTGGGGTGGGGGCAAGCTAAAATGGGGGTGTGGAGAGAGGAAGTCTTGGGGGGAGGGGGGGGTAAAACATGAATGGGGGGTGTTTAGAAAAAAAAGCTGCATCAGCCTCAATTTTGTTCAGCCCTTCTTCAACCTTAGCCCCTTCTGCTCTTAACCCAATTTGCAACCCCTGCCTTTTTCTGCTGCACCCTCACCATGTTTACTCCCTCGCTTTCATCTTCACCCCGTTTCTTTTTGCCCACACATCCCAAACTTGCCTTCAGCCCTACTCCCCCTAACTGACACTACCCACATTCTCCAATTCACCCTGCTCCCCTTTGCCAATTTCCTCCCAGGCTTTGTACCCCCTTGACCCGGCACTGCACTTTTCTAACTCCACCACTAGTTGTGCCTCTTTCCCAACACCCTCTCCCTGTGCTTAACCCTGGCAGCTTCATCAACCCTTCTGCCCAGTAATGACTTTCCCTATGAAGCCGGCCAACCGCTGGTTCCCACTCGCAAGCCACCCAGAGTGAGCATGGCAGACTAGGGAATCGAACCTACAACCTCTTGTTTCATGCACCAGCCGCTCAGCCCACTGCACCACCGCTAGGGTTGCTTATGCTGTCTCCAAAAAAAATGGGCCATGAGATGGAATCCAGGGTGCTGCACACTAAATTAGACATGGGAATAGCTTGACTGAACTGAATTTTTAATAGTCATATTGCAGTGTGTCACCACACAACTCAACGGGTGGAGTGTTTGGTAAAGCACCAGTGCTCTAGATGTAAGTCAGTGAGTTCAAACCTACAGTGTAGCCTGCGAAACTGGTTGTGTCAATTCATGCCGCCACCAGGCTGAACTTTGTAAGCGGTATGCCTTGGCTCTATTTAAATAGCCACAGCGTGTAAAATTTCTATGCAACTATATAAAGTCTACGTCTGATTAGGCTGCCATTTTAGAGCGCTGCGAAAGCAACTGTGAAGGTGGCGCAGTCGGTGATGCATCAGATATGGAAATATAAAGTCGCGAGTTCGCTTCCCGGGCTTGACTTAATTACTCGAGGGTATACATTGTTGGACCAAGCTAAATTTTAAGTAGGCAACGTCTGAAATTTCTTTTAGTCCGAAAAACCAGCGTCCGTTTAAGCCCCCCGTTTTTGCTAGTCTTTGTACGCATCTCTGGTGGTGGTGCAGTGGGCAAAGTGCTACATGTGAGACCGTTAACGTCGCGAGATCGATCCCTGCGTGTGGTGTGTCAAAGTAGACCTGTGATTGGATTCTGAGATCGAATCCTGGGCTTGACTTAATTACTCTAGGCTATACTTTTGTTGGACCAAGCTAGATTTTAAATAGGCAACTTCTGAAATTTCCTTTAAGTCCGAAATACCAGCGTCAGTTTAATCCCCCGTTTTTGCAAGTCTTTGTAAGCATCTCTGGTGGTGGTGCAGGGGGCAAAGTGCCACATATGCGATCGTGAGGGCCATCCCAGCGTGTGTTTGTGTCAAAGTAGACCTGTGATTGGATTGGGAGATCGAATCCCGGGCTTGACTTAATTACTCTAAGCTATACTTTGTGGGACCAAGATAGATTTTAAATCGGCAACTTCTGAAACTTCTTTTAAGTCCGAAAAACCCAGCGTCCGTTTAAGCCCCCTGTTTTTGCGAGTCTTTGCAAGCGACTCTGGTGGTGGTGCAGTGGGTAAAGTGCCTGATATGCTAGTCGTAAGTTTGTGAGATCAATCCCAGCGTGTGGTGTGTCAAAGTAGACATTGGATTGTGAGACTAATCTGAATACGGTAAGCGGTCAAAGCTTGCTTACCATCCACACTGGGGAGCTATAAGGCAGGGGCAGAAAACATGATGGGAGAATGTGGACTCTCTAAGTGAGGTAGAGCGTCAGTGGTAACAGTGGGGTCCAAGAGTGTAGATAAGGGAAAATGCAGACTTGGGGCTGGGGTGGTGCTTACAGGTGGAGGCTAAAGTGAGGTTGTAGTGGCAAATGAAAACACAGACGTGAGGAAGGTTAATAGAACTGGCAAATTGAATGATGGCTTAACTGAGAGGTTTGAAAGTAGGGGGGGAGGGGCTTTCTGGGTAAGAGGAGCACTTGGGTCCAAGGGTGAAGCAATAAAGTGTGCTTGGTATTCAGGGGACAAGCTTAGATTGGGGTGCAGAATGGAGGAACAGGGGTGGTGTGTGATGGAAAGGGGACAGGTTGTTTAAAAAGAGGGCGGGGGGGCATGCTGAAATGGGGGTTTCAAGGTAAGAGGAAGACTTTGGGGACCAAGAGGGGGGGGTGTTTGGAAATAGGAGGGCACGCTGAGATGGGGGTGCAGAATGGAGAAACAGGTTGCTGGGAAATAGGAGGATGAGCTAAAATGGGTGTGTAGAGAGGGGTTTAAGGGGAAGACGTCTGGGGATGATGCATGTTGGGGGGTGCTTACTGTTCACCTCTCCTATGATTTGGTTCTGCTCCCCTTCATTTTCCCCAGCCCCTCTTTTAGCCTTTCATCTGCTCTTAACCCAATTTCAGCCCCCCTCTTTTCATCCTGCACCCCTTTTTTTACTTTCACTTGTTACCCCACTTTCTTTCAACCCCCAGTTCACTCCCACTCCATTCCCTCCCAACCTTCACCTCCCTCGTCAACACCCCATCTCCACAAGTCGGGGGACAAGCTGAGATTGGGGTGCAGAATGAAGGAACAGGGGTGGTGTGTGATGGATGGAGACAGGTTGCTTAAAAAGGGGGGGGGGGTGCTGAAATGGGGGTGTGGAGATGGGGTTTCAAGGTAAGTCTAACACTTGGGGGACTAAGAGGGGGGGTGTTTGGAAATAGGAGGGCACGCTGAGATTGGGGTGCAGAATGGAGAAACAGGTTGCTGGGAAATAGGAGGATGAGCTAAAATGGGTGTGTAGAGAGGGGTTTAAGGGGAAGACGTCTGGGGATGATGCATGTTGGGGGGTGCTTACTGTTCACCTCTCCTATGATTTGGTTCTGCTCCCCTTCATTTTCCCCAGCCCCTCTTTTAGCCTTTCATCTGCTCTTAACCCAATTTCAGCCCCCCTCTTTTCATCCTGCACCCCTTTTTTTACTTTCACTTGTTACCCCACTTTCTTTCAACCCCCAGTTCACTCCCACTCCATTCCCTCCCAACCTTCACCTCCCTCGTCAACACCCCATCTCCACAAGTCGGGGGACAAGCTGAGATTGGGGTGCAGAATGAAGGAACAGGGGTGGTGTGTGATGGATGGAGACAGGTTGCTTAAAAAGGGGGGGGGGGTGCTGAAATGGGGGTGTGGAGATGGGGTTTCAAGGTAAGTCTAACACTTGGGGGACTAAGAGGGGGGGTGTTTGGAAATAGGAGGGCACGCTGAGATTGGGGTGCAGAATGGAGAAACAGGTTGCTGGGAAATAGGAGGATGAGCTAAAATGGGTGTGTAGAAAGGGGTTTAAGGAGAAAATTTCTGGGGGTGATGCATGTTGGGGGGTGGTTGCAAGTAAGGGGTGCAGCTTACTGTCCACCTCACCTACGTTTTGGTTCTGCTCCCCTTTATTTTCCTCAGCCCGTCTTTTAGCCTTTCATCTGCTCTTAAACCAATTTTCTGCCCCCCCCCCCCCTTTTCATCCTGCACCCCTTTTTTTTTACTTACCCTTGTTACCCCACTTGCATTCGTCCACAGTTTAGTCCCACTCCATTCCCTCCCAACTTCACCTCCCCCGTCAACACCCCATCTCCACAAGTCACCCCCACTTGGGTTTGAAGGTAAGAGGAACACTTTGGGGTTCAGGGGTGGGGTGTGATGGGGGGAGACAGGGTGCTTGGAAATAGGGGGGGGCAAGCTGAGATTGGGGTGTAGAATGGGGGAACAGGTTGCTTGGAAATAGTGGGGTGGGGGCAAGCTAAAATGGGGGTGTGGAGAGAGGAAGTCTTGGGGGGAGGGGGGGGTAAAACATGAATGGGGGGTGTTTAGAAAAAAAAGCTGCATCAGCCTCAATTTTGTTCAGCCCTTCTTCAACCTTAGCCCCTTCTGCTCTTAACCCAATTTGCAACCCCTGCCTTTTTCTGCTGCACCCTCACCATGTTTACTCCCTCGCTTTCATCTTCACCCCGTTTCTTTTTGCCCACACATCCCAAACTTGCCTTCAGCCCTACTCCCCCTAACCGACACTACCCACATTCTCCAATTCACCCTGCTCCCCTTTGCCAATTTCCTCCCAGGCTTTGTACCCCCTTGACCCGGCACTGCACTTTTCTAACTCCACCACTAGTTGCGCCTCTTTCCCACTTTGCTAACACCCTCTCCCTGTGCTTAACCCTGGCAGCTTCATCAACCCTTCTGCCCAGTAATGACTTTCCCTATGAAGCCGGCCAACCGCTGGTTCCCACTCGCAAGCCACCCAGAGTGAGCATGGCAGACTAGGGAATCGAACCTACAACCTCTTGTTTCATGCACCAGCCGCTCAGCCCACTGCACCACCGCTAGGGTTGCTTATGCTGTCTCCAAAAAAAATGGGCCATGAGATGGAATCCAGGGTGCTGCACACTAAATTAGACATGGGAATAGCTTGACTGAACTGAATTTTTAATAGTCATATTGCAGTGTGTCACCACACAACTCAACGGGTGGAGTGTTTGGTAAAGCACCAGTGCTCTAGATGTAAGTCAGTGAGTTCAAACCTACAGTGTAGCCTGCGAAACTGGTTGTGTCAATTCATGCCGCCACCAGGCTGAACTTTGTAAGCGGTATGCCTTGGCTCTATTTAAATAGCCACAGCGTGTAAAATTTCTATGCAACTATATAAAGTCTACGTCTGATTAGGCTGCCATTTTAGAGCGCTGCGAAAGCAACTGTGAAGGTGGCGCAGTCGGTGAAGCATCAGATATGGAAATATAAAGTCGCGAGTTCGCTTCCCGGGCTTGACTTAATTACTCGAGGGTATACATTGTTGGACCAAGCTAAATTTTAAGTAGGCAACGTCTGAAATTTCTTTTAGTCCGAAAAACCAGCGTCCGTTTAAGCCCCCCGTTTTTGCTAGTCTTTGTACGCATCTCTGGTGGTGGTGCAGTGGGCAAAGAGCTACATGTGAGACCGTTAACGTCGCGAGATCGATCCCTGCGTGTGGTGTGTCAAAGTAGACCTGTGATTGGATTCTGAGATCGAATCCTGGGCTTGACTTAATTACTCTAGGCTATACTTTTGTTGGACCAAGCTAGATTTTAAATAGGCAACTTCTGAAATTTCCTTTAAGTCCGAAATACCAGCGTCAGTTTAATCCCCCGTTTTTGCAAGTCTTTGTAAGTATCTCTGGTGGTGGTGCAGGGGGCAAAGTGCCACATATGCGATCGTGAGGGCCATCCCAGCGTGTGTTTGTGTCAAAGTAGACCTGTGATTGGATTGGGAGATCGAATCCCGGGCTTGACTTAATTACTCTAAGCTATACTTTGTGGGACCAAGATAGATTTTAAATCGGCAACTTCTGAAATTTCTTTTAAGTCCGAAAAACCCAGCGTCCGGGAAATAGGAGGATGAGCTAAAATGGGTGGGTAGAAAGGGGTTTAAGGAGAAAATTTCTGGGGGTGATGCATGTTGGGGGGTGGTTGCAAGTAAGGGGTGCAGCTTACTGTCCACCTCACCTACGTTTTGGTTCTGCTCCCCTTTATTTTCCTCAGCCCCTCTTTTAGCCTTTCATCTGCTCTTAAACCAATTTTCTGCCCCCCCCCCCCCTTTTCATCCTGCACCCCTTTTTTTTTACTTACCCTTGTTACCCCACTTGCATTCGTCCACAGTTTAGTCCCACTCCATTCCCTCCCAACTTCACCTCCCCCGTCAACACCCCATCTCCACAAGTCACCCCCACTTGGGTTTGAAGGTAAGAGGAACACTTTGGGGTTCAGGGGTGGGGTGTGATGGGGGGAGACAGGGTGCTTGGAAATAGGGGGGGGCAAGCTGAGATTGGGGTGTAGAATGGGGGAACAGGTTGCTTGGAAATAGTGGGGTGGGGGCAAGCTAAAATGGGGGTGTGGAGAGAGGAAGTCTTGGGGGGAGGGGGGGGTCAGGGGGTAAAACATGAATGGGGGGTGTTTAGAAAAAAAAGCTGCATCAGCCTCAATTTTGTTCAGCCCTTCTTCAACCTTAGCCCCTTCTGCTCTTAACCCAATTTGCAACCCCTGCCTTTTTCTGCTGCACCCTCACCATGTTTACTCCCTCGCTTTCATCTTCACCCTGTTTCTTTTCGCCCACACATCCCAAACTTGCCTTCAGCCCTACTCCCCCTAACCGACACTACCCACCTTCTCCAATTCACCCTGCTCCCCTTTGCCAATTTCCTCCCAGGCTTTGTACCCCCTTGACCCGGCACTGCACTTTTCTAACTCCACCACTAGTTGTGCCTTTTTCCCACTTTGCTAACACCCTCTCCCTGTGCTTAACCCTGGCAGCTTCATCAACCCTTCTGCCCAGTAATGACTTTCCCTATGAAGCCGGCCAACCGCTGGTTCCCACTCGCAAGCCACCCAGAGTGAGCATGGCAGACTAGGAAATCGAACCTACAACCTCTTGTTTCATGCACCAGCCGCTCAGCCCACTGCACCACCGCTAGGGTTGCTTATACTGTCTCCAAAAAAAATGGGCCATGAGATGGAATCCAGGGTGCTGCACACTAAATTAGACATGGGAATAGCTTGACTGAACTGAATTTTTAATAGTCATATTGCAGTCTGTCACCACACAACTCAACGGGTGGAGTGTTTGGTAAAGCACCAGTGCTCTAGATGTAAGTCAGTGAGTTCGAACCTACAGTGTAGCCTGCGAAACTGGTTGTGTCAATTCATGCCGCCACCAGGCTGAACTTTGTAAGCGGTATGCCTTGGCTCTATTTAAATATCCACAGCGTGTAAAATTTCTATGCAACTATATAAAGTCTACGTCTGATTAGGCTGCCATTTTAGAGCGCTGCGAAAGCACCTGTGAAGGTGGCGCAGTCGGTGAAGCATCAGATATGGAAATATAAAGTCGCGAGTTCGCTTCCCGGGCTTGACTTAATTACTCGAGGGTATACATTGTTGGACCAAGCTAAATTTTAAGTAGGCAACGTCTGAAATTTCTTTTAGTCCGAAAAACCAGCGTCCGTTTAAGCCCCCCGTTTTTGCGAGTCTTTGTACGCATCTCTGGTGGTGGTGCAGTGGGCAAAGAGCTACATGTGCGACCGTTAACGTCGCGAGATCGATCCCTGCGTGTGGTGTGTCAAAGTAGACCTGTGATTGGATTCTGAGATCGAATCCTGGGCTTGACTTAATTACTCTAGGCTATACTTTTGTTGGACCAAGCTAGATTTTAAATAGGCAACTTCTGAAATTTCCTTCAAGTCCGAAATACCAGCGTCAGTTTAATCCCCCGTTTTTGCAAGTCTTTGTAAGCATCTCTGGTGGTGGTGCAGGGGGCAAAGTGCCACATATGCGATCGTGAGGGCCATCCCAGCGTGTGTTTGTGTCAAAGTAGACCTGTGATTGGATTGGGAGATCGAATCCCGGGCTTGACTTAATTACTCTAAGCTATACTTTGTGGGACCAAGATAGATTTTAAATCGGCAACTTCTGAAATTTCTTTTAAGTCCGAAAAACCCAGCGTCCGTTTAAGCCCCCTGTTTTTGCGAGTCTTTGCAAGCGACTCTGGTGGTGGTGCAGTGGGTAAAGTGCCTGATCTGCTAGTCGTAAGATTGTGAGATCAATCCCAGCGTGTGGTGTGTCAAAGTAGACATTGGATTGTGAGACTAATCTGAATACGGTAAGCGGTCAAAGCTTGCTTACCATCCACACTGGGGAGCTATAAGGCAGGGGCAGAAAACATGATGGGAGAATGTGGAAGACACACATGTGGGGACCCTCTAAGTGAGGTAGAGCGTCAGTGGTAACGGTGGGGTCCAAGAGTGTAGATAAGGGAAAATGCAGACTTGGGGCTGGGGTGGTGCTTACAGGTGGAGGCTAAAGTGAGGTTGTAGTGGCAAATGAAAACACAGACGTGAGGAAGGTTAATAGAACTGGCAAATTGAATGATGGCTTAACTGAGAGGTTTGTAAGAACTAGGGGTTAAGTTGAAAAGTACGGGGGGAGGGGCTTTCTGGGTAAGAGGAGCACTTGGGTCCAAGGGTGAAGCAATAAAGTGTGCTTGGTATTCAGGGGACAAGCTTAGATTGGGGTGCAGAATGGAGGAACAGGGGTGGTGTGTGATGGAAAGGGGACAGGTTGTTTAAAAAGAGGGGGGGGGCATGCTGAAATGGGGGTTTCAAGGTAAGAGGAAGACTTTGGGGACCAAGAGGGGGGGGGGGGTGTTTGGAAATAGGAGGGCACGCTGAGATGGGGGTGCAGAATGGAGAAACAGGTTGCTGGGAAATAGGAGGATGAGCTAAAATGGGTGTGTAGAGAGGGGTTTAAGGGGAAGACGTCTGGGGATGATGCATGTTGGGGGGTGCTTACTGTTCACCTCTCCTATGATTTGGTTCTGCTCCCCTTCATTTTCCCCAGCCCCTCTTTTAGCCTTTCATCTGCTCTTAACCCAATTTCAGCCCCCTCTTTTCATCCTGCACCCCTTTTTTTACCCCACTTTCTTTCAACCCCCAGTTCACTCCCACTCCATTCCCTCCCAACCTTCACCTCCCTCCACCCCATCTCCACAAGTCGGGGGACAAGCTGAGATTGGGGTGCAGAATGAAGGAACAGGGGTGGTGTGTGATGGATGGAGACAGGTTGCTTAAAAAGGGGGGGGTGCTGAAATGGGGGTGTGGAGATGGGGTTTCAAGGTAAGTCTAACACTTGGGGGACTAAGAGGGGGGGTGTTTGGAAATAGGAGGGCACGCTGAGATTGGGGTGCAGAATGGAGAAACAGGTTGCTGGGAAATAGGAGGATGAGCTAAAATGGGTGTGTAGAAAGGGGTTTAAGGAGAAAATTTCTGGGGGTGATGCATGTTGGGGGGTGGTTGCAAGTAAGGGGTGCAGCTTACTGTCCACCTCACCTACGTTTTGGTTCTGCTCCCCTTTATTTTCCTCAGCCCCTCTTTTAGCCTTTCATCTGCTCTTAAACCAATTTTCTGCCCCCCCCCTTTTCATCCTGCACCCCTTTTTTTTTACTTACCCTTGTTACCCCACTTGCATTCGTCCACAGTTTAGTCCCACTCCATTCCCTCCCAACTTCACCTCCCCCGTCAACACCCCATCTCCACAAGTCACCCCCACTTGGGTTTGAAGGTAAGAGGAACACTTTGGGGTTCAGGGGTGGGGTGTGATGGGGGGAGACAGGGTGCTTGGAAATAGGGGGGGCAAGCTGAGATTGGGGTGTAGAATGGGGGAACAGGTTGCTTGGAAATAGTGGGGTGGGGGCAAGCTAAAATGGGGGTGTGGAGAGAGGAAGTCTTGGGGGGAGGGGGGGGTCAGGGGGTAAAACATGGTTTTTTAGTCCGAAAAACCAGCGTCCGTTTAAGCCCCCCGTTTTTGCGAGTCTTTGTACGCATCTCTGGTGGTGGTGCAGTGGGCAAAGAGCTACGTGTGCGACCGTTAACGTCGCGAGATCGATCCCTGCGTGTGGTGTGGCAAAGTAGACCTGTGATTGGATTCTGAGATCGAATCCTGGGCTTGACTTAATTACTCTAGGCTATACTTTTGTTGGACCAAGCTAGATTTTAAATAGGCAACTTCTGAAATTTCCTTTAAGTCCGAAATACCAGCGTCAGTTTAATCCCCCGTTTTTGCAAGTCTTTGTAAGCATCTCTGGTGGTGGTGCAGGGGGCAAAGTGCCACATATGCGATCGTGAGGGCCATCCCAGCGTGTGTTTGTGTCAAAGTAGACCTGTGATTGGATTGGGAGATCGAATCCCGGGCTTGACTTAATTACTCTAAGCTATACTTTGTGGGACCAAGATAGATTTTAAATCAGCAACTTCTGAAATTTCTTTTAAGTCCGAAAAACCCAGCGTCCGTTTAAGCCCCCTGTTTTTGCGAGTCTTTGCAAGCTGCAAGTAAGGGGTGCAGCTTACTGTCCACCTCACCTACGTTTTGGTTCTGCTCCCCTTTATTTTCCTCAGCCCCTCTTTTAGCCTTTCATCTGCTCTTAAACCAATTTTCTGCCCCCCCCCCCCTTTTCATCCTGCACCCCTTTTTTTTTACTTACCCTTGTTACCCCACTTGCATTCGTCCACAGTTTAGTCCCACTCCATTCCCTCCCAACTTCACCTCCCCCGTCAACACCCCATCTCCACAAGTCACCCCCACTTGGGTTTGAAGGTAAGAGGAACACTTTGGGGTTCAGGGGTGGGGTGTGATGGGGGGAGACAGGGTGCTTGGAAATAGGGGGGGGCAAGCTGAGATTGGGGTGTAGAATGGGGGAACAGGTTGCTTGGAAATAGTGGGGTGGGGGCAAGCTAAAATGGGGGTGTGGAGAGAGGAAGTCTTGGGGGGAGGGGGGGTCAGGGGGTAAAACATGAATGGGGGGTGTTTAGAAAAAAAAGCTGCATCAGCCTCAATTTTGTTCAGCCCTTCTTCAACCTTAGCCCCTTCTGCTCTTAACCCAATTTGCAACCCCTGCCTTTTTCTGCTGCACCCTCACCATGTTTACTCCCTCGCTTTCATCTTCACCCCGTTTCTTTTTGCCCACGCATCCCAAACTTGCCTTCAGCCCTACTCCCCCTAACCGACACTACCCACATTCTCCAATTCACCCTGCTCCCCTTTGCCAATTTCCTCCCAGGCTTTGTACCCCCTTGACCCGGCACTGCACTTTTCTAACTCCACCACTAGTTGTGCCTTTTTCCCACTTTGCTAACACCCTCTCCCTGTGCTTAACCCTGGCAGCTTCATCAACCCTTCTGCCCAGTAATGACTTTCCCTATGAAGCCGGCCAACCGCTGGTTCCCACTCGCAAGCCACCCAGAGTGAGCATGGCAGACTAGGGAATCGAACCTACAACCTCTTGTTTCATGCACCAGCCGCTCAGCCCACTGCACCACCGCTAGGGTTGCTTATGCTGTCTCCAAAAAAAATGGGCCATGAGATGGAATCCAGGGTGCTGCACACTAAATTAGACATGGGAATAGCTTGACTGAACTGAATTTTTAATAGTCATATTGCAGTCTGTCACCACACAACTCAACGGGTGGAGTGTTTGGTAAAGCACCAGTGCTCTAGATGTAAGTCAGTGAGTTCGAACCTACAGTGTAGCCTGCGAAACTGGTTGTGTCGATTCATGCCGCCACCAGGCTGAACTTTGTAAGCGGTATGCCTTGGCTCTATTTAAATATCCACAGCGTGTAAAATTTCTATGCAACGATATAAAGTCTACGTCTGATTAGGCTGCCATTTTAGAGCGCTGCGAAAGCACCTGTGAAGGTGGCGCAGTCGGTGAAGCATCAGATATGGAAATATAAAGTCGCGAGTTCGCTTCCCGGGCTTGACTTAATTACTCGAGGGTATACATTGTTGGACCAAGCTAAATTTTAAGTAGGCAACGTCTGAAATTTCTTTTAGTCCGAAAAACCAGCGTCCGTTTAAGCCCCCCGTTTTTGCGAGTCTTTGTACGCATCTCTGGTGGTGGTGCAGTGGGCAAAGAGCTACATGTGCGACCGTTAACGTCGCGAGATCGATCCCTGCGTGTGGTGTGTCAAAGTAGACCTGTGATTGGATTCTGAGATCGAATCCTGGGCTTGACTTAATTACTCTAGGCTATACTTTTGTTGGACCAAGCTAGATTTTAAATAGGCAACTTCTGAAATTTCCTTTAAGTCCGAAATACCAGCGTCAGTTTAATCCCCCGTTTTTGCAAGTCTTTGTAAGCATCTCTGGTGGTGGTGCAGGGGGCAAAGTGCCACATATGCGATCGTGAGGGCCATCCCAGTGTGTGTTTGTGTCAAAGTAGACCTGTGATTGGATTGGGAGATCGAATCCCGGGCTTGACTTAATTACTCTAAGCTATACTTTGTGGGACCAAGATAGATTTTAAATCGGCAACTTCTGAAATTTTTTTTAAGTCCGAAAAACCCAGCGTCCGGGAAATAGGAGGATGAGCTAAAATGGGTGTGTAGAAAGGGGTTTAAGGAGAAAATTTCTGGGGGTGATGCATGTTGGGGGGTGGTTGCAAGTAAGGGGTGCAGCTTACTGTCCACCTCACCTACGTTTTGGTTCTGCTCCCCTTTATTTTCCTCAGCCCCTCTTTTAGCCTTTCATCTGCTCTTAAACCAATTTTCTGCCCCCCCCCCCTTTTCATCCTGCACCCCTTTTTTTTTACTTACCCTTGTTACCCCACTTGCATTCGTCCACAGTTTAGTCCCACTCCATTCCCTCCCAACTTCACCTCCCCCGTCAACACCCCATCTCCACAAGTCACCCCCACTTGGGTTTGAAGGTAAGAGGAACACTTTGGGGTTCAGGGGTGGGGTGTGATGGGGGGAGACAGGGTGCTTGGAAATAGGGGGGGGCAAGCTGAGATTGGGGTGTAGAATGGGGGAACAGGTTGCTTGGAAATAGTGGGGTGGGGGCAAGCTAAAATGGGGGTGTGGAGAGAGGAAGTCTTGGGGGGAGGGGGGGGTCAGGGGGTAAAACATGAATGGGGGGTGTTTAGAAAAAAAAGCTGCATCAGCCTCAATTTTGTTCAGCCCTTCTTCAACCTTAGCCCCTTCTGCTCTTAACCCAATTTGCAACTCCTGCCTTTTTCTGCTGCACCCTCACCATGTTTACTCCCTCGCTTTCATCTTCACCCCGTTTCTTTTTGCCCACACATCCCAAACTTGCCTTCAGCCCTACTCCCCCTAACCGACACTACCCACATTCTCCAATTCACCCTGCTCCCCTTTGCCAATTTCCTCCCAGGCTTTGTACCCCCTTGACCCGGCACTGCACTTTTCTAACTCCACCACTAGTTGTGCCTTTTTCCCACTTTGCTAACACCCTCTCCCTGTGCTTAACCCTGGCAGCTTCATCAACCCTTCTGCCCAGTAATGACTTTCCCTATGAAGCCGGCCAACCGCTGGTTCCCACTCGCAAGCCACCCAGAGTGAGCATGGCAGACTAGGGAATCGAACCTACAACCTCTTGTTTCATGCACCAGCCGCTCAGCCCACTGCACCACCCCTAGGGTTGTTTATGCTGTCTCCAAAAAAAATGGGCCATGAGATGGAATCCAGGGTGCTGCACACTAAATTAGACATGGGAATAGCTTGACTGAACTGAATTTTTAATAGTCATATTGCAGTCTGTCACCACACAACTCAACGGGTGGAGTGTTTGGTAAAGCACCAGTGCTCTAGATGTAAGTCAGTGAGTTCGAACCTACAGTGTAGCCTGCGAAACTGGTTGTGTCAATTCATGCCGCCACCAGGCTGAACTTTGTAAGCGGTATGCCTTGGCTCTATTTAAATATCCACAGCGTGTAAAATTTCTATGCAACTATATAAAGTCTACGTCTGATTAGGCTGCCATTTTAGAGCGCTGCGAAAGCACCTGTGAAGGTGGTGCAGTCGGTGAAGCATCAGATATGGAAATATAAAGTCACGAGTTCGCTTCCCGGGCTTGACTTAATTACTCAAGGGTATACATTGTTGGACCAAGCTAAATTTTAAGTAGGCAACGTCTGAAATTTCTTTTAGTCCGAAAAACCAGCGTCCGTTTAAGCCCCCCGTTTTTGCGAGTCTTTGTACGCATCTCTGGTGGTGGTGCAGTGGGCAAAGAGCTACATGTGCGACCGTTAACGTCGCGAGATCGATCCCTGCGTGTGGTGTGTCAAAGTAGACCTGTGATTGGATTCTGAGATCGAATCCTGGGCTTGACTTAATTACTCTAGGCTATACTTTTGTTGGACCAAGCTAGATTTTAAATAGGCAACTTCTGAAATTTCCTTTAAGTCCGAAATACCAGCGTCAGTTTAATCCCCCGTTTTTGCAAGTCTTTGTAAGCATCTCTGGTGGTGGTGCAGGGGGCAAAGTGCCACATATGCGATCGTGAGGGCCATCCCAGCGTGTGTTTGTGTCAAAGTAGACCTGTGATTGGATTGGGAGATCGAATCCCGGGCTTGACTTAATTACTCTAAGCTATACTTTGTGGGACCAAGATAGATTTTAAATCGGCAACTTCTGAAATTTCTTTTAAGTCCGAAAAACCCAGCGTCCGTTTAAGCCCCCTGTTTTTGCGAGTTTTTGCAAGCGACTCTGGTGGTGGTGCAGTGGGTAAAGTGCCTGATCTGCTAGTCGTAAGATTGTGAGATCAATCCCAGCGTGTGGTGTGTCAAAGTAGACATTGGATTGTGAGACTAATCTGAATACGGTAAGCGGTCAAAGCTTGCTTACCATCCACACTGGGGAGCTATAAGGCAGGGGCAGAAAACATGATGGGAGAATGTGGAAGACACACATGTGGGGACCCTCTAAGTGAGGTAGAGCGTCAGTGGTAACGGTGGGGTCCAAGAGTGTAGATAAGGGAAAATGCAGACTTGGGGCTGGGGTGGTGCTTACAGGAGGAGGCTAAAGTGAGGTTGTAGTGGCAAATGAAAACACAGACGTGAGGAAGGTTAATAGAACTGGCAAATTGAATGATGGCTTAACTGAGAGGTTTGTAAGAACTAGGGGTTAAGTTGAAAAGTAGGGGGGGAGGGGCTTTCTGGGTAAGAGGAGCACTTGGGTCCAAGGGTGAAGCAATAAAGTGTGCTTGGTATTCAGGGGACAAGCATAGATTGGGGTGCAGAATGGAGGAACAGAGGTGGTGTGTGATGGAAAGGGGACAGGTTGTTTAAAAAGAGGGGGGGGCATGCTGAAATGGGGGTTTCAAGGTAAGAGGAAGACTTTGGGGACCAAGAGGGGGGGGGTGTTTGGAAATAGGAGGGCACGCTGAGATGGGGGTGCAGAATGGAGAAACAGGTTGCTGGGAAATAGGAGGATGAGCTAAAATGGGTGTGTAGAGAGGGGTTTAAGGGGAAGACGTCTGGGGATGATGCATGTTGGGGGGTGCTTACTGTTCACCTCTCCTATGATTTGGTTCTGCTCCCCTTCATTTTCCCCAGCCCCTCTTTTAGCCTTTCATCTGCTCTTAACCCAATTTCAGCCCCCCTCTTTTCATCCTGCACCCCTTTTTTTACCCCACTTTCTTTCAACCCCCAGTTCACTCCCACTCCATTCCCTCCCAACCTTCACCTCCCTCCACCCCATCTCCACAAGTCGGGGGACAAGCTGAGATTGGGGTGCAGAATGAAGGAACAGGGGTGGTGTGTGATGGATGGAGACAGGTTGCTTAAAAAGGGGGGGGGGGTGCTGAAATGGGGGTGTGGAGATGGGGTTTCAAGGTAAGTCTAACACTTGGGGGACTAAGAGGGGGGGTGTTTGGAAATAGGAGGGCACGCTGAGATTGGGGTAAGGATAAGGGAAAATGCAGACTTGGGGCTGGGGTGGTGCTTACAGGTGGAGGCTAAAGTGAGGTTGTAGTGGCAAATGAAAACACAGACGTGAGGAAGGTTAATAGAACTGGCAAATTAAATGATGGCTTAACTGAGAGGTTTGTAAGAACTAGGGGTTAAGTTGAAAAGTAGGGGGGGAGGGGCTTTCTGGGTAAGAGGAGCACTTGGGTCCAAGGGTGAAGCAATAAAGTGTGCTTGGTATTCAGGGGACAAGCTTAGATTGGGGTGCAGAATGGAGGAACAGGGGTGGTGTGTGATGGAAAGGGGACAGGTTGTTTAAAAAGAGGGGGGGGCATGCTGAAATGGGGGTTTCAAGGTAAGAGGAAGACTTTGGGGACCAAGGGGGGGGGGGGGGTTGTTTGGAAATAGGAGGGCACGCTGAGATGGGGGTGCAGAATGGAGAAACAGGTTGCTGGGAAATAGGAGGATGAGCTAAAATGGGTGTGTAGAGAGGGGTTTAAGGGGAAGACGTCTGGGGATGATGCATGTTGGGGGGTGCTTACTGTTCACCTCTCCTATGATTTCCTCCACCCCATCTCCACAAGTCGGGGGACAAGCTGAGATTGGGGTGCAGAATGAAGGAACAGGGGTGGTGTGTGATGGATGGAGACAGGTTGCTTAAAAAGGGGGGGGGTGCTGAAATGGGGGTGTGGAGATGGGGTTTCAAGGTAAGTCTAACACTTGGGGGACTAAGAGGGGGGGTGTTTGGAAATAGGAGGGCACGCTGAGATTGGGGTGCAGAATGGAGAAACAGGTTGCTGGGAAATAGGAGGATGAGCTAAAATGGGTGTGTAGAAAGGGGTTTAAGGAGAAAATTTCTGGGGGTGATGCATGTTGGGGGGTGGTTGCAAGTAAGGGGTGCAGCTTACTGTCCACCTCACCTACGTTTTGGTTCTGCTCCCCTTTATTTTCCTCAGCCCCTCTTTTAGCCTTTCATCTGCTCTTAAACCAATTTTCTGCCCCCCCCCCCTTTTCATCCTGCACCCCTTTTTTTTTACTTACCCTTGTTACCCCACTTGCATTCGTCCACAGTTTAGTCCCACTCCATTCCCTCCCAAATTCACCTCCCCCGTCAACACCCCATCTCCACAAGTCACCCCCACTTGGGTTTGAAGGTAAGAGGAACACTTTGGGGTTCAGGGGTGGGGTGTGATGGGGGGAGACAGGGTGCTTGGAAATAGGGGGGGGCAAGCTGAGATTGGGGTGTAGAATGGGGGAACAGGTTGCTTGGAAATAGTGGGGTGGGGGCAAGCTAAAATGGGGGTGTGGAGAGAGGAAGTCTTGGGGGGAGGGGGGGGGTCAGGGGGTAAAACATGAATGGGGGGTGTTTAGAAAAAAAAGCTGCATCAGCCTCAATTTTGTTCAGCCCTTCTTCAACCTTAGCCCCTTCTGCTCTTAACCCAATTTGCAACCCCTGCCTTTTTCTGCTGCACCCTCACCATGTTTACTCCCTTGCTTTCATCTTCACCCCGTTTCTTTTTGCCCACACATCCCAAACTTGCCTTCAGCCCTACTCCCCCTAACCAACACTACCCACATTCTCCAATTCACCCTGCTCCCCTTTGCCAATTTCCTCCCAGGCTTTGTACCCCCTTGACCCGGCACTGCACTTTTCTAACTCCACCACTAGTTGTGCCTTTTTCCCACTTTGCTAACACCCTCTCCCTGTGCTTAACCCTGGCAGCTTCATCAACCCTTCTGCCCAGTAATGACTTTCCCTATGAAGCCGGCCAACCGCTGGTTCCCATTCGCAAGCCAATCGAACCTACAACCTCTTGTTTCATGCACCAGCCGCTCAGCCCACTGCACCACCGCTAGGGTTGCTTATGCTGTCTCCAAAAAAAATGGGCCATGAGATGGAATCCAGGGTGCTGCACACTAAATTAGACATGGGAATAGCTTGACTGAACTGAATTTTTAATAGTCATATTGCAGCCTGTCACCACACAACTCAACGGGTGGAGTGTTTGGTAAAGCACCAGTGCTCTAGATGTAAGTCAGTGAGTTCGAACCTACAGTGTAGCCTGCGAAACTGGTTGTGTCAATTCATGCCGCCACCAGGCTGAACTTTGTAAGCGGTATGCCTTGGCTCTATTTAAATATCCACAGCGTGTAAAATTTCTATGCAACTATATAAAGTCTACGTCTGATTAGGCTGCCATTTTAGAGCGCTGCGAAAGCACCTGTGAAGGTGGCGCAGTCGGTGAAGCATCAGATATGGAAATATAAAGTCGCGAGTTCGCTTCCCGGGCTTGACTTAATTACTCGAGGGTATACATTGTTGGACCAAGCTAAATTTTAAGTAGGCAACGTCTGAAATTTCTTTTAGTCCGAAAAACCAGCGTCCGTTTAAGCCCCCCGTTTTTGCGAGTCTTTGTACGCATCTCTGGTGGTGGTGCAGTGGGCAAAGAGCTACATGTGCGACCGTTAACGTCGCGAGATCGATCCCTGCGTGTGGTGTGTCAAAGTAGACCTGTGATTGGATTCTGAGATCGAATCCTGGGCTTGACTTAATTACTCTAGGCTATACTTTTGTTGGACCAAGCTAGATTTTAAATAGGCAACTTCTGAAATTTCCTTTAAGTCCGAAATACCAGCGTCAGTTTAATCCCCCGTTTTTGCAAGTCTTTGTAAGCATCTCTGGTGGTGGTGCAGGGGGCAAAGTGCCACATATGCGATCGTGAGGGCCATCCCAGCGTGTGTTTGTGTCAAAGTAGACCTGTGATTGGATTGGGAGATCGAATCCCGGGCTTGACTTAATTACTCTAAGCTATACTTTGTGGGACCAAGATAGATTTTAAATCGGCAACTTCTGAAATTTCTTTTAAGTCCGAAAAACCCAGCGTCCGTTTAAGCCCCCTGTTTTTGCGAGTCTTTGCAAGCGACTCTGGTGGTGGTGCAGTGGGTAAAGTGCCTGATCTGCTAGTCGTAAGATTGTGAGATCAATCCCAGCGTGTGGTGTGTCAAAGTAGACATTGGATTGTGAGACTAATCTGAATACGGTAAGCGGTCAAAGCTTGCTTACCATCCACACTGGGGAGCTATAAGGCAGGGGCAGAAAACATGATGGGAGAATGTGGAAGACACACATGTGGGGACCCTCTAAGTGAGGTAGAGCGTCAGTGGTAACGGTGGGGTCCAAGAGTGTAGATAAGGGAAAATGCAGACTTGGGGCTGGGGTGGTGCTTACAGGTGGAGGCTAAAGTGAGGTTGTAGTGGCAAATGAAAACACAGACGTGAGGAAGGTTAATAGAACTGGCAAATTGAATGATGGCTTAACTGAGAGGTTTGTAAGAACTAGGGGTTAAGTTGAAAAGTAGGGGGGGAGGGGCTTTCTGGGTAAGAGGAGCACTTGGGTCCAAAGGTGAAGCAATAAAGTGTGCTTGGTATTCAGGGGACAAGCTTAGATTGGGGTGCAGAATGGAGGAACAGGGGTGGTGTGTGATGGAAAGGGGACAGGTTGTTTAAAAAGAGGGGGGGGTATGCTGAAATGGGGGTTTCAAGGTAAGAGGAAGACTTTGGGGACCCAAAAGGGGGGGGGGGGGTTGTATGGAAATAGGAGGGCATGCTGAGATGGGGGTGCAGAAGGGAGAAACAGGTTGCTGGGAAATAGGAGGATGAGCTAAAATGGGTGTGTAGAGAGGGGTTTAAGTGGAAGACGTCTGGGGATGATGCATGTTGGGGGGTGCTTACTGTTCACCTCTCCTATGATTTGGTTCTGCTCCCCTTCATTTTCCCCAGCACCTCTTTTAGCCTTTCATCTGCTCTTAACCCAATTTCAGCCCCCCTCTTTTCATCCTGCACCCCTTTTTTTACTTTCACTTGTTACCCCACTTTCTTTCAACCCCCAGTTCACTCCCACTCCATTCCCTCCCAACCTTCACCTCCCTCGTCAACACCCCATCTCCACAAGTCGGGGGACAAGCTGAGATTGGGGTGCAGAATGAAGGAACAGGGGTGGTGTGTGATGGATGGAGACAGGTTGCTTAAAAAGGGGGGGGTCCTGAAATGGGGGTGTGGAGATGGGGTTTCAAGGTAAGTCTAACACTTGGGGGACTAAGAGGGGGGGTGTTTGGAAATAGGAGGGCACGCTGAGATTGGGGTGCAGAATGGAGAAACAGGTTGCTGGGAAATAGGAGGATGAGCTAAAATGGGTGTGTAGAAAGGGGTTTAAGGAGAAAATTTCTGGGGGTGATGCATGTTGGGGGGTGGTTGCAAGTAAGGGGTGCAGCTTACTGTCCACCTCACCTACGTTTTGGTTCTGCTCCCCTTTATTTTCCTCAGCCCCTCTTTTAGCCTTTCATCTGCTCTTAAACCAATTTTCTGCCCCCCCCCCCTTTTCATCCTGCACCCCTTTTTTTTTACTTACCCTTGTTTCCCCACTTGCATTCGTCCACAGTTTAGTCCCACTCCATTCCCTCCCAACTTCACCTCCCCCGTCAGCACCCCATCTCCACAAGTCACCCCCACTTGGGTTTGAAGGTAAGAGGAACACTTTGGGGAATAGTCCGAAATAGTCCGAAAAACCAGCGTCAGTTTAATCCCCCGTTTTTGCAAGTCTTTGTAAGCATTTCTGGTGGTGGTGCAGGGGGCAAAGTGCCACATATGCGATCGTGAGGGCCATCCCAGCGTGTGTTTGTGTCAAAGTAGACCTGTGATTGGATTGGGAGATCGAATCCCGGGCTTGACTTAATTACTCTAAGCTATACTTTGTGGGACCAAGATAGATTTTAAATCGGCAACTTCTGAAATTTCTTTTAAGTCCGAAAAACCCAGCGTCCGTTTAAGCCCCCTGTTTTTGCGAGTCTTTGCAAGTGACTCTGGTGGTGGTGCAGTGGGTAAAGTGCTTGATATGCTAGTCGTAAGATTGTGAGATCAATCCCAGCGTGTGGTGTGTCAAAGTAGACATTGGATTGTGAGACTAATCTGAATACGGTAAGCGGTCAAAGCTTGCTTACCATCCACACTGGGGAGCTATAAGGCAGGGGCAGAAAATATGATGGGAGAATGTGGAAGACACACATGTGGGGACCCTCTAAGTGAGGTAGAGCGTCAGTGGTAACGGTGGGGTCCAAGAGTGTAGATAAGGGAAAATGCAGACTTGGGGCTGGGGTGGTGCTTACAGGTGGAGGCTAAAGTGAGGTTGTAGTGGCAAATGAAAACACAGACGTGAGGAAGGTTAATAGAACTGGCAAATTGAATGATGGCTTAACTGAGAGGTTTGTAAGAACTAGGGGTTAAGTTGAAAAGTAGGGGGGGAGGGGCTTTCTGGGTAAGAGGAGCACTTGGGTCCAAGGGTGAAGCAATAAAGTGTGCTTGCTATTCAGGGGACAAGCTTAGATTGGGGTGCAGATTGGAGGAGCAGGGGTGGTGTGTGATGGAAAGGGGACAGGTTGCTTAAAAAGAGGGGAGCATGCTGAAATGGGGGTTTCAAGGTAAGAGGAAGACTTTGGGGACCAAGGGGGGGGGGGGTGTTTGGAAATAGGAGGGCTCGCTGAGATGGGGGTGCAGAATGGAGAAATAGGTTGCTGGGAAATAGGAGGATGAGCTAAAATGGGTGTGTAGAGAGGGGTTTAAGGGGAAGACGTCTGGGGATGATGCATGTTGGGGGGGTGCTTACTGTTCACCTCTCCTATGATTTGGTTCTGCTCCCCTTCATTTTCCCCAGCCCCTCTTTTAGCCTTTCATCTGCTCCTAACCCAATTTCAGCCCCCCTCTTTTCATCCTGCACCCCTTTTTTTACTTTCTTTTTTTATAATTGTTTTTATTAGGTTTTTTAACATTATAGAATGAACAAGTACAGCAGTAATGTTGTACAATATAAAATATAAAGTAATATCTTTATAGCAAAAACAAAATAAGTACATAAGAACAGAGTTCACAATTACAGAGCACAAACCGCTCTGTACTTTTGTCCAGGATACAGAAAAATATTATTCCTAAAATAGAAGTGCAGGATCAGAAGTGTAAAATTAGTTACATAAGAGAGAGGAACATAGATTCTATGAAGGACATGTGGTATGTGATTATAAGTTCTAAGTAATACATGTGAAAATGGGGCAGGTGAGGGGGGATGGGATATCATGATCATATGGGATGCCCATGCCAGTATAAAACAAAAAAAAAAAAAAAAACTTAAAGAACGGTGTTTGGCATAGGAGTCCCAAATTCCGACTCATCCCAGGGTTTCCACAATTTTTCAAATTGGGGGATAGTATCATGTACTGAGGCCGTTAGATATTCCATCCTTCGGATATCAGTTACTAATTGTAAAAATTTGGGCCAAGGGGGAGGAGCATCAGACAGCCAACACAGGGGGATAAGTCGTTTGGCAGCCAATAGTATATAAGAAAGAAGCCGGTTAGCTCTTTTGGTTAAGCCAGGGAAAGGAAGGCCCAACAAATAGTGTAATGGGTCTAATGGGAGAGATTTATCCAGCACTTCCTGTATCAGGTGCCCCACCTCCCCCCAGAAAGGTTGTATCTTTGAACACTGCCAAAATATATGGAATAAAGAACCCGTGTCAATCCCACAACGCCAACAGCGCGGCGGGACTGAGGGGTCGTATTTATGAATAACATCGGGGGTTCTATACCAAAACATAAGAATTTTCATAGAAGTCTCCCGTTGGGCCACACACTTAGAAGATTTGGGGACAGAAGACCAAATCTTGTCCCATAGCTGAATTGAGATAGCTCTGCCTAACAAATGGGACCATTTTCCCATATAATGATGTGTGGTCTCAGTCAGAGGTGTCGACTCATGAAGGATACGATGGATGGAAGATATTAGGTGTAACTGGTGGGGTCCCTGAGCACATATGTATTCGAAATTAGTTGGACTTTCGAGAGATAATGATGAGGATTTGGAGTGGAAAAAGTGTCTGACCTGCAGGTAGAAGTAAAAAAGTTGGTTGGGGATATTAAATTTCTCACGTAAGGTGTCAAAGGGATGTAGCTTTCGCGTAACCGGGTTTACTAAATTTCGAAGTTGAAAAAGGGAGGCGTTAAGCCATGGGAAGATCCTGCTCAAGGACAAACTGTCTGGTATGAGTGGGTTAAACAGTACATTGATGAGCGGGGAGCAGGGTGAGACGAGTTGGTATTTTTTGAAACATTTACGCCAAATAGTTATAGTAAAATTCATTGGGCCAGTGCACTGGTGTCTAAAAGTGGGATCTATAGGAAAGGAATCATCCCAAACCAAGGTACATGGGTGAACCGGGTATATCACACCCTTCTCAATAGCGGACCATTGATTTGGAGCAAAGAGGGATGTCCAAGAAATAATAGGCCTTAAATGTGAGGCATAATAATATTTGAAAATGTCCGGTGCACCCATTCCACCCCTGGACCTCGGAGCAAACACCACTGAACTGGCTATACGGTGGGCCCTTTCGCCCCATATGAACTTTAGAAAGTTACGTTGAAGTGTCTTTAATTGGGATGAGGGTAAAGCAATTGGTAAAGTTTCAAAATAGTATAACAGTCTAGGTAAAATAGACATTTTTAAAACGTTTATCCTGCCCAATAAGGATAATGGGTACTTAGTCCAAGACCTCAAGGATTTATTAATTTCCAGAACTAAGGGAGGAAAATTAGCAGAGTATAGAGAAGAGTAGGATGGGGTGAGAAAGATACCTAAATATTTGAGAGAGGTTTTACACCTTTTATAGGGATAGGACTCTTTTGCCCCGTACACACGGTCGGATTTTCCGATGGACAATGTCCGATCGGAGCGTGTTGTCGGAAATTCCGACCGTGTGTGGGCGCCATCGGACATTTTCCATCGGATTTTCCGACACACAAAGTTGGACAGCAGGAGATAAAATTTTCCGACAACAAAATCCGATCGCGTCAATTCCGACCGTGTGTGGCCTGTTCCGACGCACAAAGTGCCACGCATGCTCAGAAGAAATTCCGACAAGGGACAGCTCGTTCTGGTAAACTTAGCGTTCGTAATGGATAAAGCACTTTCGTCACGCTGCAATGTTCAAAATGGTTTAATACAGCGCACTCTCTTCTTCTTTATAATGTGACAAGAATTAAGTCGTTTTGATGCTCATATTCACACACACTTCTCACAAACTTTTTTCGTTACTATTTATTGGGATTCCCTCAATATATTTTGATTTCTCACATCTGACAACATATTTTTTTTTTTTTTACTTTAATGTAGAATCTTTTTTTGTGTTTCTCTTTTTATTTTTATTTTTTTGGTGATTTTGATTTGTACTCCCGAAAATGTTTGTGTGTTTTTTGTGACAAGTTCCCACAACACCATTGATATGTTGTTCTATTTAATCTGTAGGAGGAGATTGTTTGGTGTTGTTGTCCCTTGTTAATTTCACATTGTACTTTAGAAATGTACCTGAATACTCACCAACAAACTGTCCTTTTTGGATGAAAACACACACAGGAGAGTAGAATTTACCTAAAAATATTTTATTAAGGGGTCACAACTATAAACAAAGAGGGAGGCAACGCTGGAGAAACTGCAGAAGTGGGCGAAGCCTTGGACTCCCAGGGCAGACATCAATTATTTAAAAGCAAAATTGGTGGCCTGAGGAGTCCATATCTAAGGGAGGGCAGTGTGGTCCAGAAGTCCCAGAGATCCGGAAAGCAGCAGATGACATCTGTGTCCCCAGGCTGCGGTCATACGAGAGACTGCATCTTCTGTCAGACCAGACTGAACCCAGGGCAATCACTCTTTGGTCTTCCTTCCACGCTTCCTTCCAGCCTTTGGCTGTGGTGGTGGAGTTGTGGCAGCAGGAGGAGGAGGAGGAGGAGGAGGAGGAGGATGGTCCATCTCAATGACATCCGTCTTGGGTGTCAGTTCCCCACTCTCCCCCTTACGAAGGACTTTATAAATCAGCTTCTCAGAAATCTTGCGTTGGCCCTCCTGCATGCCCTGCAATTTGGTGGCAGCCATGCAGGCAAAGGCCGCTTCAGGACTGGGGAAGGCTCTGAGGGACGCCGAAGCCTCCTGGATCAGCCTGTACGCTGAATCCTGCACAGGACTGGGAGTGGCCTTCCTGGCCCTTTTATATGGCAGGCGGAGGGGAGGGACCTGAGACTCAGTCAGGCTGCGACTTGTCCCTGGCTTCTCTTGGCTGCCACTTAGCCCCGCCTCCTCCTGGCTGCCACTAATCCCCGCCTCCTCCTGACTGCCACATTCCACAGCCTCCTCCTGGCTGAGGTCTTCCTGTGTATGAAAAAGGGACATAGTTTTAGTATTGTTTTCATCAATCACACACAATTTTCACCTTCTGACTGCTGCAAATTCAATGTTAACAAATATAACAGACTATCCTTCTGAGCCCAGCATTTTGCATTCTTGTCCCAATTTTGGGTGCCCACTACTGTGTATTGATATGTAAAACACTTTCAAGCAGCAATTAGTGATCAATAATAACATCTAGTAAACATCATTTATTTATTGCCCAGAAATCTGTAGAAGAATGCTATACCTGACTCCAGCCTGGCTCCTCCACTTCTTCCTGGCTGGAAGGCCTAGGTTGGACATCAGAAGCCTCAGCTGGTGTGGAAGGAAGCGTGGAAGGAAGAGTAGAGAGGGATTCCCTGACTTCAGTGTGGTCTGACAGAAATCGCAGTCTCTCATAGTACCACAGCCTGGGGACATAAACGTCATCTGCTGCAGCTTCGGACCTCTGGGAATCTGTGACCTTCTTGCGCTCCCTAAGATAAGTGCTCCTCAGGCCACCAATTTTAGCTTTTAAATAAGGGATGGTTGCTGTGGGGACCACCGGCCTCACCAACTCCAGCAGTTTCTCCAGCGCTGCCTGCCTCTTCTGTTTGTGGTTATAGTGGGGGTGTCTGACCTGCCACAGACAGGGCAGCTCTCTGTACTTGTCAATAAACAGGGGCAGGAAATTGTGGTCGTTGAACCCATCCATTTTCTCTGCAAGACACAACACAAGACAAACCCTAATGTCAGGCCAAACTCCCCTAATCTTGTTACAATATAGGCTTCAATTTCGAAGCAGTATAGGCCCAAGTTTAGATCCTACCTTCGTTAGCACGATTGGCGTCTCCGATGCTCCTTCCTCCGCTCACAGATCGTACGTAAGACGCGCGCGTTACGATTTAAACACACTGCGCATGCGTATAACTCCGCCCGCCCCTGACGTTCTTTCTATTCAATTCCCCGCCCCTTTTTGTTCGGCGCAGTGGAGGAAGAGCACATTGCGGATAGACAGCAGGATCGTGCTAATTACAGCAACGAGGAGGAGGAGGAGGAGGAAAGGCCGGAGCCTGAAACGTCCCGATCCAGAAGGAGATTAAAGGACTCAAATATGTCCTTTGGGGAGATGTTGGAAATGGTGGACATCCTGAAGAAGGCCGACTATGATGGAAAGTATGGGCCTTACCCCAACCACAATGTCCGAAAGGCCAAGATCATGGCGAAAGTGGTCAGGACTCGGAGTCTGCACCGGAAATTCAGGGTACGACGATCGAAAGATCAGCTCAGGAAGCGGTGGTCGGACCTGAAATTACGAGAACATGAGCAGTACAGAAAGATCCGGAGAGTGCTGCAAAAAAGTAAGTAGTTGTGCTGTGTTCCTATTGTTCTTGTGTTTATTACGTTCGTGCTGCTCCATGTGCTTTTAGGAACTGTTGTACAGTTTAAAATGGCAACTTTCATGTTCATGGGCACATTATTCGTTCGGATCACACATTTTTTTTTCGGACTATAAAATACCATTGTTTAGCCCATATGCATTTGGCCACCATTTTGAGACCCTATACTTGTCTTCAAAGAATTGGGTTGTGTAGATGGCTTTGTTACTAGAATGAAATGCAAATTAGATTGTGTGTAAGGAGAGGACACTGAGCAGCTGTTTTCACATCTGGACACTGGAGCACTAGTGTGGGACCCCAGAACACCCTTTTTATTAGGGGGGCCACACAGGTGCTCCAGTGTATACTATAGGGGGGTCTCCATCTGTGAAGCTTGTACAAAACAGGTAAAGTATTGCAGCTTGACAAAGGACACTAAAAAAGCTACATCTTGGAACTCTGCTAAAATAGACAATTGTACCCCACTTCCAAGCAATGTTTCATCTTTAGAGTTCTGCCATCAAATATCTGTGTGCTAATTATACCATTTTTGTTTTACATAGGGGAGAAAAGACTCGGAGGACACCCCTCATCCGAGGAGACCAGAGCCCCCCCCCCCTTTGGAAGAAGGGGAAATCCCCCCAACACAAGATGAGCAGGAGGATGAAGACGTGGTGGAACTAGTCACCACAACAGGTGAGTGTCTGCAACCACAGGCTCAGATAAGAGATGGATGGCGGCATTTTTTTTAGACCTAATTTATTTTGGGTTTCCTCTCTTTTTAGGTGATCGTGAGGTTGTGGATGAAGATCCTTTCACATCAGAAAGTGCCCAGATCCTGATCGGGGAGATCATGGGGTGTAATTTACAATTGGAAAACATCAAGGAAAACATCAATGATGTTATTCCAAAATATAAAAACATCATTGATGTTTTGGGGCGAGTTTAAAGCCCCTCAAAATCACTTTCTTCTTTTGTCTGCTACAATGTGTGAAATGTTTTTGTGATTTTTCCCAAAACTAAATTTGGAGGATGCACACAGTGTGCCAACATGTGCTATCTGCCATCACGGGAGATCAATGGACGCGTTTTGGGGGTGCAACCCCTTCCTCAATAATAAAGTAACGGTGAGGAAGGGCTTTCTCCCCCAAAACACGTCCCTTGATCCCCCGTGATGGCAGATAGCACATGTTGACATTGGGAAATTTGTGTGCATCTTCCAAATTTGGCTTTTCCAGGGGTGATTTCCCCCCATCTGAACGCAATATCAAACACAGTTCCTAAATACTCATGTCTGATATTGCCTTCAAGTTCTACCAAATGTGAACTTTGTAAGATCAAGATTTGTGTCTTTCTTGTGGGTTTTACACAGGCCTGTTTTCTATAAAATGCACATTTTGATTTTGGATAATGACACCACAAAAATTGGTATACAACAAACATGTTGGTTTGTCAGAAAAACCTTTGGTAAATGCACATGTGATTGTGCAGGTATTAAAAAGATTGCTCATCAAGAATGTGTGGATTATTGTCTCAACGCTACAACACTTTTGGGGTGATGTAATTGTTGTTTGATGAGAAAATGGGGGTAATTTCCTAAGGGCAAATCCACTTTGCACTACAAGTGCAGTTTCAGTGCAGTTGCAAGTGCACTTGTAGTGAAAAGTGTCTTTGCATTTAGTAAATAACAGCCAACAGTGCTTTGTATAAGGTTACACAATCACGACATTTTCTGGACTCCACACATTTCTGTCAGGGTCAGCTCAAACAAACACAAGCAGTAAATGTCCACAAAGAAGAGCCTGGGGGGAGATGCCTGTCGAGAACTTGAGGTCCTGCAGGCTTCTCCCTGTCGCCAAATACCGCAGGGTAGCGACCAACCTCTGCTCCGGAGTGATGGCTTGCCTCATGCAAGTATCCTGCCTGCTGATATAGGGGGTCAGCGAAGCCAACAAACGGTGAAATACGGGGTCCGTCATCCTGAGAAAGTTCCTGAAATCATCAGGATTATTCTCACGGATCTCACGGAGCAAAGGCATATGACAGAACTGGTCACGCTGAAGCAACCAATTCTTGGTCCATGAACTCCTCCTCGCCCTGTTCATGGACTGGACTTGTGTCAAGGTCAGGACCCCAACACCAAGCCCCCGCACAGCACGAACTGTACGAGGAGTACGCATACGAAACATGGCTAGAAAACGGTCGGCTGCTCAGAACGAAGTAACAGAACGCACTGAAGAACAGCAAGGCCTGTGAAGAGCGACCTGAAAAACAGCAACGAGCGGACAAGATCGCACAGAAAACTCCAATACGAACTGACTGCACGCACTGAAGAGCAAATACAAACCCACAAGCACAAACTGAACGGCAGAAAACGATCTGAAAGCCACGAGTCTGAAAAAGCACGAATCGTCTCTCACCAAACTTTTACTAACATGAGATTAGCAAAAGGAGCCCAAAGGGTGCCGCTCTTGGTTCTGAACCGGCCTTTTCTAGTCTCGTCGTACGTGGTGTACGTGACCGCGTGGTTGTCGATCGGAAATTCCGACAACTTTGTGCGACCGTGTGTAGGCAAAACAAGTTTGAGCCAACATCCATCGGAAAAAATCCTAGGATTTTGTTGTCGGAATGTCCGAACAAAGTCCGACCGTGTGTACGGGGCATTTGAGTTGTGATAGTATGGGTAATGGGATATGTATGGGCAGAGCTTCAGTTTTAGACGTGTTAACTTTATAGCCTGAAATGGCCCCAAAGGAAGACAACAATTTGTGTAGGGAGGGGAGGGAAATCATTGGATTAGTGATCGTGAGCAAGATATCATCTGCGAAGAGTGATAGTTTATATTCCCCTTGTCGCATTACCACCCCCTGAATATCCGGATGGGTACAGATGGACTCGGCCAGGGGTTCCAGGCAGAGAATAAAAAGCAATGGCGACAAAGGACAGCCCTGTCGAGTACCATTAGTCATGGGGAAGCTTGGCGACATGAAGGATGACATCTGTACTTGAGCTGTGATTGTTGAATATATAGCCTTCAAAGCCTTCAGATAAGGACCCCTAAAGCCATACATCTCTAAAACATTGAACATATAGGGCCAGCTTAACCTATCAAAGGCCTTTTGTGCATCTAAACTCAAGATCAACACCTGTCTGGAGGTTCTATCTAGAAGGTCTATTAAGTTTATTATACGACGGGTGTTGTCCCCCGCATGTCTGCCAGGCACAAAACCCACCTGGTCCCTATGGATCAATTTGGGGATAATCCTAGATAACCTGGATGCAAGAATTTTTGTAAAAATCTTATAATCTGAATTTAGAAGAGCTATCGGCCTATAATTATCTGGGATAGAGGGATCCTTACCTGGCTTTGGAATGACAGAGATAAATGAATGAGAGAATTGTGAGATAGGGGATATACCTTTGAGCAGGGATTCATAGAGGGTTAGCATATGTGGAGATAGAATATCAAAAAAAGATTTGTAATAAAAGTAGGGTAAACCATCAGGGCCGGGCGATTTATGTAGTGGGAGTTTCTTAACTATGGACAAAAGTTCTTCAGTCGTTATATCTATATTCAAACTGTCTAAGTCTGCAGAAGTCAGCTTCGGGAGTTTTATATTAGAAAAAAAATTTTTAAATTTTTCTTGAGTAAAGTTAAAACCATGCTCAGGAGTGAGGCAGTTGTATAATTTATGGTAGAATTTGCCGAAGACACTAGACATTCCACGGGGGCAGTAAACTCTAGATCCATCTGTCTGCTGAAGGAAATCAGGGAATGAGTTGAAAGGGCGTGGACGGAGTTTATTAACTAGCATTCTATGCGGTTTGTTTGAGTACTCGTAAAACTTCTGTTTTGTCCATAGCAAAGATCTGACTGCCCTACCCAGATGAAGTGATTTGATTTGCTCCCTAAGAGAGGTTACCCTTCGTAATTTTGATACTGTAGGGTCTCTCAACAATCTCCGCTCTGCAGCAACCAAAGCAGCGGTAAGAGATTGTAAAAGACTATTTCTATCTTTCTTTATCCTGGAGCTTTCGGATATGCAGGCACCGCGAAAAACTGTTTTATGTGCTTCCCAAAGTGTGGAGAAGTCTGAAACTGATCCTATGTTGTGTTGAAAAAATTCTTCTAAATTTTTTGCCAGTATATTACGTGAAACCTCAGATTGTAGTAGATGGTCATTTAGACGCCAATGACATGACTTAGGGTGGGCCTGGAAAAGCACAAGATGTAACATGATAGGAGCATGGTCCGACCATGTAATAGGTGATATATCAACCTCAGTCACATAAGATATGAGTGGGGCCGATATAAAAAAATGGTCAAGGCGTGAGTACATTTTGTGGGCCGAGGAATAGAAGGTGAACTGTTTAGAGGAGGGATGTCTGATCCTCCATGAGTCGAATAACCTATGAGATCTAATGCATTTGCGAAAAGAGTTAGCTTGGGATGAAATCTTTTTAGAAGGCACAGTATTAAAAAGGGTTTGTCTGTCTCTATTGGGGGACATAACCAGATTGAAATCCCCCCCTATAATCATGAAAGGTTGCGATGGGTAGTGAGGAGAATCAAATAATGTGTTAAGGAATTCAATCTGGCCAGTATTAGGAGCGTATACATTAATGAGAGAAAACGATGTAGTCGCATAATCACAATCCAGAATGAGATATCTACCGAGAGGGTCAGCATAAGATCTTTTTACCTTAATGGGACATGCCTTCCTAATCAAAATCGCCACTCCCGCCCTGCCCGAGTGATCCGAGGCAAGGAAGGAAGTGGGGAAATACCTTGAGGCAAATTTAAGCGTACCAGTAGACTTAAAATGGGTCTCTTGAACCATTACCACATCTGCGTCAGAGGCCCTGAAATCCTTCATGGCCATCCAGCGCTTACGAACAGAACCCAGACCTTTGACATTATACAACATAATTTTCAAAGCCATATATATAGGCCCAATAGATTCGCTTTTGTAAGGTTGCAGACACTAAGGGATAAAGAAACACACTCACATGTCAGCAGACATAACCTATAATAAAACTGCATTTGGTTAGAAAGGTAAGAACAAAACATTTGTATCCTTAGCACCAGAGTGATATCCTTGAACATGAAAAAAAAAAAAAGAAAAAAAAACAAGAACCAACTGGAAAAACAGTAAAAACAAAAACAAAAATTCTCTCAGGCCTGAGAGGCAATTGCCTCTCAGGAGGCCTTGAACAGATGTCAAGGCCAGGTAGGGGCGTATACGGACTTCCATCAGGAGATTCCAGGTAGAGAACTGGGAAGTACCCGCCGCTCACCCTATGAGTTCGTTAGCATAAAAATAGATTCTGCCATTACTAAAGTGATTAGCAAATCAACGAGGTGTATTAAACGGTATGTCAACTGAGTCACTCCTGACCGGAAAGAAGAATGGGCATTAGCTATAAGACTACGCAAATTAAGAAAAACCAAAACCAAAAGGAGCAGCGTGAGTGCCAAAAAAAGTCATAACAGATCAGAGTATTAATTTCTACCACTCTAAAAACATGTAAAATGTTCCGAGTAGTGCAATGGGTATGGATCCATGGAAAACAGGTGTTGTGCTTTCAAGGAGGTTGCTTGGAGTTACGAAGACGCTGAGGAGTAGAGAAGCGTTTCCTGGACCTGTCTCTCACTGGGGTCCAGATGCGGCTAGGTGTATTGGGAGGAGGACGAGCCTGATTATTTGGGGGGATTAAATCTTCTTCCGGGAGCGGTGGCAGGCCCAGACTTTTCAAAAATGCCTCACCTTCCAATAACTCATGTAGAGTATGCTGTACTCCATCTTTAGATACGGTGAGGCGGAATGGAAAGCCCCAATAATATGGGATCTTGTGATGTTGTAGGTGGAGTGTGATTGGGCGTAGGCTCCTACGTTTGGCAAGGGTAATGGGAGACAGATCGCTGAAAATTTAAAGTTTTGCCCCCTTGTATGTAAGTTGGGATTTGTTGCGAGTGGCAATAATGAGTGTTTCTTTGCTTTCGAAATAATGAAATTTCACTATGACATCTCTGGGTCTGGCTCCCGCCGGAGGCCTGGGGGCTAGGGACCGATGTGCCCTACCAAGACGCCAGTCAATATCCACCACTGTAGGGGCCAGAGTATTAAAGAGACCCAGAAGGTAGGTATGTAGATCTGAGTCTCCCACCGTCTCCGGGATACCACGAAAGCGTAAGTTTTGTCTCCTTTCTCTATTTTCCAAATCTTCCTGCTGTAACTGCAATTGAGAAACTGATAGACGCAAATTGTGGTTTTCCCCTTCAATTGCTTGCACATAATTTATCATCTCATCAAATTTATTTTCGAGTGTATCAGTGCGTTCACCGATTTGATCGCTCTCTCCTCTTAGTTCCGTAGCTAACTTATTTACCTCTAACGAGACATTATTTGTAATTTGTTGTAACAAGAGCTGTAACTTGGCATCAAGCTTGGCGTCTAGTATGTCTGGGGTAAGAATCTCACGTGGGGTAGAAGAGTCGAGATTTGGACCTTGAGCAACAGTAGATAAGTTTACAGTGTTTTCTGCTCCCATGGATGTGTCCATCCCCACAGAGGGGTCTGAGGGGGTGTTTGAGGTCATAAGTTGTGGTCTGGTGACATAGCGTTCCATATTTGAACCTTCACGTGACCCGAATAGGAGTTTATATGTTCGCTGTTGTTGGCCAACTTTGCCCATGTAATAAACAGGAATTGTGGCAGGAAATCTAGCTTACCTCTGAATCTATAGGTGCTTAATATGGCGTAGCAGAGGTCTCGGCGAGCAAACGGGTCTCCAAGCTCATTTAATGCACATAGTTCATTCTCAGCGGAACTGCCATCATTCGTTCGTTAATTACATCTGCTTGAGACACTGTAGGGTGGAGTGTTTGAGGTACTGTGGTGTAAGATGTGCTCAGATCACCATTTAAATAGTGCAGGGGTATATTGCGGGCAGAGCAAGACAGGTAAGGTGTGTATAAAATCTCGTCCCCACACGGGCCTCTTAAGATATTGTAAGTATCCAGATTTAGATTGACAACAAAGCTGTATGTGTAGAGGATCTTGCTGTAGGATGAGTGCAGTGGGAGAGATTTAATGAATCAGTGAAGCAGAGAGGCTGGAGGGGTACCTGGAGCACCAAGATGGCCGCCGTCCTCCAGAGTTAGGCCGAAGCCGGGGACTTTCCTAACGGCTATAACCGGCCGGGTGAGCGCCTCTGTTATTAGAGGGTGTGGAGTGAGTAAGGGGGGGAACTGCTACTCACTGCGGCCCAAAGAGATGCAGATCCACTGTGTGCCAGCTCCCGGTATGCAGATGGAGCAGATCGGAGGCTTCTGGAGGCTTCTGATAGTCAGCAGGCCGCGGGATGGAACTAGGCCTCCGTGGAGCCGGACAGAAGGGCCGGGATCGCTGGCGCTTTCTCCCCCAATTATCCCGGGGGGACGGAGGGTTGCCCGACCGGGATGATCAATCACACAGTGCCCGGTTCACAGGGGAGGCTTGCCAGAGGCAGCGATCAGGTCGTAGGCCCCAAGATGGCGGCGGGCCTCTCTGGCGCGGAGCAATCTGCAGGCCCGGGACACAGAGAAACAAGCAATCCGGGAAATAGTTCTCCAGCCGTGTAGCAGAGTGGCCCAGGATGCCGCCCAGGTGTAAGACTAGGCTCCCAGGAAGGATTGGAGCCTGGATGGTGCTGGATTGACCAAGCTTTGGAGGAGCTCAGCCGAGACACGTCCTCTCCTGTGTACGTCCAGACACGCCCCCCCTTTTTTTACTTTCACTTGTTACCCCACTTTCTTTCAACCCCCAGTTCACTCCCACTCCATTCCCTCCCAACCTTCACCTCCCTCGTCAACACCCCATCTCCACAAGTCGGGGGACAAGCTGAGATTGGGGTGCAGAATGAAGGAACAGGGGTGGTGTGTGATGGATGGAGACAGGTTGCTTAAAAAGGGGGGGGGGGTGCTGAAATGGGGGTGTGGAGATGGGGCTTCAAGGTAAGTCTAACACTGGGGGGACTAAGAGGGGGGTGTTTGGAAATAGGAGGGCACGCTGAGATTGGGGTGCAGAATGGAGAAACAGGTTGCTGGGAAATAGGAGGATGAGCTAAAATGGGTGTGTAGAAAGGGGTTTAAGGAGAAGATTTCTGGGGGTGATGCATGTTGGGGGGTGCTTGCAAGGGGTGCAGCTTACTGTCCACCTCACCTACGTTTTGGTTCTGCTCCCCCTTATTTTCCTCAGCCCCTCTTTTAGCCTTTCATCTGCTCTTAAACCAATTTTCTGCCCCCCCTTTTCATCCTGCACCCCTTTTTTTTACTTTCCCTTGTTACCCCACTTGCATTCGTCCACAGTTTAGTCCCACTCCATTCCCTCCCAACTTCACCTCCCCCGTCAACACCCCATCTCCACAAGTCACCCCCACTTGGGTTTGAAGGTAAGAGGAACACTTTGGGGTTCAGGGGTGGGGTGTGATGGGGGGAGACAGGGTGCTTGGAAATAGGGGGGGCAAGCTGAGATTGGGTTGTAGAATGGGGGAACAGGTTGCTTGGAAATAGTGGGGTGGGGGCAAGCTAAAATGGGGGTGTGGAGAGAGGAAGTCTTGGGGGAGGGGGGGGGTCAGGGGGTGAAACATGAATGGGGGGTGTTTCGAAATAAAAGGTGCATCAGCCTCAATTTTGTTCAGCCCTTCTTCAACCTTAGCCCCTTCTGCTCTTAACCCAATTTGCAACCCCTGTCTTTTTATGCTGCACCCTCACCATGTTTACTCCCTCGCTTTCATCTTTACCCCGTTTCTTTTTGCCCACACATCCCGAACTTGCCTTCAGCCCTACTCCCCCTAACCAACATTACCCACATTCTCCAATTCATCCTGCTCCCCTTTGCCAATTTCCTCCCAGGCTTTGTACATTGTTGGACCAAGCTAGATTTTAAGTAGGCAACTTCTGAAATTTCTTTTAGTCCGAAAAACCAGCATCCGTTTAAGCCCCCCGTTTTTGCGAGTCTTTGCACGCATCTCTGGTGCTGGTGCAGTGGGCAAAGTGCTACATGTGCGACCGTTAACGTCGTGAGATCGATCCCTGCGTGTGGTGTGTCAAAGTAGAGCTGTGATTGGATTCTGAGATCGAATCCTGGGCTTGAGTTAATTACTCTAGGCTATACTATTGTTGGACCAAGCTAGATTTTAAATAGGCAACTTCTGAAATTTCCTTTAAGTCCGAAAAACCAGCGTCAGTTTAATCCCCCGTTTTTGCAAGTCTTTGTAAGCATCTCTGGTGGTGGTGCAGGGGGCAAAGTGCCACATATGCGATCGTGAGGGCCATCCCAGCGTGTGTTTGTGTCAAAGTAGACCTGTGATTGGATTGGGAGATCGAATCCCGGGCTTGACTTAATTACTCTAAGCTATACTTTGTGGGACCAAGATAGATTTTAAATCGGCATCTTCTGAAATTTCTTTTAAGTCCGAAAAACCCAGCGTCCGTTTAAGCCCCCTGTTTTTGCGAGTCTTTGCAAGAGACTCTGGTGGTGGTGCAGTGGGTAAAGTGCCTGATATGCTAGTCGTAAGATTGTGAGATCAATCCCAGCGTGTGGTGTGTCAAAGTAGACATTGGATTGTGAGACTAATCTGAATACGGTAAGCGGTCAAAGCTTACTTGCCATCCACACTGGGGAGCTATAAGGCAGGGGCAGAAAACATGATGGGAGAATGTGGAAGACACACACGTGGGGACCCTCTAAGTGGGGTAGAGTGTCAGTGGTAACTGTGGGGTCCAAGAGTGTAGATAAGGGAAAATGCAGACTTGGGGCTGGGGTGGTGCTTACAGGTGGAGGCTAAAGTGAGGTTGTAGTGGCAAATGAAAACACAGACATGAGGACAGTTAATAGAACTGGCAAATTGAATGATGGCTTAACTGAGAGGTTTGTAAGAACTAGGGGTTAAGTTGAAAAGTAGGGGGGAGGGGCTTTCTGGGTAAGAGGAGTACTTGGGTCCAAGTGTGAAGCAATAAAGTGTGCTTGGTATTCAGGGGACAAGCTTAGATTGGGGTGCAGAATGGAGGATCAGGGGTGGTGTGTGATGGAAGGGGACAGGTTGCTTAAAAAGAGGGGGGCATGCTGAAATGCGGGTTTCAAGGTAAGAGGAACACTTTGGGGACCAAGAGGGGGGGGCGTTTGGAAATAGGAGGGCAAGCTGAGATGGGGGTGCAGAATGGAGAAACAGGTTGCTGGGAAATAGGAGGATGAGCTAAAATGGGTGTGTAGAGAGGGGTTTAAGGGGAAGTTGTTTGGGGGGTGCTTACTGTTCACCTCTCCTATGATTTGGTTCTGCTCCCCTTCATTTTCCCCAGCCCCTCTTTTAGCCTTTCATCTGCTCTTAACCCAATTTCAGCCCCCCTCTTTTCATCCTGCACCCCTTTTTTTTATTTTCACTTGTTACCCCACTTTCTTTCAACCCCCAGTTCACTCCCACTCCATTCCCTCCCAACCTTCACCTCCCTCGTCAACACCCCATCTCCACAAGTCGGGGGACAAGCTGAGATTGGGGTGCAGAATGAAGGAACAGGGGTGGTGTGTGATGGATGGAGACAGGTTGCTTAAAAAGGGGGGGGGTGCTGAAATGGGGGTGTGGAGATGGGGTTTCAAGGTAAGTCTAACACTTGGGGGACTAAGAGGGGGGGTGTTTGGAAATAGGAGGGCACGCTGAGATTGGGGTGCAGAATGGAGAAACAGGTTGCTGGGAAATAGGAGGATGAGCTAAAATGGGTGTGTAGAAAGGGGTTTAAGGAGAAGATTTCTGGGGGTGATGCATGTTGGAGGGTGCTTGCAAGTAAGGGGTGCAGCTTACTGTCCACCTCACCTACATTTTGGTTCTGCTCCCCTTTATTTTCCTCAGCCCCTCTTTTAGCCTTTCATCTGCTCTTAAACCAATTTTCTGCCCCCCCCCCGCTTTTCATCCTGCACCCCTTTTTTTTACTTTCCCTTGTTACCCCACTTGCATTCGTCCCCCGTTCACTCCCACTCCATTCCCTCCCAACTTCACCTCCCTCGTCAACACCCCATCTCCACAAGTCGGGGGACAAGCTGAGATTGGGGTGCAGAATGAAGGAACAGGGGTGGTGTGTGATGGAAGGAGACAGGTTGCTTAAAAGGGGGGGGCATGCTGAAATGGGGGTGTGGAGATGGGGTTTCAAGGGCCCTCACAAGCCCCTGCGTCCCCGCAATATGTCATCGGAGGTTCCGCGTGACGTCATATGCAGGCTGCATTATTATGAGGAAAAAGAGATAATAATGAAGAAGGCCCATGAAAAATCTCCACTGGACTTTGATGGGGCCTCTTTTGTTCTTCCCAGACTTGGCTAGGGAAACGTTGGAACGGCGCAGGGCTCTGCGTCCCCTGACTGAAATGCACCGTACAGCATCGATTAATTATCGCTGGGGGTTCCCTGCATCACTCATTGCGCACAAGGAGGGCAAGACTGTGACACTTCGCTTCCCAGAGGACCTGGAAAAGTTCTGCTCGGATCTCAGCATCCCCCCACCAGAGCTCCCAGGATGGCAGAATTGCATTCCTCCCCCCACTGCCTCCTCAGAACCACGGTGGCAGAAAGTGGATCATAAGCGTAGATCGGGCTCGTCTGGATCATCACCTCCTCAACTGGGGTGACTTGTGTTCTGATGTAGTATGGCCCTGGTCTGAAACATTGCGTCCTTCGGGGTAGCCGCAAGTATTATGTTATCAGTTATACTATAATGGATCTTTTTTCATTTGTTCCTAGTTTTATGGATCCGTTAATTTTTTCTAATTATTTCTCATTTTTGGTGTCACGAAGTCTCCTAGATTCCATTCCTAGTGAAATTCAGCTAAGGGCTACCGTGAGAGTTATCTTAGTGGGTCCACTGGGTTTGCTAACATATAATCTTGATGTATGTAAAAGATTTTCCTTGGGTTTTGTATATTTGTTGTGTAAGTGCTGGCGCCGGGGCTCCGAGACAGACACGAGCGCCATATTGGGTGCTCTCTGTTTGTCGTTCCAGGCAACGGACACGTCCCCCAAGGGGTGTCGGGGGGTCCCGTGCTTTCGTGAGCCCGCCCCCAAGGGGGTTGGGTTTCCGGGAGTACGGGGCCTGCGATTTACCCCTATCACGCACGGCAATGTTCTGCGTGCTGGTAATCACCCACAGATAGATTGGGTGTTGATTGTGCTGATACAGTTTGCTAATTTACTTCATTTTTTTTTGTCTTTTTCTTCTTCTTCTTTTTCCTTCTGCCTCTTCTCTTTGTTTTTCCCAGCCCCATCCCATTTTTTCCTAACCTTCTTCTTGGTTGTCTGCCTCGGATCAGTTGGGTTCGGTGACTATATGGAGCGGGTTCCCCCTGACGGTGTCAATGGCTAAGCTCAACCTACTCTCACTTAACGTGCGAGGACTATATGCTCCATGTAAATGGCACAACTTATTTAGAGAGTTGGATCGCCTGCGGGCAGACATTGTCTGCCTGCAGGAGACTCACTTGACACACACAACCTCAGTAAAACTTTTCTCACCAATGTACCCCACATGGTACTACAGTCTTTCTGATATACACAAGGCAAAAGGTGTGGCCGTTGGCTTCCGCAGGGGTACCTCGTTCACGTTTGATTCTATGGTAAGTGACTCTTCGGGGCGTTTTCTGTTTATTAGAGGCAAACTGGGCAGTATGTCATGTACCATTGCAACGTTATACGCTCCCAATCGTGACCAGGCTAGTTTCTTGGCTGCCACCCTTACTAAATTGACGGATTTCGCTCAGGGCTGTGTGTTACTGTCAGGGGACTTTAACGCTCCCTTGGAACCCCCTATAGACACGTCCCTAGGCACATCTTGCATCTCGCACAGGCGCTTAACACTCATACGTAAACGCCTACATGATGCTCAGCTAATGGACGCCTGGAGAATTCTAAACCCTAAGACGAGAGATTATACACACTTCTCACATTTACACCATTCTTATTCACACATCGATTATTTTTTTATCGATCACCACCATCTTCCCCTTATCACGGACTCAAAGATAGAAACCTCAACACTATCAGACCATGCACCAATTATTCTTAAGATACAAATCCCGTCCATCCCAATAAAAAACGTAAACTGGAAACTGAATGACCATTTACTCACGGAAGACATTGACATTACCGCGATTAGCACTGAGCTGACACAGTACTTTTGGGACAATGCTTGCCCAGAGATTTCCCCGGGAATACTTTGGGAGGCCCATAAGGCCTTCATCCGTGGGAAATTTATTGAGTTAGGGACTAGAAAAAAAAGAAAGAAAGTGACACAGCAATTAGAACTTATCTGGGATATTGGCGCCCTTGAGCGACAACATAAAGCTGGCCTCGCAAAGTCTGTGCTTGAGGCTCTGACCAAAAAGAGAGAAGATTTGAAGAATCTCTTTAACATCGAACAAAAACAACAATTCCGCATCATAGCTCAACGTACATACGAATGGGGCAACAAACCCCGCAGATTGCTGGCTCGCTCTCTGCAACAAAAAAAAGCTGCAACCTTTATTGCTAAAGTTAAGTCCAAAACAGGCGAGTTAGTTCATCATACCCCTGCAATAGCGACAGAGTTTCGATCGTTTTATCAGCACTTGTACCACGTTCACCATAATATACCTGACCAGGTAACCCGAACGCAGGCCATACAAGATTACCTTGCTCAGGCCAAACTGCCAAGATTAGCAGATGACATGTTAGCTACCCTTGATGGTGCATTCACCACGGAAGAACTACATGGGGCACTTAAGGCCATGGCCACGGGTAAGGCACCCGGACCGGATGGGCTTACGGTCTTATATTACCGTTCTTTCGCTGATATTTTACTCCCGCGGCTAGCTAATTATGCTAACTCAATCCCATCTGGGGATCCCATAAGGTCAGAAACATTACACGCACATATTACCATTATCCCCAAAGCAGGGAAGGATCCTAGTATTTGCGGTAGTTATCGTCCCATCTCCCTTTTGAATTTAGACGCTAAATTATATGCAAAGCTAATAGCCAATAGACTTCTCTCCTTAGTACCAAAATGGGTCTCAAACGAACAAACGGGCTTCATCCCCGGAAGAGAGGCATGTGACAATTCTCTACGTACCCTTTCCCTGATTGCACATGTACGCGGGACCTCCCAGCCCACCCTTTTATTGTCTACGGACGCCGAAAAGGCGTTTGACCGGGTGGACTGGGAGTTCCTAATGGCGACCCTGGCTCACCTGGGGATAGGCTCATCTTTCCTTAGCCAAATAGCAGCCCTTTATAATTATCCCACGGCCCAACTCAGAATAAATGGTACTCTTAGTGACTCATTCGTATTGCATAACGGTAACCGCCAGGGCTGTCCTCTTTCGCCAATTTTATTCGCCCTCTCGCTAGAACCCTTCTTATCGACAATAAGACATAACCCAAACATACATGGCATCACTGTGGGCACTTTTGAACATAAATATGCCGCATATGCGGACAACATTTTGTTTTACATCCAGCAGCCCAGAATTACTCTACCTAATTTAATGCAAGGCTTCTCGACATTTAATCAGATCTCAAACTTTAAAATTAATATGTCAAAATCTGAAATTTTGAATATCTCAGTTCCCAAGGAAACCGCTAGCCATTTGCAGAAATTTTTTCCTTTCAGTTGGCAAAAGAAAGCCATGAAATACCTAGGTATATTCCTCACTCCCTCCTTGACTTCTTTATTCCAGGCCAATTTCATGCCCTTACTAAACTCAGTCAAATCCGATCTTCAAAGATGGTCACAAATAGCACATTCATGGATGGGGAAGATAAGCGTGGTAAAAATGAATATACTGCCCAGGTTGCTATTTTTGTTTCAAATGATACCTTTTCAAGTCCCAGCGGGGTATTTTTCACGTTTAACAACTATGATATGTAGATATGTCTGGAACAGACGACGCCCCAGGTTGGCCAGATCACTTCTTACTAGGTCAAAAGCGGAGGGAGGTCTAGCTCTACCGGACATTAAACAATACTATTTGGCAGTCATTCTATCCAGAATCTCAGATTGGAAATATCACAAAGACTCGAAGCTTTGGGTGTCACTGGAGGTGGCACTGGGGGGCTCAGACCTTTATCCCTTAATTTGGATTCCGAAGAAATTCAGGCACTTATCTAAGGATGCGTCGCCTCTCACATGCTACACCCTAAGGACTTGGGACCTACTCTGCAGAAAACATGTCTGGCAATACAACTCTCCTCTTATGCCAATAACTGGTCATATGTATTTTCCTCCCGGGAACATTGACCCCAAACTCCACTCCTGGAACCTTGGGAACTCTGTTTTACTACACCAAGTTATCAAGGACTCTGACATTGTACCTCTTTCCAAGCTCACTGCCACGCCGAACCCATCGCTCATGGATCAATGGAGATATTTACAACTGTCAGACTTTATCAAAACCCTCTCAAAACCATTGCGCAATACAACCAAATTGACAGCGATAGAAGTAGCATTTGTTGATGTCCATCCAGTGGAGAAACCCCTTTCTTATTTTTACAAAACACTAAGATCACTCGCTACTGAAGGATATCCTAGCTTTCTCCGCAATTGGGAGAAAGACCTCCATAAGAACCTGACGGAAACCCAAAGGTCATCCATTCTTCAATTATCTCATTCGTCTTCTATGTCCTCAAAAGCGGCTGAAGTTAACTATAAACTTTTGACCAGGTGGCACTATACACCCGCTGTACTCCATAAACTCCTCCCTCAGAATTCGCCTCTCTGCTGGAGGTGCTGTGGTGAGAGAGCGACGCATGCCCATATCTGGTGGTTTTGCCCACTTATCAGACCCTTTTGGCTCACTATTCTCCACTGGATGAAAGAAATCCAGGGATCAGAGATTCCCAATAATCCCTGGCAAGTATTATTGCATTGTACAGACAAACCAGCGGGATCATACAAAAGATCTATCACACCACATCTATTGAATGCAGCTAAGGCTCTCATACCTCGGTTCTGGAAAACTCCCAAGATACCTTCCCTACGCCAGTGGATAAATGAGGTAGATCACACATATTATATGGAAGATTTAACCTTCTCCCTCAGAAACAAATCAGACTTAGGGAGGAAGATATGGTCCCGCTGGTTCGCCTTCAAGTATACCGCGGCATACGCGGAAATTATGGCTTTGAACACATAACGTTCTTATATTATGATTTGCAAAACTCTGGCTGAGGCAGATACCCTACTTTACCCACCCACCCCTTCCCCCAATCCCCCTCTCTATCACCTCTTACTTTGTCTCTATGCTTTTTCTTTTTCTTTCTTTTCTCTTTTTCTCTCACACAATTCTTACCTTTTTTTCTTTTATGTATATGTATATCAATAAAAATGTGACAGGACTAGGTCCTTTTCAAATGCTGTACTTTATGTACCTTGATCATCTATGCTTTGAACAGTTATTACTATGTTGAGATACAGTGTGTTTTGGAACTTAAAACATTTTACGTTTGTATTGTTTGCTCAAGCATGCGATGAGCATTTTACTGTATTGGACAACCTGTCATTAATAAAAATTTATTAAAAAAAAAAAAGCTGAGATTGGGGTGTAGAATGGGGGAACAGGTTGCTTGGAAATAGTGGGGTGGGGGCAAGCTAAAATGAAGGTGTGGAGAGAGGAAGTCTTGGGGGGGTCAGGGGGTGAAACATGAATGGGGAGTGTTTCGAAATAAAAGGTGCATCAGCCTCAATTTCATTCAGTCCTTTTTCAACCTTAGCCCCATCTGCTCTCAACCCAATTTGTAACCCCTGCCTTTTTATGCTGCACCCTCACCATGTTTACTCCCTTACTTTCATCTTCACCCCATTTCTTTTTGCCCAAACATCCTGAAGTTGCCTTCAGCCCCATTCCCCCCCTAACCAACACTACCCACATTCTCCAATTCACCCTGCTCCCCTTTGCCAATTTCCTCCCAGGCTTTGCACCCCCTCAACCCGTCACTGCACTTTTCTAACTCCACCACTAGTTGTGCCTTTTTCCCACTTTGCTAACAGCCTCTCCCTGTGCTTAACCCTGGCAGCTTCATCAACCCTTCTGCCCAGTAATAACTTTCCCTATGAAGCCGGCCAACCGCTGGTTCCCACTCGCAAACCACCCAGAGTGAGCATGGCAGACTAGGGAATCGAACCTACAACCCCTTGTTTCATGCACCAGCCGCTCAGCCCACTGCACCACTGCTAGGGTTGCTTATGCTGTCTCCAAAAAAAATGGGCTAAAGCACCTGTGAAGGTGGCGCAGTCGGTGAAGCATCAGATATGGAAATATAAAGTTGCGAGATCGCTTCCCGGGCTTGACTTAATTACTCGAGGGTATACATTGTTGGACCAAGCTAGATTTTAAGTAGGCAACTTCTGAAATTTCTTTTAAGTCCGAAAAACCAGTGTCAGTTTAAAGCCCCCGTTTTTTGCAAGTCTATGCAAGCATCGCTGGTGGTGGTTCAGTGGGCAAAGTGCCACATATGTGAGCGTGAGATCGATCCCGGTGTTTGTCAAAGTACACCTGTGATTGCATTGTGGGATCGAATCCCGGGCTTGATTTAATTACTCTAAGGTATATTTTGTGGGACCAAGCTGGGTTTTAAATAGGCAACTTCTGAAATTTCTTTTAAGTCCGAAAAACCAGCGGGGATGATGGGAGAATGTGGAAGACACACATGTGAGGACCCTCTAAGTGAGGTAGAGCGTCAGTGGTAACGGTGGGGTCAGAGAGTGTAGATAAGGGAAAATGCAGACTTGGGGCTGGGGTTGTGTTTACAGGTGGAGGCTAAAGTGAGGTTGTAGTGGCAAATGAAAACACAGACATGAGGACGGTTAATAGAACTGGCAAATTGAATGATGGCTTAACTGAGAGGTTTGTAAGAACTAGGGGTTAAGTTGAAAAGTAGGGGGGAGGGGCTTTCTGGGTAAGAGGAGTACTTGGGTCCAAGGGTGAAGCAATAAAGTGTGCTTGGTATTCAGGGGACAAGCTTAGATTGGGGTGCAGAATGGAGGATCAGGGGTGGTGTGTGATGGAAGGGGACAGGTTGCTTAAAAAGAGGTGGGGGGGGGGGGCATGCTGAAATGGGGGTGTGGAGATGTGGGTTTCAAGGTAAGTGGAAAGCTTGGGAGACAGGGGGGGGGGTGTTTGGGAATAGGAGGGCACGCTGAGATTGGGGTGCAGAATGAAGAAACAGGTTGCTGGGAAATAGGATGATGAGCTAAAATGGGTGTGTAGAGAGGGGTTTAAGGGGAAGACATCTGGGGATGATGCATGTTGGGGGGGTGCTTACAATTAAGTGGTGCAGCTTACTGTCCACCTCTCCTATGTTTTGGTTCTGCTCCCCTTCATTTTCCCCAGCCCCTCTTTTAGCCTTTCATCTGCTCTTAACCCAATTTCCGGCCCCCCTCTTTTCATCCTGCACCCCTTTTTTTACTTTCCCTTGTTACCCCACTTTCTTTTGCCCCCAGTTCACTCCCACTCCATTCCCTCCCAACTTCACCTCCCTCGTCAACACCCCATCTCCACAAGTCGGGGGACAAGCTGAGATTGGGGTGCAGAATGAAGGAACAGGGGTGGTGTGTGATGGATGGAGACAGGTTGCTTAAAAAGGGGGGGGTGTTGAAATGGGGGTGTGGAGATGGGGTTTCAAGGTAAGTCTAACACTTGGGGGACTAAGAGGGGGGGTGTTTGGAAATAGGAGGGCACGCTGAGATTGGGGTGCAGAATGGAGAAACAGGTTGCTGGGAAATAGGAGGATGAGCTAAAATGGGTGTGTAGAAAGGGGTTTAAGGAGAAGATATCTGGGGGTGATGCATGATGGGGGGTGCTTGCAAGTAAGGGGTGCAGCTTACTGTCCACCTCACCTACATTTTGGTTCTTCTCCCCTTTATTTTCCTCAGCCCCTCTTTTAGCCTTTCATCTGCTCTTAAACCAATTTTCAGCCCCCCCCTCTTTTCATCCTTCACCCCTTTTTTTACTTTCCCTTGTTACCCCACTTTCTTTTGCCCCCAGTTCACTCCCACTCCATTCCCTCCCAACTTCACCTCCCTCGTCAACACCCCATCTCCACAAGTCAGGGGACAAGCTGAGATTGGGGTGCAGAATGAAGGAACAGGGGTGGTGTGTGATGGAAGGAAATAGGTTGCTTAAAAAGGGGGGGCATGCTGAAATGGGGGTGTGGAGATGGGGTTTTAAGGTAAGTCTAACACTTGGGGGACTAAGAGGGCGGGTGTTTGGAAATAGGAGGGCACGCTGAGATCGGGGTGCAGAATGGAGAAACAGGTTTCTGGGAAATAGGAGGATGAGCTAAAATGGGTGTGTGGAAAGGGGTTTAAGGAGAAGATTTCTAGGGTTGATGCATGATGGGGGGTGCTTGCAATTAAGGGGTGCAGCTTACTGTCCACCTCATCTACGTTTTGGTTCTGCTCCCCTTTATTTTCCTCAGCCCCTCTTTTAGCCTTTCATCTGCTCTTAAACCAATTTTCTGCCCCCCTCTTTTCATCCTGCACCCCTTTTTTTTACTTTCCCTTGTTACCCCACTTGCATTTGTCCCCAGTTTAGCCCCACTCCATTACCTCCCAACTTCACCTCCCCCGTCAACACCCCATCTCCACAAGTCACCCCCACTTGGGTTTGAAGGTAAGAGGAACACTTTGGGGTTCAGGGGTGGGGTGTGATGGGGGGAGACAGGGTGCTTGGAAATAGGGGGGGGCAAGCTGAGATTGGGGTGTAGAATGGGGGAACAGGTTGCTTGGAAATAGTGGGGTGGGGGCAAGCTAAAATTGGGGTGTGGAGAGAGGAAGACTTGGGGTGGGGGTGTTTGCATTACTTCTGCCCAGTAATGACTTTTCCAGTGAAGCCAGCCAACTGCTGGTTCCCACTCCCAAACCACCCAGAGTGATCATGGTAGACTATGGAATCGAACCTACAACCTCTTGTTTCTGCACCAGCCACTCAGCCCACTGCACCACCTCTAGGGTTGCTTGTGCTGTCTCCAAAAAAAATGGGCCATGAGATGGAATCCAAGGTGCAGCACACTAAATTAGACATGGGAATAGCTTGACTAAACTGAATTTTTAGTAGTCATATTGCAGTCCGTCACCAGACAACTCAACGGGTGGAGCGTCTGGTAAAGCAGCAGTGCTCTAGATGTAAGTCAGTGAGTTTGAACCTACAGTGTAGCCTGCAAAACTGGTTGCGTCAATTAATGCTGGCACTAGGCCGAAGTTTGTAAGCAGCATTCCTTGGCTCTCTTTAAATAGCCACAGCGTGTAAAATTTCAATGCAACTATGTAAAGCCTACGTCTGATTAGGCTGCCATTTTAGAGTGCTGCTAAAGCACCTGTGAAGGTGGCGCAGTCGGTAAAGCATCAGATATGGAAATATAAAGTCGTGAGATTGGTTCCCGGGCTTGACTTAGTTACTCGAGGGTATACATTCTTGGACCAAGTTAGATTTTAGTGCTATAGTATCTGAATGGATCGATATCTGTCTATCATGACAGATAGTGAAGAGGAAGTCACTCATCTGTCAGATTCAGGCTCAGAATACGATCCTGTAGACGACAGAGGCTCCATGACAGATATCTCTGATGACAGAGTTGTGGTCCCTGCCAAGGTCAGGCGTACCAGACCCCAATCTTCTTCTTCTGTCCTTGAAGTGCAAGAACCGCAGGGCTCTCGTATGGAGCAGAGCAGTACTAGCGCCGCTATTCCTTCTGGTGAACTGGCAAGCACCAGTGGCCTAGTACACCCTTGTCGTACATCCAGCACTACAGTATCACGTGGTGACATGGCGAGTCCCATAAGTGCAGTTCAAGCTGGCGAGGTGGCAAGCACAAGTAGTGTCCCGCTGCCACCAAGAAGACGAACACAGGCCCGTCGTGCCCATAGTGCCCTTCCTGCTGCATTCGCCAATCCGAATTGGGTACCCACCACTTCTGCAGCACCCGTACTTCCCCCATTCACTGGCCAACCCGGAATTCAGGTGGAAATGTTGATTTTACGCCACTGGATTTTTATTCGCTGTTTTTTACCGAAGATCTCTATAGATCTATTGTGGACCAAAGCAATTTATATGCTGATCAACACATCGCCACTATTCCCCAGTCCTCCCTTGCCAGAGATTGGAGACCAATTACGGTCTCCAAATTTAAGATCTTTCTGGGCCTTTCCCTCAACATGTGCATAACTAAAAAGAGTGAGTTGCAGTCATATTGGTCCACTGACCCAATTCACCATATGCCCTTGTTCTCTGCCTCCATGACCAGGGCATGATACGAGCAGATTTTGTGGTTCATGCACTTCAACAACAATGAACTCTGTCGTCCTCATGGAGACCCTGAATACGATCGGCTCTACAAAATTCGGCCCCTCATAAACCACTTCAACCAATGTTTTGCAGACTTGTTTACTCCCCATCCCAAGTTGTCTGCGTTGATGAGTCCCTGATTAAGTTTTCTGGCCGCTTGTCATTCAAACAGTACCTTCCCAGCAAGCGTGCCAGATACGGGGTCAAGATGTATAAGCTCTGTGACAGGGCCACAGGCTATACATGTAGTTTTATGGTTTACGAGGGCAAAGATAGTCACGTAGAGCCGACAAACTGCCCTGACTACATAGGAAGTGCTGGCAAGATAGTGTGGGACAAATTACTACGGCGACTGGTGTTGTGGAAAAACCCCTCTGTGTCCATGAATATAACCAAAATATGGGAGGGGTGGACCTCAACGACCAGTTGTTGGCGCCTTACCTAGTTGCCCGTAAGGCCAGACGCTGGTACAATAAAGTGTCTGTTTATTTATTTCAATTGGCTTTGCTGAATGCTTATGTGCTATACAGAGCTTCAGGACGGACTGGATCCTTCCTTAAATTCCAGGAAGAGATCGTCAGAGCCCTTCTGTTTTCAGACGGTGCTCCACCTCACCTTTCCCAACCAAATGCAGTAAGCCGGCTGCATGAGAGGCATTTTTCTTTATGTCCTCCCGAGTACCCCTACCCAACGAGCCCCCCAAAAAAGATGTCGTGTCTGCAGCAAGCGCGGATTTAGGCGTGACACCTGGTATTATTGTCCCTTCTGTCCTGACAATCCTGGTCTTTGCATTGGTGAATGTTTTGAACGCTACCATACACTAGTTGAGTATTAGCGTAGGGTACAGCACTGCACAGACTAGGACACACTTTCACGGGGTCTCCCAAGATGCCATCGCATTTTGAGATACCCAAACCTGGTACCAGTTACAAAAGTTAAAGTTACAAAAAAAGTAAAAAAAAAAAAACACAAAAAAATATAAAAAAATATAAAATAATAAAAACCAAAAATAGTTGTCGTTTTATTGTTCTCTCTCTCTATTCTCTCTCTATTGTTCTGCTCTTTTTTTACTGTATTCTATTCTGCAATGTTTTACTGTTGTTATGTTTTTATCATGTTTGGTAACCATTTTTTTGTTTTCAGGTACGCCATTCGGCTGCAGAGCGGATTTATTTATCTTGACAGCAACAACGTTTGCTCCCACGATACATAAAGCCATGACTCCAGCGCTGTCGGAGGTGATTTCACCACCACAGTTACATACTTCAGCATATATGCCGAAGTGTGGGGGCAGCAGTGGGTGGAGGAGCAATTTGCCCCTGCCTTTTGCAGGAGGATGCCCCCATGCTTCGGCATATATATATTTTAGGCACAGGTTGCATTTAAATGTTTTATTTTTTACTTTTTTTTTGTATTTGCTTTGCAGGTATGGTAAGTCTTACTGTTATACTGTAATGTTACTTTGTTTTATTGTTAACCATCATTTGCTTAGCAGGTACGCCATTCAGCTGCAGAGTGGATTTATTTATCTTGACAGCAACAGCGTTTGCTCCCACGATACATAAAGCCGTGACTCCAGCGCTGTCGGAGGTGATTTTACCACCACAATGACATACTTCAGCATATATGCCGAAGCGTGGGGGCAGCAGTGGGTGGAGGAGCGATTTGCTCCTGCCTTTTGCGGGAGGATGCCCCCATGCTTCGACATATATGCTGAAGTATGTCATTGTGGTGGTGAAATCACCTCCGACAGCGCTGGAGTCACGGCTTTATGTATCGTGGGAGCAAACGCTGTTGCTGTCAAGATAAATAAATCCACTCTGCAGCTAGGGCTGGGTGGATGAAGGGAGGTATTCTAATGGTGGGCATACCCACCGATCAATATCTTTTTAGCCACAGGCTGCATGAAAAAAAAGTTTACAATATATGCCCAACAAGGACCACCAACGTACTGGTATGTTGCTGGACTTTGAGTGGTTATACCAGAATGATGCCTGCAGGTTTAGGTATCATCTTGGTATCATTCTTTTCAGCCAGTGGTCAGCTTTCATGTAAAAGCAATCCTAGCGGCTAATTAGCCTCTAGACTGCTTTTACAAGCAGTGGGACGGAATGCCCCCCCACCTTCTTCCATGTTTTTCTCTGGCTCTCCTGTCCCAACAGGGAACCTGAGAATGCAGCCGGTGATTCGGCCAGCTGACCATAGAGCTGATCAGAGACCAGAATGGCTCCAGTCATCTCTATGGCCTAAGAAACCAGAAGCTACGAGCATTTCATGACTTAGATTTTGCCGGATGTAAACAGCGCCATTGGGAAGTTGGGAAAGCATTTTATCACACCGATCTTGGTGTGATCAGATGCTTTGAGGGCAGAGGAGAGATCTAGGTTCTAATAGACCCCATTTTTTTCAAAAAAGAGTACCTGTCACTACCTATTGCTATCATAGGGGATATTTACATTCCCTGAGATAACAATAAAAATGATTAAAAAAATAAAAAAAATGAATGGAACAGTTTAAAAATAAGATGAAAAAGCAAAAAAAAAAAAAAGCATGCTCTCACGCAAAGGCGAACGCAAGCATCGGTCTGGCGTCAAATGTAAACAGCAATTGCACCATGCATGTGAGGTATCACCGCGAAGGTCAGATCGAGGGCAGTCATTTTAGCAGTAGACCTCCTCTGTAAATCTAAAGTGGTGGTAACCTGTAAAGGCTTTTAAAGGCTTTTAAAAATGTATTTAGTTTGTTGCCACTGCACGTTTGTGCGCAATTTTAAAGCATGTCATGTTTGGTATCCATGTACTCGGTCTAAGATCATCTTTTTTATTTCATCAAACATTTGGGCAATATAGTGTGTTTTAGTGCATTAAAATTTAAAAAAGTGTGTTTTTTCTCCAAAAAATGTGTTTTAAAAATCGCTTGTAAGTAGGTGGTGCAGCTTACTATCCACTTCACCTACATTTTGGTTCTGCTCCCCTTCATTTTCCCCAGCCCCTCTTTTAGCCTTTCATCTGCTATTAACCCAATTTTCAGCCCCCCCTCTTTTCATCCTGCACCCCTTTTTTTATTTTTTTTTATTTAGGGAAAGCGGATAATACAGAAATACAATGAATCAAACATGACATACCTTTTTGTCTATATTTAGACTAGGACAATTACTCCTCAAATAAGTCGATGTACATTACTGGGGTATCAATCAAGGTTATATTACAACTCAATAGTTCAGCAGTATAACTGTTTACAAAAGACTCTGCAGTAGATATTTTTGCACGTCCGATAACGAGCTATCATGCGTTAGTGGGGTGATCCAATACGCCATATTTTTTATGAGTTGTGGCTCACTAACCAGAGTCCCCTGGAGTGTTGTTAGTATGTATCCGCAATCCTTTTTTCAAATTTTTAGGAAAGAAAGTGGGTGACACCAGTGATGTCAATGCGGGGAAGGTTATGAAAGGAAGAAATAGGGAGCAGAAGTAGGGAAGAAGGTGGAAATAGGGGTGGTTATGGAGTTTCAGCAAGGCTGGTGACCCTGAGCCCCAATTTAACCTTGAGTAAGGTATTTAAATGTAAGTCTTATATTCATCCGAGAAGCGGAACAGGTCCCAGTGTATCCAGCGGGTATTGTTCCTCCTCTCTTTCCCCTGGTGCAGCTGTAAGATGCTCCATCTGCTGAATATCGTGAACCCTAGCAAACCACCGTGCCAATGTCGGGGGAGATTGCTGCTTCCATGCACTGGGGATACACGCCCTGGCTGCATTCAAGAGGTGCTTCAGTAGGGATTTGCGGTATCTCTTACTAGAAATGGGGGTCAGGTTCAGGAGTATTGCTGCCGGGTTATTCTGGAGCGCCACATCAGTAAGCTTGTAGATAATCTCCAGGACTTGTCTCCAGAAGGGGGTCAGAACCGGACACTCCCAGAAGATATGGAGTATTGTGCCAGTCTGTGTACCACATCTCCAGCACAGAGGACTGTGTCCTGGGAATATGGACGCTAAAACAGATGGAGTCCTATACCAACACGCCAAGATTTTGTAAGTGATTTCTTGGTATTTACTACACAGGGAGGACTTATGTGCAAAAAAGAGTATACAATTCTTTTGGTACTCAGTGAACATAGTTTTAAGATCTCTTTCCCACTTCTTCAGGTATGGAGGATCATTTCGGGATGTATGGGCCAGTAAAATGTTGTAAAAATAAGAAAGGGATTTCCGTACCGGCCCATCTCCCAGGCACAAGTCTTCAAAAGATGAAGGCTTTCTGCGTAAAACCGCCGACTTCCGGGAGAGATCTAAGGAAGTGGGAGAGTTGCAGGATCTTCCATCTGCCCAAGAAGGAAGTATTAAAGCTAGGGTAAATTTCTGAGGGGTCACTCCAATCAGAGGGTCCTAGAAAAGAAGAGGCTCTGACTAGGTTCTGGTCCGGGTGGAGTCGGAAGGATCTATCCGAGATACCCGGTAAAAAGTCCGGATGTCCAATAATGGGAGTCAGAGAGGAAAAACTGGGCGTCTCCGCCACCCTAAAGTATCTGTGCAGTTCCTTCAGGGTGGGTTCGATTAGTGGGTGGGAAAAAGTCTGTCCAAAAAAACGTGTTCCACTCCACGGTAGACCCGAAAGTGGGAACGGCACTGCTTCCTGTTCTATGTAGACCCATAACTTATGGTGCGAGTGTCTGCACCAGTCTACCACTCTGTTCATGTGGACTGCCATATAATATAAGGCTGGGTCAGGGAGGCCAACCTCTCCTCTGAGCTTCGGTCGCTGCAGTAGGGATCTCTTAAGTCTCGAGGGCTTGCCTTGCCATACATAATTGATAAAGATCGTACGTAGTTTACGGAAAAACTTCTGTGGAATCCCAACTGGCAGAGCTTGCAGAAGATAGAGCAGTCTCGGCATGATGTTCATCTTCAAGACATTACATCTGCCAAACCAGGAAACTGCTAGGTTCTTCCAACTATCTAAGTCTGTGGAGAAAGTGCTTAGGAGTGGCTGAAAGTTAAGATGGTAAATGAGGTGTAAATCAGAAGGAATTTTTGTGCCTAAGTATTGGATAGCCCGAGGGGTCCACCGGAAGGGGAAATTGCCACTAAGTCCAGTTTGAGCGTTGGGAGTGAGTGTTACATTAAGTGCCTCTGATTTTTGCAGATTAATTTTAAAATCCGAAAGTTCACCGTACTGGTTTATTGCCGATAGGAGTTTTGGGAGAGAAGTATGCGGTTCTGAAATGTAGAGCAGGTCGTCCGCATATGCTGCAATTTTATGGTGGTATGTGCTTGTTTCAAGTCCTCTGATGTCAGGATTGAGCCTGATGTGTTGTAAAAGGAGTTCTAATGAAATTATAAAGAGAAGCGGGGAAAGTGGGCACCCCTGTCTCGTGCCATTACTAATTTTAAATGAGTTGGAGGTCATTCCATTTACTCTGACTGAAGCCGTGGGGGAGGAATAGATGGCGGAAATCCAAGATAAAATGGAGGTCGGCATTCCAAGGCTTCGCAGGGTAGCCTGGAGGAACGTCCAGTCCACCCTGTCAAACGCCTTTTCAGCGTCTGTGGACAACAGGATGAACGGGGTATTAAGGCGTTTGGCCCTAACCACCACATCTATCATCCTTATAGTGTTGTCCCGCGCTTCTCTGTGCCGGATGAAACCGACCTGGTCTAATGGAATTATTCGTTGAAGGATAATCTCCACAAGTCGGGGGACAAGCTTAGATTGGGGTGCAGAATGGAGGAACAGGGGTGGTGTGTGATGGAAGGAGACAGGTTGTTTAAAAAGAGGGGGGCATGCTGAAATGGGGGTGTGGAGATGGGGTTTCAAGGTAAGTGGAACACTTGGGGGACTAAGAGTGGGGGGGGTTTGGAAATAGGAGGCAAGCTGAGATTGGAGTGCAGTATGGAGAAACAGGTTGCTGGGAAATAGGAGGATGAGCTAAAATGGGTGTGTAGAGGAGTTCAAGGGGAAGACGTCTGGGGTGATGCATGAAGGGGGGTGCTTGTAAGTAGGTGGTGCAGCTTACTATCCACCTCACCTACATTTTGGTTCTGCTCCCCTTCATTTTCCCCAGCCCCTCTTTTAGCCTTTCATCTGCTCTTAACCCAATTTTCAGCCCCCCCTCTTTTCATCCTTCACCCCTTTTTTTACTTTCCCTTGTTACCCCACTTTCTTTCGCCCCCAGTTTACTCCCACTCCATTCCATCCCAACTTCACCTCCCTCGTCAACACCCCATCCCACAAGTCGGGGGACAAGCTTAGATTGGGGTGTAGAATGGAGGAACAAGGGTGGTGTGTGATGGAAGGAGACAGGTTGCTTAAAAAGAGGGTGGGCATGCTGAAATGGGGGTGTGGAGATGTAGGTTTCAAGGTAAGTGGAACACTTGGGGGACCAAGAGGGGGGTGTTTGGAAATAGGCGGGCACGCTGAGATTGGGGTGCAGAATGGAGAAACAGGTTGCTGGGAAATAGGAGGATGAGCTAAAATGGATGTGTAGAGAGGGGTTTAAGGAGAAGATTTCTGGGGGTGATACATGATGGGGGTGCTTGCAAGTAAGAGGTGCAGCTTACTGTCCACCTCACCTAAGTTTTGGTTCTGCTCCCCTTTATTTTCCCCAGCCCCTCTTTTAGCCTTTCATCTGTTATTAACCCAATTTTCAGCCCCCCACTCTTTTCATCCCCTCACAGATATTCTAGTTGGAGGGGGCTGAAATATTGGGCCTTGGGCACTGGTGCTGGTGCCACAACACTGCAACCCCTCATAGATACTCTAGCTGGAGAGCAGGAATGAGCCCTCCTGCAAAGTATTGCATCAAAAATTGTAATTACACGCCCGTTAAACAGGGGCAGAAAAATTGGGCCTTGGCCACTGGTGGCGGTGCCCGGAACAAAAAATGTTCTTACAAGCTATCAGCATGAAAATTGAGGGGGAAGAGGTTTGTGACTCAACATAACAGGATATTCACTCAGCATCAGCATAGGCAGTCTTGAAGGGATCTCACATTAAAAGAAAATCAATCGGTTACATCAGCATCAGGTGCTTGGTAGCTGGTGATCCAAGACTGATTCATTTTTATGAAGGTCAGCCAATTGACCGATTCGGTGGACAGGCGCACCCTGTGATCGGTTACAAAGCCTCCAGCAGCACTGAATGTGCGTTCCGAAAGAACGCTGGATGCAGGACAGGCCAGTAGCTCAATTGCATACTATGCAAGCTCTGGCCAGTAATCTATCCTCAAGACCCAGTAACCCAGAGGATTTTCGGTAGGAATTGTGCCCAAGTCAGATCTTGCCCCTAGGTAATCCTGCACCATGTGAATCAGACGCTGGCTGATTGCTGGTACAGATCAGGCCTTGGGGCTACGGACTAAAAAATTGTCTGAATGCATCGGTCAGATGGCCACCTTCTCCACCGCTCCTTCTGTGACTGACCGAAGCCTCAGCAACACGTTGTCCAGGAGGACCAGGAAATTGTAACCTCCCAGGCTCTGGAAACGCGTTGCACAAACCTTTCTGCAAGGCTTCCCGAAGATGTTTCATCCTCTGCTCCCTCTGCGATGGCACGATAAGGTCCGCAACCTTACCCTTGTAACATGGATCATGGAGGGTTACCAGCCAGTAATCATCCCTCCCCTTGATACCACGAATATGAGGATCCTTCCACAGACTTTGCAGGATCAGGGAGGCCATGAAGCGTAGGTTTGCTGAGGCATTCAGTCCAGAGTCCTCTGGGTCACTAAGGATGACATGATCCACAGCCACCTCCTCCCAGCCACGTACAAGTCCATGGGCTTCTTTGGACGGTGCCCAAGCGGGTGATGTTTTGGCCACGTGAGATACACTTGAGACATATGTTGCAAATAGCAGCGGTGGGATCTGATGCGCTTGTCTCAAAAAAGGCCCACACCAAAGAACTTTTGGAATAACGCGCAGACAGCAGCGCCCTGCACATGCGGAGTTCTGTGGTGTGATGCAGTCAGTGTGCTGCCCTTAAGCTGGCCCCTGGAGGGTATCCTGAATCGTTGGAGATGTGCCTCCTCCTCCTCTCTCCTATCAGGCACCCACGTGGAGTCAGTGACCTCATCATCCCCTCCCTCCTCATCACTGGAGCAAACCTGGCAGTATGCTGCAGTTGGGGAACATGACTGCCAGATTGCTGTCCTTCTTGAGCACCCCCTCTCTCTGGGCTCACGTCACTGCCTTCCTCTAGCTGAGTACCATCATCGGAGCCTTCAAAACGCTGGGCATCCTCCTGGAGCATGTACCCAACACTGTGGTCAAACAGTTCGGGGGGACTCCTCAGGAGGACATGGTGGGGCTAGGGAAGGAGTAACTGATGCCATTGAGCCGAGGGAAGAAGCTGCGTTGGCAGCTGCTTTGCCAGACAAAGTACCCCGAGCCTGGTCGAGAGGGGATGAGGAGGATGAAGATGGCTTGGTCAAGCATGTCCCACGGCCACGTGCTGATGAGGATGCACCATCTCCACAACCAGCACTGTTGCCTCTAGACACAGAGCCTGCTTTCCCTCTTTTATTGGCTTGTGACTGTCTGCCTCTCCTTGTTGGCCTTCCAGACATACTAATGGCATGACGTGAGATGTAGCTGCACAAAGCTGGGATGTATATATATACTGATGCTGCAGCTAGCAGAATCAACTGGCTGCCTGTAGTATTATTAGTATGAGAACACCAGCAATTGTCTTCAGGTAGCTTTAGGTGCACACTGTGCAGAGGACACAATACACTAACTGTAAATACTGCAGCTGCCTGCCTGTGGTATTAATAGGATTAGAACAACAGCAATGGTTTTCAGATAGCTTTAGGTGCACACTGTGCAGAGGATGAAGTACACTAACTGTAAATACTGCAGCTGCCTGGCTGTGGTACTAATAGGATCAGAAGAACACCACCAATTTTCTTCAGGTTGCTTTAGGTGCATACTGTGCAGAGGACGCACTACACTAACTGTAAATACTGCAACTGCCTGCGGTACTAATAGGATCAGAAGAACACCACCAATTTTCTTCAGGTAGCTTTAGGTGCACACTGTGCAGAGGACGCACTACACTAACTGTAAATACTGTAGCTGCCTGTGGTACTAATAGGATCAGAAGAACACCACCAATTTTCTTCAGGTAGGTTTAGGTGCATACTGTGCAGAGGACGCACTACACTAACTGTAAATACTGTAGCTAATAGGACTAATAGGATCAGAAGAACACCAGCAATTTTCTTCAGGTAGCTGTAAATAATGTAAAAACACCTGCCTGCCTGTCAGTAGTAGGGATGAGCTTCGTGTTCCAGTCGAACCCATGTTCGACTCGAACATCGTCTGTTCGCCCGTTCGCCTAATTGCGAACGATATGGGCCGTTCGCGCCAAATTCGTGTGGCTCGTTATGGCCCATAATTCACTGCGGCATCGCAGTGCATTGCTGGCTGATGATTGGCCAAGCATGCACTATGACCCGCATGCTTGGCCAATCACAGCGCCATCTGAACAGAGAGCCGTAATTGGCCAAAGCCAAGGAGGCTTTGGCCAATTATGGCTCAGGGGATTTAGTACACGCCACACACTATATAAGGCCGCCTGCACGGCGGCCCTGTGTAGTGTGTGTTCCGGCGTTCATAGATAGAGAGAGAGAGACAGACAGTGTCATTTGATTTGAGTTAGATAGATTAGGCAGAACAGTCAGTCAGTTAGCTGCACTTACAGTGTATTGTGTATATATATATGCATCCCAGGTGTTGCATATATATATATATATATATATATATATATATATATATATATATATACACTGTATTCAGTTTAGCTAGATCCGTTCCTGTTATCTTCTTACTGACAGGCAGGCTTGTCTTGTTACAGTATTTACAGCTACCTGAAGAAAATTGCTGGTGTTCTTTTGATCCTATTAGTACCACAGTCAAGCAGCTAGACTATTTACAGTAAGTGCAGTGCGTCCTCCTCACAGTGTTCAGCTAAAACTACAAGTTAGTGAGGTGCGTCCTGCTCACAGTGTTCAGCTAAACCTACAAGTTAGTGGGGTGCGTCCTGCTCACAGTGTTCAGCTAAACCTACAAGTTAGTGTGGTGCGTCCACCTCACAGTGTTCAGGTAAACCTACAAGTTAGTGCGGTGCGTCCTGCTCACAGTGTTCAGCTAAAACTACAAGTTAGTGGGGTGCATCCACCTCACAGTGTTCAGCTAAACCTAGAAGTTAGTGCGGTGCGTCCTGCTCACAGTGTTCAGCTAAACCTACAAGTTAGTGTAGTGAGACGTCTGCACAGTGTTCATCTAAAGCTACAAGTTAGTGCAGTGCATCCTGTTCACAGTGTTCAGCTAAAACTACAAGTTAGTGTGGTGCGTCCACCTCACAGTGTTCACCTAAACCTAGAAGTTAGTGCGGTGCGTCCTGCTCACAGTGTTCAGCTAAAACTACAAGTTAGTGTGATGCGTCCACCTCACAGTGTTCAGCTAAACCTAGAAGTTAGTGCGGTGCGTCCTGCTCACAGTGTTCAGCTAAACCTACAAGTTAGTGTAGAGAGACCTCTGCACAGTGTTCATCTAAAGCTACAAGTTAGTGCAGTGCATCCTGCTCACAGTGTTCAGCTAAAACTACAAGTTAGTGTGGTGCGTCCACCTCACAGTGTTAAGCTAAACGTACAAGTTGGTGCGGTGCGTCCACCTCACAGTGTTCAGCTAAACCTACAAGTTAGTGCGGTGCGTCCTGCTCACAGTGTTCAGCTAAAACTACAAGTTAGTGTGGTGCGTCCACCTCACAGTGTTCAGCTAAACCTAGAAGTTAGTGTGGTGCGTCCTGCTCACAGTGTTCAGCTAAAACTACAAGTTAGTGCAGTGCATCCTGCTTACAGTGTTCAGCTAAACCTACAAGTTAGTGTAGTGAGACCTCTGCACAGTGTTCATCTAAAGCTACAAGTTAGTGCAGTGTGTCCTGCTCACAGTGTTCAGCTAAAACTACAAGTTAGTGGGGTGCATCCTGCTCACAGTGTTCAGCTAAACCTACAAGTTAGTGGGGTGCGTCCTGCTCACAGTGTTCAGCTAAACCTACAAGTTAGTGTGGTGCGTCCACCTCACAGTGTTCAGCTAAACCTACAAGTTAGTGCGGTGCGTCCTGCTCACAGTGTTCAGCTAAAACTACAAGTTAGTGCGGTGCGTCCACCTCACAGTGTTCAGCTAAACCTAGAAGTTAGTGCGGTGCGTCCTGCTCACAGTGTTCAGCTAAACCTACAAGTTAGTGTAGTGAGACCTCTGCACAGTGTTCATCTAAAGCTACAAGTTAGTGCAGTGCATCCTGCTCACAGTGTTCAGCTAAAACTACAAGTTAGTGTGGTGCGTCCACCTCACAGTGTTCAGCTAAACCTACAAGTTTGTGCGGTGCGTCCTGCTCACAGTGTTCAGCTAAAACTACAAGTTAGTGTGGTGCGCCCACCTCACAGTGTTCAGCTAAACCTAGAAGTTAGTGCGGTGCGTCCTGCTCACAGTGTTTAGCTAAACCTACAAGTTAGTGTAGTGAGACCTCTGCACAGTGTTCATCTAAAGCTACAAGTTAGTGCAGTGCATCCTGCTCACATTGTTCAGCTAAAACTACAAGTTAGTGTGGTGCGTCCACCTCACAGTGTTCAGCTAAACCTACAAGTTAGTGTGGTGCGTTCTGCTCACAGTGTTCAGCTAAAACTACAAGTTAGTGCAGTGCGTCCTGCTCACAGTGTTCAGCTAAACCTACAAGTTAGTGTAGTGAGACCTCTGCACAGTGTTCATCTAAAGATACAAGTTAGTGCAGTGCGTCCTGCTCACAGTGTTCAGCTAAAACTACAAGTTAGTGTGCTGCATCCACCTCACAGTGTTCAGCTAAACCTAGAAGTTAGTGCGGTGCGTCCTGCTCACAGTGTTCAGCTAAAACTACAAGTTAGTGTGCTGCGTCCACCTCACAGTGTTCAGCTAAACATAGAAGTTAGTGCGGTGCGTCCTGTTCACAGTGTTCAGCTAAACCTACAAGTTAGTGTAGTGAGACCTCTGCACAGTGTTCATCTAAAGCTACAAGTTAGTGCAGTGCATCCTGCTCACAGTGTTCAGCTAAAACTACAAGTTAGTGTGGTGCGTCCACCTCACAGTGTTCAGCTAAACTTACAAGTTAGTGCGGTGCATCATGCTCACAGTGTTCAGCTAAAACTACAAGTTAGTGCAGTGCGTCCTGCTCACAGTGTTCAGCTAAAACTACAAGTTAGTGCAGTGCATCCACCTCACAGTGTTCAGCTAAACCTAGAAGTTAGTGCGGTGTGTCCTGCTCACAGTGTTCAGCTAAACCTACAAGTTAGTGTAGTGAGACCTCTGCACAGTGTTCAGCTAAACCTACAAGTTAGTGTAGTGAGACCTCTGCACAGTGTTTATCTAAAGCTACAAGTTAGTGCAGTGCGTCCTGCTCACAGTGTTCAGCTAAAACTACAAGTTAGTGTGCTGCGTCCACCTCACAGTGTTCAGCTAAACCTAGAAGTTAGTGCGGTGCGTCCTGCTCACAGTGTTCAGCTAAAACTACAAGTTAGTGTGGTGCGTCCACCTCACAGTGTTCAGCTAAACCTACAAGTTAGTGCGGTGTGTCCTGCTCACAGTGTTCAGCTAAAACTACAAGTTAGTGGGGTGCGTCCACCTCACAGTGTTCAGCTAAACCTAGAAGTTAGTGCGGTGCGTCCTGCTCACAGTGTTCAGCTAAAACTACAAGCTTAAAAAAGATTTTTTGGCTGGAGCTAAACACGTTAAAATGTACCCGTTAAAAATTACAAACAGATTCTACTTAACAACAAACCTACAGTCCCTGTCTTGTTTGCACCGCCTGTATACTGCTGTTCAGAGTATATAGGGCCTGGTGGCCCCACACCTTTCCTTATTTTAATTTGGGTGCGGGGTTCCCCCTAATATCCATACAAGACCCAAAGGGCCTGGTAATGGACTGGGGGGGTACCCATGCCATTTGTCTCACTGATTTTCATCCATATTGCCAGGACCCGACATTACATTAAACCCGCAAGCAGTTTTAAATGAGATTTTTTCCTTTAAAAATGCCATTTTGTGCAGGGACTGTTCTAAACACGGGAAACACGCGCCACTTTACAGGCATACTATAGACCCCCCCCCCCAGGTACGAAATTTAAAGGAATATTTCACTTTTTTTTTTTTACTTTAAGCATCATTAAAATCACTGCTCCCGAAAAAACGGCCGTTTTTAAAAGTTTTTTTTTGCATTGATACATGTCCCCTGGGGTAGGACCCGGGTCCCCAAACCCTTTTTAGGACAATACCATGCAAATTAGCCTTTAAAATGAGCACTTTTGATTTCGAACGTTCGAGTCCCACAGACGTCAATGCGGTTCTAACGTTCGTGCGAATTTTCGGTCCGTTCGCAGGTTCTGGTGCAAACCGAACCGGGGGGGGGTGTTCGGCTCATCCCTAGTCAGTAGTAAGAGAATAACAGGAAGGGATCTAGCTAAACTGAATACAACATGTATATACAACACCTAGGCTGCATATATATACACAATACACTGTAAGTGCAGCTAACTGACTCGCCTGCCTACTCTATCTAACTTAAATCAAATGACACTGTCTGTCTCTCTAACTTAACGACGGAATACACTACACAGGGCCGACGTGCACACGGCCTTATATAGTGTGGGACGTGTACTAAACCCTCTGAGCCATAATTGGCGAAAGCCACCCTGGCTTTGGCCAATTACGGCTCTCTGTACAGACAGCGCTGTGATTGGCCAAGCATGCGGGTTATAGTGCATTTTTGGCCAATCATCATCCAGCAATGCACTGCGCTGCCGCAGTGAATTATGGACCATGACGCGCCATTCGAATTTGGCCCATATCGTTTGCAATTCGACGAACGGTCAAACGTGCGATGTTCGAGACGAACATGGGTTCGACTCAAACTCGAAGCTCATCCCTAGCCAACACATCCCCCACTTGCCTTCAGCCCTACTCCCCCTGACCAACACTACCCACGATCTCCAATTCACCCTGCTCCCCTTTGCCAATTTGCTCCCAGGCTTTGTACCCCCTCGACCCAACACTGCACTTTTCTAACTCTACCACTAGATGTGCCTTGCTCCCCCTTTGCTAACACCACTATGTGCTTTACACCCTCTTAATTGCCCCTGAAATTGCCTGTTCTCTGGCAGCTTCATCAACCCTAGTGCCCAGTAATGGCTTTCCCAATGAAGCCAGCCAACTGCTGGTTCCCACTCACAAAACACCTGGTGTAAGCAAGGCAGACTAGTGAAAGGAATCCTGGGTGCAGCACATTAAATTAGACAAGGGAATAGCTTGACTAAACTGAATTTTTAGTAGTCATATTGCAGTGCATCATCAGACAGCTCAAGGGGTGGAGTGTCTGGTAAAGCACCAGTGCTCTCACTGTAAGTCGGTGAGTTTGATCCTTTCTGTGGCTCCATTTAAATAACCACTTAAATTTCTTTGAAACTATTTAAAGCTTACGTCTGATTAGGCTGCCATTTTAGATAACCGCTAAAGCACCTGTGAAGGTGGCCCAGTCGGTAAAGCATCAGATGTGTAAATATAAAGTCGTGAGATCAGTTCCCAGGCTTGACTTAATTACATGAGGGTATACGTTGTTGGACCAAACTAGATTTTTAAGTAGGCAACTTCTGAAATTTCTTTTAAGTCCAAAAAACCAGCGTCAGTTTAAGTCCCCGTTTTTGCAAGTCTTTGCAAGCATCTCTGGTGGTGGTGCTGCTGTGGGTAAAGTGGCACATATGCAGTCATAAGATTGTGAGATTGATCCCAGTGTGTGGTGTGTCAAAGTAAACCTCTGATTGGGTTGTGAGATTAAATTGAATATGGTAAGCAGTCAAAGCTTGCTTACCATCCATCCTGGTGAAGCAATAAGGCAGGGAGGTCGGGTTACTCATACTGGGAAACGCTGGTGTTTCTCTTTGTCAGAGGCGGATGTGGGAAGGTGGCTCAGTGTCATTGGCTGGGTGCCTCTGGTGGAGGAGGGAAACTGTGTATGTTCCTCACTGGAGATCATCCATCTCTGGAGATTGAGAATTGGATTAAATTGCTGGAGTAGGAGCATGGATTTAGAAAAGGGTCTGGTGTGGATTTTTGGGGGAATTCCACACCATTTTTTTAAAAATTTTGGCGCGGAGTTCCCCTTAAAATCCACACCAATTCTAAAGGGTGTGGTATGGATTTTTGGGGGGAACTCCACACCATTTTTTTTTAATTTTGGCAAGGAGTTCTCCTTAATATCCATACCAGACCTGAAGGGCCTGGTAATGGAATTTTGGGGGACCCCCACGCATTTTTTTTTTCAATTACTTTCAATGTCTTTTATGTGTATTGTCGGGACCGACAATTCATTAATAGCCGGCACTAGCGCTAGTACTTTTAAATGACTTTTTTTCCCTTTAGAAATGTCATTTTGCTCTCGGACTGTTATAAACACGGGAAACATGCGCTACTTTACAGGCATACTATAAACACCCCAATATTTCACTTTTATTGTTTCACTTTAAGCATTATTAAAATCACTGCTCCTGAAAAAAATGGCCGCTTTTAAGACTTTTTTTGCATTGGTACATGTCCCCTGGGGCAGGACCCGGGTCCCCAAACACTTTTTATGACAATAACTTGCATATTAACCTTTAAAATTAGCACTTTTGATTTTTCATGTTCGTGTCCCATAGACTTTAACTGTGTTCGAACAAATTTTTTGCCTGTTCGCATGTTCTGGATGCGACCTGAACAGGTGGGTGTTTGGCCCATCCCTTCTAGGAACACCAGTAACCCAGCACCTACTGAACATCCTGAAGAAAGGCAACTTGCCACACACCCTGAAGATGTAGATGCTGATGTGCAGGAAGTACTGGGTGAAGTTGTAAAAATGGTGTCGACCACAGGTCAGTGTCTGAGACCACAACTTCAGGTAATAGATGGATGCCTGCATATTTTTAATACATGGTATTTTTTTTGTGATGTGGATGTTATGGAAGATGAAAAAGCAGTGCAAGTGCACAAATCCTGATCAATGAGCTCATGGTTTGCAATTGGGATTTGGAAAAAATGAAACAAAACAACATCGATGATGAACAAAACAGACTTAGTAACATCATAGATCTTTTAGGGAAAATATAAAAAAACAAAAAAATGTATACTTAACATTATGTTGTACGTGTTTGTAGTTTTAAATGAAGCGCAAAGCCAAATATTGAAGATGCAAACAAATTGGGACTCAAAATTTGGGTTTTCCTCATGATCCCATGCCTAAAATGTGTGTCTTTCCCTACATCTATTTTGCTAAAGCCCCAAAACACACAGTGTGTCAACATGTGCTATCTCCCATCACGGGATAGCAATGTACGCGTTTTGTAGGTGAAACCTCTTCCTCCAAACTAAAGTAGGTGAGAGGAAGGGGTTGCACCCCCAAAACACGTCCATTGATCCCCCATGATGGGAGCTAGCACATGTTGACACTGGGGCTTATTTCAAAAAGGCAAAACAACTTTGCACTACAAGTGCACTGCAAGAAAGAGTTGATGCTCCGAGCACATAGCCTTGTTTACCCAGCTGTTCTTCCCTTGGTTTTTCTCTATTTCTGGCGACATCATCTCCTTGCGTTCCATGGTGACCCAGGCAAACTTCCTGGTGGCCACAGGACGGATTGCGGCTCCTCTTCACACTTGTCATACGTGTGGATGCTCGTCTCACATGCCATATTAGACCTGCAACACCACCCCATACAAATGAGCCTGTTTTTAACTTGTTTATTGTAAGTGCATTACTTACCTTGCCAATAAATTGCATTTAACATACTACACTCAGGTGGCTCTTCCTGTGTCTCCCCTTTCTCAATCTGTTTACAGAGCTGGCTTTTCTCTGAGGACAGTTGCCGCCTGTCACCCCACTCTAAGAACTATTGCTTTATGGACTGATGAGTTTTAATTGCTCATATACTGCCTGTTGTATTTTTACATGTACACAAGTGTTTGCGCTTACAGTTTTTTCTTTGTCATACCTTCATTATTAGATGGTTTTTGCTGTGTATGAACAGGTCCGATTGAAGAGGATTGTTAGATGGGGCTGTAAGTGTTCTGCTGAAGCCAACATCAGATGCTGTAGGGCAGGGGTCCCAAACTGGTGGCCCTCCAGTTGTTGCGAAACTAAAAGTCCCATCATACCTCTGCCTGTGGGAGTCATGCTTGTAACTGTCGGCCTTGCAATGCCTCATGGGACTTGTAGTTTTGCAACAGCTGGAGGGCCACTAGTTTGAGACCCCTGCTGTAGGGACTTGTTTTGGTTCTTCCATGGTGTAGATCTGAGGGGAGTCAAGTAAAGCAAAGCTGTGTTAAACAAGTAGTGAGCTCAGTGACTGAGCAGGTATGCATAAGCATACAATCCGGATAAATGAACAAACAAGGAAAAGAACCCGTTCCAGGTGTCTGGTCACAAAAATCTTCTCCTCCTCAAATAATGATGCTGGCTCAGTATGCAAAGTAGCATATAGAAAATAATTCAATCTGGGTGGCCGCACTCCAACAACAATTTCTTTATTGGTTAAAAACCATACAGCAAAAGATGAAATCAACAGCTGACATGTTTCAGACCATAACTACTGGTGCTTACTCATAGATGACTCTTTAGGCAATAGACAGGAATTTACATGCACATGCCAATACAATTTTTACAGAGTAAACAAGGTGGGCTTAATTGAATAATTGAAGAGCTGGTGAATTAGTGGATACCCACTACACATGGAAGCTCGGCTCTGATTAAATCAATATCAGATTTGCCGACGCCCATGTCTCACTTTGATGCGACTTTAAACAATAAACCCCCAAATCGTTACTACAGTATGTATACATTTCATGGTTTTTACAATTGCTGATGACAAATCTATACATTCAAAAACATAGATAGGAAATGAAAACATCAAAAAAGCCAAAACAAAACGTGAAAACCAAATACATGTATTAACATATGTATATAGTTTCATTATTGCTGGAGGAAAAATATGTTTATAGGAACACCTGCAATTGGCATCAACGAATTCAAAATTATATATATATATATATATATATATATATATATATATATATATATTTGTTTAACCACTTCAGCCCCCCAGAAGATTTGGCTGCTCAATGACCAGAGCATTTTTTGCAATTCGGCACTGCGCCGCTTTAACTGACAATCCCGCGGGCGTGCGATGCTGTACCCAAACAAAATTGACATCCTTTTTTCCCACAAATAGAGCTTTCTTTTGGTCATCTCTGCGGTTTTTATTTTTTGCACTATAAAACAAAAAAAGAGTGACAATTTTGAAAAACACAATATTCTGTACTTTTTGCTATAATAAATATCCCCAATTTTTTTTTTTTTAAAGCAATATTTTTTTCTCAGTTTAGGCCGATATGTATTCTTCTACATATTTTTGGTAATAAAAATCTCAAGAAGTGTATATTGGCTTGCGCAAAAGTTAATGGTATGAGGCACTTGTAGAAAAAATATTCTACCTAACTGAACCAATAATTTGATTTTGCTTCCCTGGCAAGAAGACCAACCTTAACAGACTAAGTGGTTCTCTGACCCACGAAAAGTTTCTTTGCAATCTGTAACAGGAAAAGACTTTTGGTGTCCTCTTGTCAGGCAATGTAGGCTACTATAGTCGTGTTGTCAACCTTACTCAGCCCCCTGGAAGATCCTGAAAGGCTTGCAAATCTAGAAAAGACTTCCTTCCATTCAAGATACTTGGGGAGTCTGCGTTTCCCAGCGTTCCAATGGCCTTGCACATCTCCTGGGCTGAGAGGCATGCCTCCGAAAGAAACATAGTGCCAATGTTCAAAATTCCAGTTTTTGTTGAATTTGTATAGGCACAAAGATTTTCTGATCTATAGACAGCCCAGCTCATATGTTAAAGGCAACTTGAAAATGCCTTCATGTGCTACCTGGCCCAAGGTACCACCACTGCCAACAAGATCTTCAAAAAGATTCCTGGGGTTGTGCCAATTCTGTAAAAGGCAGACAGCTGAACTGGAAGTGACATCTGGCCACCTCAAATCTCACATGCCCCTGGTGCTCAGCATTGATTGGTACATGGAAGTATGAGTCGGCCGGTTGATTGACACCAACCTGTCCTCCTGCTGAACTGTCCCTGGGACTGTCTGCATGCACTCCATCTTAAACCTTTTGGTGTGAATGAACACATTTGATTCCTTCAAACTGAAACAGGCCAGAAGGCTCCTGCCTTAAGTACTAGAAAAACTGTGGGGAAAGGCCCACAGATGATTCTGTTTCCCACATCACTGGCATGAGGGCCTTGTAGCAGTATAAAAATATTGCAAAAATGTTCTCTTCTGAGATCTGTTGAACATAAATTAAACTAATTCAGTGGTCAACTTTGGAATTCTCCATTATACTCCCACCTGTCTTCTGGACCCACTGGTCTTTGATGATTGTCTTCCAAATCCTCCAGAAGGAGGCTCAATCCATCACGTTTACTCAGGCCCCCTGGTCCCAACTGGAAGAGACTGGTTGGACATACCTTCAAAAGACTTTCCAGCCATCTTAGCAGCTTGCTCTGGACTTGATTTCATGTCAAAAGTAACTTTGAGACACCTCAACTGTGATCTGTTAAATCTGCAGCCTTTCCTATAAGGTTTGGCCTCCTGCACCTTCTGTGCAGTAGGCTTGAGTGAAGGATGGCGGCTTCCTCTTACTAGTCTGTGACCACCATCCAGACTTTTCCTCCTGTCATTCGCTTAATTGCATTGTTCAGTGTTTGGCCAAACACTAACCTCCCATTATAGGAAATGTCAAAGGCTTGAGTAGAAGTTCCGCTTGCCCTCCAGTGGCATAACCATAATGCTCTCATAGCAGTGACTGAGTGCGCCAGTGCCTATACTAGGTCTATCAAAAGTATCAACCAAAAGTTAGTTGCTAGGTTCCTCTCTTTCCAGAATGCTAAATCTTGTAGTTTCCTGTGTTGAATGTAATACCATGTTTCTGAAGTTTATATAGCGAAGCTAACTCTGTTGCTGATTGGCAGGCAAAATCTGTCACTGTATAGATTCTGTGCAAGTCTGATGGCCAGATCGCTACAATTTCTATGTTCCAGATGTGTTTCTGCATGAGTGTTTTTGATGCATTTTGCAACTTTCCAGATGCGTTCCATACAGAAACAATGAAACATTCTACTTTTGTTGACTGCACTAGAATGCACTGTACTGGTGTGAACTAAGTAATTGGAATCAAAGTTAGACACTGTCCATGCATTCTTGATGCAAAAAAAAACCGCACTGGACTGCATCTGGTGTGAACAAGTCCACTTTCTCATCCATAGGATCTCTGAAGACAACCGAGTTATAAAAAGGCAAAGACACTTGCTGTCCCAGACACTAGAGGGCAGCATCCACCCCTGGAAGTGCAGTGCATAAACATACATCAGCCATCCTATTTGGATAAAGTTCAGAGAACCTGTTATTGTAAATTGGTCTTCTGACAAGATCTCGGTCATCCTTCATCAACGAGCTGCCATTATGGGAAAAGACCATCCTCCATCATGAGCGATTTACGATCTGCCATTATGGGAAAAGACCATCCTCCATCATGAGCGATTTACCCTTTGCCACTATGGGAAGAGACCATCCTTCATGAACGAGCGATTTACGCTCTATCATTATGGGTGTTGCTTGTGGCATGGATATTTGCAGCATACCTTCTGCTATAGCCACCTTAATAGGTCTTAGAATTTTTCACAACCACATCCTTGTGAGGCAACCTGTGCAATTTCATTGCTCTGTCACTGCAGACTGCATGCAGGCCCAAAATGCATCCTGAGCTTGGCAAGGCATCTTCTATCATGCTGACATAAACGCATGTGCCAATTTCCTGGATCCTGTCCCTTCACAGGGTAAGTGAAAACAACTTCTTTAGAGTGTATTGACCACTAGGGATGAGCCGAACATCCCCCGGTTCGGTTCGCACCAGAACCTGCGAACGGACCGAGAATTCGCACGAACGTTAGAACCCCATTGACGTCTATGGGACTCGAATGTTCGAAATCAAAAGTGCTCATTTTAAAGGCTAATTTGCATGGTATTGTCCTAAAAAGGGTTTGGGGACCCGGGTCCTACCCCAGGGGACATGTATCAATGCAAAAAAAAACTTTTAAAAACGTCCGTTTTTTCGGGAGCAGTGATTTTAATGTTGCTTAAAGTAAAAAAAAAAAAAAAGTGAAATATTCCTTTAAATATCGTACCTGGGGTGTGTCTATAGTATGCCTGTAAAGTGGCGCGTGTTTCCCGTGTTTAGAACAGTCCCTGCACAAAATGTCATTTTTAAAGGAAAAAATCTCATTTAAAACTGCTTGCGGGTTTAATGTAATGTCGGGTCCTGGCAATATGGATGAAAATCAGTGAGACAAACGGCATGGGTACCCCCCCAGTCCATTACCAGGCCCTTTGGGTTTTGTATGGATATTAAGGGGAACCCTGCACCCAAATTAAAATAAGGAAAGGTGTGCACTAACTGTAAATAGCCTAGCTGCCTGACTGTGGTACTAATAGGATCAAAAGAACACCAGCAATTTTCTTCAGGTAGCTGTAAATACTGTAACAAGACAAGCCTGCCTGTCAGTAAGAAGATAACAGGAACGGATCTAGCTAAACTAAATACAGTGTATATATATATATATATATATATGCAACACCTGGGATGCATATATATACACAATACACTGTAAGTGAAGCTAACTGACTGACTGTTCTGCCTAATCTATCTAACTCAAATCAAATGTCACTGTCTGTCTCTCTCTCTCTCTATCTATGAACGCCGGCACACACACTACACAGGGCCGCCGTGCAGGCGGCCTTATATAGTGTGGGGCGTGTACTAAATCCCCTGAGCCATAATTGGCCAAAACCTCCTTGGCTTTGGCCAATTACGGCTCTCTGTTCAGACGGCGCTGTGATTGGCCAAGCATGCGAGTCATAGTGCATGCTTGGCCAATCATCAGCCAGCAATGCACTGCGATGCCGCAGTGAATTATGGGCCGTGACGCGGCACACGAATTTGGCGCGAATGGCCCATATCGTTCGCAATTCGGCGAACGGGCGAACAGACGATGTTCGAGTCGAACATGGGTTCGACTCAAACACGAAGCTCATCCCTATTGACCACATGCTTAATGAATGTGACAACCTGTTCGGTGTCTTCATCCTGTGATCGTTGGCAAGTCTTATGTTTTTGGAGCGTTTGTGTTCAGTATATCTGCTTCTAAAATAATGCAAAACACCTTAATTTGCATATTTTCCTTGGGCACTCTTTTAAAAACCATGTCCCACGTCACCCCCTCCTACCTTTGCTAATCTTATGTGCCACTAACAGGTGTGGCAAGCTCATATTTGCACAAAATATATGGAGAAAAGCATATTACCTCTCACCAAAAAAAATGGAACCCTGTCTCTTTAAGAGCCATCTGCCTTCATCCACTAACTTTATAGCATCAGCAGGTGAGCTTCAGACAGCATTTCCAAAGGCAGACAGCAGACACAGTTAGAGTCTGAGACAAAAAACAGTCAGACTGTCAAACCCACAGAAGTACACAGCATAGCAAGGGAGCCAGGACAGCACATCCAAAGACAGGCAGGAGACCCAGTTAGAATCTGAGGCAAGTCCTTTTAGCTGGCAGGACTGCAGAGAGAGTGAGAGAAGCCCTCCCAACTGCAGACCTCCATGATCATTTACACCATTACATGACGTCTGGCAGTTGCCATCCTGTGCTGCCCATCTCCCTGCACCCTGTGACATCATTCACAGCCACTCTCAGACTGACAATAAAGCCAGGAGATCAGTGCAATGCGCTGCATATAAAAAGACAGGAAAAATAAAAAAACCCAAAGGGAGAGGCAATGAAGACATTGCAGAGCTCTTACAATACCGCACCTGTACAATATCAATGCTGTTTAAGCATTATTTTGCCCGCGGCCTTGGCACAAGGCATCCAGTTTTTAGAAGGATTTATCTTCAGCACTCAGGTTCTTCTAACTCGATGAGAGGCTGAACATGGTTCGGCAGGGGGGATGCAGCAGACAAATGACTTACCAACTGCAATAAACAGGTAGCCTGGAGCAGACCAAAAAAGAACATCCTAGTTGGTGGAGGGGCTGTCTTTTATTCAGCTAGATACAGGATACAGGTGGTCACGTGTTTATTCAGCTAGATACAGGTGAGGTGGGCCAGGAAATATATATATATATATATATATATATATATATATATATATATATATATTTCCTGGCCCACATACATATAATTCTTTGACGTTGATGCCAATTTTTGCAGGTGTTCCTGTAAACATGTTTTTCCGCCAGCAATAATGAAACTATATACATATGTTAATACATGTATTTGGTTTTCACATTTTTTTTGCCATTTTTAATGTTTTTACTTCCTATCTATGGTTTTAGAAGTATAGATTTGTTATCAACAATTGTAAAAAACATGAAATGTATACATATTGTAGTAGCGATTTGGGCTTTATTGTTTAAAGTTGCATCAAAGTGGCAACATCATGTGAGACACAGGCATCGGCAGATCTGATATTGATTTAATCAGAGCCGAGCTTCCATGTGTAGTGAGTATTCACTAATTCACCAGCTCTTCAATTATTCAATTAAGCCCACCTCGTTTACTCTGTAAAAATTGTATTGGCATGTGCATATAAATTCCTGTCTATTGCCTAAAGAGTTAGCACCAGTAGTTACGGTGTGAAACATGTCAGCTGTTGATTTCATCTTTTGCTGTATGGTTTTTAACCAATAAAGAAATCATTGTTGGAGTGCGGCTATCCAGATTGAATTATTTATTCTAAAATAGAACTGTGGAATTGGATGATGGGTTAACTGGGGGGGGGGGGGTGATAAGAACTAGGGGACAAGCTGAAAACGGGGGCATGGAGAGGGGGTTTCAGGGTAAGAGGAAGATTTAGGTCCAAGGGTGAAGCATGAAAGGGTGCTTGGAAATAGGGGGGCAAGCTGAAATGGGGCTTTCAGGGTAAGAGGAAGACTTGGGAGTCCAGGGGTGGCGTGTAATGGAAGGAGACAGGATGCTTGAAAAATAAAAGGGTTCTGCTCCCCTTTATTATCCTCAGCCCCTCTTTTACCCTTTCATCTGCTCTTAACCCAATTTACAGGGGTCCAGGGGTGGGGTATGATGGGGGAGACAGAGTGCTTGGAAATAGGGGGACAAGCAGAGATTGGGGTGTAGAATGGGGGAACAGGTTGCTTGGAAATAGTGGGGTGGGGGTAAGCTAAAATGGGGGTGTGGAGAGTGGGTTTCAGGAAAGAGGAAGTCTTGGGGGTCAGCGGGTGAAACATGAATGGGGTGTTTAGAAATAAAAGGTGCATCAGCCTCTTTTTTGTTCATCCCCTCTTTAATCCTAGCCCCATCTACTCTCAACCCAATTTGCACCCCCTGCCTTTTCCTCCTTCACCCCTTTGCTAACACCCCCGCCAAGTTTACTCCCTCTCCATTCCCTTTCATCTTCACCCTGTTTCTTTTTGCCAACACCCCCACTTGCCTTCAGCCCCACTCCCCCCAACCAACACTACCCACATTCATTCTCCAATTCACCCTGCTCCCCTTTGCCAATTTACTCCCAGGCTTTGTACCGCTCTTTTGCTGCACCAACCCCCTTGACAATATCTGTCTCTACATGGATGGATGGACAAAACAGCAGAACTTGAAAGCAGTGATAATTGTATAACATCTGAGAACAAGGTATCTGGTTAAGTTCAAGTAACAATTCTCAGGATCTACCAGCGAAAAGACCTGAGGAGTGGAAGCCTATGATCACAAAGACTAAATAAAGGAAAGGTCGCAGATACATGTACATCTCTAATGAAAAGACAGTTACGGATCAGATAGAGCAATTGGAATGTCTAAGGGGGAAGGTCAGAGTGAGAGGTATCCTGGATTCTAAGTTTGCCCAATGTCTTGGCGAGGTCAGCAGGTAGATAGCAGTCCAAAAAGCAAAAGGATTTCATGTGTAGAGAAATTTCTTCTGGTGAAAAAGAGCTTTCCCTGTAGCAACGCCATCTGAAACCTGGATGCTGATGGGTGAATGGTCCAAAATTACCATATCCTCAATGAACGAGGAGGACACTAAGGGGAGTACACCCGACAAGCAAAAAAAATAATCGATGCGAGAGAATGAGTTGTGAGGGGTGAAAAAAAAGTGAATTCTCTATCGGTGGGATGTGTGGTGAGCCAAACATCCATAAGGTGAAGCGCGATGGTTGACTGGGCTAGGAGTGTAGGGATGTCAGCTGAGGGGGATCGATTTACGGGTCCCGGGTTACAATCTTCAGCCAGATGCATAACTGCATTGAAATCCTCCCCAATAAGATGGAGAGATTCGGGATTTGCAGGACCCATGAAGTTAAGTCCTGGAAGAAAGACTTTCCCGGGGAGTTAGTTTCATAAATGTTAGAGATAGCAAGGTCACGATTGGCAATCGTTAAATGGAGAGTAAGTCTGTGACCAACCAAATCTGACTCAATTGAGCGGATTGTGTAGTAAAGATTTTTATGGAGTAGAATGGCCACGCCAGCTTTGCGGCCCAAAGCCAGAGAGCCATATACCTTTCCCACCCACAGCTTACAGAGGCAAGAGAGATCATCCACACCCAGGTGCGATGTGAAGTTGCTCTGAGGAGTGGGAGGAGTGAAAGAGGAAGAGGGAACAGGATGAGGTATAAAAAGAAGGGGGAAGGGGAGGGAAGGGGGGGAGAGAGGGAGATAGGAGATTAGAGGGGGGACCAGTGACATAGCAGGGACAGCGGGTTCATAAGGCTAAGACATTAAGGCTAGCTACAAGTATCAGCCTGCCAACAAAGTTGGGATGCTAGGGCCCATCACCGAGGAGGGGTCACTTCTGCAGAAGCTCACAGTACAGAGAACTTAGAAAGTGCATGCTAATACTGGAGAAGTGGCAAAGAATCCAAACAGGTAGCAAAAAGACAAACCGTAAAAGCTGGCTGGAGCTTGGAATCAACGGTGGACAGAACATTCATCTAGCAGACCAAATCACACCCACTTGACAGGAGGTTTCTGAGGGCTCTGACATTTTTTCAGAGAACAAACCAGTCTTCCTGGAAAGGCTCGGCTCATGGGATGGAGAGGGATTCTCTTGTTCAATGTCGGAAGGTTGTGTCACATTAAGGCAGTTCTCTGCTTCCAGCAGAGAGGTAAAGGATAAACTCTCTCCTGTGGCAGGTTGAATGTGGAGAATCGCTGGGTATGCCAGGACAAATTTAACATGGTTGTTATGCAGCGTGGAGCAGACCGCTGAGAAGGCCTTGCACATAACATCAATGGAGTAGTCAGCAAAGAGTAGCAGTGGATGTTCGTCATGAGACAAGTTGCGCACTCTGTGGAATTTTTGAAGTACAGCGTGTTTGTCCGCATAATTAAGATACCTGACAATCACCAGTCTGGGTCTGGAGCGTGATTACGATGGTTGACCAATGCGGTGGGCATGTTCCACCAGGCAGGGGGGTACGTAGTCCCAGCTGTTCCGGGATGGTGGTGGAGCAGATGGTTACCAGTGAGGAGGAGGAGTACGAATCTGGGAGGCCAATGATGCTCAAATTATTGCGCCTGGATCTACTTTCTGGGTGGTCCACTTTTTCCTGGAGTTCTTTTTGTGGAGAGCCTGGCTACAGCGGCAGAGAGGGCAGTAGTGTCATCTTCCACAGAGGAGATCCGTTCCTCTGTTTGATCAATTCTGAGGGATTGGATCTGGAGTTCTGTGCAGTTGCTCTAGCCCTTTAAGAACTGCATTATCCACAGCCTTGGTGACCATAGGGGTGCGAAGGGTCACCACCAGTTAGTAACCCCCTTTTACTTGCCTTTGAAATTGCCTTTTCTCTGTCAGCTTCATTAACCTGCCCCCTACAGCCCCGTGATGGCTTTTCCAATGGAGCCAGCCAACCCCTGGTTCCCACTCAGGAACCTCCTGAGTGAGCATGGCAGAATATGGAATCAAACCTACAACATCATGTGTGTGATGGAAGGAGACAGGGTGCTTGAAAAAAGGGAGGGACATGCTGAAATGGGGGTGTGGAGAGGGGGTTTCAAGGTAAGTGAAACACTTGGGGGACCAAGAGCGGGGGGTGTTTGGAAATAGGGGGGCAAGCTGAAATTTCCAGAAACCGGAAGTGGTCATGGTGCAGCGCTGAGTGAGCCATTATTCGGCTGTGAGATTGGGAGGTTTTACACTATTGGAGCTTCTCTTAAATTTACATGCCACACTCGCTATCCATGAGCTGGGGAGGTTATGATGGGATCTGAGGCACAATAGCTCCATTTGGATGTTCTATTACCACCAACGATTCCAAAGTCTAGGTCCATTTGCTAAGCTCCGGAGGGCTTTTCCTTACAGGCTTCCCCTGATCCTCTGGGGGATCGTGGGGTTCTGGTAAGCGGCAAATCTCTATCATTGGTGGTGGATTGAGCACAAAATTTTTTCACGTCTAGAAGACTACATACAATTCATATTTGGATGGACTCTTCTAATATTTTTTGTATTTCACTAATATTTATTTGTTCATGGGTGTTTGGCCATTTCAAGTTTTTGGACATTTCACCATATGCTATATATATTTTTAATTTATTACCATTTATTTATTTATTTTTATTTTTGTTTTTAGTTTTGGTGTCACATCATTACTTGCCCATTTGTTTATGATACATGGTATATGCACATGGTTCATTGACAGTATTATGGATTAATGTACACACTATTTAGTTTATGTCTTAGCGCAACTCTATTATTTTTCTATGTTATGTGAGTACCTTAAAGCTGTAACCCCATTAAATTACCCAGTTACCCTCACTTGCCTACAGCCCCATTCCCTCAGACCCCCCCCCCACATTTATTCTCCAATGCCTCTCCCAGGTTTGCTCCTTCTTCACCCTGCTCCCCTTTGCCTTGTGCACAGCCATCTTGGATCCACGTGCTGTGAGATGGGGAGAGAAGCATGGCGCATTTTGGAGTCTCCACTGCTGACTGGAAAGTCTTTACACCTGCCAGCATCACCACAAAAGTATCGCCTACCCCATCTTTTCAGGGGCCTGGTGGTGACCCCCAGAGGCGGGGAGGGCCGACATAACTCCTCAGGGTGCAGGTTACTAGGCATGGGTGATGAACAAGATAGAAAGTTGGGCGCCAGTCACTTTTCTGCTTAAACAAAAAAAGTTTATTTCTCATGTGGGAGAGAGGAGATAGGGCACAGGACACCTTTCATCAAAAATAGTAACGATCAGCAAACAGGCAGATTGGCAGACTCCTTAGACAAAAAGGTGAGATAAGGCAGATAGCAGTACAGGAAAAGAGCCTTTAAGCTGAACCAGCACATTTGTACTTTGTAGAATGGGCTTTCTTCTATAGTAACTGAACTTAACTCACGGAAGGTGCAGGAACTTTATTGATGATTCCATCTTGATGCTTTCTCAGCATCCATGCAAGAGTCACCTCTGGTACTTCATCTCAGGTCTTCATCCTTTCCTTCATGCTTCTGGGTATTGAGCAGGCTCTCCTCTGCATAATCTTGAACACCTGGATATTATTATTATTATTAGGCCTCAAACAGACCTAGCAGCCAGTAGAACTCCTGGATAAGCTTCAGGCCTAGCAGCCAGGATCTATTTAACACACATCCACCCAGACCGCAGCCTGGGCAGGAAAGACCTAGATCACCTGACTTCTTCCAAATAAATAGCTTCTCCCAGCATTCATAGCAGCTAGTCTGATTGGCTGAGAAAAGTATGTTTATTCATAACCTGAATTCACTGTAGCTCATCACACAAATGTCAAAGGCAACAGTGCCACCTACTGGCAAAAGAGACGAACCACAGCTAAACAGGATTAGGAGAAAAGCCATTTGACCACTAAAAACTACAAATTAGCCAAGCTGGCTACCACCTAGCACAACTAAATTTGCCTGTAACCCTATTTTGGGATAAGGTGCTACAATTGTGAGACGAAACTTAATATGGTAAGTGGTAAACTTTGCTTGCCATCCAAATTGGACAGCTATAAGGGAAGCGCTGAACTGGGAATATAGAAAGCCTGATACTCTCCCTTAGATCGACATATATAAACCCACGGAGAGTTTTCCTCTATAACATACCAGCCCATGGAGTCACAAGCATGACCTTTAGACAACGATATACTCACATTGATGACCCATTAAATGAGTGCTTTTACTCAGTGACAACTGTCTACCTGCTCCAATTTATTACTGGGGCAACACAGGATTGTGATCTTATTTGTTTATTGTTTTCTGTTGAATTTAGACTCTACTCCTATAAGAGCTATTCAAAGTTTGAATATTGGTATCTGAGTTGGTACACTTGCTAAACAGCAAACCTTTATGATAAAACTCTACACTGAATACACCCCGGATAATAACTGTATTCATGGGTAGTCCTGTAACTTTTAAACCTTCCTTGTTATCCCATGAATTATTCCCACATTTTGGTGTCCTCCTTGTTGCACTGGTATCTGGTCCCTTCCGAAACCACTGTCCCCACACAGCAGTCCTTGCGGACTTTGACTGACACTCCGGCGAAATTTTACAAGGTGGCATAGTAAATCTATACCCACCTCCGGTATCCTTACATACTCAACAATTGTGCACCCTCCCAAAGTGCTACGGACTCACATTTTTTATTTTCTTTGATACTTTCCCGTAGTATCTGTAACTTCTTCTCTTCTATTCCTCTCACCTCTTACCTCCTTCCACCCTTGTTCTTCTCTTCACCTTCTCCCAAGCTTTTAGAGCTCAATTTCTATATTGTTGGGGGCCGCTTCCTCTTCCACCCAGCCGACACCACTCTCCCTATTGTTACCAGACACACTTATAACATCTCCTACACTTACTCATCATGCAGAAAGAACAGATGATTGATAAGCAACTTACCCTGAAATGCCTCTCGCTCAATGTAAAAGGCTTAAACGTCCCAGAAAAAAGAACACAGATACTAACAGCACTAACTAAGCACAGAGCACACTTCCTCTTTCTACAGGAAACACACTTCAGATCAGACTCCATACCTAAGCTGACAAATCACATATACAGGACCATTCTGCATGCCACGAACCCTGAGTCAAAAACCAAAGGGGTAGCCGTTTTAATCTCCAAACACGCTAACTTCCAAATTTCTGACTCCTTGATAGATCCAGATGGCAGATATATCTTCATTAAAGGCACCAATGCAGCCAAACCAATCACACTAGCGAACATATATTGTCCTAATGAGCACCAAATATCTTTTTTCAGGAAAGTCTGTGACCTCCTATCTATATTTCAAGAAGGCCTGGTCCTATTGGGGGGAGACTTTAACATCCCACTCAATCTGACCGTAGACACCTCCTCAGGCACATCCACGCTATCATATAGAGCACTTCGACAGATCAAACTACAACTACAAACCCTTACACTACATGATACCTGGCGCACCATGTTCCCTTCAGACAAAGACTATACTTTCTATTCCCCACCACATCAAAAATACTCTAGAATCGACTACTTTTTTCTCACTCAAAAAGACCTAACTACCCTCACACAAGCCTCAATAGAACCGATGTTCCTGTCTGACCACCACCCAATCACGGTTACCCTAACTTTTCCCGACTCCTCCCGTACAACAAAATCCTGGCGCCTTAATTCATCACTTTTAAAAGACCCAGAAATAACACAACAAATTAACTCATGTATTCGACAATATTTCGAAGAGAACTCTACCCATGATATTACACCTATCACACTCTGGGAAGCCCACAAGTGCGTCATTAGGGGAAAACTTATATCATTGGTGACTAGAGCCAAAAGGAGACAACAGGAGCAAATCAATGCTCTAATCGATAAAATCAAACGCCTAGAAACTTCCCACAAACAATCAGTTTCACAAAACACTCTACAAGACCTAACATTCACTCGTTCCACACTATTAGTTGAACTTGGGAAACGCACAAGAAGGCGTTATGTTCTAAAACAAAAAGTGTTCTATGAACATGGAAATAAAAGCGGAAGACTGTTAGCTCGCACGATACAGGCAGCCAAGACTACAACCACTATTCACCATATAAGAGATAACCAGGGTACGGCCTATTCTAAAAATGAGGATATAGCCAAACAATTTAAATCCTTTTACTCCAACCTATATAACCTGACGAAAGACAGCCCAACCCCAAAATCTCTGACCAATCGATCCACACAAATCAGAGATTTTGTAAATCAATATTGCCCCAAACCCATCACCACCCAACAGGCAGAGGCCATGGAAGGTCATATTACGGCCGAGGAACTATCCTCCGCCATAAAACAAATGAAAGCAGGCAAAAGTCCCGGACCTGATGGCCTCTCACTTATTTATTATAAAAGTTTCCTAGATGTACTGTCACCCAAAATGTTACTGACCTTCAATGCCTTAGCCGACCCCCGACTATCAACAGGTAGAATGCTCAAAGCCCACATAGCAGTGATCCCAAAAGATGGTAAGGACCCTGCACAAGTAGCTAACTATAGGCCAATCTCCTTGCTCAATGTAGATATAAAGCTTTATGCTAAAATTCTAGCGAACAGATTACTGCCTCTCATACCCGCACTTATCTCATCTGACCAAGTAGGTTTCATTCCGGGCAGAGAAGCCCGAGACAACACTACACGTATACTAAACTTGCAACATTGGCTTATGTCCTCTAAAACTCAGGGTTTCTTTCTCTCTCTGGATGCTGAGAAGGCGTTCGATAGAGTGGCCTGGGATTACATGCGAGAGGTCCTAAAAGGAGTGGGACTTATGCCTCGCATGTGCTCCCATATTAAAGCTTTATATAGCTCCCCTTCAGCAAGGGTAAAAGTGAATGGCCACCTATCGGACGCCTTCTCGATAAGCAATGGGACACGACAGGGCTGCCCACTATCACCTCTCATTTTTGTTTTATCATTAGAACCCCTACTAAACAGGCTGAGACTCAATCCAGACATTAAAGGAATCACCATCGCAAATAGAGAATTTAAAGTGGCAGCATTCGCTGACGATATTCTCCTTTCCCTACAATCCCCCCACATATCCTTGCCAAACCTACTAAAAGATATAAATCACTTCGGAACTCTCTCGAATCTTAAAATAAATTACTCTAAATCACATGCCTTGAATATTTCTCTACCCACCCGAGAGGTAACTCACTGCCAAGAATACTTCCCATTCACATGGCAAAAGAACGCTATTACTTACCTAGGCATCCAAATCACCAAGAATATGACCGACCTTTTTAATCACAATTTCCAAACTACTCTATTAAGAATCCAATCAGATTTGAAAGACTGGGCCAACTTAAACGTCTCGTGGTTTGGGCGCTCAGCACTCATAAAAATGATTATTCTCCCCCGTCTACTCTACTTAATGCAGACAATTCCAATTCACCTCCCCCCATCTTTTTTCGCAACATACAAAAAAGCGTGCTCAGCTTTTCTATGGAAAAATAGCATTCCACGCATCAAATACACACGCCTTACACGCTCCAAAATCAAAGGGGGGATCGGACTGCCGGACCTGTACAATTATTATCTTGCTTGCCAGCTATCTAGGATAGTAGACTGGAAGGTCCATAAACTGGAGAAGGCTTGGGTCTCTCTAGAGAATGCATTTACAAACATTCCATTACACTCGCTCCCCTGGCTCTCGCCTTCACACTGGCCCCAGACACTGAAGTCGCATCCGCTCATATACCCTTCCTTAACAGTCTTCAAAAAGACTTTGACCCCCGCCAATCTATCTTCACACCCAGGCCCGTTGACTCCCCTTAGGAACAACCCGGACTTTCCTCCTGGGGAATCACAATCATTCCTGCAACAAGAATGGCCCCATGAGGAAATGTTAGCTCACCAACTTGTCAATAAAGGACGAACACGAACATATGACAATCTAGTCTCCATATCGACTACTAAATCCTTCCCCTTCTGGACATACAGACAACTGAGACACTTCCTTATGACACAGGATCCCTCCGTCACTTGGAGCAGACAACTTACCCAGTTTGAAGCTCTGTGCTCGCGAAACTCACCGCAAAGACACCTCATCTCCTACATTTACACCATGATTCAAGAGACCCCCCATCCTGGTCAGGGGATAGACGCATCACGCACCTCCTGGGAAAGAGACCTCCAATTGTCACTCACTGACGAAAACTGGGAAGATATATACGAATACGCACATAAGGGTTCCCTAAATGTAGCATTACAGGAAAATAGCTATAAAATTGCTACTAAATGGTACAGAACCCCGGCGAGATTACACAAATTTTCTCCAACAATTCCAAATACTTGCTGGAGATGCAAAACAGAAGTAGGTACTATGCTCCACATCTGGTGGGATTGTGCCCTCCTCCAACCTTTCTGGAGGGAGGTACACTCTTTAATATCACAGATTACCACATACACACTAGATTTTACACCTGCACAGTACCTTTTACACCATACATCTTTGTCCAAACGGACCTATTATAAATCACTTGCAATGTTTATGGTCAACGCTGCCAGACTATGCATCCCAGTACACTGGCGTTCAACAACTATCCCTTCAATTAGAGAATGGTTGACAAGAGTATCTAAAACAGAGGAGATGGAGGAGCTGATCCACATCTCCCAAGAGCGACTACAAAAATTCACGAATACCTGGGCCTGCTGGACACATTTTAAAACCACTGCAAGCTATGGAGTCCATTTTCCAACTCTACATACAAACAGCTGAACCGATCCAATACACCCCCATTCATTACCCCCCTTGCTATGGACTGGTCTGGCACTGGATGGGGAGGCGGCCCCCAATCTAATCTAACCTTACCCTCCATATTCCCCTCCCCTTCCCTTCTCTTTTTCTTTTTTTCTTTTCTCTCTTTTCCTCTTTCTTTTCTCTTTCCCCTTCTCTTTTCCTCTTTTCCTTTCCTTCTTCTCTTTTCATTTCTTTTTTTTTTCTTTTTTTTTCTTTTTTTTTTTTTTCCGTTTTTTCTCTTTTCTTTATCTCTTCTTATTTTGTAAGGTTACAGTAAACACTCTATCACTATTATTCGGGGACCCATTGACAAATCGGTGGTCAAGATAAATTAATAAAACATAGCCATAGTTGGACCTGAAGATACTGGTCTCAATGGCGTATACCATGTAAATCTGTGACCCATATTAGACTGTTATCACACTATGTACTTTATTGAAATTTCATATAATCTCTTTTCAAAGATATTGCTCTAAATTATTCTGGACCCCATGATATCTGTTATACTGTACGTATTGTAAACATTACTTATGTATTTTCAATAAAAAATTTTGTGGAAAAAAAAAAAAGAAAGCCTGATAAGAGGGTATGGAAGACACAGATGTGGGTTACCTCTAAGTGAGGTAGAGCACCAATGGGTTACTTAGTGAACCAGTTGAGGTGGTAGAGGGTGTTTCAGAGTGTACATAAGGAAGGGTTGTGGGAAAACAAGACGTAGACTTGGGGGGTGGGATAGAACTGGGTGATTGGATAATGGGGTACCTGGGGGGTGCTAAGAACTAGTAGACTAGCTGAAAATGGGGGTATGGAGAAGGTGTTTCAGAGGAAGACTTGGGGGTCCAGGGGTGATGGGGGAACAGGTTGCTGGGAAATAGGGGACAAGCCAAAACTGTGAGTGTAGAGAGGTAAGGTAAGAGGAACACTTGGGAGTCCAGGAGGGGGGTGTGATGGAGGAGACAGGGTGCTTGGAAATAGAGGGACAAGCTGAGATTCCCCTGTTTTGACAGCGAGTCAAATCTTCTCCTCTCACTCGCTGTTACAATCTAAAAAGAATGCAGCTGTGTGGGCCTCCAGCCACATCATTCATTTACATTGTTCTGTGAAAAGGAAAATGACAAGTAACGACGGCCTTTGCAGTTGTTGACTTGTCATTCTCAATTAACTATCAGGGCGCTGTTGATTGCTCTAGGTGGTTCGGAGGTACGGATAGACAGTCTGCAGGACCATGACATTACACCCACGATCTGCTGTTAGTGGGTGCAATGCTTTACAGGTTCCTAGCAAAAAATTAATAAATGCATATTTCTGTAGCTGCAAAAAAAAATGTGCAATTATTGTTTATGTTTGTAAATGTGAACGTATCCTTTAAAAATCTGTGTAGCTCTAGTGTGTTGATGGAAAAACATGACAATAAGTGTTTGTGTCAAATATGCATGGAATACGTTTAAATGTATGTGGTTTTAAATAAGTATTTTTTTTTCTTGGTGTTTGCACTCCCATATATGATTAGGAATTATAGCAGCTTTGCTGCATAGTCAATTATCAAATTGCACCATGGCCACAGTCAAACATTGCTCCCACATAGTTTTGTAATACAATGCAAACATGCACTTTTTTTTTTTTAGACAAAACTACAAGTGTATATGCCACAAGACGCTTTGTCACAGTCCAGAGAACACACAAGCAAATCAGGTAAAAAAAAAGTGGCTCTCCTATTTTAAGCTAGCATATTGCATATCTGCACATATGAATTTGTTTACAATATTTTATTGATTGCTTGATAACATTTTTTTTTTAGGATGAAATTGCATTACACAGTGTTATGCTGCTTTACATTTTTTTCTTTGGCTTCTGGTGGTAAGTAACACAAATACACATGTATTCACACAGTTCAAGACATTTAAAAACTAACAGTAGATTAAGACAAAAAATATATTTTAATTCATTGTCAATTAATGACATATATACATATTAAAAAAAAATACAAAACTAATCATAAAGTTGCAATATTTGTGACCATGTGTGGTTATTATGTAAATATATTTGTTCATTGGTTCCTATTTTTATATATTGTATTAAGGAAGGAAGCATAGTGTAAAAGTGCAATTGAATACTGATGTAAGCTGCTGTGTTCTTTCCTCTTCATTGCACGTACTGTATAGTGTTTTCTTTTCTGCATTTTATATTCCTGTTTCTTTTTGATATGTTGGATAGACATCTTTATCAGCATACAGCTGTACAATACGTTAGCACTGATGATAGAGAAAATAATATTTCAGAAATAATAATAGCTGTGCCTTGGAAATAGGTTGTACGCTTGAATAGACAGCATATTTCACAGAGACTTGTGTGAAAAAGCTGGTGTTTTTTTCTGGGTGTGGACAGTTATTAAAAATAAGCCCTGTTACCTTACGTTCACACCTATGCACTTTTTTGTGCGTTTTCCATTTTTTAGAAATGCACTACAGTTCATTTAGCATAGTTTCCCATGGTATACAGTCACATCTATGTGTTTTTCAGTTGGTGCGTTTTTGGAAAGGGTCGGGGACTTCCTTTCCCCCTGCAAATTGCATTTTGCGTGTAATAGACCTCAACGGAGTTGCACCAGAAACGCAAGTGTTGCGTTTCTAATGCAGTTTTTTTATGCGTTTTGTGTGTTTTTGTTTTCCCCTTTAAAAAAACACTGTATATAGCTGGTTGCTAGGGAGTGGGCCAGGAAGCTGGCCATCGCATCCTTAACAACCGATGAGTCCTCAGCTGACAGCGGGGTTTCCCACTGACAGCTGAATGTACAGTGCCTTGAAAAAGTATTCATACCCTTTGACATTTTCCACATTTTGTCATGTTACAGCCAAAAACATAAATTTATTTTATTGGGATTTTATGTGATAGACCAACACAAAGTGGCACATAATTGTGAAGTGGAAGGAAAATGGTAAAAGGTTTTCAAATTTTTGTACAAATAAATATCTGAAACGTGTGACGTGCATTTGTAATCAGTCCCCTTTACTCTGATACCCCTAACTAAAATCTGGTGGAACCAATTGCCTTCAGAAGTCACCTAATTAGTATATAGAGTCCACCTGTGTGTAATTTAATCTCAGTATAAATATAGCTGGTTCTGTGAAGCCCTCAGAGGTTTATTAGAGAACCTTAGTGAACAAAGAGCATCATGAAGGCCAAGGAACACACCAGACAGGTCAGGGATAAAATTGTGGAGAAGTTTAAAGCAGGGTTAGGTTATAAAAAAATATCCCAAGCTTTGAACATTTCATGGAGCACTGTTCAATCCATCATCCGAAAATGCAAAGAGTGGGGCACAACTGCAAACCTAACAAGACATGGCAATCCACCTAAACTGACAGGCCGGGCAAGAAGAGCATTCACCAGAGAAGTAGCCAAGAGGCCCATGGTAACTCTGGAGAAGCTGCAGAGATCCACAGCTCAGGTAGGAGAATCTGTCCACAGGACAACTTTTAGTCGTGCACTCCACAAATCTGGCCTTTATGGAAGAGTGGCAAGAAGAAAGACATTGTTGAAAGAAAGACATAAGAAGTCCTGTTTGCAGTTTGCAAGAAGCCATGTGGGAGACACAGCAAACATGTGGAAGAAGGTGCTCTGGTCAGATGAGACCAAAATTGAACTTTTTGGCCTAAAAGCAAACACTATGTTTGGCGAAAACTAACACTGCACGTCACCTTGAACACACCATCCCCACCGTGAAACATGGTGGTGGCAGCATCATGTTGTGGGGATGCTTTACTTCAGCAAGGACAGTGAAGCTGCTAAGAGTTGATGGGGAGATGGATGGAGCCAAATACAGGGCAATCTTAGAAAAAAACCTGTAATGCCCTGTACACACGGTCGGACATTGATCGGACATTCCGACAACAAAATCCATGGATTTTTTCCGACAGATGTTGGCTCAAACTTGTCTTGCATACACACGGTCACACAAAGTTGTCGGAAAATCCGATTGCTCTGAACGCGGTGACGTAAAACATGTACGTCGGGACTATAAACGGGGCAGTAGCCAATAGCTTTCGTCTCTTAATTTATTCTGAGCATGTGTGGCACTTTGTACGTCGGATTTGTGTACACACGATCGGAATTTCTGACACTGGATTTTATTGTCGGAAAATGTTATAGCAAGCTCTCAAACTTTGTGTTTCGGAAATTCTGATGGAAAATGTGTGATGGAGCCCACACACGGTCGGAATTTCCCGACAACAAGGTCCTATCACACATTTTCCACAAAGTTTGAGAGCTTGCTACAAAATTTTCCAACAACAAAATCCATTGTCGGAAATTCCGATCGTGTGTACACAAATCCAACGCACAAAGTGCCACGCATGCTCAGAATAAGAGACAAAAGCTATTGGCTACTGCCCTGTTTATAGTTCTGACGTACATGTTTTACCTCACCGCGTTCAGAACGATCAGATTTACCGACAACTTTGTGTGACCGTGTGTATGCAAGACAAGTTTGAGCCAACAACCGTCGGAAAAAATCCATGGATTTTGTTGTCGGAATGTTCGATCAATGTCCGACCGTGTGTACAGGGCATTAAAGTCTGCAAAAGACTTGAGACTGGGGCAGAGGTTTAATTTCCAGCAGGACAACAACCCTAAACATACAGCCAGAGCTACAATGTTATGGTTTAGATCAAAACATATTCATGTGTTAGAATGGCCCAGTGAAAGTCCAGACCTAAATTCAATTGAGAATCTTTGGGAAGACTTGAAAATTGCTGTTCAAAGACGCTCTCCATCTAATCTGACAGAGCTTAAGCTATTTTTCAAAAAAGAATGGGCACAAATTTCACTCTCTAGATCAGGGATCCTCAAACTATGACCCTCCAGCTGTTACGGAATTACGCATCCCATGAGGCATTGTAAAACTCTGACATTCACAGACATGACTAGTCATGATGGGAATTGTAGTTTCTGAACAACTGGAGGGCCATAGTTTGAAGACCCCTGCTCTAGATGTACAAAGCTTGTAAAGACATACCCAAAAAGACTTGCAGCTCTAATTGCAGTGAAAGGTAGTTATACAAAGTACTGAATACAAGGGGGGCTGAATACAAATGCACGCCACACTTTTCACATATTTATTTGTAAAAAAATGTTAAAAACCATTTACCATTTTCCTTCCACTTCATAATTATGTGCCGGTCTATCACATAAAATTCCAATAAAATACATTTACGTTTTGGGTTGTAACATGACAAAATGTGGAAAATTTCAAGTGGTATGAATACTTTTTCAAGGCACTGTATAAAAAAAAATTGACGGCTAAAAATTTTTTGAAAAAAACAGCGTGGGGACCCCCCAAATCAATACCAAGCACTTTATGTCTGGTATAGATTTGGAGGAGAACCCCACGCCAAAATTTTAAAAAGTGGCGTCCCCCTCAAAATTCATACCAGACCCTTATCTGAGCATGCAGCCCGGCAGGACAGGAAAGGGAGGGGACGAGCAAGCACCCTCCCTCCTGAACCATACCAGGCCACATGCCCTCAAGATGGGTGATGCTTTGGGTCATGGGAGGCTCTGCCCCCATTTATATATTTATATATCATATCAGATTTATATATCATATAAATGAAAAAAAATGATGTTTCTGTCCTGTTGTAGCCCAAACTGTGAACAAAAGTATTAATATTTACTCCATCCCCCACCTGCACCACTGAATTAAGGTGCCTTCAAGAGATAAGCTTGCTAAAGACTCTTTAGCGTCTGGGGTAAATCTGGGAGTTTCTGAAACCCCCACTCTGCACTGTAGTTTTGTCCTCTAAGGATGTAGGGGTCTGTGGATTAAAACACAGAGCATAGTGAGGAACACTCTAGAAGTTCTGATGATGAGGATTTTAGTGTCCCTGCTTGGTAAATTCACAATCTCTATTCGTTCTGGTAACTATTGTCACTAAAACAAAAATTTCAAGATGGCACTAGAACTAGAACTAGACGTCAGAGGAAATCTTCCAAAGGAGATCCCACTTCTGGTGACAACAACGATAGGACTTTGTACAAACTTTCCCGTGGATTTTTAATCCACACAGCATACAGTATCTCACAAAAGTGAGTACACCCCTCACATTTTTGTAAATATTTTATTATATCTTTTCATGTGACAACACTGAAGAAATGACACTTTGCTACAATGTAAAGTAGTGAGTGTACAGCTTGTATAACAGTGTAATTTTGCTGTCCCCTCAAAATAACTCAACACACAGCCATTAATGTCTAAACCGCTGGCAACAAAAGTGAGTACACCCCTAAGTGAAAATGTACAAATTGGGCCCAATTAGCCATTTTCCCTTCCCGGTGTCATGTGACTCGTTAGTGTTACAAGGTCTCAGGTGTGAATGGGGAGCAGGTGTGTTAAATTTGATGTTATCGCTCTCACTCTCTCATACTGATTACTGGAAGTTCAACATGGCACCTCATGGCAAAGAACTCTCTGAGCATCTGAAAAAAAGAATTGTTGCTCTAAATAAAGTTGGCCTAGGCTATAAGAAGATTGCTGAGACCCTGAAACTGAGCTGCAGCACGGTGGCCAAGATCATACAGCAGTTTAACAGGACAGATTCCACTCAGAACAGGCCCCGTCATGAACGCCCAAAGGAGTTGAGTGAACGTGCTCAGCGTCATATCCCGAGGTTGTGTTGGGGAAATAGACATATGAGTGCTGCCAGCATTGCTGCAGAGGTTGAAGGGGTGGGGGGGTCAGCCTGTCAGTGCTCAGACCATACGCCACACAGTGCATCAAATTGGTCTGCATGGCTGTCGTCTCAGAAGGAAGCCTCTTCTAAAGATGATGCACAAGAAAGCCCGCAGTTTGCTTAAGACAATCAGACTAAGGACTTGGATTACTGGAACCATGTCCTGTGGTCTGATGAGACCAAGATAAACTTATTTGGTTCAGATGCTGTCAAGCATGTGTAGCAGCAACCAGGTGAGAGTACAAAGACAAGTGTGTCTTGCCTACAGTCAAGCATGGTGGTGGGAGTGTCATGGTCTGGTGCTGCGTGAGTGCTGCCGGCACTGGGGAGCTACAGTTCATTGAGCCAACATGTACTGTGACAAACTGAAGCAGAGCATGATCCCCTTCCTTCAGAGACTAGGCCACAGGGCAGTATTCCAACATGATAACGACCCCAAACACCTCCAAGATGACCACTGCCTCGCTAAAGAAGCTGAGGGTAAAGGTGATGGGCTGGCCAAGCATGTCTCCAGACCTAAACCCTATTGAGCAGCTGTGGGGCATCCTCAAAAGGAAGGTGGAGCAGCGCAAGGTCTCTAACATCCACCAGCTCCGTGATGTTGTCATGGAGGAGTGGAAGAAGACTCCAGTGGCAACCTGTGAAGCTCTGGTGAACTCCATGCCCAAGAGGGTTAAGGCAGTGCTGGAAAATATTGGTGGCCACACAAAATATTGACACTTTGGGCCCTATTTGGACATTTTCACTTAGGGGTGTACTCACTTTTGTTGCCAGCGGTTTAGACATTAATGGCTGTGTGTTGAGTTATTTTGAGGGGACAGCAAATTTACAGTGTTATACAAGCTGTGTACTTACTACTTTACATTGTAGCAAAGTGTAATTTCTTCAGTGTTGTCACATGAAAAGATATAATAAAATATTTACAAAAATGTGAGGGGTGTACTCACTTTTGTGAGATACTGTATGCTGTGTTAAGGCAGCCAATGCACCAGAAACTGCACCTGACCCATTTTTACCTATGCAGCACAACACAGTTCATGCAACTAAATAAACTGATTGCAAACCACAATCACTTCCCTTAAATGTTTAATGCGTATGTAAATCAATAGACACAAAAAAGGCAGAGCTCCTGAACCCCCTTTTCTTTCTCCTGGAAAAGATTGCAGACCTCACCCACTCAGTCTTGCATGTATATAGTCCATCCAATTAGTCTCAACTTAAAGTGGTTCTAAAGGCAGAAGGATTTGCACCTTAATGCATTAAGGCACAAAACTTTCCATGTGCAGCACCCCCTTATACTTACCTGAGCCCGATGTTGATTCAGCTCTGTGCCTGAGAGCAACATCACTGCTCTCCCTGGGGCGGGGCTAAGCCACCTTCTGTGTGGTAGAGAAGAGGCGGATTGGGGCGGCTTTGTGCAAAACCATTGTACAGAGCAGGTAAGTATACCATGTTTGCTTTAAAAAAGTCCATTTAACTTTCCACTTCCTATATTCTTCTGCATTAGACAAGCTTTCTGTAATATATATTGTCATATAGCACACACCAGTTCCACAGTAAAAATTTCAAGACTGACCACACTCAGCTTGTTTAGATTAGTGCAGTCTCAGCTCACTGTGTTCCAAGCCTCAGCAATGGCTTTCGACCCTGTCCCAGATTCCAGAGTTCCAAGCCTCTCTCTGGATTACTTTTCCAGCTACAGGCATTCTACTGACCAAGATTTTTGGTCAGTTTTTCTCCAGTGTTCCTTCCTCCAGTCTTGCAGTGACCTGCTTCTCCAAAAGATACAGTGTTACACATGTTCCTTAGCCTTTACTCCAGAGCTTACACCTTTCTTAATATCCATGCATTCAGAAGGGGAACAACTCCTCACTGGTAACATCTGATTGGGGTCAGCACTCCAACACAGAATCCAACAGGTTTTGGTCCCTTCCTTCCACAGAAACCACCGTAATGCCACATGTTTTGATGGTCTTCATAATCAGGGGTTAAAGAACCAACCTTTTTTTTTATATATACATGTAAACCAAATCCATTAATCTCTCCCTTAGTGGAAGTGGAAGTCTGGGCTATAGCTAAAATCCCTGCAGCTATAGCCATCAACATTCTAACACTAGCCCTGAAAAGAAAAAATCTGTAAACATGCGGAATATGCAGAAGCTCTAAACCCACGCTGAGCTGTCAGCTGCGGCTTTGCTGTGGAGGCGGTTGCAGAGGACACGTCAGTCAACGGAAGCCCCATAGTAAGTCTATGGGTGATGTCACTTCCCATTAAATTCACAGCCATTGTAGGCTGGGTCCTCTGCAGAGCTTCTGCTACTGGAGATAGGGTTGGATCGTCTGCAGAAAAGGTATGTATACTGATTTGTTTCTTTTCAGGGCTAGATAGGTTAGATATGTTAGTGTTAGAATGTTGGAGGCTATTGATGCAGGGATTTTAGTTTTAGCCTGGACTTCCACTTTAATGGACAGTACTAGTTAACTCCTTTTAAACAGGATAAAACGAGGGTCACTTCCTCTAATGTTAAAACCAGTAGCGCAAACTGCATCACTGCAACTAGACAGCATGGTGGACCAGTGGTTATGTAAACGGTTGGCCCCGCCCCCTCTGATGCCCCGGGAAAGCCATAGGGATGTCCCTGTGCGTCAGAGGGGGGCAGGGTCACCCAGGAACATCACGGTGTGGCACCGCCCTCAGTTATAAAAGAACTGTCAAAGCAAAGACGTGTCATATGGCGGGAGCCTCCGATGGAGGCGGGTTGGTCACGTATTTTTTTTTTTTTCGGTCCATCGGCAGAGCAAGAGAAGAAGAAGACGACTTTGTGGGACATTTTTATTTTTTATTTTTTAATAAAGGTCTTGTCCCAAGCCATGTCTTGTCATTTTTACCATTGTGACACTTTTTTTGTGAAATAGTAGGGGTACCCCGTTACTATTTCACACAGGGGGGAAGCCGGGATCTGGGAGTTCCCTTGTTAAAGGGGGCTTCCAGATTCCGATAAGCCCCCCGCCCGCAGACCCCCACAACCACCAGGCAAGGGTTGTGGGGATGAGGCCCTTGTCCCCATCAACATGGGGACAAGGTGCTTTGGGGGGCTACCTCAAAGCACCCTCCTCATGTTGCGGGCATGTGGCCTGGTACGGTTCAGGAGGGGGGGCTCTCATCCCCCCTCTTTTCCTGCGACCTGCCAGGTTGCGTGCTCGAATAAGGGTCTAGTATGAATTTTTGGGGGGACCCCCACGCCATTTTTGGCGCAGGGTTCCACTTAAAATCCATAACAGACTTTAACGGTCTGGTATTAATTTTTTTTTTAATTTCGGCGCGGGGTTCCCCTTAATATCCATACCAGACCTGAAGGGCCTGGTATGGAATTTGGGGGGACCCCCATGCAAATTTAAAAAAAAAATTTGGTTTGGGGTTTCCCTTAATGTTCATACCAGACCCAAAGGGACTGATAATGGACTGGGGGGATCCCATGCCATTTTTTTCAATTACTTCTTGTATCTGTATTGCTGGGACCGAGAATTCATTATAGCCGCGAGTAGTTTTAAATGACTTTTTTTCCTTTAGAAATGTCATTTTGCTCTCAGACGGTTCTAAACACAGGAAACATGCACCACTTTACAGGTATACTATTGACACCCCCAGGTATGAAATTTAAAGGAATATTTCACTTTTATTGTTTCACTTTAAGCATTATTAAAGTCACTGCTCCCAAAAAAACGCATGTTTTTAAAACTTTTTTTTGCATTGATACTTTGCATTGATAATGTCCCTTGGGGCAGGACCCAGGTCCCCAAACACTTTTTATGACAATACCATGCATATAAGCCATTTAAAATTAGCACTTTTGATTTCTCTCATAGACTTTTAAAGGGTGTTCTGCGGCTTTCGAATTTGCTGCGAACACCCCAAATTGTTCGCTATTCGGCGAATAGGCGAACACCCGATGTTCAAGTCAAACTTACGTTCGACTCGAACATTGGGCTCATCCCTAATAAACAACCTGAGTGTGGTGTCATGGTCAGAGGTCAGGCTTGGAGACCAGTAGCTGTAGCAGTGAGAAGTCTCCCACCAACCAGCAGGATAAATGGCAGATGATGCAGGCTGACCTCAGGTGCGGGGTCTAAGAACTATCTGGTGTTCACCAGGGATTGTGATGTTGGAGATCGATTTTTACTTTGTGTTACTACCCGATTGTGGTCCCCCAGGGTCCATTAGCAGGTAGGGATCAAGCAGATTCCCTGTCAGTAAACAAACCAAAAGGTCGGCAACAATTGGTTCCAGGTTGGAATCAAGTGGAAGCTGAGTCCAAGAACAAGCCAAAGGTTGGTAACAGGTGGTAGTGGAGATAAAGACAGTTGCAGGTACGCAAAGGAGCAAGATATTGACTGGGAGAGCACAATAATCTGGCAAACAGGAAATGCAGAGATATGGCTTAAATCGGGAAGTTCATGGGAGGAGCAAAGAGTTCAAGGGTCACCAGAAACAAGAGACAAACTTAAACAGTCCAAAGGATCAGAAAGGGAGCATCTTACATGGCTCCGCAAGAAAAGCAACTGCAGCAGACAGACAAAGTTTGTGGGTTCAGATCCTGGTCCTGACATGTGTTTAGTCTTTTAACATTTTTACTGGTATGTGCTATATGACACCAAGGAGGAGATTTACTAAAACTGGTGCACAAATAATCTGCTGCAGCTATGCATAGTAACAAATCAGCTTCTATGTTTTATTGTTAAAGTTTAATTTAACAAGCTGAATTTAAAAGCTAGTTGGTTACAATGCACAACTTCAACAGATTCTGTGTGCACTTGTATTACAGCAAGTTTGTCTAACAGAGAGGAGATTTAAGATATTTGTACTGTATGCATGCAATACTGAGTGGGTGAGACCTGCTATCTTTTCCAGGGGGGAATAAAGGGGATTCAGAAGCTCTGTTTTTGTGTCTGTTAGTATCAATTATGCCCAGAAGATGACGGGAGTTGATCAGCAGCTCTAAATAGGATCTAGCACATTATATATTGTATATTAAAGTATATGTTATGCAAAAACCTTTTTGCTTCATTTTGGGTAAATTGTATTATGGTTAGAATGTCAAAAAAAAGTGAGGTTTTTTATTGTTCTTGGTGTCTCTGCTATGTAGAATAATGCTCAAGCCAAAACAAAAACTGACAGGTACCCTATCAAAAAGAAAAAAAAATGACTAAATGTGTAAATAACTGCAGAAGTTAAACTTGCCTATAAACATTAAATAACCTGGACAAACCTTTTTGGATGGATTTGGGAATGATGGAAACTCTGTGGTGGCAGCATACAACACTTCCAAATAAGTGGCCTCAAGAAAAAAAGAGGATTGAGCAGGTTAAAAAAACGTGCCCAGTTCCATTCATAGATAGATTCTTCATTATGTTTGATAACCTTACGTCTGCAATTATGAACACCTCTAGCCACTTCTTACTGCCCTCTGCTTGGTCACAAATGACCAAACTGTTGATGCCTAAAGCAAATCCTCACTTGATTTTTTTAATCTGTCCAGCCTGAGCTGTTCATTAAATCAATATTATCTCTGAATAGCTATACCCTATAACAAGCCTCTATATTGAAAGTGGAACTATACAGTAACTGTACAAAGTATACTCTTATGCCCCGTACACACGATCGGAAATACAGCCAGCAAAAGACCGATGAGAGATTTTGGTCGGAAAATGCGACTGTGCATATGCTCCATCAGACTTTTGCTGCCGGAATTCCAGCCAGCAAAAGATTGAGAGCATGTTTTCAATTTTTCAGTTGGGAAAAGTTCCTATCCGAAAATGCCATCGTCTGTACAAATTCCGACGCGCAAAATTCCTACGCATGCTCGGAAACAATTTGAGGCATGCTCGGAAGCATTAAACTTCATTTTCTTGGCTCCTCCTAGTGTTGTACGTCACAGCGTTCTTGACGGTCAAAAGTTCAGAGAACTTTTGTGTGACTGTGTGTATGCAAGGCAAGCTTGAGCGGAATTCCGTCGGAAAAACCACCCAAGTTTTTTCCGATGGAAAATCCGCTCGTGTGTACGGGGCATTAGTGTAAAAAATCTTGTACAAAGGTTTTTTTTGTTTTTTTTTTAACTGGCATGTGTTTTCTTTTCTCAACTAGATTGTATAACTGCCTTGAAACAAGATGTATATTACAAAGGAGGAGACCAAGGTTCTGTGTTTGTCCCAGATGTTGAATATTGTCAGATAGTGTGTACCTTCAGTCCACGTTGTGTTATGTTTTCTTACCTAAATGCAAGCTGGCCTAAAGAAAATGAAAGGTAGAGTGCTGCTCTCTCTCTCTTCTTGCACAACATCCTTCAGCACTAAGGCTGGGTTCACACCATTGCGAATTGGATGCGGAATCTGCGCATCCAATTCGCAATAGCAGGAGATTTTGACCGGCTCTCTATGGAGCCAGTTCACATATGACCGCAGCGGCTCCGGCGTGACTTGCACAAAAATGCTGTGCGTCTCTTGGTCAGTTTCAGGTCCGAATTCAGCCAAAAATTCGGGCTGAAATCAGACCTGAAACAGTGAACCAGGACCCCTGCTGTGAGCCACATGCGGCTCATATGTGAACCCAGCCTAATAGGATCTTAGTGTATAAAAATTGAAATGTATTGATAATTCAGCTCACCAGCTAAAATACCAACCAAGGATTGACTGACTTTTTGAACAGAACTGTGTTTTTGATACACAATTTAAAAAACAATGCATTACAAACTTCAAATTATATTATAAATCACAGTACCCCTTCATACCAATAACACTGACTTTCTATTTAATAAAACAGATTTGCATGCTTTTTAAAGGACAGCATTACACTGTCTCTACCAGAAATATCATTAACTGGAGCAGTTTCAGGATATTCTTTGAAACACTGTACAACGAAAATATACAGTAAGGCTTTCTATTTCCTTTTTTATATTCAGCATAGTAAACGGTTTACTCCCTGTTGATAATGCACATACCAGCTCTACAATATTTATTTTTTATTGATATGAAAATATGACAGTCGTTTGTAATTGATTATTGGTGGGGGTTGTGGTTGGGATATAGGAGGAGTTTTCTTCTCACACATTAACCTTTTTTACACAAAATTAGGTAGCTAGCAGTTATGATATTATGGTATTACCCTTATAATATTGGGACTAAGGTAAAGCTTTGAGGTTTTACCAACATCCAGTTACAAAAATGTCTGTTTTGCTGGTAAAACAAATCCACCCCATCAGTATTACATAATTTGACTTGTTTAATTAAGACAAGGGTTCAAATTCTATTTAGGTTAGGAAAAGGTTTTGTTTGTCTTTATTTGTGTTCGGATGATGCTGAATGTTTCTCCCACCTACAGACCATCAATCTATTGACTTTCAAGTTTGCAGCGATTAATGATTAATATTGTAATTGATGTTCAAGATAATATTTAAACAGCTGGTGTCCCTTTTTTTTCTCTATCAAGCTAATAAGCAAGTTACTGACTCGACTGACTGAGAATATGTTAAGTCAGACAAGCATTTAGCCATGCTAAATCTCAGAAAAACTTTATTGTTCCTTTTTTTTATTTTTCAAAGATATTTGCCAGGTAGTAAAGTAAGGATGAGGGTGTAAGTCGGGGTTGCATTAAAATAATAATGCAACTTTAAAATATTGGCCAAGTTTGTTTAACAATTTACTTTTCTCTCAATTACTCTTTCTATCATTCGTCCTCACATAGACCCAGCCTGTTCTTGTTGTTCATCCATATGTATGACAAGTTAATGGTAAAATACTTGGAAGATTAGCTATAAAAAATAAAAAAATTTAAAAAAATAAAGAAAATAACATTTGGAACAAAACTGGAGTTATGCTCATAGGGACCAATCTGATTTCTTAATTTTTTCAAGAGAATAAAAAGGTAAAAAGGGGGGGGCGTGTCTGGCCGGTGAAGAAGATGGCCGCATAGCTGAAAGCTCCTGCTGCCTCACGCTATAGCAACACCAGAGCGACATCCAGGAGAGGTTCCCTGAGCCCTAAATCCACATCCGATCCGACGGCCATCCGATCCAACGGCAGCTATGAATAAACGGCAGAAAAACAATAAGCCGCTCCAGTGCCTCACAGACTTTTATCCCGCGGTGACACCGCAAGATAATCAAGATGGCGCCAGCGCCTGCTCCAATGGAGGGACCCGCTCTCATCCCGGCTGCCAAACTGCGGTGAGTCATGCCCCTGTTGCTCCGGGGGAGATGGGAGAGTTCTCACCCCCTCCACCCCCACTATGCGTAGCCCAGCTAAAACCAGGCGTGCAGGGAGAGAGATGAGTTCTCCCCTGGGCTGCAGCATGTCACCACACAGCTCTCCTTACAGGGCACACACGCAGAACCCTTGATGGACATGTTCCCAGCCACGGACCAGGCCATTTCAGAGAGCACCATGAAAAATATGCTTTTGTCCCTCAGAAGAACCCTCTTTAATGATTTCTCTGATATGTTTACTTCTTTAAACAATACTGTTCAAACTCACACTAATCAAATCCAGCACCTAGAATCTAAAATGGCAGATCTTTATACTGCTCACAATGACCTTGTTGATGCATATACTGATCAGGACTCTGAGGTGCAACGCCTTCAAAACAAATTAGTGGATTTAGAAGACCGCTCGAGGTGGAACAATATTAAGTTCAGAGGAATTCCGGAATCAATACGACCAAATGAACTTACAAATTTTGTTCAACGCCTCATGAAATCCCTCAAACCGTCTCTGACTGATATTGATTTATGCGTCGACAGGGCCCACCGCATACCCAAACCAAAATTTCTTCCTGACACAGCACCCAGAGATACTCTGGAATGCATTCACTACTACCACGTGAAAGAACGAGTCATGGTGACGGCCAAACAAAATCCAGCTGTCCCAGAGGACTGGTATCTCCCTCTATACTGATATATCGCAACAGACCGCATTGAACAGAAAGAAGCTTAATCCACTCACAAAGATTTTGCGCAACAATAGCGTAGTATATAGTTGGGGATTCCCCACAAAGTTACTCGTCACTTGGAACGGTAAACTATTCTCTATACACAGTGTGGAAAAAGGCATACTACTCTTCAAACAATGGAAATTGCTCCCTCCAGATGCACAACCTCCTGTTCAACCCACCCCGGAACATCTGGACACGGAGTGGACCTAATCCGTTCTCCATAATCAGCATTGAGCCTCTCCCTATCATTAATACCTCTTAGTAGCGTGAGACATGAAGACCAAACGTTTAGTTTGTCCTCCTCTCCCAGTACCTAGTGCATCGCACTATTGGTCTACTTACCCCCAAATGACCACAGCAGCCCGAGCTGCCCATTGTACCTGTGTTTAACAGGTGTTTTTTTACACATGTTGCTTTTGTTCCTTTTTTCCTTTTTTTTCTGTGTTTTCTCGCACTCTCTACCCACCTAGTCACCACCTATGATGCTTCCCAAACTACACAAGGACATGGATTTCTGACTGCACTGCTTACCTGGATTGCTGATAATAAGGATTTGCTGCCCTGCGAGACGACTGTGACCTACTGCACCACTGTTACCACAAGCAGATCTACTCTCCGGATTCCCAAGTTTCAGTCGCACAGGTACTTTAATTGTCACCTTCAGTATAACAGTGTATCCTTGTACTGCATTGTCTCAGCAAGTAACCAACTACTGTCATGCCTCTGAAGTTTATGTCTATAAACGCAAAGGGACTCAATAGCCCCTTTAAGCATGCCGTGCTACTAAAGGAAGCTTGTTCCCTTAAAGCGGAAATTATTTTTGCCCAAGAAACCCACTTTGCAGCCCACAAATGTCCTCAATTGAACTTCCAAAACTACTCCCACTTGTATACATCTAACAGCCCCAAAAAAGCATGTGGAGTTTTCATCGCTATCAGGGATTCAGTTTTGTTTCGCCACATCCACACTATTCAAGACCACCAAGGCAGGTATATAATTCTTATCTGCAAACTGAACCAAGCAACCTTTACGCTTGTCAACCTGTACGCCCCTAATACTAAACAATGGAAATTCCTTGCCCCCTTGCTTGCCACTATCTTGGAAGTATTCCAAGGTACCCTCATCATGGGTGGAGATTTCAACACTGTCTTGGATCCCTCTATGGACTCTACTACCCAGGCCAGGAGACCTATACATTCTATAGTCCCCCTGCTCGAGAAATATGAACTGTATGACATATGGAGGTGTTTTCACGGCTCCGAAAAGGACTATACGTTCTTATCAGCTGCACATTCTTCTTATTCCCGCATTGACTTATTCTTTACAGGAAAAAGATCCCTCCAAAATGTTCTGAGCTCAGACATTGGCACAATATCTTGGTCGGACCACACCCAGATTACTTTAGAATTTGATGACAAACTCACCTCCTCCGCTCTGGAGACTAAACACGTCCCTTTTGGAGAACAAGCTACTGTGCCAAACGATCGTGCAGGAACATCAGAATTTCTTTCACTACAATGACACTCCTGATGTCAATAGCTTCACATTGTGGTATACATACAAATTATATATGAGAGGGGTACTGATCAAATTAGCTTCAAATGTTAAAAAACAGAGGACGAAGCAGATTGCAAACTTGCTCAATTCCATAACTTTAAAAGAACGAGATAACAAACTTAAACCAGACCCCCAGCTTTCACAAAACATTATCCGGGACAGACAGCAGTTGAGGAATCTACTTCTTTACAAGCATGTAAACCATCTTAAATTCCTCAAAGCCAACTATTATGGTCTACACAACAGGGCGGGAGCTAGGAAAGTTAAAGCAAAACAGATCAAACAAAGAATAGCTGCCCTTACCCACCCACTTAATCACAACACCGTTATTAATCCTAAAGATATAGCCAATACTTTTGCGGACTATTATCAGTCCCTATATGACCTTCGTAAAAATGTATCTACTCCTCAGCCATCACCAGCACTTATTAATGCGTTTTTACGTAAAGTACAACTCCCTACCCTTACTAGTGATCAACTTGACTCTATATCCCAACCATTTACAACACAAGAAATCTGTTTAGCCATCCACAAACTACCCAACCGTAAGTCTCCAGGTGATGATGGTTTCTCCAATGAGTACTACAAACACTTTTCCAAGGAAACTGCCCCATATCTACAATCAGTCTTCAATCTTGCTTCGTCCTCCAGAACCTTTCCACCTGAAATGTTGAGAGCAGTGATAGTGACATTACCAAAGGCTAACAAGGACCCTACTAACCCTGTCAACTATAGGCCCATATCCCTCCTCAACACAGATGTAAAATTGTTTGCCAAACTCCTAGCTATTAGACTACAGAAAATTCTACCGCACCTCATCCACCCAGATCAGGTGGGCATTGTACCCGGATGTCAAGCCCCGGATGGCACTAGACACCTTATTAACTTGATTTCACAGGCTGGATCCTCTCGAACGCCTTCTCTGCCTCTCTCCTTGGATGTGGAGAAGGCGTTCGACGGGGTCCACTGGGGATACCTTAAGACAGTACTTAATACCTTTGGAATAACAGGATGGATACAAACAGCCATCTTATCCCTTTACTCCACTCCCTTGGCTATTGTACTTACTTCTGGAATTACCTCCAAACCAATACACATTACCAATGGGACAAGGCAAGGATGCCCCTTATCGCCAATAATCTTTACACTTCACATGGAACCATTAGCAGAGATTATTAGATCTAACCATAATATCACAGGCCTCTCTATAGCTGGTAAAGAGCATCAAATAAGCCTATTCGCTGACGATGTCATGCTTATGCTCTCCAATCCCAAGACATCCTTGACCGAGACACAGAAACTATTACACAAATTTAGTGCCATGTCATACTATAAATTGAATGCCACCAAATCCCAAATACTAGGTATCAATGTCCCTGTTCCTATGTTCCTCCTTAACCAAAGAATTCCCTTTTATTTGGTCTCTTCACTCTATACCTTTCTTGGGCACTAAACTGACCCAACACACCTCACAACTTTATAGATATAACTTTAAGCCCTTTTTGGAATCTTTACCCCAACAACTGTCCCTCCTACACACCCAAGATCTGTCAACAGCAGGGAAAATAGTAGCACTAAAAATGATAATTCTCCCTAAACTCCTCTACTTATTCCGCACAACAATAATCCCCCTACCACGCACTTTCCTTTCCTCAGTACAATTTTCAACCAGTACATATGGAACCGCAAACCGCCTAGGTGTTCTCTTACCATTATGTTAAAACATAGAAAGCATGGCGGAATGGGAGCCCCTAATGTAACAGCATACTACAAAGCATGTGTCAAAGATCAGCTTAAATATTGGTGGACCCCTTCCACACATAAATCGTGGTCACTCATGGAGGCCAGCAGTACCCAGCACAGAGACCTCAAGTCAACCCTCATTGCCATTAAATTAGGAGTCCCTGTTTCTACCTCTTCTACTCCTACAGTACATATATCCACTAGATTGTGGTCCAAGCTCCCTACTTCCTTCTTAACTAACTGATCACTCTGTAAAATATCTACCCCGATCTCAGTCCTCCAACATTTCATACCTTGCCTTGACTTGAAACTTTGGAAATCGAACGGCCCTAACCTTTTGAAAGATCTATATCATGACACATCCCTTCACAATTTTGATTATTTGGCCTCTTGATTCCATCTCCCTCCCTTTGCACTCCATTTTCCTTACTTACAAATTCGATCCTTTCTGAAGCAATACCCCCTGCCTTTCTACTTAGAACTACCAGCCTCAATTAATACATTCCTTCAGGACCCTACTATCCCGAATAAAGGAATATCACTATTCTACAATATTTATAATGCCCAAGACTCCTTCTCCAAAACAACTACTATTGTTAAATGGGAAAAAATCCTGGGTAAGACCTTTCCAGATAACTACTGGAAAATAGCATTCTCCACTACCTACTCATCTTCCAGATGTGTAACTCACTGGGAACATTTTCAAAAAGTAGTACACTCCTGGTACCTCACCCCCTACAAACTTTCTAAGTATTACCCTGATCACACAGCCCTATGCTGGAGGAAATGCGGAGACATAGGTACACTGTACCGTATCCTATGGTCATGTAAATCCATGTGATCCTTCTGGAACAAGACCTTCTCCATGATATCAGACATATGTGATCGACATATAGATCCCAGCCCTGAACTTGCTTTACTACACCTAACAATACACGAATTCTCACCTAAGATACGAGTGCATTTATATATAGCTTTCATTCTTATATATAATGACTAACATAGTGTGACTCCCCCCCTCCTCCTACCTACCAGCTTGCAAGGGCACCTTCCTACCCACATAAATACCCGATGTATGCACCTGAGGACGTTTATAGTGACAATATAACCAGGGGTAATTTGTTATGCTGACTCTTCCACCAACCGGTGCATCTTGTTTCCTACACTTATCATATCTATCCCTATTCCTTTATGTTTCTCTCTTTCCTCTCTCCTCTTTTTGTTTGTCTCTACAACACTCTACTAACTACATAAGAAGTGATAACACAGACTGGTGATATGTTGTCTCCACTCTCTAACACAGTTTGATCTCATAGGGGTGTCCGGAAGGGAGTGGACAACACCGTTTACCTTGCATTTTAGCAATTTAAATTTTTCTATCGTTCACTGTATTGCTGCCGGGATCTGTCATTTGTATTCAACTGAATGTTTCAACATACTCCGTAAACTGTTTGGCAGATAATGTTAAAACAGTAGAAATTTCTCCTGCGCTCAGGTGTCCAGGGACTAAATATGTGGTGCGACCACCTTAATAGGGTAATGCCTGACGTCTTGCAGCCCTCCTTAGAACAATGCGTATTCGTAAGCTAAAAAGAAACAAAAAAAGAAGGAGAGCATACCGACCTAGTGCATTACCACTGGTAAACTTTATTACAGCATAAAAACAGCAAAAAATATGCCCGCTCAGGCTCTGAAGAAAGGGGTGCTCCCCCGAAACGCGTTAGCCATCGGCCATTCCTATCGGTCTGACCCTCTTGACAATAAGTCCTGGTGTGTCGATCTGTAGAACAGCGCATTTGCACCCCTGTCAAAGCCGTTTTTGATAGCTCGTTTGTGAGTATATTTTTTGCTGTTTTATGCTGTAATAAAGTTTACCAGTGGTAATGCACTAGGTCGGTGCGTCCTCCTTTTTTTTTTTTTTTTGTTTTGTTTTTTGATTTTTTTTTGTTTCTTTTTGGCAGATAATGTTCACATATGTTTTGTTTGTTTCTTTTTGTTTTTTTTTTTGTTTGTTTCTATGAAAAATTCAATTAAAAAAAATTGAAATGAAAAAAGGTAAAAAGGTTTTCACTATGAGTAACAGTCCACTCTTGCTTCAATTTTTTCATAACTAGTCATCTGTTGAAGATGTACACTTAGATAGGCGAGCACACTGACAGCTAATTTACCCTTCAGTAGCAAATATCAAATGAATTGTGACAATGATGATGAGCCGGTATTAGAAAGAAACAAGTAATCTGCACTAATACACTGAGAGAAAGGCAACAGTTGAGTTGAGTTTGTCAAAGGTTTTCAGATGGAGGTTGAGTATGACTAAGTATGAGGGGAATGAAATTGATTGCACTATGAATTTACTGATTTTGCCTTTGCTGGAATATCACAATGCAAATTTCACAATGCAGATTGCGTAGCCAAAATTTTCTGACATGGTGATCATTAATTTGTCATTGAACAAAGCGACGTCACTAAGCAATGTTGAAAACGCTTCTCATTGACTCCAAGGTATCCACTTCTGCTGAAGTTTTGGCAAAACAAAAGTTTTCAATATTGCTGATCCTTAATGATGACACAGCTCTTGGTGATTAACTGAGGGAAATGGCAAACAGCCACAGGGGAAGATAGATGACTTGAATAGTACAATGGCATATGCTGCCAAATTACATCTGAAAGTCAAATTGATATAAGCTTATCTGACTAAAACTATCTGAGGACCATCTGCATATATCCATGTCAGGTTGGATCTTAGCGGTCAGGTTTAACCTGAATCGATTTGCCCCTTTTCTAATTATTGAGCACAATTAATGCCAAATTGTTAAACAAAATGCATTTTTTTACAGTTTGCAGGGATAAGCTTTTCCCAGAACTTGACATGATGGGGACAAACTACAACATTAGTAAAGCAACAAGTGTGGAGCAATGCAAGGAGCACTGTACCAACAGTATTCATTGTCAGTTCTTTACATATACTACAGAGAAGTTCCACAGTGTGCAGCTACGGTGAGTATTTTAATGTAAAGTATTTTTCTTGCCACCATAAGTTAAAATAAGAAGGCCCTAGTGTCTCTATCCTTTAAACTATATCCATGACTGTTATTTTTAATATATTTATGTAGCACTACTCCCGTAGGAGCTGCTGATGAATGTATAATCCTGTACCCTGCCTATCAACCCCAAGAACAGTCTCAACCCGTCTGTCACACCTGTATGGTAATATTAGTGCGAGACCCAGAGGTAAAGAGAAACACAGTAATGGTACAATACACAGTATATTTACTGTAACCTTGGAACCCGTCACTTCACCAGCTGTAGTATTAGATGGAGTCTCACACAAGTTGTCAATTAACCACTTAGGAAGTTTACTAAAAGGATGTTTAGCACAATAAACACTGTGGTAACTCAGATATAAAGAATGACAGTAGAAAACAGTCAATGTGTACAAGAACTGAGAATTCAATGATCACCATGGAGGGTATATGCAGACAGGTGCTCAGTGGGATAAATGCTCAATATTATAAAACACTAATATTAAGCACTTTTCCACTGCAGCCTCAACGCACACACCAAAGCCAAACATATTACATTCACATAAACAGGATAATGCAGTATAATATTGAATCCCATACTCTAGGGCTCTAGGGCTCCCCCTAGTCTGCAATTCAATGTTCATAAAGTATAGTGACACCCTGATGCTTTGCTGAGGGTGACAAGGATGTTTTATCTTCAGTTATTCTTCAGCTAGCCCTTTGATTTGAACTGCAGTTATTTGTAATCCACATGAGAAAACATAAAGAAACAGACTGTAGAATGATGAGTGTACTGAGAACTATTCCTTTAGTGATGATGAACAGACAACACTCCTGTAGCTCTTCCTTGTGAACTGTAATGGTAATGCAGTACCACCTCTACAGCATGGGTTGTAATAAATCCCAGAGTCTCGCTGTGCACAGCCTATGAATAAGCAGAACCACCTCCGTGGAACTACAAGTCTCACCAGCAAAGAGTATATTCTATTGGTCTGGTCAAGTGCCCGCTCACCACAACAGGCCCAGGTACTGCAGGATTCCTTCCAAACTCCTTTCCTGAGATCTCCATCAGATCCAAAGCCAGCGCCGTCACACCGCACCACTCTTTCAGATGGCTGATGACTGGAATACAGGAAAACTCCAGCTGTCTTGGGTCCTCAGGTCCATCCGCACTCAGATCCAGCTGGCTGTGCTCCGGAACTCCTCAGAGGCCGATCGGTTCCGCTCCACGCCTTACAGGCCGCAGACTCCCGGTCACACTCACAGACCTCACTGCAGGCAGGTATTGAATGGCGTCCCAAGAGACCATAAAATGGCTGCGCTGTCCTTTTTATTCCTTCTCCCAGCATGCAGCGCAGTAACTTTGCCTTGTGGGTCTGTGGCTTGGCATTGTGGGTTTAGTAGTTCCAAAAATTAAGTTAACACATGAGTCCTTTCCTCATTAAACTACATCCCCCACAATGCCTTGTAACTCTGATTCACAAAACTGGTTCAAAAGTCTCAATAGCATTAAAAGGACACTAGAGGGAGCCAGACTCTCATTTAAGAAACAACTTATCACTAACATGATAACTTGGGTAGTAAAACCCCTGCACTACATTTATAAATTATATAAAGTCTTGGATTAAAAGTACCATTTCAGTCTTTGCAGATGACACCAAGCTATGCAGTGGAATAACATCCTTACAGGATTTCTTCAACTTACAAGCTGACTTCAATGCACTGTTTAATTGGACAACTACAGTATGAGCCAAATTAGGTTTAATGTTGATAAATGTAAAGATATGCACTTAGGGGATAAAAATGCATGCATCATACATACTAGGAGGAGTACAACTGATAAAAAGTGGATTAAAGGAGGCGAAGGATCTGGGTGCTCTGATCATCAGCAATGCCAAGCTGCAGCTTCCAAAGCGAGCAAAATCTTTTTTGTATTATGAGATATGGACTGCAAGAAGAGAGAGACATAATTTTGCCCCTGTACAAATCATTAGTAAGACCTCACCTATAATATGCAGCTCACTTTTGGGCACCAGTTCAAAAAAAGCAGCAAAAGGAGCAACTAAACTAGTAAGAGGCATGGAGGAGCTCAGCTATGAGGAAAGATTAGCTGAACTGAATGTATTCTCTCTTGAGGAGATTAAGGAGGGATACGATCAACATGTACAAATACATGAGTGGTCCATATAGTGAACTTGGTATAGAGTTATTAAATTTAAAGTGATTGTAAAGTCTCTTTTTCATCAAACAAGGTTTTATTAAGCAAAGATGATGCATATAAATACATAGTATTACTAGTATATATTTATACATAAAAATGCGTATTAAACAAGGAAAGTATACATTATTATTATAGTCAACATTAGGGGTAATATATGTTAATGTAGAAATAAATGTATACCACTATGAACTACTATCATCATAATGTGTAGTTTTATCTCCCCCCCCCCCGCTGAACATATTTGGTTTAATTGTATTTTATTATAGTACACGTGATATGTATATGCATAATGTGACGCTCTCATATGTGTTATATACCTTTAAGTCTATATGGGATATATTGTATTCAGCACAGACATGACCATTTTGGGAGAACAACATGAACCATACTGTCTTTTGGTTTACACTTTCTCTGTATGTATCTGGAATAGAGTTTTAGTTACAGAGATCCATGTGTTTTATTACTGAGCGAATTTATGATTAAGTGCAAGTTTCAGGTACTTGCAACCATCGATCCCAAATTTTGTTATATTTTGTCGGGCATCCTCTATTAATGTAAATATGTTTTTTGTATGGCAAGGTAGTGTTAACTTCTGTTTTCCACTCCGTCACACTGGGAGGGGATGGTCTCATCCACTTTCTTGCAATAATTTTTCTGACGGAAAATAGAGTCTCATGTAGGAATACCTTGGTAAATTTATCAACTGTGTCTGGAAATATCCCTAGGAGACATTGTTTTGGTTCTAACGCTATTGGGGAGCCCATGGTGTCGTGTAGAAATGTTATGACCTGTTTCCATAATTGTTGAATCTTGGGGCATGTCCATATTAAATGAAAGAACGTACCCGTTTCTTGGCCGCACATCGGGCATAGAGTAGACTGATTACGCTTATATCTGGCTACTCGAATTGGGGTGAGGTATGTTCTATGTGTTATGTAAATCTGAGAGAGTCTGTCCGATAGTTTTGGTGATACTGCTTTGCATGTCTCGAGGGCTTCATCCCACTCCTCATTTTTCATCAGGCCTACCTCTCTCTCCCATCGATTGTAAAGTCTCTTTTAACCACTTCAGCCCCGGACCAATTGGCTGGCCAAAGACCAGAGTACTTTTTGCAATTCGGCACTGCTTCGCTTTAACTGACAATTGCGCGGTCGTGCGACAGGGCTCCCAAACAAAACTGACGTTCTTTTTTTCCCACAAATAGAGCTTTCTTTTGGTGGTATTTGATCACCTCTGCGGTTTTTATTTTTTGTGCTATAAACAAAAAAGAGCGACAATTTTGAAAAAAAAGCAATATTTTTACTTTTTGCAATAATAAATATCCCCAAAAAATGTATAAAAAAACATTTTTTTTTCCTCAGTTTAGGCCGATACGTAAAAAAAATCGCAATAAGCGTTTATTGATTGGTTTGTGCAAAAGTTATAGCGTCTACAAAATAGGAGATAGTTTTATGGCATTTTTATTAATTTTTTTTTTTTTTTACTAGTAATGGTGGTGATCAGCGATTTTTATCGTGACTGCGACATTAGGGAGGACAGATCGGACACTTTTGGTGCTATTCTGGGACCATTCACATTTATATAGCGATCAGTGCGATTGAAAATGCATTGATTACTGTGTAAATGTGACTGGCAATGATGGGGTTAACCACTAGGTGGCGCTGTAGGGGTTAAGTGTGTCCTAGGGAGTGATTCTAACTGTGGGGGGGGGGGCTATGTGTGACACTACACTGATCACCGCTCCCGATTACAGGGAGCAGTGATCAGTGACAGTGTCACTAGGCAGAACAGGGAAATGCTTGTTTAGAATAGCATTTCCCCGTTCTTCTTCTCCGTGAGACGATCGCAGGTATCCCCATGGACATCGAGTCCATGGGACCCGCGATCCTACTCACGGAGCTCACGGTGGGTGTGCATGCGATGGCGCGGCGGCAAATTCAAAGGTACAGGTATGCCCATTTGCGCAGCCGTGCCATTCTGTCGATGTATATCTACATGCGGCGGTTGGCAAGCGGTTAAAAAACAAAAAAAAACATGTCATACTTACCTCCTCTGTGCAGTTGGTTTTGCACAGAGCAGCCTGAATCCTCTTCTTCTCGGGTCCCTCTTCACTGCTCCTGGTCCCTCCCTCCTATGGAATGCCCCCACAGCAAGGAGCTTGCTAAGGGGCATCTGAGCTGAGACAACTCCGTGTGTCCATTCAGGCACAGAGCCCTGACCTGAGCCTGCCCCCTTTCTCCCCTGATTGGCGAACTGACTGATTGACAGCCGCGGGAGCAAATGGTGCCGCTGCTGTGTCTCGGCCAATCAGGAGGAGAGTTCCCGATGGCTAAGACACTCATGGACATCACTGGAGAGAGATGGGGCTCAGGTAAGTAATTAGGAGGTGCTGGGGAGGCTGCTACACACAGAAGGTTTTTTATCTTAATGCATAGAATGCATTAGGATAAAAAATCTTCTGCCTTTACAACTCCTTTAAGGTCATCACAGAGGACAAGGGGGCACTCTTTACGTCTGGAGGAAAATAGGTTTAACCTCCAAATACAAAAAGGCTTCTTCACAGTAATGCCCCGTACACACGGTCGGACATTGATCGGACATTCCGACAACAAAATCCTAGGATTTTTTCCAAGGGATGTTGGCTCAAACTTGTCTTGCATACACACGGTCACACAAAGTTGTCAGAAAATCCAATCGTTCTGAACGCAGTGACGTAAAACGCGTACGTCGGGACTATAAACGGGGCAGTAGCCAATAGGTTTCATCTCTTTATTTATTCTGAGCAGGCGTGGCACTTTGTGCGTCGGAGTTGTGTACACATGATCGGAATTTCCGACAACGGATTTTGTTGTCGGAAAATTTTATAGCCTGCTCTCAAACTTTGTGTGTCGGAAAATCCGATGGAAAATGTGTGATGGAGCCTACACACAGTCGGAATTTCCGACAACAAGGTCCTATCACACATTTTCTGTCGGAAAATCCGACCGTGTGTACGGGGCATAAGAACTGTGAAAATGTGGTATAGATTTCCCCAAGAGTTGGTTCTGGCCAGCTCAGTATAGTGTTTTAAAAATGGCCTGTATTCTTTCCTAAATGCACACAATATAACTGTATACTAATATTTATAAGTAAAGTGGATGCAGGGAATATCTTATTGCCTCTTGGGGGACCAGGGAGGATTGTTTTTCCTCCCGCTGGAGGAAATTGGGTCATGTTTATTGCTTTTTTTTTTTTGCCTTCCTCTGGATCAACTGTGGGTATAGGATTGGTTATATGGAGATTTTCTGTGTGTGTGTTTTTTTCTTTTCTCTCTGGTTTGAACTGGATGGACTTGTGTCTTTTTTCAACCAGACTAACTAATGTAACTATGTCAAGCAGATCCTAACACCTGACTTTGTCATTTGTCACAAAAATCAAATACAGCTGCTAGAACTTTTAAAGTGCAGACACCTACAGGTGCCTAAAAATAGCTTAACCACTTAAGGACCGCCTCACGCCGATGTACGTCAGCAAGGCGGCACGGGCAGGCAAAATCACGTACATATACGTGATTTGCCTCCCGCGGGTGGGGGGTCCGATCGGACCCCCCCCCCGGTGCCTGAGGCGGTCCTGTTATGTCCCCCGGCGATCGGAGGTGAGGGGGAGGCCATCCATTCGTGGCCCCCCCTCGCGATCGCCGCCGGCCAATCAGATCACTTCCTTTGCTGCTGTATGCTAAACAGCAGCAAAGGAAATGATGTCATCTCTTTCCGTTGCAGCGCCGAGGAGAGAAGACTTCACTGTGAGTGCACAACACTACACACACAGTAGAACATGCCAGGCACACAAAACACCCCGATCCCCCCCCGATCGCCCCCCGATCCCCCCCCAATCACCCCCCCTCCCTGTCACAAACTGACACCAGCAGTTTTTTTTTTTTTTTTTTTTCTGATTACTGCATTGGTGTCAGTTTGTGACAGTTACAGTGTTGGGACAGTTAGTATTAGCCCCCTTTAGGTCTAGGATACCCCCCTAACCGCCCCTAATAAAGTTTTAACCCCTTGATCACCCCCTGTCACCAGTGCACCAGTGTCACTAAGCGATCATTTTTCTGCTCGCTGTATTAGTGTCGCTGGTGACGCTAGTTAGTGAGGTAAATATTTAGGTTCGCCGTCAGCGTTTTATAGCGACAGGGACCCCCATATACTATCTAATAAATGTTTTAACCCCTTGATTGCCCCCTAGTTAACCCTTTCACCACTGATCACCGTATAACCGTTACGGGTGACGCTGGTTAGTTCGTTTATTTTTTATAGTGTCAGGGAACCCGCCGTTTATTACTGAATAAAGGTTTAGCCCCCCGATCGCCCAGCGGTGATATGCGTCGCCCCAGGCAGCGTCAGATTAGCGCCAGTACCGCTAACACCCTCGCACGCGGCATACGCCTCCCTTAGCGGTATAGTATCTGAACAGATCAATATCTGATCCGATCAGATCTATACTAGCGTCCCCAGCAGTTTAGGGTTCCCAAAAACGCAGTGTTAGCGGGATCAGCCCAGATACCTGCTAGCACCTGCGTTTTGTCCCTCCGCCCGGCCCAGCCCAAGTGCAGTATCGATCGATCACTGTCACTTACAAGGCACTAAACGCATAACTGCAGCGTTCGCAGAGTCAGGCCTGATCCCTGCGATCGCTAACAGTTTTTTTGGTAGCATTTTGGTGAACTAGCAAGCACCAGCCCCAGGCAGCGTCAGGTTAGCGCCAGTACCGCTAACACCCATGCACGCACCGTACACCTCCCTTAGTGGTATAGTATCTGAACGGCTCAATATCTAGTCCTAACAGATCTATACTAGCGTCCCCAGCAGTTTAGGGTTCCCAAAAATGCAGTGTTAGCGGGATCAGCACAGATACCTGCTAGCACCTGCGTTTTGCCCCTCCGCCCGGCCCAGCCCAGCCCACCCAAGTGCAGTATCGATCGATCACTGTCACTTACAAAACACTAAACACATAACTGCAGCGTTCGCAGAGTCAGGCCTGATCCCTGCGATCGCTAACAGTTTTTTTGGAAGCTTTTTATTGAACTGGCAAGCACCAGCGGCCTAGTACACCCCGGTCGTAGTCAAACCAGCACTGCAGTAACACTTGGTGACGTGGTGAGTCCCATAAGTGCAGTTCAAGCTGGTGAGGTGGCAAGCACAAGTAGTGTCCCGCTGCCACCAAGAAGACAAACACAGGCCCGTCGTGCCCATAGTGCCCTTCCTGCTGCATTCGCAAATCCTAATTGGGAACCCACCGCTTCTGCAGCGCCCTTACTTCCCCCATTCACATCCCCAACCAAATGCAGTCGGCTGCATGAGAGGCATTTTTATGTCCTCCCGAGTACCCCTACCCAACGAACCCCCCAAAAAAGATGTCATGTCTGCAGCAAGTGCGGATATAGGCGTGACACCCGCTATTATTGTCCCTCCTGTCCTGACAATCCTGGTCTTTGCATTGGTGAATGTTTTGAATGCTACCATTCACTAGTTGAGTATTAGCGTAGGGTACAGCATTGCACAGACTAGACACACTTTCACAGGGTCTCCCAAGATGCCATCGCATTTTGAGAGACCCGAACCTGGAACCGTTTACAGTTATAAAAGTTAGTTACAAAAAAAAGTGTAAACAAAAAAAAAAAACACATACAAAAATATAAAATAAAAAAAAATAGTTGTCGTTTTATTGTTCTCTCTCTCTCTCTATTCTCTCTCTATTGTTCTGCTCTTTTTTACTGTATTCTATTCTGCAATGTTTTATTGTTATTATGTTTTATCATGTTTGTTTTTCAGGTCTGCAATTTTTTATACTTTACCGTTTACTGTGCTTTATTGTTGACCATTTTTTTGTCCTCAGGTACACCATTCACGACTTTGAGTGGTTATACCAGAATGATGCCTGCAGGTTTAGGTATCATCTTGGCATCATTCTTTTTAGCCAGCGGTCGGCTTTCATGTAAAAGCAATCCTAGCGGCTAATTAGCCTCTAGACTGCCTTTACAAGCCGTGGGAGGGAATGCCCCCCCCCACCGTCTTCCGTGTTTTTCTCTGGCTCTCCTGTCTCAACAGGGAACCTGAGAATGCAGCCGGTGATTCAGCCAGCTGACCATAGAGCTGATCAGAGACCAGAGTGGCTCCAAACATCTCTATGGCCTAAGAAACCGGAAGCTACGAGCATTTTATGACTTAGATTTCGCCGGATGTAAATAGCGCCATTGGGAAATTGGGGAAGCATTTTATCACACCGATCTTGGTGTGGTCAGATGCTTTGAGGGCAGAGGAGAGATCTAGGGTCTAATAGACCCCATTTTTTTCAAAAAAGAGTACCTGTCACTACCTATTGCTATTATAGGGGATATTTACATTCCCCGAGATAACAATAAAAATGATTAAAAAAAAAAAAAAAATGAAAGGAACAGTTTAAAAATAAGATAAAAAAGCAAAAAGATAATAAAGAAAAAAAAAAAAAAAAAAAAAAAAAAGCACCCCTGTCGCCCCCTGCTCTTGTGCTAAGGCGAACGCAAGCGGCGGTCTGTCGTCAAACGTAAACAGCAATTGCACCATGCATGTGAGGTATCACCGCAAAGGTCAGATCAAGGGCAGTAATTTTAGCAGTAGACCCCCTCTGTAAATCTAAAGTGGTAACCTGTAAAGGCTTTTAAAGGCTTTTAAAAATGTATTTATTTTGTTGCCACTGCACGTTTGTGCGCAATTGTAAAGCATGTCATGTTTGGTATCCATGTACTCCGCCTAAGATCATCTTTTTTATTTCATCAAACATTTGGGCAATATAGTGTGTTTTAGTGCATTAAAATTTAAAAAAGTGTGTTTTTCCCCAAAAAATGCGTTTGAAAAATCGCTGCGCAAATACTGTGTGAAAAAAAAAAATGAAACACCCACCATTTTAATCTGTAGGGCATTTGCTTTAAAAAAATATATAATGTTTGGGGGTTCAAAGTAATTTTCTTGCAAAAAAAAATAACTTTTTCATGTAATCAAAAAGTGTCAGAAAGGGCTTTGTCTTCAAGTGGTTAGAAGAGTGGGTGATGTGTGACATAAGCTTCTAAATGTTGTGCATAAAATGCCAGGACAGTTCAAAACCCCCCCAAATGACCCCATTTTGGAAAGTAGACACCCCAAGCTATTTGCTGAGAGGCATGTCGAGTCCATGGAATATTTTATATTGCGACACAAGTTGCGGGAAAGAGACAAATTTTTTTTTTTTTTTTTGCACAAAGTTGTCACTAAATGATATATTGCTCAAACATGCCATGGGAATATGTGAAATTACACCCCAAAATACATTCTGCTGCTTCTCCTGAGTACGGGGATACCACATGTGTGAGACTTTTTGGGAGCCTAGCCGCGCACGGGACCCCGAAAACCAAGCACCGCCTTCAGGCTTTCTAAGGGCGTGAATTTTTGATTTCACTCTTCACTGCCTATCACAGTTTCGGAGGCCATGGAATGCCCAGGTGGCACAAACCCCCCCCCAAATGACCCCATTTTGGAAAGTAGACACCCCAAGCTATTTGCTGAGAGGTATAGTGAGTATTTTGCAGACCTCACTTTTTGTCACAAAGTTTTGAAAATTGAAAAAAGAAAAAAAAAAATGTTTTTTCTTGTCTTTCTTCATTTTCAAAAACAAATGAGAGCTGCAAAATACTCACCATGCCTCCCAGCAAATAGCTTGGGGTGTCTACTTTCCAAAATGGGGTCATTTGGGGGGGTTTTGTGCCACCTGGGCATTCCATGGCCTCCGAAACGGTGATAGGCAGTGAAGAGTAAAATCAAAACTTCACGCCCTTAAAAACGCTGAAGGCGGTGATTGGTTTTCGGGGCCCCGTGCGCGGCTAGGCTCCCAAAAAGTCCCACACATGTGATATCACCATACTCAGGAGAAGCAGCTAAATGTATTTTGGGGTGCAATTCCACATATGCCCATGGCCTGTGTGAGCAATATATCATTAAGTGACAACTTTGTGCAAAAACTTGTGTCAAAATATAAAATATTCCATGGACTCAATATGCCTCTCAGCAAATAGCTTGGGGTGTCTACTTTGTTATATTGCAGCCATTTGCTAAAATCGTTTAAGTTCATTTTTTCCTCATTAATGCACACACGGCAACCCATATTGACAGAAAAACACAGAATGAGTTGAGTCATTGTCATTTCATTTGAGTCCAGCTGCGTTTGATTATACTGATTGGACTTGATTAGGAAAGCCACACACCTGTCTGAATAAGACCTTACAGCTCACAGTGCATGTCAGAGCAAATGAGAATCATGAGGTCAAAGGAACTGCCTGAAGAGCTCAGAGACAGAATTGTGGCAAGGCACAGATCTGGCCAAGGTTACAAAAAAATTTCTGCTGCACTTAAGGTTCCTAAGAGCACAGTGGCCTCCATAATCCTTAAATTGAAGATGTTTGGGACGACCAGAACCCTTCCTAGAGCTGGCCGTCCGGCCAAACTGAGCTATCGGGGGAGAAGAGCCTTGGTGAGAGAGGTAAATAAAAACCCAAAGGTCACTGTGGCTGAAATCCAGAGATGCAGTTGGGAGATGGGAGGAAGTTGTAGAAAGTCAACCATCACTGCAGCCCTCCACCAGTTGGGGCTTTATGGCAGAGTGGCCCGACGGAAGCCTCTCCTCAGTGCAAGACACATGAAAGCCCGCATGGAGTTTGCTAAAAAACACCTGAAGGACTCCAAGATGGTGAGAAATAAGATTCTCTGGTCTGATGAGACCAAGATAAAACTTTGTGGCCTTAATTCTAAGCGGTATGTGTGGAGAAAACCAGGCACTGCTCATCAGCTGTCCAATACAGTCCCAACTGTGAAGCATGGTGGTGGCAGCATCATGCTGTGGGAGTGTTTTTCAGCTGCAGGGACAGGACGACTGGTTGCAATCGAGGGAAAGATAAATGCATCCAGGTACAGGGATATCCTGGATGAAAACCTTCTTTAGAGTGCTCAGGACCTCAGACTGGGCCGAAGGTTTACCTTCCAACAAGACAGTGACCCTAAGCACACAGCTAAAATAACGAAGGAGTGGCTTCACAACAACTCAGTGACTGTTCTTGAATGGCCCAGCCACAGCCCTGACTTAAACCCAATTGAGCGTCTCTGGAGAGACCTAAAAATGGCTGTCCACCAACGTTTACCATCCAACCTGACAGAACTGGAGAAGATCTGCAAGGAGGAATGGCAGAGGATCCCCAAATCAAGGTGTGAAAAACTTGTTGCATCTTTCCGAAAAAGACTCATAGCTGTATTAGATCAAAAGGGTGCTTCTACTAAATACTGAGCAAAGGGTCTGAATACTTAGGACCATGTGATATTTCAGTTTTTCTTTTTTAATAAATCTGCAAAAATGTCAACAATTCTGTGTTTTTCTGTCAATATGGGGTGTGTGTGTGTACATTAATGAGGAAAAAAATGAACTTAAATGATTTTAGCAAATGGCTGCAATATAATAAAGAGTGAAAAATTTAAGGGGGTCTGAATACTTTCCGTCCCCACTCTATATGTGCATTGTAAAGTTGGAAAAAATTTGAATTTAAATCTGAGCCCTATTAAGGTCTATGGGGGTTGAATCTTGAATTCAGTTATGGCTAATTTTAAAGCTAATAGGCAAGTTATTGTCCAACAGAGGGCATTTGGGAGCTGAGCACTGTAATGGGTACATCAGCCTCCGAATAACCCAAAATTTGTCTGAATTTAACACCAGGTGGTTGGAGTAAAGCGGGCCCGTCTGGATGAAGTCCAGGACCAAATTTTTGTCCCAGTCCAGCCCTGGCAGAGCACTCACTGCCATACCCACACAGCGGACTGCCTGCCCATCCTCTCCGTGCCCCCCCCCCCCCCATTGATGCAGACAAATGCTATGTTGGGACAAGGGGCAGAAACTGCAGGAGAAAGTCAGCTGACCAGCTGACGGCCAACAGCATGAAGGGGGAGGAGCTTTCAGCTGTGAGTAGAGACCCCATGTTGGAAAAGGCATCGCTGGAGGCACGACTGACACTGTAAGCAAGTAATTGCCTGCGCCACCACTGCCTCTGACAAAAGCCCCCCTCCCCACCACCACATCTGCCTCTGACTGAACCCCCCTCCCCCACCACCGCTGCCTCTGTCTGAACACCCACCACTGCTGCCTCTGGCTGAACCCCCCACCACCGCTACCTGTATATATACATCTGCTAATATCAGGAAATAAACACAAGACCGTTTAGTGGTAAATTAACTCAATGTATTGGTGCAGTTTATGGCGACTTAACTGGATGGACAGTTCTACATTCTTCAAGCCAGCTAGCATTGAGGCCCATCTTGCCATTGGTGCACATATGCATAGTTCCCACGGGGATTTGTATACAGTATTATAAGCTATTGGGCAAGCTTAGTTTCTGATAAAGGTGGCAGGCTGTGGCCACTCAGCACTCTCAACAGTCCAGCGATACAGCCACAGAAGTCTCACCGTGCATAGGGTGCAGCACAAGGCTTTCTTTGGTAATGACACAGTCCCAGTCCCCATGCTCCCTAATCCCCATCTCTTGTCTCTGAGCTGTAAGCCCAAGGACTCTGCTCCAGAACCCGGTAAATCTGAATGGAGGATATACTCACCCTGAACTCCTGCAGTAGAAAGACCACTCTATTCAAACTGCAGCCTGGGAAGATATCAATCTTCTCTCTTCCCTTGTCCCAGCCTCTCTGGGGAGCTGTAGTCCATTGAGTAATTTAAGGCCACAATAACTCTCCTTTCCTGGACTTTAATTCCCACACTCCATTTCAGCCAGCTTCAAAGTCTATGGGGTACTGTGAACTCTCCCGATTCCCTACTAGTATGGTCAGGTCTAGGAGGAAGATTTCAGTTGCCCCTCCCGCCTCCACCCTGGGATGCTGTGCCCAGCCCATGAACTTCTTCTCCCAGGGTCAGGACAGGGAAAGTGCAGGGACACACAGAGAGCTCCAGTAGTTCCCTTCTCCCACGTCTTGTAAAAGAAGTCACACAAATGCACAGAATAAAGTGCTGAATTAAAGGAAATCTTCTCCCCTGATGACCAAACTTTCACTGCACACAGCTTTATTTACTGCCAAGCTCACTGTGTATCTCGATCTGCTAAACATGCTCACTGACAATCACCCTGGCAGTAAATAAAGCTAGGTTGGAATGTGTAGTGATCGTTCATGCCTGCTTGCTGGACCTGTGAGCATAGAGTGGAGATGGAATTACAAAGTCAACCAGGTAGTAAATAAGGTTGTGTGAACTGAAAGTTCTGTTATCAGGTGAGAATGCTTACTTTGATTTAACCCTTTTTTACTTCTGCGCATTTGTTTGCTTGGCTACTTTTAAGCAAGCCATACTTTATGCAATTTTCTTTCCTTAAAGGGATACTATGGGTTAGTTTTTTATTTTTTTTAAAAACAAACATGTCATACTTACCTTCCCTGTGCAGTTCGTTTTGCACAGAGTGGCCCCGAGGGGGTTACCTTGTGGGCATGCTCCTGTGTGATACACTCAGTGGCCATAGCCGCCAAGTGTATGACTCGGCCCCGCCCCTCGGCGCGCCACATCATTGATTTGATTCCCAGTAGTGGGAGCCAATGGCTGCGCTGGGGTCCCACGGCGGATCTCGCGGTTCCTCCCCGCAAGAGCTAACCCCCTCTGGGAAGCTCTCTCCCGTGTGATACACTCTGCGGCCATAGCCGCCAAGTGTATGACACGGCCCCACCCCCCGGCGCGCCACATCATTGATTTGATTCACAGTAGCAGGAGCCAATGGCTGCGCTGCTTTCAATGATCCAATGAAGAGCCGACTAGAGCTCGGTGAAAGCAACGCGGGGTCACGCCCAAGGAGATTCGGGTCTCAGGTAAGTAAAACAGGGGCTCAGGGGGGCCAGTGACTGCAAGGTGTTATTTCACCTTCATGCATAGGATGCATGAAGGTGAAAAAACACGAAGCTTTACAAACCCTTTAAACCATGATTGACTGACTGCGTTGATGGGGGCACCCCTTCTGCTGCTCTATTGTGCTCCGACAATGTGAGGTTTCCACGCCATCAGAATACAATGATCACTGCTGGCAACTATAGCCACTGAACCATCCAAATTTCAGTACATCTATGGCCGACTTTAGAAGCACCGCCGTCGTTTTATCTTTCGTTCTTGTTGCCTATAATTTAAGAGAAGCTTTTAGGACCCTGATGTAAGGAGGAAAGGGGACTCCAATATAAAGGGGGGACTCTGGAGACCTGATGTAAGGGAAACTCTGGGCACTCTCTTTATGAGGGACTGACTCTAGGGACCTTGATGGAAGGGGGCTCTGAGGACCCTGACATAAGGGGGTGACTCTAGGGACCCTGATGTTAGGGAGGTTACTCTAGGGACCCTGATGTAAGGTGGGTGGTTCTAGGGACCATGATTTTGGGGGGGTGACTGTAGGGACCTTGATGTAAGGGTGGGGTCTGGGGACACTGAGGTAAGGCTGGGGAACCCCAGGGACCCTGATGTAAGGGGGATGATTCTAGGGACCCTGATTTTGGGGGGGGGTGACACTGGGGATCATGATGTAAAAAGGACTCTGATGTAGAGGAGGGACTCTGAGGGGGAATTCTGATGAGGATTCTTAAAGTAAGGGGCGAATCTGAATAGGTGATCAGGTGGGCTCGTCCTGATGCTGTACTCTGTATGTTGTTTTGTATGTTACTCCTGCATTCTTTACATTATGTTGTATATTACATAGTCCTGACTAAAGTGTTCATTGTCCCAACAACTGGTTTTAATGAAGTTCTTTTTTAAGGTTGGCTCAGACAAAGTGATCACTTTTTGTGAGAAGAGAAACATGTGATGGAAGTGTTTTACATTTTTAGAAAGTATTCTTCTTTCTGAGGTTTTTGAGTATCTGTGAAACTGTCACTTGTGACTAGGGATGGGCTGAACACCCCCCCGTTCGGTTCGCACCAGAACATGCGAACAGGCAAAAAACATGTAACATGTTATGAAAGGACCGGCCCCCTTCCAACACTCCGACAGCTAGCAGGGATCTTTTCCCCGTGCCTCCTGTCAAAATGTAAAAAAAAAAATTCATTCAAAAAATGCATTCATTTAAAAAAAAAAACTTGTGTTCTGTGAATGGAAAACTACAAGTCCCGACAGCCTTCGCAGCTGTCGGCTTGTAGTTCTCCATGAACTACCACGGCACTGTGAGCTGGACAAGGTACGAGCAAGCAGATACACCGACAGGTCTATAGGAGTCCTGCATGGCATCAGTGATCTGCTGATTGCTGGTGCAATGCTTTACAGGCTCCTACAACAAAAAATAATAAATTAACATTTTTCTACCTGCAAAAAATATGCATTTATTATTTTTTGTAAAAAATGCAAACTTATCTTTTAAATAAAAATGTCAGCATTTTCAGTACTGAAATGCTCATTACACCAAAGTCATGGATGTATTCTGTTAAAATGTTTGTTTGTGAAATATATATTTTATATAAATAAAAAAAAAAAGAAAAATTGCCCAAAAATTATTAATTTTGTTTTTACCTGGAAATTATTTCTGAGGCTAGGTTTGTTTTATTTTTTCATCAAGTTTAATCACTCTGCTTAACTCTCAGTGTTTTTTTTTCTATGCAATTTTAACATTGGAAAGTAAACTGTATACAGCTCCTTGTGGTAAATGTCTTCTGTCTTTCTATGGTGGTGTGATTGCATGCCTTGATTTGTCTTTTTTTTCTCCAGAAATGTATGTTACCTAAAGTATTCTGGGAAAGGAACGCCGACAAAAATAAGACATCTGGCCAATGTCATAACCGGCTTCTCATTAAAGTCCTGTGGAAAATCTTCAATAGGTAAATGTCACATTTTATGGATAAACATGTCATTAAATAATGGTTACTATGGGGGTGGAAACTTGCAGGAACAATTAACCTGACATATATTCATTAATGAATAGGAAACAGTGTATGGTTTCCAGGGAGATGTCAATGCCTTATTGATGAGCAACAACTTGTAAGTGTCTTATGGCCTTGATCACCTACCGTGACCCAAATTATTGCTGATAACTTAATTTATTAGCAATACCGAAATCCATTTATCATGCCATAGGCTACTGTATGTCATTATTTGACACAATGGTTAATCCATAATTGAAGAATAAAATGTCTTCTAGTGGTTAGTGAATGACCAATGTGTAAAGTGTGATAGGAATTGCAGAATGTGTTCTGAAAGCTTGTGACCCATGATACAAAAAAAGTAAAAAATCATTTCTGCATTTGTATGTTAGTTGGAGCACACCGATGAGAGGTTGAACAATGTGGATGTAATTAGCTCAAAGTGGTTTTCAGTAAAAAAAGAAATAAATAATATGAAATCAATTCAATGTTATGTCAACTGATTAATAACAGTTTCACAAAGTGATTCAAACTACATGAATCCTTATGTATACTGACAACTTTAATGCCTGGACACCATCCTAAAATGACACCTGTAAATATTTTTTTTTCAGTATTGCAATTTTAAAATAAGGTCCAAGGCCCCTTTCATATGAACATTGTGATCAGGTCCACGGAACGCTATGGACAGGTGAATGTAAATGGACTTGTATCCATTTACACTTGCCTACCTCCAGGTCTGATTGGGTGCAGTAAAAAACACTTGAAATGGACTGAACCTTCTGTTTTGGCAGACTGGATAGGAGGTAGCCACCAAAGTCCATTTACACCTGGCCACTCATAGATGTCATGAATCGCCAGTAATACCTTCATACTCTGTTTGTCTGCTTACTTGGACGGTGTGTCAGCCTTGGGCTGCACTCTCACACCTGCATGGTTAAGTAATCTTCCCTCAGCGTGGCTCCACCCTAGCCTCTACAGGATACACTATTTAACACTGTGCTGTCCAAGCCTGCTTTGCCCAAGCAATATTGTGTGTTTGGTTTCCTGGCTTCTGCTTGCCGTGTGCTCTACGTCTATTTCTGGTACCGATCTTGGCTTGTTCTTTGACTATACCTGCCTGCTTGTTACCCTGACCTTCGGCATGTTCTCTGTTTATTCTTGTCTGCCAGTTGCCAATTTGCACATGTCTTCAGTTCAGTTTTCCCCAGCTTGTACTTCAGTTCAGTTCAGTACAGTTTACACCAGTTTACACTTAAGTTCAGTTATTTTTAGTTCAGTTTACATCAGTTTAAATCCATTTTTGCATACTTTTTTTGAGTTTTAGCAGAAACTAATCATAGGTGACAAAAGTATAGTCAAAAAATGTTTCTTGCCTAAAAATGGATACAAAATAAACAGATGTAAAGGGGCGACACCGGTTTTAATCCGTTCAGATCCATTTAAATCGAAAAGGATACAGCCTTGTTCCATTTAAAAAAATGGACCTGAACTGACACGGATATAAGCGGTTATAAAAACAAATAATCATTCATTTACATCTGCCTGCCTATAGACATTCCTTGTGGTTCAGTCTGCAAAACTGAAAGGGGGATCCAGAGTGAAGGCCCATGTGAAAGGGCTCTTAACAATTCTCACTGTCTTGGCCCTGAGCCACCTTATATCCCTGGATTGAGCTGTTATTTGATGGTCTGATCACTAGCAAACAGCAAGCAGCTGGTCCTGCTGTTCCAAAGCCAGTGATTAGTTTATTACTGTTATGTAGTTATCTGTTTAAAATGCATGGATTGTGATAGTGCTCGGTTCATGGTTATGGTGGAGGATCTCGTTGGGGCAAGCCTAGAGTGTCTTAAGTGGCTTTAGGGTGCTTTGGAGTGTCGAAAATGTCATCATCTATGGGCTTCACTAAAGTAATAATGACAGAAAACAAACAATTAAATGTATTGAAATGTAAAGAAATTTGTTGGGATGTAATAATTGCCTGCCTTGCTTACTACAGTGGTAAAGATAGTCACACACTAATAGTATTTCATTAGAAAATGTTCAGTTATAAGAACATTTGTCCAATTTTCTAATAATTTGTGGGGTTAATATGATGATGATTTTTGTCTGCAGTGAAGAGAAAATTTGAAGGAGACCTGGAACATTTTTATTCAGTAATGGCATTTTTAACAGTGAAAGTGATTTTCGTTCAGGAAAGCTCATTCACTTCAAAATCTAATGATAACAGCAATATTTTAAGTATATTTAAATGACATTTATCATGTCATCAAATGTACTGATGAGGATTTTCATAGGAATGTTCACATAAATGTTCATTCAAAAATCTATTAGTGTATGACCAGATTTACTAGTAAGGGTCTCGAAGACATGAATGTGATAGGGGTTGTCCAATAAACAAGCTGTAAGGTGAGAGCTGAAATTATGAACAAGGAAATATGTGTCATTGTGGCGTGCCTAGCTTATTTAACACATAGGGTTGATTATTTAACACTCACCTCCAACACATTGTAATGGCACAATAATAGCCAAGGAAACCATGGAAGCAGTGAATATTTTCTTTATCCGAATGTTGTATATAATAATATTGGTAAACAAAAAAAAAATTACATTATTTGAAAACCTGGGAATAATAACAGCATGTTAAAAAAAATAAAGTTCAAGGAATTAATATCAGTGCATGCAGTGCATGGTGATGTGGCATGGGGATAATGGCAACATGCTTTTAAAGAGATATAACTGCTCCAAGTCTGCATAAAAATCTCAGTGAGATGACAGGAAGTCACACACCGATGTCAGATCACATCTAACTTAATAAAAGCTGGACAAAGCACACTGAAGCCCCATCTAGAACTCCCCCTCTCCAAAGTTTCCACCAATACAGGCTTGATTATGGAAATTCTGTGGCTCTAGGTGGGGCTGCAGAGTGCTTTGTCTAGGCTTAGTAAATTTTGATGTGATGCAACATCGCTAGTGTGTGGCTTCCTGCTTTCCTGGCATGTTTTTATAGTGACAGAAAGGACTACATTTTAGTAATATGGTCCTCAAAGTGCCCAAAGTGGACACTGTAAAACAAATATTGAGGTGTACAGCTTTTTTTTAAAAACCCAATCTAAATCCAGACAGGTGACAACTCTACATTCTAGCTACACCAAAGACCAAACTTACACATCCTTCAGTAATACAGAATAACAACACAACCCCTGCCAATACCGGGGACTGACAATACATATCCAGACAAAACCAGAGACTGAAAATAAACATCCTGCTGATAGCAGAGACTGACAATACCCATTTAGCCTATATCAGAGACTGATAATATTCATCCTACTGATACCAGAGGCTGCAAGTACCCATTCAGCCTATAGCAAAAATTTACAATGAGCATCCCATTGGTACCATAGACTGACAAATCTAACAGAATCTTATTGGTCAGCAGTGAGGAGGAGTCAGCACTGTCTGCAGACTGCCACTTTACAGTGACACCTGCTAACTACTCTTCTTGGCCTGCATTTGACTTATGCCCCGTACACACGGTCGGACTTTGTTGGGACATTCCAACAACAAAATCCTAGGATTTTTTCCAACGGATGTTGGCTCAAACTTGTCTTGCATACACACAGTCACACAAAGTTGTCGGAAAATCCGATCGTTCTAAACGCGGTGACGTAAAACACGTACGTCGGGACTATAAACGGGGCAGTGGCCAATAACTTTCATCTCTTTAATTATTCTGAGCATGTGTGGCACTTTGTGCGTCGGATTTGTGTACACACGATCGGAATTTCCGACAACGGATTTTGTTGTCGGAAAATTTTATATCCTGCTCTCAAACTTTGTGTGTCGGAAAATCTGATGGAAAATGTGTGATGGAGCCTACACACGGTCGGAATTTCCGACAACAAGGTCCTATCACACATTTTCCGTCGGAAAATCCGACCGTGTGTACGGGGCATTACTGTTATGCAGCAAACTCACCCCTGGTACATCACTCAATTGAAATGCTTCCCAAAAGTCACTGCATAGTTCTGAGTCCAATGTGTCAGAACTATGCAGAGACACCATCATAAACTAAATCAATCAGCCTGATGGTTTGGAAGATCAGTGGCAACCAAAGCAGTTTGCCTTAATAGACAGTACCCAGGGTGGACATCTCTTCTCCCTGGTACGACTTTGGTGTGCATTGTTTGACAGAAGAGTGTAAATCAAAATATTGTCTGGAAAGTATTGCAAATCATTTTGGTAGGTAGGTATAACATACATTATACAGTATGTATTTAATCAATATATTTACCGGTTTGCTTGGAGTTAAGATTTTATTGCAGTGAAATCCTATATGGAACACAACTTCAGTTCTTTAATGCTGAAGTTTTGTCTAGGCTTCAATAACTTAAATGTACTTAGATTAATGCTGTTTTCTTTTACCCATTTTTTGTTCCTTAGATTGCCAAAGAGATCTGTTCCAGACACTGGAATTTTCTGGAGATACTCTCACAAGTGTGCTTGCCCCTGACGTAAACATGTGCCAGAAGATTTGTTCATTCTATCCAAACTGTTTATTTTTTACATATCTAACAAAAGACTGGCAAGAACCATTGGACAGGTTGGTAATGGTCAGAGGAGACATTCATTACCTATTATGACAGTTTCATTTTAGTTGAGTTAAATGTCGATATTAACTCTACTTAACCACTTCAGCCCCGGAAGGATTTGCCCCCTTAATGACCAGGCCATTTTTTACGATATGGCACTACGTCGCTTTAACTGACAATTGCGTGGTCGTGCAATGCTGTAACCAAACAAAATTGATGTCCTTTTTTTTAAACAAATATAGCTTTCTTTTGGTGGTATTTGATCACCTCTGCAGTTTTAAATTTTTGTGCTTTAAACATACAAAGAGCGACAATTAAAAAGTAAAAAAAAAGTTTTTTTTTATATTATAATAAATATCCAAAAAATATATATAAAAAATGAATTAATTCATCAGTTTAGGCTGATATATATTCTTCTACATATTTTTGGTAAAAAAAAAATCCCAATAGGCGTATATTTATTGGTTTGCGCAAAAGTTATCGCCTCTACAAACTATGGGATAGACTTTTATTTTTTATTTTTTAATTGTTTATACTAGTAATGGTGGTGATCTGCGATTTTTATTGTGGGTCACCCATGGACATCGAGTCTGCTCGACCCACAACTGCGCCTGCACGAGCCGCCATACAGCTACGGCGATTCACGCAGGAGAGCCAACCTGCCGCCGTATAACGTTGGTAGCTGGTCAACAAGCAGTTAAAGCAGTAAACCCAAAAACTAAAATATAATATATTGCAGCTTACCAGTCCTTTAAAAATGGGGAACATTTTTTCTTTTTCTTTATTTTCACCCTGTGATCCAAAAAGCACCACATTTGTATATTAGGGATGGTGAAAAAACTGAGCTATGCTTGCAGAGGTCAGTTTGAGTGACAAGATAGTGTTAGATGCACTAGCAAACTTAGATGAACTTGGCTATCAAATTAAAGTGAACTTTTGCCAACAGCTTTTAAGCATGTAGCACCCTCCTTGCTTATGATGCCAGGTACATTTTGTTTTCATCTCCTTCTGTAATTAAGGGAGCAGTGATTGTTTGGTCTGGCCTGTTCAGGGTTTCATAGGCTGGGAGTTTGATTGCTTCCCCCTGCCTCTAGAAGAAGATTATACAGCTTAAGGAGAAAGAATTCAAATAGCCAGCCAGAATATTGATCTAGGGCTTGCCAATCCCTGTGGAAGTCTGCCCAGATGGTGGCTGATAAATAGTCTGGGGCCCTGGAGAGATTGTCTTTCCCCAGCAAGGAGAGTTCTAAGCCTCAGGGGGCTATTGCCCCAGAGGTAGCCTGTACACTGTGTTGCTGTTCGGTGAGGTCTCAATGATGGCAGAGATGGAACCTGGAAGTAATCTGGAACTGACTGCAGGACTTCACCAATTGATCTGATCTAGAGAAGGACTGTCTCACTCACTGGATTGGAAGGTGGCAGCTATCTGAGGGACTTGAGTAATAATCCTGAATTGATTCCTGACGAATGTGTACTTTTGGGATATACAGTAGGTGCCAGTGGTTGCTTGGACTGATACTGCTCTCATAGGGTCTCAGATACAGGCCATTCCCCTGTCCTCAGCAGTGTCCTGGACTGTGAGTTTAGAGAAGAGTACCCCCCTGTACTGTGCAGTTTTCTGCACTAGGTACCAATAGCTGCCCAGTGGTGCAGGGTAACCAGATGCCAAAGAGTCCTGCCTCACGGGCTCCAGCTGTAAGTCCTTAGACTGTCCAATATTCACAGTTGCTTAAGGACAAGATTGTATTCTCACAGCTAATTGCTAATAATTTTGGAGTATTCTATGCCCTAATCCCTCTCCTGTTAAAAGTTTTACCATCGATAAATCAAAAAACCCCTAGACTGTTCATTGGAGCTGGAGTGAATGGACTGTTGCTTGGGTGGCTGGTGGCCTCTGTACTGTTTGGGGAAGAACCAGTTAAAATTAGTGGCTCCTGCAGGGGTAGCGCTACAAACAGCAACAGTATTTTTCTTTTGGGATAAAGGTTTTTCACAAATGAATAAAAGCTGACCATTGTAAGCCCCCTGTCATTGGTAAATGTTTTCTTTTTTTAACCTTTTGATTGCCATGTTTGCTGGATAGCTTGAGCTGTAAAGGAAGTTGAAAAACGACTAATAAAAACTATTGTAGCAACCACATTTAAGGATTCGTAAGGTTCAATACAATAATTTTTAGTTTTAGGGTTTAATATCACTTTGTATTTGTATTGACATGGAAAAGTAGAACTCAAAAGCATGATTTCACAGCAGTTCCAGAAATATTATTTAATTGTTATTGGAACAATAGCTGTAACAACCAAATTTTGGAAAAAGGAATTCTTTGGGGTTTGAAGTAATATTCTGCTTAGTTGGAGCTATCATTGGTAACTTGAATTTAAAGGTGCATTGTTGTCATGTTCACTTTTGATTCACTATCTTAGAACAAACATGCAGGAATTAATGTTAGACTGTCTGAGATTCACTGGTTTCGTAACACACCCTATACAGGAGCTGTGTTATTGGCAGGATCTCCTCCTGAAAATAAAGGAGGAAAAAGCCTGTAAAAAAAGAAAAAAGGAAACAAATTTAGCCACCACATCGAATGACTGGAAAGCTGCAATATAGTACATTTTTGTGCTTGGGTTTAGATAAGTGATGATATTCAATTTTAATGATTTTTCAAATGACTTTGTTTAATACAGATTCATTTTTTCACCAAAATACATTATAATAGTTTCTGACCAAGCACTGATCCAATTTTTTATATTTTTTTTCTGTAAGTAGAAAATAATTTTAAAAACTGTGACTCCTCCCACCCTTAACTTACAGTATTTTAAGCATGTAGCACCCTCCTTGCTTATGATGCTAGGTACATTTTGTTTTCATCTCCTTCTGTAATTAAGGGAGCAGCGATTGTTTGGTCTGGCCTGTTCAGGGTTTCATAGGCTGGGAGTTTGCAGCATGCCAGGCATGCAGACTGATATTCCTAAAGCAAGGTAGTGGAAAATGTGCATTGCAAACCCACATGCTCCTAAGCATTGAGGGGTGCTTTCAGGGAGGTTCCCTCAAAAAGCAGAGCTCTCATCCAAAGCACCCTAGCCCAATGCTGGGGGCATTAGGGCATGGGCATTAGGCTTGTAAGCAGGTGCAGTTAGTTAGTCTGCCACTAGGTGGCTGTATCCCAAAGTAGCGCGGTAATATGAATTATGTAATTGGGTTTTAGGTCCCCTGTTAGACAAAGCCTTCCTGTAGTGATATAATGTGTGGAGACAGGGCAGGGGAGCAAAACTTCACACAGCCATGTAGATGTAGTCAGCTTGATTCTTGTTACTCTCTGAAGTGCATGCAAAAGGCCTATTAGACCAGGCTAAGTGTTCTCTGACGTGAGTACTAGTACACCTGGGGATGACATAGTAACATGGGGGAGTGTGCCTGGCTTTTCAGAGCTATAACATGGGACATAGAGAGAGACTGGTATACTACTTTTCTATACCGTGTTAATCTAGGTTTGACAGAAGTGAAATGCTGTGGAATCTAGTAAACAGGGAGGTTTGTCCTATCACCATGGTGCTTTCAAAGAGTAAGGGGAAGATGGCTTAATAATTATGTGCTGGCATGCTGTGTCTGAGTGACTGCTACAGAAGGTTTGCTGTTGTGTAAGGCAACATATGCTGAAGAGTTCTGTCAGTATGTCAATGTGATATTTAATGTCACAGCTGTCTTTGTAAGCTGCAGTAAAGTGTGGAAAATATACCTTTTGAGTGAACATTTCTTTCTTATTAAATATAAAGGCTCAAGGCCAGGAATGTTGTGAATGGGCCTATGGCCAGGAGCTGGGGAAAATATGGTTAAGCCTTCTATCTATCAGTAGTTGGTCATTTTCCTATGCAAGAAGAATAGCAAAATCTAGCGATTTGGTGCCAACACACAGCCAATCGTGGTCCCCCTTACAGGCTTTTCACCATCCCCGGGGCTCAGGATGGTGTGCTGGCATGGAGGAGGAGGGAGTTTACATATCAACCACCTGCTGCCTTGTGGGAGCAAGTAGGAGGTTGTCCCCTGCCTTGTGACCTTGTTTTGGAGGACCCCTAGCCAGTCCACTGATGTTTGGGGAAGCAAAAAATGTAAAAGTAAAGCACAAAACATGATTTTACTGTTCTAATTTAACAAACATTTACCATCTCAGTTTCCAGCTCGATTCCAGTCTAGCATTTACAGATCAGGGAAAGGAGAAACATATTCCTGCTTCCTAATTGCTCAAACTCTTAAGCAATGTAATATTTCCCACATTGGGTACAGTTTTATGAGCGCTGGGAACTCTGGTGTTGGAGTTCTCTATGATGCCATTGCCAATATCTGGACAGGATATCTCCCTCCTAGAGTTACTTGTGTACAAAAAGCCATCTATAGCATTGGACACTCAACATTGCTCAAACAGGAGTTTGAGTAGAAAGGAAATAAATTTAAACTCCTCCTTACTTTTACCTGGAGGCTGCAGGATATTGGTACCTGAAGAAGTATATACTAGTTAAAAACAAATGATACATTATTTTTGTGTTGTCTTTTTTACACTAACCAGTTCACTAAGGTGGGATTGACAATCAACTTGTCACCCATGGAAGGAAGGTAGGTGGGGCATAAGACCCCGCTCCCTTGCTGACATCCCCATAGGCCCTGGGGATGTCAAAGAACCTAGTACCTGCCAGAAAATGTGAAACAATGTTTTTTTTTGTTGAACCTCTCTCAATGTGCCCCAATGCTAAAAAGTGTGTGAAGTGGAGTGATATATGCAAATGTGTATAGTTACGTTTTATAAAATTTTAACATTAACATACATTTACTTTGCCGTCTTAGAAATCGCTGTTATATTAGGACATCCAAGGATGGACAACCAACTGAAGCACCCATCAAAGACAATGTTATATCAGGCTTTAGTCTTGCATCCTGTAAAACCAGACCTTTAGGTATGAACAAAAACAAATAACCGGTGAAATGTAGCTTTTTTGCCAAAATGCATTGCAGACAATTTGCCAATTTGCTTTAAATGGCTCCTAAGGGTTACTCTTTTTAACTATCCCTGGACCTGGTGTAGTGCCACAGAAATACTCCCCTGTACATTTTGCAATCATCCCTAATTTTACTTGATACTCTTCTCAAGCTAATATGCAAAAACAAAAAAAAAAAGCATCAGGTTCCCCCTTAAAATATACTAGACCCTTATTTGAGAATGTGGCCTGGGTGACCAGGAAATAAGGGGAGACAAGCATGCACCCCCTTTTTTCCTGAATATTACCAGGCCACATGTCTTTAGGGTACACACCTTGTCCCCTTGTTGATGAGGAGACGAGGGCCAGTTCTGAAAAACCCTGGCCTGGTGGTTGTGGGAGTTTGTGAGTGGGGGGCTTATCAGAATCTCGAAACCTCCTTTGGAAGTAAGGTTGTTCCCAGACCTTTTGGGTACAACTTTTTTTTTTGGATTTTGTTCTTTTGCATGGGGTCCTACTTGACATCTCTACCTAACTCATCAAGGATAAGGGTCTGGCGGCACAGAGCTTTCATTTACAGGCAATTAAAATGGCATTTTTTTTTTGCTTTGTAAATGTGAGTTTTGCTTTGGTAGGCTGTAAAAATCAGACAGATTGTCATTTCACGGGCAAGTTAAGCATCCCCCAGGCATTTTATTAAAGCCATTTTGCATTTTTAATGCTGTATTTCCTTTTAAGTGTTATTAGAACTGCTGCTCCCCACCAAATGGAATTTAACCACCTATCCAACTGTTTATTTACTATGACCGATGGGACCAGCGCCAATGGAGGTGAACATACCCGTCCCACTGAGGGAGATTTTCTAAAACTGGTGCACAGAGAATCTAGTGCAGCTGTGCATAGTAAACAGTTAACTTTTAGGTTTTATTGTCAAAGCTTAAAGGAGTTGTAAACCCTCGTTTAAAAAAAAAAAAAAATAACAAACATGTCATACTTACCTCCACTGTGCAGTTCATTTTGCACAGAGTGGCATCAAACCTCCTCTTCTGGGGTCCCCTGACAGTGCTGGTGGCTCCTCCCCGCATCGAGTGTCCACGTTGGAGAAGCGCTCTCCTTGGTGGACACTCATGCGGACATGTTCCCGCATCTGTGTCCATTCACACAGAACGCAGGACTCAGCCCTGCCCCCTCAGCGCCGCGTCATTGGATTTGATTGACAGCAGCGGGAGCCAATGGCTGCGCTGCTATCAATCTATCCAATCAGGACACAAGACACCAGCTACAGATGGTGTGCTTGTTCCTGGCCAGAGAAAGATCCATGCCAGGTAAGTAAAATGGGAGGGCTGGGAGACTACAGCACTACAGAAGATTTTTCATCTTAATGCATAGAATGTATTAAGGTGAAAAACAATGAGGGTTTACAACCCCTTTAATTGAACAAGCTGAAGTTAGAAGCTGGTTACTATGCACAGCTGCACCAGTTTCCGTGTGTACCATTTTAGTAAATCTCCCCCACTGTGGCCACTGAACACTGATCACATGGACAATAGAAAACAATATGTAATTTCCTGGCATTGTTGTTTACTAGTGTGTGATTTCTGATCGGTAACAGAGATTACATAGTACAGGGCCATTCACAGCAGCCCTGTACCATATGATAGCTGTGGACAATCACAGATATTACAGTATTTTTCAATGGCTGCAGGAATGTAGCGAGAGAGAGTGAATATTGCTTTTACAGCCATTATGGCTGTAAGAGAAATCACAGTTTAAAAAAAAAAATCATGACCAGACTTTCCTATAGTAGTACAGTGTCCCCAATCACTGCCGCACCACTCACAATGTCCATTATCACCTTCACACTATTCATATTTTTCCTAATCATTGCCACACCAGTCATATTGTCCCTGATTATTGCCACACCAGCCATATTGTCCTTGATCGCTGTCTCACTAGTTACAGTGTCTATGATCATTGCTACAACAGTCCCAGTGTCCCTTATCACCACCACACCAGTCACAGTGTCCCTGATCATGCCACACAAGTTACAGTGTTCCTGAACAGCAGCACACCAGTGCAGAGTTGGCTCTGCCTCCTGCCTGTACCAATTCTGGCCTATTTATTGACCACGTTTTTGCCTGCTGCCTGGACTGATGCTTTGCCTGCTTGCTGACCATGTCTATGCCTGTACCTGAACTGACCCATCTACACATCCTGCTTCACGTTCCTGTGAAACTCCAGTCCCAGTCTTCCTTTTTTCAGTCTCTTGTCCTTCCTGGCCAGTGAACATGGTATTCCTGGGGACAGCCATGTACCAGTAGACAAGGCTTACTTGGCTTATAGGAACTGGGACTGCTATAGGTGGCGCTACACTAAGATATATTCCCTGATCACTTATACAGAAGCGACCGTTATAGTACATTATTTTTGACACAAATGGTTGATTTGTGAGGTAGGCCAACTGTCATGAAAAGGTTCACCTGTTGGTGGCGCTATCGGTCTCCTGGATCGCAGTACCAGTGTCCACTGGTGGCACTGTTGCATCCTTGGGCCGTAGTACCGGTGCCCACCAGTGGGTGTATTCCGGCAGTGTGGAGCAGACAGCACCCTCTGCGCTCAGGTGTAATGTGAGGTCAAATCACTGCAGTCTGATAAATACCCGGCAAGCCCTCACATCCTTGCTTTGGTGTCTCTCTCCCTGCATTCTGTCCTTGCTGCCTGTTGTTTTGACCTTGAGCCTGCATCTGCCCTGCCCTGATCTGATCCCATCCCTATCCCGAGCCCTTCCTGGTCCTGTCCCTTCTGTTCCTGGTTACCTTGTATCCCTGCCCTGTATCCCATCCATCCATCCTCTCCCTGTCCTGTTGGTTTCCCGTCCTTACTATCTGCTGATCTCCCGGTGTATGACCTTGGCCTGGCTTCTGTTTGCGGTTTCGGTATCTCCCATTTTATTGTATATACTGTTTTGTTGTTGTGGGTCTTGTGGTTGGTTGTGCACTGTTATATTCACTTATCTGTCACTTATGTATATAAACACCATTTTTATTCACTTATATACGTTTCGGGTTTCTTCTGTGCAGTCCACACAGTCTGGTTTACTAATTCCTTGACAGTACACCAAGGCCATCCCTACCAGACGTGACTGCACTGAGGAGCCTTTTTGAAAATGCAGGCAGAAATAGTGATTTATCTTTCCTCATTGGTAACTGAGGATAATTGTTATTGCCGTCTGGTATTGAAGGAGTGGGCCAGGGATCAACTATTAGAGTGTATCCGTCTGGCCCATTCTCTGGTGGATCAGGGTGGTATGCTATTTGAAAATGTTCAGCCGCTGCTTCAGCTGTGTGCAGAGCTAGCCTTGTCCAGTACTCCAGAGGGCAGGGATGATTTTTCTCCTCCCTTCAGTTTTGATCAGGTTGAGTCTCTGGTGTGGTTATTAGAGGATGATCCAGCCTTTTTCATGGAATGATATGCCTCTTGTTCACAGCAGGTGTTGCCTGATTGCATCCATTCAGTGCAATCGCTGGTTAGTCAGGCTATGTGTGAATGAATGTTTGTTCAACCTGTGCTACAGGCATGGTCAGATCTCCTTTGTTTAGCCAAGCCACAACAACCCAGCCCTGCCATTAATCACCTGCCTTCCCAAGAATCTATTCCCCCATCGCTCATGGCAACCTCAGCTACAGCCCAGTATACACAGCTTTCCACCAAGTATTATTACCCAGTCTCTACTCACTGCACCTATCCTGCTTTCAATCCACCTGCCTCTTCTCCCCCACCTGTAACAATCCCACAAAACCCTCCTCCAGCCACTGTTCCTTGGTCTTCTTTTTGCCCAACTACTTTCTTTTCTTATGACCCTGCACCTACGTACAAAGCTGCAGTGGCTAAAACAAAAAATAAACAAAAGTTCTTCCCGACCCACACCATCCTGCCAGTAACCCAACCTGCCCCCACACCAACCAACCTGTTCCAGCTTGCGTTCATGCCAGTTGAACTTGATGACCCACTCAAACCTGCCAACCCTGTGCCTGCTATCCAGCCTGATGTGCCTGCCTTCCAGCCTGATGTACCTACCTTCCAGTCTGATGTGCCCGCTTTCCAATCTGATGTCTTAATGCCTGCCTTCCAGCCCAAAGTCTCGGTGCCTGCCTTCCAGTCTGATGTGCCTACCTTCCAGTCTGATGTGTCCATTTTCCAGTCTGATGTGCCCGCTTCCCAGTCTGATGTCTTGATGTCTGCCTTCCAGCCCAAAGTCTCGGTGCCTGCCATCCAGTCTGATGTGCCTGCCTTCCAGTCTGATGTGCCTACCTTCCAGTCTGATGTGTCCGCTTCCCAGTCTGATGTGCCAGCTTCCCAGTCTGATGTCTTGATGCCTGCCTTCCAGCCCAAAGTCTTGGTGCCTGCCTTCCAGCTCGAAGTCTCGGTGCCTACCCTCCAGCCTGATGTATCTATCTTCCAGTCTGATGTGCCCTCTTTTCAGTCTGTGCCCGCTTTCCAGTCTCATGTCTTGATGCTTGCCTTCCAGTCTGATGTCTCAATGCTTGCCTTCCAGCCTGATGTCTCGGTGCCTGCCTTCCAGCCGGATGTCTCGGTGCCTGCCTTCCAGCTTGATGTCTCCACTTTCCAGTCTGATGTGCCTGCTTCCCAGTCTGTGCCCGCTTTCCAGTCTGATGTGCCCACCTTCCAGCCTGATGTCTCAATGCCTGCCTTCCAGTCTGTGCCCGCTTTCCAGTCTGTGCCCACTTTCCAGTCTGATGTGCCCGCCTTCCAGCCTGATGTCTCAGTGCCCGCTTCCCAGTCTGATGTGCCCGCTTCCCAGCCTGATGTCTCGATGCCTACTTTCCAGTCTGTGCCCGCTTTCCAGTCTGCTGTGCCCGCTTTCCAGTCTGATGTGCCCGCCTTCCAGCCTGATGTCTCAGTGCCTGCCTTCTAGTCTGTGCCCGCTTTCCAGTCTGATGTGCCCGCTTTCCAGTCTGATGTGCCCGCCTTCCAGCCTGATGTCTCGGTGCCTGCCTCCCAGTCTGATGTGCCCGCTTCCCAGTCTGATGTGCCCGCTTCCCAGTCTGACGTGCCCGCTTTCCAGTCTGATGTGCCCACCTTCCAGCCTGATGTCTCAATGCCTGCCTTCCAGTCTGTGCCCGCTTTCCAGTCTGTGCCCACTTTCCAGTCTGATGTGCCTGCTTACCAGTCTGATGTGCCTGCTTCCCAGTCTGATGTGCCCGCTTCCCAGTCTGATGTGCTCGATTCCCAGCCTGATGTCTCGATGCCTGCTTTCCAGTCTGTGCCCGCTTTCCAGTCTGCTGTGCCCGCTTTCCAGTCTGATGTGCCCGCCTTCCAGCCTGATGTCTCGGTGCCTGCCTTCTAGTTTGTGCCCGCTTTCCAGTCTGATGTGCTAGCTTTCCAGTCTGATGTGCCCGCCTTCCAGCCTGATGTCTCGGTGCCTGCCTCCCAGTCTGATGTGCCCGCTTCCCAGTCTGATGTGCCCGCTTCCCAGTCTGATGTGCCCGCTTCCCAGTCTGACGTGCCCGCTTCCCAGTCTGATTTGCCCACCTTCCAGCCTGATGTCTCGATGCCTGCTTTCCAGTCTGTGCTCACTTTCCAGTCTGTGCCTGCTTTCCAGTATGATGTGCCCACCTTCCAGCCTGATGTCTCGATGCTTGCCTTTCAGCCTGATGTGCCTGCTTCCCAGTCTGATGTGCCTGCTTCCCAGTCTGATGTGCCCGCTTCCCAGTCTGATGTGCCTGCCTTCCAGTCTGATGTGCCTGCCTTCCAGCCTGATGTCTCGGTGCCTGCCTTCCAGATGGATGTCTTGATATTGGTGTGTCAGCCTGAAGTTTCGGTGCCCGTGTGTCAGCCTGAAGTTTTGGTGCCCGTGTGTCATCCTGAAGTTTCACCCCCGTTACCCAGTCTGCTGAACCGGTGCCCGTTACCCAGTCTGCTGAACCGGTGCCCATTACCCAGTCTGTTGAACCGGAGTCTGTTAAGCCAGTGCCCGTTGTTCGGCTTGCCGGACCAGTGCCCGGTGTCCAGCTCGCTGAACCGGGCCCGTTACCCAGCCCACAGTTTGTTGAGCCAGTGCCTGTGATCCAGTCTGCCCTTACAGTGCTCGCTGTTTGCTGCCAAGCTCGATGACCCGGAGCCCGCTGTCTGCTCTGATGTGCCCGCTGTCTGCTCCGATGTGCCTGCTGTCTGCTCGGATGTATCCGCTGCCCAGTCTAAGGTGCTTGATGCCCAGCCTGAAGTACCCGATGCCCAGCCTGACGTGCCCTCATCTGTTGTTCAGTTTGAGGCCATTAACTTTGGACAATTTCATCTAGTTGGAGCGTCCGGAGGCCACTCCTTTGAGGGGGGGTACTGTCATGAAAAGGTTCACCCGTTGGTGGCGCTATCAGCCTCCTGGATCGCAGTACCAGTGTCCACCAGCGGGTGTCTTCCAACACCTAAGACCTGTAATAAGAGGACTCACCTGCTGGTGGCACTGTTGCATCCTTGGGCCGTAGTACCTGTGTCCACCAGCGGGTGTATTCCGGCAGTGTGGAGCAGACAGCACCCTCTGCGCTCAGGTGTAACGTGAGGTCAAATCACTGCAGTCTGAAAAATACCCAGCAAGCCCTCACATCCTTGCCTTGGTGTCTCTCTCCCTGCATTCTGTCCTTGCTGCCTGTTGTTTTGACCTTGAGCCTGCATCTGCCCTGCCCTGCCCTGATCTGATCCCATCCCTATCCCAAGCCCTTCCTGGTCCTGTCCCTTCTGTTCCTGGTTACCTTGGATCCCTGCCCTGTATCCCATCCATCCATCCATCCTCTCCCTGTCCTGTTGGTTTCCTGTCCTTACCATCTGCTGATCTCCCGGTGTATGACCTTGGCCTGGCTTCTGTTTGCGGTTTCAGTATCTCCCATTTTATTGTATATACTGTTTTGTTGTTGTGGGTCTTGTGGTTGGTTGTGCACTGTTATATTCACTTATCTGTCACTTATGTATATAAACACCATTTTTATTCACTTATATATGTTTCGAGTTTCTTCTGTGCAGTCCACACAGTCTGGTTTACTAATTCCTTGACACCAACGCACCTCTATCCTAGAACAGAGGGTAAATTAATTTGATATTACTACCTCTACTCACACTGAAGAATTGGAATCTCTTAAGGATGATTATTCTGCCCTTCAAACTTGCCTAGAAGATTTTGAGAATCGCACCAGGAGATCAAATCTACAAATCCGCGGTATTCCTGAAGAAATTGATGATTTACAATCTACGGTTACAGCACTCTTTTAAGAACTTGCTCCTTCTATCCCAATAGAACAGTCAGAAATGGACAGAATTCACAGAGCCCTAACCTCACGTAAGGAAGATGGACCTCCCGGAGATATAGTTATTAAAATGCACTACTTTTGCACAAAGGAACAATTGATGGAAACTTCAAGGAATAAGGAATCTTTAATTTTCCAGGGGCATAGGTACCAAGTCTTCCATGACCTATCCCAAGTAACACTAATTAAATGCAAAGAAATGAAACCTCACCTGCAAACTCTCAAATTTCATTCTTATCGCTGGGGTTTCCCCTTTTCTCTTCGCTTTTCCTATAAAGGGACTTCCTATACCTGCAGATCAACAAATGACCTTCTAGCAACTATCTGAGACCTTCTCCTGTTAACATCTGCAACAATAACAAATGGAACCAAACGTCGACTGAATTCTTCATCCTCGCAACAGCCTCAATATCCCCAAGATCCCCAGACAACCCAGGCCCCTCTTAGCTTTGCTTCACCACCACCTGAAGAAGAAGATTACAGACTAATACATCCTATGTAGGTGATATATATGTTCTCATTTCTTTTTCCTTTGCTTATTCCTAGGGAATAGCCTTATCTACACAACATATGTTTAGCCCTAGGGGTAATGCCTCCAAGGATTTGATCACTGACTCTATTCTCAGGATAGTTTACCAAAGATAGTGATCTAATACTAGGTCTATAAGATTCGCTAATATCTGGTCTGATGTATCCTAACTAGGGATGAGCTTCATGTTCAAGTCAAACCCATGTTCAACTCAAACATCGTGTGTTCGGTCGTTCGCCGAATTACGAACGATATGGGCCATTCGCGTCAAATTCGAGTGGCACGTCACGGCCCATAATTCACTGCGGCATCGCAGTACATTGCTGGCTGATGATTGGCCAAGCATGCACTATGACCCGCATGCTTGGCCAATCACAACGCTGTCTGTACAGAGAGCCATAATTGGCCAAAGCCAGGGTGGCTTTAGCCAATTATGGCTCAGTGGGTTTAGTACACGCCCCACACTATATAAGGCCACCTGCACGGCGGCCCTATGTAGTGTGTTCCGGCGTTGAGAGAGAGATAGACAGAGAGACAGTGTCATTTGATTTAAGTTACATAGAGTAGGCAGGCGAGTCAGTTAGCTGCACTTACAGTGTATTGTGTATATATATACATCCTAGGTGTTGTGTATATATATATATATATATAAATTGTATTCAGTTTAGCTAGATCCATTCCTGTTATTCTCTTCCTACTGACAGGCAGGTGTTTTTACAGTATTTACAGCTACCTGAAGAAAATTGCTGGTGTTCTTCTGATCCTATTAGTCCTATTAGCTACAGTATTTACAGTTAGTGTAGTGCGTCCTCTGTACAGTGTGCATCTAAAGCTACCTGAAGAAAATTTGTGGTGTTCTTCTGATCCTATTCATACAGAACCGCAGGCAGCTGCAGTATTTACAAGTTAGTCTAGTGTGTCCTCTGCACAGTGTGCACCTAAAGCTACCTGAAGAAAATGAGTGGTTTTCTTCTGATCCTATTAGTACAGTACCGCAGGCAGCTGCAGTATTTACAAGTTAGTGTAGTGCGTCCTCTGCACAGTGTGCACCTAAAGCTACCTGAAGAAAATTTGTGGTGTTCTTCTGATTCTATTAGTACAGTACCGCAGGCAGCTGCAGTATTTACAAGTTAGTGTAGTGCGTCCTCTGCACAGTGTGCACCTAAAGCTACCTGAAGAAAATTGGTGGTGTTCTTCTGATCCTATTAGTATCGCAGGCAGCTGTAGTATTTACAAGTTAGTGTAGTGCATCCTCTGCACAGTGTGCACCTAAAGCTACCTGAAGAAGATTAGTGGTGTTCTTCTGATCCTATTAGTACAGCAGGCAGCTATAGTATTTACAAGTTAGTGTAGTGCGTCCTCTGCACAGTGTGCACCTAAAGCTACCTGAAGAAAATTAATGGGTGGTCTTCTGATCCTATTAGTACAGTACCGCAGGCAGCTGCAGTATTTAAAAAGTTAGTGTAGTGCGTCCTCTGCACAGTGTGCACCTAAAGCTACCTGAAGAAAATTAGTGGTGTTCTTCTGACCCTATTAGTACAGTACCGCAGGCAGCTGCAGTATTTACAAGTTAGTGTAGTGCGTCCTCTGCACAGTGTGCACCTAAAGCTACCTGAAGAAAATTAGTGGTGTTCTTCTGATCCTAATAGTACACTACCGCAGGCAGCTGCAGTATTTACAAATTAGTGTAGTGCGTCCTCTGCACAATGTGCATCTAAACTACCTGAAGAAAATTGGTGGTGTTCTTCTGATCCTATTAGTATTGCAGGCAGCTGTTGTTAGGTACTTGGTAGTTGAGCCCGACTGCTAGAAGGAGACCTCTCTTAAACGCTGGTTCAGGGGCCACTGGAAGTGGGAACAGTGGTCTCTTGAGCACAGTGGGTAGGAGGGCCTGATGCAGGTTCCTGCGGTAGCAAACACTGGAACTGGAAAGACGTCCCTCCGGGATGGCTGAGCTGCGGATGCAGGTAGGCTGAAGCAGATCAGTAGGCAGACAGGTGGATGACTTGGCAGCAGCAGAACCTGGAGCTTGGCAAAGCAGGCTGGAAGCAGCGTCACAGGACACAGGCAAAGCAGGGTCAGACAGTCCGTTTGGCAGGCGATTAGGCTAGTATATGGCAGGAGGGATAATCAAAGAATAGTCAGGCAGGCAGGAGTTCGGCAACGGGTCACAAGAGGTCAGGCAGGCCGGGTCAGATTGGAGACAGGAGAATGTTCAGACGGAGACGGGTCACTAGCAAATACAACAACAGGTAGGATACAGGAACTCAGGTGCAGAGCTGCAGACGAACAGCACCTGATGGAAGCATGTGACAGTCTTTTAAAGGGCCCTTGGCGCAAAACAGCGCTAGCGTGAACGGGCGCTCCGATGCCCCCTAGTGGAGATTTCAGCAGAACTGCCCTGGGAAGGCCCCTCGTGCACCTGCGCGCATGCATGTTCGCCCGACGGCCACTGATATGTCCCTGACATTGCCCCCTCCCAACGGGCAGCCTCCGGATGCCCAGATAACTCTTCTTTTTAGGATGAGCAGAGAAAAAGGCATGGATCAAACGTTTGGCATGAACATTACTGTCAGGTTCCCATGAGTTATTTTCCAGACCATACCCCTTCCATTTAATTAAAAACTGTACTTGCCCAGATCTCTTTCTGCAATCAAGGATGGCCTCCACTTCGTATTCCTCATTTCCGTCCACCAAGACAGGTTCAGGGACCCTGGTGCCCCTATCAGGAAAAGGATCATCTACAGCAGGCTTCAAAAGCGACACATGAAACACAGGGTGGATTTTAAGTGAATCAGGTAAACACAGTTCATAGGATACCTCGTTGATTTTCCTTTTCACAGAGAAGGGCCCAATAAATTTAGGAGCAAGCTTTTTGGAAGGACAAGTCAACCTAATATTATTGGTAGACAGCCATACATTATCACCAAGCTGAAGGTTTAGATCTCCTTTTCTTTTTTGATCGAAGAACCTCTTGCTGTCTGCTTGTGCCTTGGATACCGCTTCTTGTAACATCCGGTTATTATGACTGAGGAACTGCACTGTGTCCTGGACCGCTGGAACTGAGGACTCTGGAAGAAAATCTGGTAAAAAAGATACATGAAAACCATAATTGGCAAAGAAAGGAGATTGACCAGTGGCAGAATGACTAGCATTATTATAAGCGAATTCCGCTAGGGGCAGCAGGGACACCCAATCATCTTGCACAAAAGATGTGAAACACCTAATGTATTGCTCCAGCGTCTGCTTTGTCCTTTCAGTTTGCCCATTCGTTTGGGGGTGGTATGCTGAGGACAGGGTTAGTTCAATTTTCAAGATCTCACATAGGGCTTTCCAGAAGCGTGAAGTTAACTGCACCCCCCTATCGGACACTATATTTGCGGGGACTCCATGCAGCCGTGCAGTGATGAACACACGGGCCGTTTCAACAGCAGAAGGTGTTCCCTTTAGGGGCACAAAGTGGGCCATTTTAGACAGCCGGTCGACGACCACAAAGATCGCCGAACATCCTTCAGAGCATGGTAGTTCAACTATAAAGTCCATTGCTATCATCCTCCAGGGTCTATCTGGTATAGGCAATGGTCTAAGTAGTCCCCAAGCTGTTCCTGGAAGTTTTATTCTGAATGCAAACAGAACAGGAGTTAACGTATTTTCTGCAAAATTCCTTCAGGTTAGGCCACCAGAAAGTGCGTTGCACAAGCTCAAGGGTCTTGCGGACCCCAAAATGTCCTGCAAGTGGGTGGTCATGCAATAATGTCAGCACCTTGACTCGGGCGCTCTCCGGTACGAATATTTGACTTCCTCTCCACAACAATCCATCTCGGGGTGTTAAAGAGGATCCCTGGAGACTTGAAGGTTCTGGTGATGCTTCTCTAATCATGGACAGGAGATCCGTTTGAAGAAGTAGGAAGCTATTTGCCGGCAGAATGGTGTCAGGTACTGAAAGGTCTTTAGGGTTGTCAAACATGCGCGACAGCGCGTCTGGTTTTACATTTTTAGTTCCAGGCCGGTAAGTGATGTGGAAACAGAAACGTGTAAAGAATAGAGCCCATCTGGCCTGTCGGGGTTTCAGTCTCTTAGCAGCTCTTAAGTATTCGAGATTCTTGTGGTCAGTATATATCAGCACCGGATGGACTGCACCCTCTAACAAGTACCTCCATTCTTCTAAAGCTGTCTTGATAGCAAGTAGTTCCCGGTCTCCCACATCGTAATTCCGCTCAGCCGGGGAGAGTTTTCTAGAAAAGAATCCTACGGGGTGCATCAGGTCCTTGTTGCTCTGTCGTTAAGAAATGACAGCACTCACTGCCACTTCGGAAGCATCAACCTCCAGTATAAAAGGTAAGGATGGGTCAGGATGGCTAAGGATCGGAGCTGAAGTGAAACGTCTCTTTAATTCTTCAAAGGCCCTCTGAGCCCCCGGGCTCCAGTGGAAACGAGAGTTCTGCTCGGTTAGCTGCGTGATGGGGGAGATAATGGCAGAAAATCCCCTAATGAAATTTCTATAAAAATTTGCAAATCCGATGAAGCATTGCACGCCCTTCTCATCCAGAGGAGCTGGCCAATCTAGCACAGCAGACACCTTCTGAGGGTCCATTTTGATGCCGGTTGGGGAGATCACTAACCCCAGAAACTGAATCTCTTCTTGTTCGAATTCGCACTTCTCCGCTTTAGCATACAGTCCGTGCAAAAGAAGACAGTCCAGGACCCTACGGACATGTTCCCTATGTTGATTAAGTGAACTGGAGAAGATTAAGATGTCATCCAAGTAGACGATTACAAAGATGTCCAGGAAATCTCTGAAAACGTCTTTGACTAGATGCTGGAAAGTGGCAGGAGCATTGCATAGGCCGAAGGGCATGACCAGATACTCATAGTGTCCTAAACGGGTCCGGAAAGCCGTCTTCCATTCATCTCCGGCCCGAATGCGGACCAGATTGTAGGCCCCTCTTAGATCCAGCTTGGTGAAGATGATGGCAGACCTCAACTTCTGGAACAGTTCAGGTATCAGAGGCAACGGGTAGCGTTTTTTGACCGTAACCTTGTTTAACTCCCGATAGTCCACACATGGACGAAGAGTCTGATCTTTTTGGAGACAAAAAATATTCCGGCACCAGCTGGGGAAGTAGAAGGTCAAATAAAGCCCTTTTCGAGGTTTTCATTTATGTATATCTTAAGTGCCTCTTGTTCTTTTTCAGACAGCGGAAAGATGCGCCTGAAAGGAATCTCAGCCCCAGGGAGCAGCTCAATTGGGCAATCATAGGGACGATGGGGTGGCAGGGAGTCCGCTCCCTTCTTACTGAACACATCCGCAAATTCCCGATAGGCCTCTGGTATGGTTCGAAGCAGGTCGCGATCAATGTCCATACAAAGTAAAGTAGCAGCAGGCTTAGAGGGTTCAGGTAAGCAATGTTTTTGGCAGTAGGGTGACCGAAACTTGATTTCACCCGTAGACCAGTTAAGGTGAGGGTTATGGGCCTGGAGCCAGGGCATGCCCAAAATGATCGGAAATAATAAAGATGAGATAACGTCCAGAGTTAGTATCTCTTTATGTTGAGATAAACAGGTGGCAGACAGAGGAAGGGTTTCCTGAGAGACTTGTCCTGATTTTATGTGGGACCCATCGGCCAGAAAAACTGAGAGTCTGTGTGTCTTGTCTTTTAGGGGAAGATTTTGTTGAGTAGCGAAAGCAGAGTCAATAAAGCAACTACATGCCCCGGAATCAATAATGGCGTTGACCTAGATTGTTCTTCCCTGGAGCTGCAATGAGAGAGGGAGAGCAAGTTGAGTTGCATTGGCGGTTAATCCAGATAAACTGGCCGGAGTAGAAGAAAAACACTTACGAGTCTTGACCGGACAGTTGTTCATGTAGTGGCCCGCCCCACCACAGTAGAGGCAGAGGTTTAGCTGGCGTCTGCGTGCCCGTTCTTCTGGGGGCAGTGTAGAGCGCATAAGTCCCAGTTGCATTGGCTCGGGAGCATCAGGTGTTTGGGTGGCCGGACTTGGGCAGGCAGAAGGTAGATATCGGGAGGCAGGAACCGGAACTTTTGCAGTCATCCACATAGGGCGCGTTTGCTGGGAAGAGCGTTCAGACCGGCGCTCACGAAGGCGTCGGTCAATCTGGATGGTTAGAGCTATGAGTTCTTCAAGGGTATCGGGCATCCCTACCTGAGCAAGCTCATCCTTTAGACTCTCAGATAACCCCATGCGGAACTGATGACGTAAAGCTGCGTTGTTCCATTGAGTGTCCGCGCTCCAGCGTCGGAAGTCCGTAACATAGTCCTCGGCCGGCCTACGGCCTAGCTGGAGCGCGAACAAAGCTGCCTCAGTGGTGGCAGTCCACTGAGGGTCCTCGTACAACTGGGCCATGGCTTCGAAAAAGGCAGGCAAAGACTGGATCTGTACAGAGTTGGTTTCAAGCAGGCGGTGGGCCTAGGTCTGGGGTTCCCCTTGAAGAAGGGATATGACAAATCCCACTTTAGTAGCCTCCAAGGAAAAAGTCAGTGGCTGCAGGGCGAAGTAAAGTTGACAGGCGCTGCGGAAGGCCAGAAACTTGGTTCGGTCTCCAGAAAACCTCTCAGGGATGGGGACCCTTGATTCAGGTGGAAGCATGACCACAGAGGGTGGTGCAGCAGCCTGTGCTGGAGCAGCTGCGGAGGCAGAGGCCACACCTCCAGGACCACTAAGGTTCAGCACTTGACCCTCCAGTCTGTTGTAGCTGTCTTGTAAAGTCTTTACTGCCTGGGTGAATGCCGCTAGGTGCGTACAGATCTCCTTGATGGGAGAGGTCTCACCTGTGGGCTCAGTCATGGCTGTTCGTACTGTTAGGTCCCTGGTAGTTGAGCCCGACTGGTAGAAGGAGACCTCTCTTAAACGCTGGTTCAGGGGCCACTGGAAGTGGGAACAGTGGTCTCTTGAGCACAGTGAGTAGGAGGGCCTGATGCAGGTTCCTGCGGTAGCAAACACTGGAACTGGAAAGATGTCCCTCCGGGATGGCTGAGCTGCGGATGCAGGTAGGCTGAAGCGGATCAGTAGGCAGACAGGTGGATGACTTGGCAGCAGCAGAACCTGGAGCTTGGCAAAGCAGGCTGGAAGCAGCGTCACAGGACACAGGCAAAGCAGGGGTAGACAGTCCATTTGGCAGGAGATCAGGCTAGTATATGGCAGGAGGGATAATCAAAGAATAGTCAGGCAGGAGTTCAGCAACGGGTCACAAGATATGAGCGAGGTCAGGCAGGCCGGGTCGGATTGGAGACAGGAGAATGGTCAGACGGAGCCGGGACACTAGCAAATACAACAACAGGCAGGATACAGGAACTCAGGTGCAGAGCTGCAGACGAACAGCACCTGATGGAAGCATGTGACAGTCTTTTAAAGGGCCCTTGGCGCCAAACAGCGCTAGCGCGAACACGCGAACACGCGAACGGGCACGCGCGGGAGCGCTCCGACGCCCCCTAGTGGAGATTTCAGCAGAACTGCCCTGGGAAGGCCCCTCGTGCACCTGCGCTCACGCATGTTTGCCCGACGGCCACTGATATGTCCCTGACAGCTGTAGTATTTACAAGTTAGTGTAGTGCGTCCTCTGCACAGTGTACACCTAAAGCTACCTGAAGAAAATTGGTGGTGTTCTTCTGATCCTATTATTATCGCAGGCAGCTGTAGTATTTACAAGTTAGTTTAGTGCGTCCTCTGCACAGTGTACACCTAAAGCTACCTAAAGAAAATTGGTGGTGTTCTTCTGATCCTATTAGTATCACAGACAGCTGTAGTATTTACAAGTTAGTGTAGTGCGTCCTCTGCACAGTGTGCACCTAAAGCTACCTGAAGAAAATTAGTGGTGTTCTTCTGATCCTATTAGTACAGTACCACAGGCAGCTGCAGTATTTACAAGTTAGTATAGTGCGTCCTCTGCACAGTGTGCACCTAAAGCTACCTGAAGAAAATTAGTGGTGTTCTTCTGATCCTATTATTACCGCAGGCAGCTATAGTATTTACAAATTAGTGTAGTGCGTCCTCTGCACAGTGTACACCTAAAGCTACCTGAAGAAAATTAGTGGTGTTCTTCTGATCCTATTAGTACAGTACCGCAGGCAGCTGCAGTATTTACAAGTTAGTGTAGTGCGTCCTCTGCACAGTGTGCACCTAAAGCTAAATGAAGAAAATTATTGGTGTTATTCTGATCCCCATAGTACAGTACCGCAGGCAGCTGCAGTATTTACAAGTTAGTGTAGAGCGTCCTCTGCACAGTGTGCACCTAAAGCTACCTGAAGAAAATTAGTGGTGTTCTTCTGATCCTAATAGTACACTACCGCAGGCAGCTGCAGTATTTACAAATTAGTGTAGTGCGTCCTCTGCACAGTGTGCACCTAAAGCTACCTGAAGAAAATTGGTGGTGTTCTTCTGATCCTATTAGTATCGCAGGCAGCTGTAGTATTTACAAATTAGTGTAGTGCGTCCTCTGCACAGTGTGCACCTAAAGCTACCTGAAGAAAATTGGTGGTTTTCTTCTGATCCTATTAATACCGCAGGCAGCTGTAGTATTTACAAATTAGTGTAGTGCATCCTCTGCACAGTGTGCACTTAAACCTACCTGAAGAAAATTGGTGGTGTTCTTCTGATCCTATTAGTACAGTACTGCAGGCAGCTGCAGTATTTACAAGTTAGTTTAGTGCATTCTCTGCACAGTGTGCACCTAAAGCTACCTGAAGAAAATTAGTGGTGTTCTTCTGATCCTAATAGTACAGTATCGCAGGCAGCTGCAGTATTTACAAGTTAGTGTAGTGCATCCTCTGCACAGTGTGCACCTAAAGCTACCTGAAGAAAATTAGTGGTGTTCTTCTGATCCTATTAGTACAGTACTGCAGGCAGCTGCAGTATTTACAAGTTAGTGTAGTGCATCCTCTGCACAGTGTGCACCTAAAGCTACCTGAAGAAAATTAGTGGTGTTCTTCTGATCCTATTAGTACAGTACTGCAGGCAGCTGCAGTATTTACAAGTTAGTGTAGTGCGTCCTCTGCACAGTGTGTACGTAAAGCTACCTGAAGAAAAGTGGTGGTGTTCTTCTGATCCTATTAGTACCGCAGGCAGCTGTAGTATTTACAAGATAGTGTAGTGTGTCCTCTGCACAGTGTGCACCTAAAGCTACCTGAAGAAAATTATTGGTGTTCTTCTGATCCTAATAGTACACTACCGCAGGCAGCTGCAGTATTTACAAATTAGTGTAGTGCGTCCTCTGCACGGTGGGCACCTAAAGCTATCTGAAGAAAATTGGTGGTGTTCTTCTGATCCTATTAGTATCGCAGGCAGCTGTAGTATTTACAAGTTAGTGTAGTGTGTCCTCTGCACAGTGTGCACCTAAAGCTACCTGAACAAAATTAGTGGTGTTCTTCTGATACTATTAGTACAGTACCGCAGGCAGCTGCAGTATTTACAAGTTAGTTTAGTGCGTTCTCTGCACAGTGTGCACCTAAAGCTACCTGAAGAAAATTAGTGGTGTTCTTCTGATCCTATTAGTAAAGTATCGCAGGCAGCTGCAGTATTTACAAGTTAGTGTAGTGCGTCCTCTGCACAGTGTGCACCTAAAGCTACCTGAAGAAAATTGGTGGTGTTCTTCTGATCCTATTAGTACTGTACTGCAGGCAGCTGCAGTATTTACAAGTTAGTGTAGTGCGTTCTCTGCACAGTGTGCACCTAAATCTACCTGAAGAAAATTAGTGGTGCTCTTCTGATCCTATTAGTACAGTATCGCTGGCAGCTGCAGTATTTACAAGTTAGTGTAGTGTGTCCTCTGCACAGTGTGCACTTAAAGGTACCTTAAGAAAATTGGTGGTGTTCTTCTGATCCTATTAGTACAGCAGGCAGCTGTAGTAATTACAAGTTAGCGTAGTGCATCCTCTGCACAGTGTGCACCTAAAGCTACCTGAAGAAAATTAGTGGTGTTCTTCTGATCCTAATAGTACACTACCGCAGGCAGCTGCAGTATTTACAAGTTAGTGTAGTGCGTCATCTGCACAGTGTGCACCTAAAGCTACCTGAAGAAAATTGGTGGTGTTCTTCTGATCCTATTAGTATCGCAGGCAGCTGTAGTATTTACAAATTAGTGTAGTGCGTCCTCTGCACAGTGTGCACCTAAAGCTACCTGAAGAAAATTGGTGGTTTTCTTCTGATCCTATTAATACCGCAGGCAGCTGTAGTATTTACAAATTAGTGTAGTGCATCCTCTGCACAGTGTGCACTTAAACCTACCTGAAGAAAATTGGTGGTGTTCTTCTGATCCTATTAGTACAGTACTGCAGGCAGCTGCAGTATTTACAAGTTAGTTTAGTGCATTCTCTGCACAGTGTGCACCTAAAGCTACCTGAAGAAAATTAGTGGTGTTCTTCTGATCCTAATAGTACAGTATCGCAGGCAGCTGCAGTATTTACAAGTTAGTGTAGTGCATCCTCTGCACAGTGTGCACCTAAAGCTACCTGAAGAAAATTAGTGGTGTTCTTCTGATCCTATTAGTACAGTACTGCAGGCAGCTGCAGTATTTACAAGTTAGTGTAGTGCGTCCTCTGCACAGTGTGTACCTAAAGCTACCTGAAGAAAAGTGGTGGTGTTCTTCTGATCCTATTAGTACCGCAGGCAGCTGTAGTATTTACAAGATAGTGTAGTGTGTCCTCTGCACAGTGTGCACCTAAAGCTACCTGAAGAAAATTATTGGTGTTCTTCTGATCCTAATAGTACACTACCGCAGGCAGCTGCAGTATTTACAAATTAGTGTAGTGCGTCCTCTGCACGGTGGGCACCTAAAGCTATCTGAAGAAAATTGGTGGTGTTCTTCTGATCCTATTAGTATCACAGGCAGCTGTAGTATTTACAAGTTAGTGTAGTGTGTCCTCTGCACAGTGTGCACCTAAAGCTACCTGAACAAAATTAGTGGTGTTCTTCTGATACTATTAGTACAGTACCGCAGGCAGCTGCAGTATTTACAAGTTAGTTTAGTGCGTTCTCTGCACAGTGTGCACCTAAAGCTACCTGAAGAAAATTAGTGGTGTTCTTCTGATCCTATTAGTAAAGTATCGCAGGCAGCTGCAGTATTTACAAGTTAGTGTAGTGCGTCCTCTGCACAGTGTGCACCTAAAGCTACCTGAAGAAAATTGGTGGTGTTCTTCTGATCCTATTAGTACTGTACTGCAGGCAGCTGCAGTATTTACAAGTTAGTGTAGTGCGTTCTCTGCACAGTGTGCACCTAAATCTACCTGAAGAAAATTAGTGGTGCTCTTCTGATCCTATTAGTACAGTATCGCTGGCAGCTGCAGTATTTACAAGTTAGTGTAGTGTGTCCTCTGCACAGTGTGCACTTAAAGGTACCTTAAGAAAATTGGTGGTGTTCTTCTGATCCTATTAGTACCGCAGGCAGCTGTAGTAATTACAAGTTAGCGTAGTGCATCCTCTGCACAGTGTGCACCTAAAGCTACCTGAAGAAAATTAGTGGTGTTCTTCTGATCCTAATAGTACAATACCGCAGGCAGCTGCAGTATTTACAAGTTAGTGTAGTGCGTCCTCTGCACAGTGTGCACCTAAAGCTACCTGAAGAAAATGAGTGGTGTTCTTCTGATCCTATTAGTACAGTACCGCAGGCAGCTGCAGTATTTACAAATTAGTGTAGTGCGTCCTCTGCACAGTGTGCACCTAAAGCTACCTGAAGAAAATTTGTGGTGTTCTTCTGATCCTATTAGTACCGCAGGCAGCTGTAGTATTGACAAGTTAGCGTAGTGTGTCCTCTGCACAGTGTGCACCTAAAGCTACCTGGAGAAAATTAGTGGTGTTCTTCTGATCCTATTAGTACAGTACCGCAGGCAGCTGCAGTATTTACAAGTTAGTTTAGTGCGTTCTCTGCACAGTGTGCACCTAAAGCTACTTGAAGAAAATTAGTGGTGTTCTTCTGATCCTATTAGTACAGTATCGCAGGCAGCTGCAGTATTTACAAGTTAGTGTAGTGCGTCCTCTGCACAGTGTGCACCTAAATCTACCTGAAGAAAATTAGTGGTGTTCTTCTGATCCTATTAGTATCACAGGCAGCTAAAGTATTTACAAGTTAGTGTAGTGCGTCCTCTGCACAGTGTGCACCTAAAGCTACCTGAAGAAAATTAGTGGTGCTCTTCTGATCCTATTAGTACAGTATCGCAGGCAGCTGCAGTATTTACAAGTTAGTGTAGTGCGTCCTCTGCACAGTGTGCACCTAAAGCTACCTGAAGAAAATTAGTGGTGTTCTTCTGATCCTATTAGTACCGCTGGCAGCTGTAGTATTTACAAGTTAGTGTAGTTCATCCTCTGCACAGTGTGCACTTAAAGGTACCTTAAAAAAATTGGTGGTGTTCTTCTGATCCTATTAGTACCGCAGGCAGCTGTAGTATTTACAAGTTAGCGTAGTGTGTCCTCTGCACAGTGTGCACCTAAAGCTACCTGAAGAAAATTAGTAGTGTTCTTATGATCCTATTAATACCACAGGGAGGCAGCTACAGTATTTACAGTTAGTGTAGTGCGTCCTCTGCACAGTGTGCACCTAAAGCTACCTGAAGAAAATTAGTAGTGTTCTTCTGATCCTATTAATACCACAGGCAGGCAGCTACAGTATTTACAGTTAGTGTCGTGCGTCCTCTGCACAGTGTGCACCTAAAGCTACCTGGAGACAACTCCTGTTGTTTTGCTCCTTTTAATACCACAAGCAGGCAGCTACAGTATTTACAGGTAGTGTACTGTGTCCTCTGCACAGTGTGCACCTAAAGCTACCTGAAGAAAATTAGTGGTGTTCTTCTGATCCTATACTGATACCACAAGCAGGCAGCTACAGTATTTACAGTTAGTGTACTGCGTCCTCTGCACAGTGTGCACCTAAAGCTACCTGAAGATAATTGCTGTTGTTCTGCTCCTATTAATACCACAGACAGGCAGCTACAGTATTTACAGTTAGTGTTCTGCGTCCTTTGCACAGTGTGCACCTAAAGCTACCTGAATAAAATTGGTGGTGTTCTTCTGATCCTATATTAATACCACAGGCAGGCAGCTACAGTATTTACAGTTAGTGTCCTGTGTCCTCTGCACAGTGTGCACCTAAAGCTACCTGAAGACAATTGGTGGTGTTCTTCTGATCCTATATTAATACCACAGGCAGGCAGCTACAGTATTTACAAGTTAGTGTAGTGCGTCCTCTGCACAGTGTGCACCTAAAGCTATCTGAAGACAATTGCTGTTCTTCTGCTCCTATTAATACCACAGGCAGGCAGCTACAGTATTTACAGTTAGTGTACTGCGTCCTCGGCACAGTGTGCACCTAAAGCTACCTGAAGACAATTGCTGGTGTTCTCATACCAATAAAACTACAGGCATGCAGTTGATTCTGCTAGCGGCAGTATCAGTATATATATACATCCCAGCTTTGTGCAGCTACATCTCACAGCAGGCCATTAGTATGTCTGGAAGACCAACAAGGAGAGGCGGACAGTCACAAGCCAATAAAAGAGGGCAAGCAGGCTCTGTGTCTAGAGGCAACAGTGCTGGTCGGGAAGATGGTGCATCCTCATCAGCACGTGGCCGAGGGACATGCTTGTCCTTTTTTTCGGCAGCTGGCCGTGTTGAGCTGCAACATGTGGAAGACTTGGTAGAGTGGATGACCAAGCAGTCCTCATCCTCCTCATCCTCTCTCACCCAGGCTCAGGGTACTTTGTCTGGCAAAGCAGCTGCCAACGCGGCCTCTTCCCTCGGCTCGATGGCATCAGTCACTCCTTCCCTAGCCCCATCATGTCCTCCTAAGGAGTCCCCCAAACTGTTTGACCACAGTGTTGGGTACATGCTCCAGGAGGATGCCCAGTGTTTTGAAGGCTCCGATGATGGTACCCAGCTAGAGGAAGGCAGTAACGTGAACCCAAAGAGAGGGGGTGCCCAAGAAGGACAGCAATCTGGCAGTCATGTTCCCCCAGCTGCAGCATACTGCCAGCTTTGCTCCAGTGATGAGGAGGGAGGGGATGATGAGGTCACTGACTCCACATGGGTGCCTGATAGGAGTGAGGAGGAGGCGGCACATCACCAACGGGGCAGGATGCCCCCCAGGGGCCAGCTTAAGGGCAGCACACCGACTGCATCACACTGCAGAGCTCCGCATGTGCAGGGAAATGCTGTTGTTGGCCGTTATTCCAAAAGTTCTTTGGTGTGGGCCTTTTTTGAGACGAGTGCATCAGATCCCACCGCTGCTATTTGCAACATATGTCTCAAGCGTATATCGCGTGGCCAAAACATCTTCCGCTTGGGCACCACATGCTTGACCAGACATATGTTGACCTGCCATGCAGTTCGTTGGCAAGCGTACCTAAAAGACCCACACCGAAGAACAAAGAGGACCTCTCCTTGCTCCTCATCAGTTGGGATCTCCAACCCCACTATACACTCAGTCCTCTCTGAGACCTGCACTGAGAGGAATGAAGGTGTAGTATTAGTTGTGTCACAGCCAAGTACTTGGGGGCAATCTGCTATCAGTACACCGACGTCAGATTGTACCAGCAAATTTCCCTGCCCCAGCTGCTGCAACGTCTAAAGAAGTTTGCTCCCAGCCATCCACATGCCCAGCGGTTGAATGCTAGCTTGGCTAAATTGCTAGCACTTCAACTGCTGCCTTTTCAGTTGTTAGACTCTGCCCCCTTCCGTGAGTTTGTGGAATGTGCGGTTCCTCAGTGGCAGGTTCCCAAATGCCACCTTTTCTCACGGAAGGCGATTACGGCTCATTTACCAGCATATGGAAGGCAATGTCTTTTCCTCGCTGGACAGGGCAGGCAGCGGTAAGGTGCATATTACCACTGACTCATGGTCCAGCAGGCATGGACAGGGACGTTACCTATCTTTCACCGCGCACTGGGTGACTCTTCTGGCAGCTGGGAAGGATGCAGGAGAAGGTGCAGTAGTGTTGGAGGTTGTTCTGCCACCACGCCTCCAAAATACTACTAGTGGTGATTCTGCCACACCTCTCTCCTCCACTCCCTCTTCTTCTTCTTCCTCCATGGCCTCTTCCTGTGCTGATTTGTCTTCGGAACCAGCGGTCCTCCGTAGGCATACAAGGGGCTATGCAAGCATGCAGGCCAAAAGATGCCATGCGGTGCTTGAGCTGGTGTGCTTGGGGGACAGGAGCCACACTGGGGCAGAGATTCTGTCAGCTCTGCAGGGGCAGGTTCAGAGGTGGTTGATGCCACACCAGCTTGAGGCAAGTATTGTGGTTTGCGACAATGGCACCAACCTCCTCTCCGCCCTCCGACAGGGACAACTGATCATGTGCCCTGTTTGGCTCACGTCCTTAACTTGGTGGTGCAGCGCTTCTTTGGCAGGTACCCAGGCTTACAGGATGTCCTGAGGCAGGCCAGGAAAGTCTATGTGCATTTCTGCAGGTCATATAATGCCAGTGTTCACCTGGCTGACCTCCAACAACCGCCTAATCTGTGACATGCCCACCAGGTGGAACTCAACGTTGGCCATGCTGCAGTGGCTGCACACGCAGCGGAGGGCCATCAATGAGTACCTGTGCAACTATGGCACAAGGACAGGGTCAGGGGAGCTTGTTTTTTTTCCCCACGCCAGTGGACCATGATCAGGGATGCATGCACTGTCCTGTCACCATTTGAGGAGGCCACGAGGATGGTGAGCAGTGACAGTGCATGCATCAGTGACACTGTCCCCCTTGTCCACCTGTTGAAGCACACGCTGCATGGAATAATGGACAGGGCACTTGAGGCAGAACAGAGGCAGTAAGAGGAGGACTTCCTTACCTCTCAAGGCCCCTTTTATCCAGACAGCGTTCCTCCGTGCCAGCCGATCACACAGGAAGAGGAGGAGGAGGAGGAGGAAGAGGAGGATTGTGTCAGCATGGAGGTGGAGCCTGGCACTCAGCATCAGCAGCAGTCTTTAAGGGATCATTTACAGTCCCAAGAAACCCATGGACTTGTACATGGCTGGGAGGAGGTGGCTGCGGATCGTGTCGTCCTTAGTGACCCAGAGGACTCCGGACCGAATGCCTCAGCAAACCTACGCTGAATGGCCTCCCTGATCCTGCAAAGCCTGCAGAAGGATCCTCCTATTCATGGTATCAAGGAGAGGGATCAATACCCTCCTTGATCCACATTACATGGGTAAGGTTGCAGACCTTATCTTGCTGTTGCAGAGGGAGCAGAGGATGAAACATCTTCGGGAGGCCTTGCAGAAAGGTCTGTGCAATGCGTTCCCAGAGACTGGAAGCTTACAAACTCCTGTTCCTGGACAATGTGTTGCTGAGGCTTCAGTCAGTCAAAGAAGGAGCGGTGAAGAAGGTGGCCGTCTGACTGATTCATTCAGACAATTTTTTAGTTCGCAGCCTCAAGGTATGATCGGTTCCAGCAACCATCACCAGCGTCTGTTTTACATGGTGCAGGAATACCTAGGGGCAAGATCTGACTTGGACACCTTTCCCACCAAAAATCCTCTGGGTTACTGGGTCTTGAGGGTGGATCACTGGCCAGAGCTTGCACAGTATGCAATTGAGCTACTGGCCTGTCCTGCATCCAGCATTCTTTCAGAATGCACATTCAGTACTGCTGGAGGTTCTATAACCGATCATAGGGTGCGCCTGTCCTACCGACTCAGTCGATCGACTGACCTTCATAAAAATGAACCAGTCTTGGATCACCACCAGCTACAAAGCACCTGATGCTGATGTAACCGAATAATTTTTTTTGAAACAGATCCCTTCAAGACTGCCTATGCTGATGCTGAGTGACTATCCTATTATGCTGAGTGACTATCCTCTTCCTCCTCAACAATCATGCCGATAGCTTGTAAGAATATTTTTGGTTCTGGGCGCCTCCACCAGTGACTAAGGCCCAATTTTTAGCCCCTGTTTAACAGGGGCGTGTAATTACAATTTTTGATGCAATATTTTGTAAGGAGGGTTCGTTGCTGTGCTCAACTAGAGTATTCGTGAGGGGTTGCAGTGTTGTGGCATCAGCACCAGTGCCTAAGGCCCAATTTTTCAGCCCCTGTTTAACAGGGGCGTGTAATTACAATTTTTGATGCAAAACTTTGCAGCAGGGCTTGTTCCTGTGCTCCAACTAGAGTATCTGTGAGGGGTTGCAGTGTTGTGGCACCAGCACCAGTGCCTAAGGCCCAATTTTTCAGCCCCTGTTTAACAGGGGCATATAATTACAATTTTTGATGCAATACTTTGCAGCAGGGCTCATTCCTGCGCTCCAACTACAGTATCTGTGAGGGGTTGCAGTGTTGTGGCACCAGCACCAGTGCCTAAGGCCCAATTTTTCAGCCCCTGTTTAACAGGGGCATGTAATTACAATTTTTGATGCAATACTTTGCAGCAGGGCTTGTTCCTGCGCTCCAACTAGAGTATCTGTGAGGGGTTGCAGTGTTGTGACACCAGTGCCTAAGGCCAATTTTTCTGTCCCTGTTCAACAGGGACATGTAATTACAATTTTTGATGCAATATTTCACAGCAGGGCCCGTTTCTGCGCCCACCAAGAGTAGCTGTGAGGACTTACAGTGTTGTGGCACCAGCACCACCAAAGGCCCACTTTTTCTGACCCTGTTCAACAGGGGCATGTAATTACAATTCTTGATCTAATATTTCATAGCAGAGCTCGTTCCTGCACCCACCAAGAGTAACTGTGAGGGCTTACAGTGTTGTGGCAACACCAACACCTAAGGCCACAATTTTTGCAGAGTATATAGGGCAGGCCCCTACTTTCAAACATCCAACTTACAATTGACTCCTACTTGCAAACGGAAGGAGACAACAGGAAGTGAGATGAAATCTACCCCTAGGAAGGGAAATTCTCTCCTGTGAGAGTTAATATGGGAAAAACGTGTCTCCTCTCCACTGATGCTTTATCACCAATCCTTGTTTCACTAAAAACCCCAAATTGTCAAAAAACATTTGTCATTGGGACAGAAAGTGAGGTATATTCTTCTGAAGAGGTGCACAGACAGCAAAACAAATGTCACAGGGGTGATAACCCTTCCCTATGTTTTCCAAAAAGCTTAAAAATAAATTTTTTGGCTGGAGCTACACTTTAAAAATGTACCAGTTCAAAATTACAAACAGATTCTACTTAACAACAAACCTACAGTCCCTGTCTTGTTTGCATCGCCTGTATACTGCTGTTCAGAGTATATAGGGCCTGGGGGCCCCACGCCTTTCCTTTTTTTAATTTGGGTGCGGAGTTCCCCTTAATATCCATTCAATACCCAAAGGGCCTGGTAATGGACTGAGTGGGGTACCCAAGCCGTTTGTCTCACTGATTTTCATCCATATTGCTGGGACCCAACATTACATTAAAGCCGCAAGCAGTTTTAAATTACTTTTATTCCTTTAAAAATGTCATTTTGTGCAGGGACTGTCCTAAGCATGGGAAACACGAGCCACTTTACAGGCATGCTATAGACACCCCCCCCAGGTGCTATAGACACACCCCAGGTACGATATTTAAAGGAATATTTCACTTTTTTTTTCACTTTAAGCATCATTAAAATCACTGCTCCTGAAAAAACGGCCGTTTTTAAAACTTTTTTTGCATTGATACATGTCCCCTGGTTCAGGACCCGGGTCCCCAAACCCTTTTTAGGACAATACCATGCAAATTAGCCTTTAAATTTAGCACTTTTGATTTTGAACGTTCGAGTCCCATAGACTTCAATGGGGTTCTAAATTTCACGCAAATTTTCGGTCCGTTCGCAGGTTCTGCGAACCAGAACCGGGGGTGTTCGGCTCATCCCTAATCCTAACTGACCAACTATTACCTATAGAACAGATAGACCGAGATATATTGATCCCTACTAGGTATACCCTGAAAAATAGTTCTAGTTTTAAATGTCTTACTTCAACCACCTCAATTTAGTTGATACTCCTCTAAAAGAGGACTTAGTGGTCTGTTCTTTTAATTTCCTATTATTGTTTTGTTACTTTGCTTACACAATAAGACCACAAATCACATACATGGTTTTCCCTTACTTGCTCAAAAGTTCAAATGTTAAAATTTTCCTCCTATTATACTAAAATGTAATTCCATTTGCAATTATTCTAATCCATAAAATAATATGCACTCTTATTATAATAATAACACTTATCTTATTCTTATGACTCGTGGATTAAACAAGTTTTTTACTTATTGAAAGTTTAATGGCTGTCGTAATCCCGGAGACAGCTCACTGCACCTCCCTTGAGTGCCCAACAATGATTTGGACACACTTTGGATTTTTTGTATCCACTGGTTGGATACTTGCACCAATTAGGAGCCCTTCCTCTTAAATTTTTATTATTATTTTTTTTTTAGATAGCTTCTCTTACATACATATTTCATCAGTATCTATATATGATACACAGCCCCTGTTGAAATCCCCCTACTAATTCTACCTTCCAGAATAACCAACCCTCCCTAACCTTCTCTCCTCCAGAGAGAAAACAAATTGCTTCATATTCAGTAACCTCTTTTTAGATACTATCATCATTCTACAATGTCCTCACTAAATATATTGATGCTTAATGTACAAGGTCTCAACTCTCCTCAGAAACGTACTAAAGCTTTCAACTTTTTTCCAAACTTTCAGCACATGTGGTTTGCCTACAGGAGACACACTTCCTTTCACAATCCTTGCCCAAATTTTTCAGCTGCAAATACTGCCAAGTTTACACTCCTTCAGCCACTACCAAAAAATGGGGAGTCTTGATTGCATTTCACCATGCAACACCATTTACCAAAAAGAACTCCAAGACCCCGAGGGTAGATACATGATCATATCTAGTCTACTATCAGATAATGAAGTTACGATCATTTCTTATTATGCTCCTAACAAGAACCCATTGTCATTTTTATCTCATTTGTTTTCAGTGGTTGACACATAAACAAGGTACCCTGATAATTGGTGGCGATTGAAACCAAATATTATATCCATTTCTTGACAAATCCCTAACTCTGACTACCACCCCTAAACATTACTACCAATGACTCTTACACCAATACTCTCTTCTCGACACATGGCGGGAACATAACCCCGCAAAACAACAATACACTCACTATTCTCATCCCCATAAACAATTTTTACAAGTCATCTTGCAGGACGGCTTACAAAAAGATAGGCTCCTCCCATCTAGCACAGGAAACACATGATCCACATCATAAAAGCAGCACACATGTATTAACCCCTCAGTATTTGTTTTTCCTCCGGCCAGTCAGGGACTCCAAACAGATGTTTGTTATTTTTCCAGCCTTCGTGCTAGGTGGCAGGGGCCTCCCGATGTCCATACCCAGGGCAAACAAGGGTAGTACTCCTGGGGTATGACCCAGTTTGGGCTACCCAGAGACCTGATAGCGGTCTGGGGTGAAAGTAAGGGCCCCCCCTCCCGATTGAGTTGTAGAATCACTGAGGTACCTGTGAGGAGTGGGGGAGGTGATCCAGAGGTGATAACAAGATGACGCCGAAGGCTTCCAGGAGCATGGAGATACCAGGATCCATGGAAGCAGGTCTGGAGGCGCCATCCCTTGATTCAGGCCCTAAGGTAAGAAAATAGGGGGCAGGCTGCTCCTTCTCTTTTCTTATCCTCCTGTGGGGGGGGGGGGCACAGGGGGCGTTGTGTTTTTTTCCAGAGCCTGTTTATTGATATGCTTAGGGTGGACAGGTGTCGCACATACTAGCATAGGCTCCAGTGGTGGGTACTTTTAAAAAGGTTCTAGATTAGAATTTTTGTTATCCACAGGGTGTTTTTGTAACGGGTATTATCTTAAGTGGAAGTAATGTGCTGGTGTTTGTCCTTTGATTCATTTCAGGACATAGCCAATGAGCCCAGAGATAGCAAAACAGAGACACCCAGAAAAGGGTGCCGATGTGCCCCAAGAAAATGCCTTATGGGTGGAAGAAAAGTGCATGTCAGGACTGTATAGACAAGCTCATCAAAGGAGAAACAGGCCCTATCCTAAAAGGTTTTATGTACTCAATGAAGAAAGGGATGAAACAGACTTTACAGTCCTTTAAACCCAGAGAGCAGGAGGCTCTTTCTGAACCTATCCCCTGTACTTCCGGCACCAGTACTAGTGATAGGCCAATGGTCCTGACCCAGGCACGGGCAGCCCACCAGAAAGGAGTATTGGAGGAGAGCTCAGAGTCAGCCTCAGAGCCTGAGGAGGGGGACTGTAATGAGGAAAGACCAAGCAAGGTTCAAAGATCCCTTTTTCCTGCAGAGAAAACAGGAACTATTAAAGGCTATATACGACACCCTGGAGCTGGAGGAGCCAGAGGACCAGGAGTTGTCTGTACATGACCTTTTATATGCAGGCCTTCAGCCTAAGCAGAGCAGAACCTTTCCGGTACATATATCCCTAAAAGAGAAAGTACTTCAGGAATGGAAGAAACCGGAAAAGGGAGTCTTCTTTCCTAAAAAATTGAAAAGAAGGTTTCCCTTCAAAGAGGAAGATGTGGGAAAAGTGCTCCAGACTGGACGCTTCCCTGTCTAAGGTTTCAAAGGGTTTAGAGCTTTTCTTTGAGGACTCAGGCACCCTAAAGGAGCCAATGGACAGAAATGCGGAAGGATATTTTAAGAAAGCTTGGGAAGCCTTCTCCGCTAACTTTAAGCCAGCACTAGCCACTACATGCATGGCTCGTACGCTTGATTTGTGGCTTAAACAGCTCTGCACTCTTCTGGAGTCAGATACTCCCAGGGAAGAAATTTTGGATGCTCTACCAACGCTAAATAAGGCAGTAGCCTATATAGCAGATGCGTCCACGGAGTCTGTAATATTCTCGGCCAGGTCTACAGCATTAATTAATGAAGCCAGGAGGGCTATCTGGCTGAAGTCCTGGGGAGGAGACACAGGGGTTGATTTACTAAAGGCAGAGAGACTGTGCACTTTGCAAAGTGCAGTTGCACTCTGCAAGAGCAGTTGCTCCATAGCTTAGTGAATGAGCAAAAGCTCTCCTGATTTTCATCATCCAATCATGTGCAAGCAAAAATGCTGTTTTTTTTTATTTTCCTTGCATGTGATTGGGTACCTTTTGCAAAGTGAGGCTTTACCTCATTTACTAAGCTCTGGAGCAACTGCACTTGCGGAGTGTCAAAGGTCAAACTCTGTTCCCTCCCCTTTAATGGAGATTTGCTCTTTGGTAAAGAGCTAGAATCTGTCCTAGAGAGGTCAGCCGATAAAAAAAGGGTTTCCTTTCCCCAAAAAACAACAGCAAAAAAAATTTTTCGTCCTTTCCAGAGATCAGGTGAAAGGAACTATCGTCAGGGGGACAAAAGACAGCATAACAAGGGTTTTGCAGCCACGCAAGACCAGAAAAGAGGGTGGCAATACAAGAGGGGCAGAGGTGGCTTCCTTTTTAACCCCCCCAGCCTAAAGACCCTTCCCAGTGACTCAATCAGCCATGTGGGAGATAGGTTGGGGTCATTCCTCCCACAGTGGCAGACCATTTCCAGCAGCAGCTTTATCCTGGATCTGATAAAATCGGGGTACAGGATAGAGCTCTTGGGCTGCCCCCCTCAAAAATTTCGCACAACAATTCTCCCGAAAGATGTGGAGAAGGCAACAGCTATGTCTTCCCTCCTACAGAGTATGCTGGGGGAGAAGGCTATAAGCTTCATCCCCCCAACCCTAAGAAAAGGGGGGTTTTATTCTCACGTTTTTTTGATAAAAAAGCCATCAAGAAAATTTCGACTCATTTTGAACCTGAATTAAGTGAACATGTACGTAAGGTACAAACAATTCAAAATGGAGTCGATTTACACCACCAGAGATTTGTTAACCCCTGGGGTCTTCATGGTCTCATTGGACCTAAGAGACGCCTTTCTTCATGTCCTCATTCGAAAGGAGTCCAGGCAGTTTCTCAGGTTTGCAGTGAAGAAGGGGTTCAAGACCCTCTATTTTCAGTTCAATGCTCTGCCTTTTGGATTGGCGTCAGCACCACGCATCTTCACAAAGATTTTGGCAGAAGCTCTGTAGATCCTGAGATCGGAGGGAATTCATATAATTCCCTATCTGGACGACCTACTGATCTTTGCAGACTCAGCAGACGAGGTGAAACAGAAGCTGAGCAGAACTATCAGACACTTTCAGCAGCTGGGGTGGCTGGTAAATCACAGTTGGCACCTACTCAAAGTATGTAATTCCTAGGATACCTAATAGACTCGACTACATCCAAAATTTTTCTGACAAAAGAAAAAGTGGCAAAGATAATTGCAGAGGTGAGCAGCCTCTGCGTATGTACAGAGACCACAATTCAGGGTATAATGAGGGTTCTTGGTTTGATGACAGCAGCCATCCCAGGAGTCCAGTGGTGCACAATTCCATACTCGAGCACTTCAGGTGTTCATGCTTTCTGTCTGGGGTGGAAGGAAGGAATCTCTTCAGAGGCAGACAGAGATCCCACAGGAAGTAAAACTCTCAATAGAGTGGTGATCGATCCCTGCAAATCTCTCTGCAGGTCAACTTTGGTCCCAACACAACCCTCTGGCAGTCACCACGGACGCCAGCGGTCAGGGGTGGGGAGCCCATTCAGGTGCACAGATGGCCCAAGGGGTCTGGAACTGGCAGGAAGCCAGCCTCTCCTCCAATGCAAGGGAGCTGAGTGCAGTTCTAAAGGCTCTAGTAGCCTTTGGTCTGACTCTGAGGGGAAGACATGTGCAGGTCCTTTGGGACAATATTACCACAGTAAGTTACATCAACAAGCAGGGAGGTACAAGAGTCCCAGGTCTTATGAGGATAGCAGAAAAGATCCTTCAATGGGTGGAGGCAAATCTTTTATCCCTGTCTTCAATTCACATAAAAGGGGAAATAAATACTCTGGCAGATGTCATAAGCAGGGAGATTCTAACTCAGACAGAATGGTGCTTGAATTGAACAGTGTTCGAACAGATAGTGCAGAAGTGGGGAATCCCACAAATAGATCTTTTTGTTACAAGGCAGAACAGGCAGGTGGAACAATTTTTCTCCCTACAGAGAGATCATCTCAGTCTGGGCCTAGATGCCCTATCCCAGTCCTGGGAGGTAAATCTGGTGTATGCGTTTCCACCTTTTGCCCTCATTCCAAAGATTATTCGGAAGATAAGAGTGTCGAGCACAAAGCTTATCCTGATCGCACCATTCTGGCCAAGAAGGTCTTGGTTCTCAGGACTACTAAGACTCAGCATCACAGAGCCTTGGAGACTGCCTTACAGGACAGACCTCATATATCAGGGAGAGGTGAATCATCCAGAAGTGAGCTCTCTTTCTCTGACGGCCTGGCTTCTAAGAGGGAGCTGTTAGAGCAGAGAGGGTTATCGGCAAAAGTAATAAATACCATTCTTAGCAGCCGTAAGCCATCCACTAACGCAATTTACAATAAAATTTGGAAAAAATTTGAGGCCTGGCGCCTGCTCAATAACAGAGTGTCAGGAGCCATGATCCCGGGCGGTCCTAGATTTCCTCCAAGCCGGAGCAGATCTAAATCTGGCAGTCAGTACCCTTAAGGTGCAGGTATCAGCTCTGTCTAGCTTTTTTAATCAAAGACTGTCAGAAGAGCCACTGGTCAAGAGATTTCTTGCATCCACCAAGTCAAGGAGGTTCCCTCCCTGGGACTTATCCACTGTGTTGCAAAGTCTTTGAAAAACACCATTTGAGCCAATAGACGAACTGCCCATAAAGCTCTTAACCTTGAAAACAGTGGTTTTGGTGGCCCTAGTCTCTGCTAGGAGGGTTGGTGAGATACAGGCACTTTCAGTGATTGAGCCCTTCTGCATCATCTTGCAAGACAAGAATATCCTCTTGCTGGATCCGGCATTTCTCCCCAAAGTACCGTTTAACTTCCATAGGTCGGAAGAGATCGTGATACCATCATTTTGCGGAAATCCTAAAAATGACAAGGAGGCAGGATTTAATAAGATAGATGTCAGGAGATGCTTGATCGCTTACATAGAGCGCACCAAGGAATGGCAACGTTCCACCAGCCTGTTTGTGTTGTTTGCAGGTTCAAACAGGGGTAGAAGGACATCTAAAAATACCATTGCAAAGTGGATGAAGTCGGCCATCGCGGAGGCATACAAAGCAGCATCCCGGACACCTCCATTAGGAATAAATGCTCATTCCACAAGAGCGGTTTCTACTTCTTGAGCTGAAAGGGCAGGAGAGTCTCCCCTCCAGATTTGCAAGGCCGCAACCTGGTCCAGGTTCCAGATGTTCGTAAAACATTACAGACTGGATCTGCTTGCCAGCCAAGGCCAGTCTTTCGGCAGGAAAGTGCTGCAGGCTGTGGTCCCGCCCTGATCAGGTAGTCCTATTTTGTCCTCTCTGTAAGACATCCTGGAAGATGACTTGGAAAAACAGTGTTATTATCTGTTAACTACTTTTCCCAGGAATCTTCCAGGATGGCGTCAGTTCCCTCCCTTCTTGGTTGGTGATTAGCAATGCAAAACATAGAGTAAAGATGAAGCTATGCTAATGAGGGTTTTAATGATTGCTTATTCTGAAGCCCTCGGTTATTTGTTAATACTGAGGGGCTAATACATGTGTGCTGCTTTTATGATGTGAATCATGTGTTTCCTGTGCTAGGTGGGAGGAGCCTATCTCTCTGTAAGCCGTCCTGGAAGATTCCTGGAAAAAGTAGTTAACAGGTAATAACACTATTTTCCAGCATAGACCATCTTTTTGTTACTTTTAGCACCTCAGCACTCATCCTAGATTAATTAATTGTACCATGTACAGTACCTGGTCAGATCATAATGCAGTAATAACTACTCTTTCCTCCTTGGTTCCACGATCTAATCATCGTACTTGGTACATTCGTGATAGTATGCTGGCAAATCCTTCATTTAGACAAGAATTGGAAAAGGCCATAAAAGATTATCTTTTAATTAATAATTCCACTGATACTGACCCACTGACTTGTTGGGAAGCTCTCAAACCTTACATCAGAGGGCTTTGTATCAGCTGAACTTCTTACCATCATAAGAAAAATCAACAACTTCACAAACACCTGGAAGAAGCATTTTACAAAGCTTCTGAAAATTTTCAGACCAAACCCTCACCGTCAAACAAACTCATTTAGGTTAAAACATGCCTAAGAACTTGACCTTTTTTTGACAGATTCTGCTGAGAAAGCTCCTCGTAAATCCAAACATACTTTTTACATGAAAGCTAATAAACCCGATACTTTCCTGGCCTTAGCATTATGAAAGACCAGTTATACCCCAAAACCTGCCTAAAAATTACCAACGATATATATATACTAGCAACCCACTGAAAATCCTTAACAAGTTCAATAAAAAACTAACTGAATTATACAAGGAAACAGTGAGGGCCTGTGCACTGTGGGCGCATGTGCACCTCCCCCCATCCATGCGCCCGGTTCCTTTCAGGACGCTGGACACATGGATTCCTATGGTGGGGGCGGGAGGGGGTAGTACTTTTTGAAGCAACTGATTAGAGCCTGAGGCTCTCATAGGCTTCAAAATAGGGTGGGCTCGAGGCGCAGAGAGTGCGCCCTGATCCCACCCAATTGTGTGACGATAGCAAATTAATTTTCCCTATTTTCACACTAATCTTCCTCCCCACCAATCAGGAGGCAGGGCATCAGACCTGTTTCCTGATTGGCCAAAGCGCAAGGCCACCCTATTGGATGCCTGGCGCTTAGGAAGAGGAGCAGAGGAGACACGCGCTGGAGTGGGGGTCGCCGCCGCTCTGGTGCACAGAGCTGCTGCCTGGCGGTAAGTGTCAGGGGGGTGCTGCCAGAGCCGTGCACATGCGGGGGTTGGGGGTGCTGCCAGAGCCATGAGCCCCATGAGTGGGGGGAGGTCGGTGGGCACAGTGGCTGCATATGATGGGCACAAGTGGCTGCATATGATGGGCACAAGTGGCTGCATTTACTGGGCACAAGTGACTGCATATGATGAGCACAAGTGGCTGCATATGATGGGCACAAGTGGCTGCATATACTGGGCACAAGTGGCTGCATTTGATGGACACAAGTGGCTGTATATGATGGGCACAAGTGACTGCATTTGATGGGCACAAGTGGCTGCATTTTATGGGCACAAGTGGCTGCATTTGATGGGCACAAGTGGCTGCATTTGATGGGCACAAGTGGCTGCATTTGACGGGCACAAGTGGCTGCATATGATGGGCACAGTGGCTACATTTGATGGGCACAAGTGGCTGCATTTGATGGGCACAAGTGGCTGCATTTGATGGGCACAAGTGGCTGCATTTGATGAGCACAGTGGCTGCATTTGATGGGCACAGTGGCTACATTTGATAGGCACAGTGGCTGCATTTGTTGGGCACAGTGGCTGCATTTGATGGGCACAATGGCTGCATTTGAGGGGCACAGTGAGGCTGCAATTGATGGGGGGGTTTCAGTTTGTTTGCGCCCCCCCAAAAATTTGGAGCACCAGCCGCCACTGCAAAGAAACCAATAAGTTCGACCAATCTAGTCTAATAATGCTTTTATCTAATATTCACCTCCTCTCCCTCTCCCTCTCCACCAAGAAATTCTAGATAAACCTATTACTGAACTAGAAATACAAACCACCATAAAATCACTGAAGCCACGTAAACGTCCAGGCATTGATGGCCTTTCAGCAACTTACTACAAACCTTTTGCATCACTATTGTCACCTTGTATGGTTGATGCCTTTAGCAACTTGGCGACCACTGCACGCCGATATATGTCGGCACAATGGCAGCAGTTGACAAATGGGCGTACCTGTACGTCCCCTTTAATTGGTGGGGCTAGCAGGCATGCGTACAGCGTGACAGTGCCCGTGGGACCGGCGGACTCGATGTCCGCCGGTCTCCCGGTGAACGTGTCAAGGAGCTACAGAACGAGGAAGTGCCTATGTAAACAAGGCATTTCCCCATTCTGCCTTGTTACATGACAGAGATCACTGCTCCCTGTCATCGGGAGCAGTGATCGCTGTCATGTGAGTTGAAGCCCACCCCCCCACAATTAGAATCACTCCCTAGGACACACTTAACCCCTTGATTGCCCCCTAGTGTTTAACCCCTTCCCTGCCAGTGTCAGTTACACAGTAAGTGCATTTTTATAGCACTGATCGCTGTATAAATGACAATGGTCCCAAAATAGTGTCAAAAGTGTCCTCAATAATGTCGCAGTCACGATATAAATTGCAGATCGCTGCCATTACTAAGAAAAAAAAAATTATAATAAAAATGCCATAAAACTATTCCCTGTTTTGTAGACGCTATAACGTTTGTGCAAACCAAAATATATACAGTTATTGTGATTTTTTTTTACCAAAAATATGTAGACAAATACATATCGGCCTAAACTGAGGAAAAAATTTGTTTTTTTAATATATTTTGGGGGGAAATTTATTATAGCAAAAAGTAAAAAGTATTGCGTTTTTTTCAAAATTGTTGCTCTTTTTTTGTTTATAGCGCAAAAAATAAAAACCGCAGAGGTGATCAAATACCACCAAAATAAAGCTCTATTTGTGGGAAAAAAAGGACATCAATTTTGTTTGGGTGCAACGCCGCACGACCGCGCAATTGTCGGTAGAAGAGACGCAGTGCCGAATTGCAAAAAGTGCTCTGATCAGGAAGGGGGTAAAATCTTCCAGGGCTGAAGCGGTTAACTCCCTCCTTACAGGATACAATTTTTATACAGAGTTATTCACAGCTTCTATTTTCATGATTCCTAAACCCAACACAGACAACACTTCCTGGTCTAATTATAGACCAATTTCCGTCCTTAACATTGACATGAAGTTGGCCAAAATTCTCTCATCCAGACTTAACCCCATTATAGGCTCCTTAATCCATAAAGATCAGACTGGATTTATTCCCTCAAGGCAAGCAGGTGACAATATACATAGAGCTACACTTCTGGCCCATGCAGCTCATTCTCGCCGTATCCCTACCTGTTTCCTCTCATTAGACATACGTAAGGCATTTGATTCATTATCATGGCCTTATTTACACTCTATCCTTAAGAAATGGGAATTCGGACCACATTTCCTGAGATGGATCACCACCCTATGTCAGCACCCGAAAGCATATATTTCCTATTTTCCCAACCCCTTCAATATTGAGAGAGGTACCAGACAGGGATGCCCCCTTTCCCCTCTCCTATTTGCTTTGGCAATTGAACCCCTGGCCCAACTCATTCAATCCAATCTGAATATTAGAGGACTGGAACTTGGTGGTCATCACCATAAATGATTTATGTTTGCAGACGATGTCCTAAAATTCCTTATGTCACCCATAGTATCAGCACTGACTCTCTTTGACATCCTCTCCAAATTTGAACAAGTATCAGGTCTCTCAATAAATCCTCATAAATCAAAAGCTCGAAATACAGTCAGGTCCATAAATATTGGGACATCGACACAATTCTAATATTTTTAGCTCTATACACCACCACAATGGATTTGAAATGAAACAAACAAGATGTGCTTTAACTGCAGACTTTCAGCTTTAATTTGAGGGTATTTACATCCAAATCAGGTGAACGGTGTAGGAATTACAAGTTTGTATATGTGCCACCCACTTTTTAAGGCACCAAAAGTAATGGGACAGATTACCAATCATCCATCAAACTTTCACTTTTTAATACTTGGTTGCAAATCCTTTGCAGTCAATTACAGCCTGAAGTCTGGAACGCATAGACATCATGCTCTGCCAGGCCTCTACTGCAACTGTCTTCAGTTCCTGCTTGTTCTTGGGGCATTTTCCCTTCAGTTTTGTCTTCAGCAAGTGAAATGCATGCTCAATCGGATTCAGGTCAGGTGATTGACTTGGCCATTGCATAATATTCCACTTCTTTCCCTTAAAAAACTCTTTGGTTGCTTTCGCAGTATGCTTCGGGTTCTGAAGCATTCTGCATTTTGCAGAATATGAGCAGATAATATTGCCCGAAACACTTCAGAATTCATCCTGCTGCTTTTCTCAGCAGTCACATCATCAATAAATACAAAAGAACCAGTTCCTTTGTCAGCCATACATGCCCACGCCATGACACTACCACCACCATGCTTCACTGATGAGGTGGTATGCTTTGGATCATGAGCAGTTCCTTTCCTTCTCCATACTCTTCTCTTCCCATCAATCTGGTACAAGTTGATCTTTGTCTCATCTGAAAATTAGGATGTTGTTCCAGAACTGTGAAGGCTTTTTAGATGTTGTTTGGCAAACTCTAATCTGGCCTTCCTGTTTTTGAGGCTCACCAATGGTTTACATCTTGTGGTGAACCCTCTGTATTCACTCTGGTGAAGTCTTCTCTTGATTGTTGACTTTGACGCACATACACCTACCTCCTGGAGAGTGTTCTTGATCTGGCCAACTGTTGTGAAGGGTGTTTTCTTCACCAGGGAAAGAATTCTTCGTTCATCCACCACAATTGTATTCCGTGGTCTTCCGGGTCTTTTGGTGTTGCTGAGCTCCCCGATGCGTTCTTTCTTTTTAAGGATGTTCCAAACAGTTGATTTGGCCACACCTAATGTTTTTGCTATCTCTCTGATGAGTTTGTTTTGTTTTTTCAGCCTAATGATGGCTTGCTTCACTGATAGTGACAACTAGGGATGAGCCGAACACCCCCAGGTTCGGTTTGTATCAGAACCTGCGAACGGACCGAAAATTTGCACGAACATTAGAACCCCATTGCAGTCTATGGGACTCGAACATTCAAAATCAAAAGTGCTAATTTTAAAGGCTAATTTGCATGGTATTATCCTTAAAAAGGGTTTGGGGACCCGGGTCCTGCCCAGGGGACATGTATCAATGCAAAAAAAAGTTTTAAAAACTGACATTTTTTCGGGAGCAATGATTTTAATAATGCTTAAAGTGAAAAAAAAGAGTGAAATATTCCTTTAAATATAGTACCTGGGGGGTGTCTATAGTATGCCTGTAAAGTGGCGCATGTTTCCCGTGCTTAGAACAGTCCCTGCACAAAATTTTAAAGTAATAAAAATCATTTAAAACTGCTCACGGCTTTAATGTAATGTCCGGTCCCGGTTATATGGTTCATTACCAGGCCCTTTGAGTCTTGTATGGATATTAAGGGGAACCCTGGACCCAAATTAAAAAAAGGAAAGGCGTGGGGTCCCAGGCCCTCTGAACAGCAGTATACAGGTGGTGCAAACACGACAGGGACTGTAGGTTTGTTGTTAATTTTTAATTCTGAACTGGTACATTTTTAAAGTGTAGCTCCAGCCAAAAAATCTATTTTTAAGCTTTTTGGAAAACATAGGGAAGGGTTATCACCCCTGTGACATTTGTTTTGCTGTCTGTGCACCTCTTCAGAAGATTTTACCTCACTTTCTGTCCCAATGACAAATGTTTTTTGACAATTTGGGGTCTTTAGTGAAACAAGAATTGGTGATAAAGCATCAGTGGAGAGGAGACACGTTTTTCCCATATTAACTCTCACAGGAGAGAATTTCCCTTCCTAGGGGTAGATTTCATCTCACTTTCTGTTGTCTCCTTCCGTTTGCAAGTAGGAGTCGTTTGTAAGTTGGATGTTTGAAAGTAGGGGCCTGCCCTATATACTCTGCAGAAATTGTGGCCTTAGGTGTTGGTGTTGCCACAACACTGTAAGCCCTCACAGTTACTCTTGGTGGGCGCAAGAACGGGCTCTGCTGTGAAATATTAGATGAAGAATTGTAATTACATGCCCCTGTTGAACAGGGTCAGAAAAATTGGGCCTTTGGTGGTGGTGGTGTTGCCACAACACTGTAAGTCCTCACAGTTAATCTTGGTGGGAGCTGGAACGGGCCCTGCTGTGAAATATTAGATCAAGAATTGTAATTACATGTCCCTGTTGAACAGGGGCAGAAAAATTGGGCCTTAGGCACTGGTGCCGCAACACTGCTGTCATGGACATATTGCGCATGGCTCTGCAACTAGCTGCAGGCGCATGGGTCCATTGGGATCTGTTCCAGCCCATAGGCATTCAGCAGTGAATAGACGTGCGCCAGTGTGCATGCATGTGCGCACATCGCGACGCGCGCACAGTAACACAGCTTTGGCGCCCAGTGATCCTTAAAAGGGGCCTCTTTAGAATGCATCCTTGCTGTCTGATCTGCAGCTCATCCTGTACCCGATCCTGAACCTGCATCTGCTCCAGTGTTACGCGGCTTCTCCTGACCTCGCTGCTGTTTCCAGTCCTGACTCCTTGGCTTGCCTTTGACCTGTTCTGTGTTCCTGTTTGTTTTATCTCCTCTTGCCGATCCTGCCTGAACTTTGACCATTCTCTGCCTGCTGCTTCTGTCTGATTGATCCGCTGCTGTGACCTGGCTTGTCTGACCCTGCTCCTGCCTGCAGCCCTGCATTTGTGTGCATCTGCCTACAAGTCCTGCATCCGTGAGCATCTTCCTACAAGTCCTGCATCTGTGTGCATCTGCCTACAAGTCCTGCATCTGTGCACACCTGCCTGCTACTTCTCAGTGTTCCTGCATCCACAGCAATCAAGCCTGTTTCTGTCTCCGCCAAGCGGACTCCATCTTCAGTCAAGCGGAACCTGCAGGCTCTCCTACCCCGCTGTGCTCCGAGGGTCACTGTTTCCACTCCAGTGATCCCGGAACCAGAGCCGTACGAGAGGTCTCCCTCTGCATGTCAGGCTCACCTTCAAGGTACGTGACAGTATCAGACAGCCATGCCTGAGCCTGCAAGAGGGACCTCTCCCACAGATGAAGTGTGCCAGCACCTCTCCGCTCTTGCTCAAGTGGTGGAATCTCTCCGGGACAGTTACAAGCATCTGGAAGAGTTAGTTCAACTCCTGGGTACCCCTGCTAACCCTGCTATTGACCGGCCACCTTCAGAGACCTTCATCACGCCTGCAGCAATGATGTGTTCTCCAGAACCAAGGGTCCCTACCCCGGAGAAGTTCTCTGGGGACCGGAATAAATTTCGGGCATTCTGCAATGCCTATGAACTGTATTTCTCACTACAGCCCCAGACATTCACCCAAGAGACTACCAAGGTGGGGTTCGTTATTTCTCTGTTACAAGGAGCACATCAGTCCTGGGCCCATCATCTGCTTGAGGGTCGCCATGTTGTACTGGACTCTTTGCAAACTTTCTTCAACGCCATGTCCTTACTTTATGATGATCCGCAGAGGTCTTCCACTGCAGAGGCTGCCCTTCATGCGCTCCAGCAAGACCGCCGAGCGGTCGAGGACTACATTATGGACTTCAGACGCTGGATCGCAGATACCCAGTGGAACAGTGCAGCCCTGTGGCATCAGTTTCGTCTCGGCCTGTCCGAGGAATTAAAAGACGAACTTGCCCGGGTCAGTATACCAAGCTCCCTGGAAGCATTGTTTTCTCTGACTATACAGATGGATCAACGCTTTCGTGAGTGTAAGGCAGAGAGAGCAGCCAAGCAGACCCATTCCACCAAGATACTACCCCGAGTGCCTGCTTCCACTTTTCCTGCTTCCTCTCACTCTGCTCCAGTACATGCTGCACCTAACAAACGGACTTCAGAACCCCTTGGACTTAAGCAGCTGGGGTTAATAAGGCCCGCTCTTTCCCCTGAGGAACTGCAACGCTGGCAGCAGAATAACCTTTGTCTCTACTGTGGGGAAGCCGGCCATTATGTATACGCCTGTCCAGTAAAGCTCCGGAGATGTCTATCCATATCCTTGTCCAGTTACCCTGCACCTGTTGCCAGCACTACACAACTGGCTCTCCCCATCATTTTCCAACTTCAAGGAAGGACTGTTCCGGTCAAGGCAATTATTGACTCTGGGGCTTGCAGTTGTTTCATTGACCTAAACTTTGCTCGCCAACAGCTCATTCCCCTCCAACCCAGGGCTCAAGGACTTTCCATTTTCCTTGCAGACGGGTCCCGCATCAAGTCAGGTCTGGTCACCCAGCAGACCCCTCCATTACCTGTGATCTCTGCCACTAACCACAAGGAACTGTTAATTTTAGATGCAACTGCATCCCCACTATTCCCAGTCATTCCAGGACTACCTTGGCTTCAGGCCCATAACCTGCAAATTGACTGGGGTTCTGGAAGTATCAAGTTCCAATCTCTCTACTGCCGGGAACACTGCCTGCCCACTCCTCCCAGAGCTTCTGGCCCCCTATTATGTATGGAACCCGATACAGAGGTACGTTCATTAGTGCCTGAACCATACCATGAGTTTCTGGACATTTTCAGTAAACGGGGGGCTGAGACTCTCCCTCCACACCGCTCCTATGACTGCCCGATTGAGTTACTGCCAGGGGCAGAGATTTCCTTCGGACGAATCTTTCCTCTCTCTGAGCAGGAGTTGGAGGTACTGAAGGAATATGTGGATGAGAACCTGAATAGAGGATTCATCAGACCATCTACTTCCCCGGCAGGAGCAGGAATCTTTTTTGTTGAAAAGAAAGATCATACCTTACGGCCCTGTGTGGACTACCGGGAGTGGAATAAAGTTACGGTAAAGAACCGGTATCCTTTGCCTCTGGTACCCGAGCTCCTCCAAAGACTAGGTACCACAGCTGTCTTCACCAAGCTATACCTGCGAGGGGCCTACAACTTGGTGCGAATTCATGCAGGGGATGAGCAGAAGACTGCTTTCCGTACTAGATTCGGCCACTATGAGTACTTAGTGATGCCCTTCAGTCTGTGTAACGCCCCTGCAACCTTTCAGCACTTTGTGAATAATATCTTCAGAGACTGCCTAGACATTTTTGTGATGATCTATCTGGATGATATCTTGATTTTCTCCTCATCCCTGGATCAGCACCGAAAGCACGTTAAGACTGTACTCTGCCGACTCCGCCAACTCGAACTATATGCTAAACCTGAAAAGTGTGAATTTCAGCGGCAGAGTATTCAGTTCCTAGGTCTGGTGATCTCCACTGAGGGGTTCAAAATGGATCCGCAGAAAGTCACAGCTATCCTGGACTGGCCTGCACCATCAGACAGGAAAGGGGTACAGCGGTTTGTCGGATTCGCAAACTTTTACCGCAGGTTCATCAAGGGGTTCTCCAACATCATTTCCCCAATCACACATCTGACTAAGCAAAATGTCCGGTTCCATTGGAATTCCGAGGCCCAGAGAGCCTTTACCACCTTGAAAGGACTTTTTACCTCTGCCCCATCTTGAGTCATCCTGATCCCTCCTTACCTTATCTACTCGAGGTGGACGCCTCAGAAGTGGCAGTAGGAGCAATCATCTCCCAGCGCCAGGGTCTGAAGGATTTGATGCATCCCATAGCCTTTTTCTCCCGTAAACTTTCTCCTGCCGAGAGAAATTATGATGTGGGTGATCGGGAACTCCTGGCTATTAAGGCTGCGCTCAAAGAGTGGAGGTACCTGCTGGAAGGGGCAGCACATCCCATACTCATATACACCGATCACAAAAATCTGGAGTTTCTAAGAACTGCCAAGCGCCTGAAGCCACATCAAGCACGATGGGCGCTATTTTTCTTCAGATTCTTGTTCCATATCACCTACCGGCCAGGGTCAAGGAACGTCAAACCAGATGCCCTCTCCCGTATGTTCGATGATCCTAAAGAGACTTCAGTTCCTGATACCATCTTATCCCACAACAACTTCCTTTTCCTTCAGTCTGATTTCATGCCCAGCCTAAGACAAGCCTCAGCAGGAATATCCAGTCCCTTAGGAGTCACCCTGTTGCCCAGGGACGGGTTACTTTGGAAAGACAATAACATTTTCGTACCAGGGACTTTCCAGACAAAGGTACTCAGTCTTTGCCATGATAATCCTCTGGCTGGCCATTTTGGGGTCCACAAGACTCTGGAGCTGATTCAGCGCATGTTCTGGTGGCCGAACCTTGAGAAACACTGCAAAGAGTATGTCAAGTCTTGTACTGTCTGTATTCAGAACAAGTCCACTAGAACTAAGTCTTGGGGGCTTCTCAGACCACTACCCATCCCTGACCGACCATGGAGCATGATTGCAATGGACTTCATAGTAGAACTACCCCTGTCTGAAGGATGCACAGCTATCTTTGTAGTCGTTGATCGTTTGTCGAAGATGGCCCACTTTATACCATTGAAAAACACACCCTCCGCCATGGAGACTGCCCGGGTTTTCATCAGGGAAATTGTCCGGTTACACGGAATTCCAAAGAATATAGTTTTGGACAGGGGAGTCCAGTTCACTTCTCGTTTCTGGAGAGCATTATGTAAAGTCTTGAAGATTGATCTATCTATGTCTTCTGCTTACCACCCGCAGACTAACGGCCAGACCGAGAGGACAAACCAGACCCTCGAACAATATATCCGGTGCTTCACTACATTTGTTCAAGATGATTGGGTAGGACTGTTACCCCTAGCGGAGTTTGCTTTTAACAACGCCAGCCATTCTGCTACAGGCCAGTCCCCGTTTTTTGCTAATTATGGGTTTCACCTAGTCTTCTTACCTGACATTGTTCCGGAGTCTCTGGTCCCAGCGGTACAGACTACTGTTGACTTCTTGAAACAAAACAACAAACTTCTGCAAGAAACTATAGTCAAGGCACAAGCAACCAACAGAAAAACTTACGACCGGAAAAGAAGAGGTGAATTATCTCTCCAGCCAGGTGACCAAGTATGGTTGTCAACTACCAACCTCAGAATGGCCTACCCCTCAAAAAAACTGGCACCTAAATTCATTGGCCCTTTTCCGATTAAGAGAAAACTAAACGAAGTTTCCTATGAACTTACCTTACCAGACTCACTCAAGGTTCACCCAGTTTTCCATGTGTCCTTACTTAAGCCCACGATACCAGACCCCTTTCCGGACAGGGGTTCCGTCCCTCCAGAACCCATAATAATCGACGGGGACCAGGAATTTGAGGTAAAGGCTATCCTTGATTGCAGAAGAAGGGGTAATCAACTACAGTACCTCATTAAGTGGAAGGGGTATGGCCCGGAAGAGAATTCGTGGGAACCTCAGCAGGATGTTCATGCTCCAAGATTGATCCGGGCATTTTTTCACAGTCACCCCCAGAAAAGAGTTCTGTTGGGCACCCGGAGGTTGCCTTTAAGGGGGGGCAATGTCATGGACATACTGCGCATGGCTCTGCAACTGGCAGCGGGTGCATGAGTCCATTGGTATCTGTTCCAATCCATAGGCATTCAGCAGTGAATGGACGTGTGGCAGTGCGCATGCGCGTGCGCACATCACGGATGCGCGCACAGTAACACAGCTTTGGCGCCCAGTGATCCTTAAAAGGGGCCTCTTTAGAATGCATCCTTGCTGTCTGATCTGCAGCTCATCCTGTACCCTTTCTGAACCTGCATCTGCTCCAGTGTTACCCGACTTCTCCTGACCTCGCTGTTGTCTCCAGTCCTGACCCCTTGGCTTGCCTTTGACCTGTTCTGTGTTCCTGTTTGTTTGATCTCCTGTTGCCGATCCTGCCTGGACTTTGACCATTCTCTGCCAGCTGCTTCTGTCTGATTGACCATACTGTGACCTGGCTTGTCTGACCCTGCTCCTGCCTGTAGCCCTGCATCTGTGTGCATCTGCCTACAAGTCCTGCATCTGTGTGCATCTGCCTACAAGTCCTGCATCCGTGTGCATCTGCCTACAAGTCCTGCATCTGTGTGCATCTGCCTACAAGTCCTGCATCTGTGCCCACTTGCCTGCTACTTCTCAGTGTCCCTGCATCCGCAGCAATCAAGCCTGTTCCTGTCTCCGCCAAGCGGACTCCATCTTCAGTCAAGCGGAACCTGCAGGCTGTCCTACCCCGCTGTGCTCTGAGGGTCACTGTTTCCACTCCAGTGATCCCTGAACCAGAGCCGTACGAGAGGTCTCCCTCTACACGTCAGGCTCACCTTCAAGGTACGTGACAACTGCAACCCATCACAGATACTCTAGGAATGAGCCCTCCTGTAAAATATTGCATCAAAAATTGTAATTACACGCCCCTGTTAAACAGGGGCTGAAAAATTGGGCCTTAGCCACTGGTGGCGGCACCCAGAACCAAAAATATTCTTACAAGCTATCAGCATGATCATTGAGGAGGAAGAGGCACTGGTGCTGGTGGCACAACACTGCAACCCCTCACAGATACTCTAGTTGGAGAGCAGGAACAAGCCCTGCTGCAAAGTATTGCATCAAAAATTGTAATTACATGCCCCTGTTAAACAGGGGCTGGAAAATTGGGCCTTAGGCACTGGTGCTGGTGCCACAACAATGCAACCCCTCACAGATACTCTAGTTGGAGCACAGGAACAAGCCCTACTGAAAAGTATTGCATCAAAAATTGTAATTACATGCCCCTGTTAAACAGGGGCTGAAAAATTGGGCCTTAGCCACTGGTGGCAGCACCCAGAACCAAAAATATCCTTACAAGCTATCAGCATGATCATTGAGGAGAAAGAGACACTGGTGCTGGTGCCACGACACTGCAACCCCTCACAGATACTCTAGTTGGAGTGCAGGAACAAGCCCTGCTGCAAAGTATTGCATCAAAAATTGTAATTACACGCCCCTGTTAAACAGGGGCTGAAAAACTGGGCCTTAGGCACTGGTGCTGGTGCCACAACACTGCAACCCCTCACAGATACTCTAGTTGGAGCGCAGGAACAAGCCCTGCTGCAAAGTATTGCATCAAAAATTGTAATTACACGCCCCTGTTAAACAGGGGCTGAAAAATTGGGCCTTAGGCACTGGTGCTGGTGCCACAACACTGCAACCCCTCAACAAATACTCTATTTGAGTGCAGTAACGAACCCTCCTTGCAAAAATTTGCACCAAAAATTGCAATTACACGTCCCTGTTAAACAGGGGCTGAAAAATTGGGCTTTAACCACTGGTGGCGGCGCCCAGAACCAAAGATATTCTTACAATATATCAGCATGATCATTGAGGAGGAAGAGAATAGTCACTCAGCATAACAGGATAGTCACTCAGCATCAGCATAGGCAGTCTTGAAGGGATCTGTTTAAAAAAAAATGATTCGGTTACATCAGCATCAGGTGCTTGGTAGCTGGTGGTGATCCAAGACTGATTCATTTTTATGAAGGTCAGTCGATCGACCGAGTCGGTAGGACAGGCGCACCCTATGATCAGTTATAAAACCTCCAGCAGCACTGAATGTGCGTTCCAAAAGCACGCTGGATGCAGGACAGGCCAGTAGCTCAATTGCATACTGTGCAAGCTCTGGCCAGTGATCCATCCTCAAGACCCAGTAACCCAGAGGATTTTTGGTGGGAAAGGTGTCCAAGTCAGATCTTGCCCCTAGGTATTCCTGCACCATGTAAAACAGACGCTGGTGATGGTTGCTGGAACCGATCATACCTTGGGGCTGCGAACTAAAAAAATTGTCTGAACGCATCGGTCAGACGGCCACCTTCTCCACCGCTCCTTCTTTGACTGACCGAAGCCTAAGCAACACGTTGTCCAGAAACAGAAGTTTGTAACCTCCCAATCTCTGGGAACGCGTTGCACAGACCTTTCTGCAAGGCCTCCCGAAGATGTTTCATCCTCTGCTCCCTCTGCGATGGCAAGATAAGGTCCGCAACCTTACCCTTGTAACGTGGATCAAGGAGGGTTGCCAGCCAGTATTGATCCCTCTCCTTGATACCACGAATACAAGAATCATTCCGCAGGCTTTGCAGGATCAGGGAGGCCATGCAGCTTAAGTTTACTGAGGCATTCGGTCCTGAGTCCTCTGGGTCACTAAGGACGACATGATCCGCAGCCACCTCCTCCCAGCCACGTACAAGTCCATGGGTTTCTTGGGCCTGTAAATGATCCCTTAAAGACTGCTGCTGATGCTGAGTGCTAGGCTCCACCTCCATGCTGACACAATCCTCCTCTTCCTCCTCCTCCTTCTCCGCCTCCTCCTCCTCTTCCTGTGTGATCGGCGGGCACGCAGGAACACTGTCTGGATAAAGGAGGTCTTGAGAGCTATGGAAGTCCTCCTCTTACTGCCTCTGTTCTGCCTCAAGTGCCCTGTCCATTATTCCACGCAGTGTGTGCTCCAACAGGTGGACAAGGGGGACAGTGTCACTGATGCATGCACTGTCACTGCCCACCATCCTCGTGCCCTCCTCAAATGGTGACAGGACAGTGCATGCATCCCTGATCATGGCCCACTGGTGTGGGGAAAAAAAACAAGCTCCCCTGACCCTGTCTTGGTGCCATAGTCGCACAGGTACTCATTGATAGCTCTCTGCTGCATGTGCAGCCACTACAGTATGGCCAACCTTGAGTTCCACCTGGTGGGCATGTCACAGATTAGGCGGTTCTTGGGCAGGTTAAATTCCTTTTGGAGGTCTGCCAGCCGAGCACTTGCATTATATGACCTGCGGAAATGCACGCAGACTTTCCTGGCCTGCCTCAGGACATCCTGTAAGCCCCGGTACCTGCCCAAGAACCGCTGCACCACCAAGTTATGGACGTGAGCCAAACAGGGCACATGGGTCAGTTGTCCCTGTCGGAGGGTGGAGAGGAGGTTGGTGCCATTGTCGCAAACCACCATACCTGCCTTAAGCTGGTGTGGCGTCAACCACCTTTGAACCTGCCCCTGCAGAGCTGACAGAATCTCTGCCTCAGTGTGGCTCCTGTCCCCCAAGCACATCAGCTCAAGCACCGCATGGCATCTTTTGGCCTGCGTGCTTGCGTAGCCCCTTGAATGCCTACGGAGCACCGCTGGTTCTGAAGTCAAATCACAGGAAGAGGCCATGGAGGAAGAAGAAGAGGAGGGGGTGGAGGAGAGAGGTGTGGCAAAATCACCACTAGTAGTATTTTGGAGGCGTGGTGGCAGAACAACCTCCAACACTACTGCACCTTGTCCTGCATCCTTCCCAGCTGCCAGAAGAGTCACCCAGTGCACGGTGAAAGATAGGTAACGTCCCTGTCCATGCCTGTTGGACCATGAGTCAGCGGTAATATGCATCTTACCACTGACCGCCCTGTCCACGAGGCCAAAACATTGCCTTCCACATGCCGGTAGAGAGCCGGAATTGCCTTCCGTGAGAAAAAGTGGCGTTTGGGAACCTGCCACTGAGGAACTGCACATTCCACAAACTCACGGAAGGGGGCAGAGTCTACCAACTGAAAAGACAGCAGTTGAAGTGCTAGCAAATTAGCCAAGCTAGCATTCAACCGCTGGGCATGTGGATGGCTAGGAGCGAACTTCTTTCGGTGGTGCAGCAGCTGGGGCAGGGAAATTTGCCTGGTACAATCTGACGTTGGTGTACCGATAGCAGATTGCCCCCAAGTACTTGGCTGTGACATACCTAATTCTACACCTTCATTCCTCTCAGTGCAGGTCTCAGAGAGGACTGAAGGTATAGTGGGGTTGGAGATCCCAGCTGATGAGGAGCAAGGAGAGGTCCTCTTTGTTCTTTGGTGTGGGTCTTTTAGGTATGCTTGCCAATGAACTGCATGGCAGGTCAACATATGTCTGGTCAAGCATGTGGTGCCTAAGATGTTTTGGCACAAGAGATACGCTTGAGACATATGTTGCAAATAGCAGCGGTGGGATCTGATGCACTTGTCTCAAAAAAGTCCCACACCAAAGAACTTTTGGAATAACGCGCAGAGACAGCAGTGCCCTGCACATGCGGAGCTCTGCGGTGTGATGCAGTCAGTGTGCTGCCCTTAGGCTGGCCCCTGGAGGGCATCCTGCCTCGTAGGCTGGCCCCTGGAGGGCATCCTTCTCCTCCTCTCTCCTATCAGGCACCCACGAGGAGTCAGTGACCTCATCATCCCATCCCTCCTCATTACTGGAGCAAAGCTGGCAGTATGCTGCAGCTGGGGGAACATGACTGCCAGATTGCTGTCCTTCTTGGGCACCCCCTCTCTCTGGGCTCACGTTACTACCTTCCTCTAGCTGGGTACCGTCATCGGAGCCTTCAAAATGCTGGGCATCCTCATGTACCCAACACTGTGGTCAAACAGTTCGGGGGACTCCTCAGGAGGACATGGTGGGGCTTATGCCCTGTACACACGGTCGGATTTTCCGATGGAAAATGTGTGATAGGACCTTGTTGTCAGAAATTCTGACCGTGTGTAGGCTCCATCACACATTCTCCATCGGATTTTCCGACACACAAAGTTTGAGAGCAGGATATAAAATTTTCCGACAACAAAATCCGTTGTCGGAAATTCCGATCGTGTGTACACAAATCCGACGGACAAAGTGCCACGCATGCTCAGAATAAATAAAGAGATGAAAGCTATTGGCTACTGCCCGGTTTATAGTCCCAACGTACGTGTTTTACGTCACCGCGTTTAGAACGATCGGATTTTCCAACAACTTTGTGTGACCGTGTGTATGCAAGACAAGTTTGAGCCAACATCCGTCGGAAAAAATCCTAGGATTTCATTGTCGGAATGTCCGAACAAAGTCCGACCGTGTGTACAGGGCATAAGGAAGAAGTGACTGATGCCATTGAGCAGAGGGAAGAGGCTGCGTTGGCAGCTGCTTCCCCAGACAAAGTACCCTGAGCCTGGGTGAGAGAGGATGAGGAGGATGGGGACGGCTTGGTCATCCACTCTACCAAGTCTTCCGCATGTTGCGGCTCAAAATGGCCAGCTGCCGAAAAAAAGGACAAGCGTGTCCCACGGCCACGTGCTGATGAGGATGCACCATGTCCACGACCAACACTGTTGCCTCTAGACACAGAGCCTGCTTGCCCTCTTTTATTGGCTTGTGACTGTCTGCCTCTCCTTGTTGGCCTTTCAGATATACTAATGGCCTGCAGTGAGATGTAGCTGCACAAAGCTGGGATGTATATATGTATACTGATACTGCAGCTAGCAGAATCAACTGCCTGCCTTTAGTATTATTAGTATGAGAACATCAGCAATTGTCTCCAGGTAGCTTTAGGTGCACACTGTGCAAAGGACACAGTGCACTAACTGTAAATACTGTAGCTGCCTGCCTGTGGTATTAATAGGATCAGAAGAACACCACTAATTTTCTTCAGCTAGCTTTAGGTGCACACTGTGCAGAGGACACAGTGCACTAACTGTAAATACTGTAGCTGCCTGCCTGTGGTATTAATAGGAGCAGAACAACAGCAATTGTCTCCAGGTAGCTTTAGGTGCACACTGTGCAGAGGACGCACTACACTAACTGTAAATACTGTAGCTGCCTGCCTGTGGTATTAATAGGAGCAGAACAACAGCAATTGTCTCCAGGTAACTTTAGGTGCACAGTGTGCAGGGGACGCACTAAACTAAATTGTGAATACTGCAGCTGCCTGCGGTACTGTACTAATAGGATCAGAAGAACACCACTAATTTTCTTCAGGTAGCTTTAGGTGCACACTGTGCAGAGGACGCACTACACTTACTTTTAAATACTGCAGCTGCCTGCGGTACTGTACTAATAGGATCAGAAGAACACCACTAATTTTCTTCAGGTAGCTTTAGGTGCACACTGTGCAGAGGACGCACTACACTAACTTGTAAATACTACAGCTGCCTGTGGTATTGTACTAATAGAATCAGAAGAACACCACTAATTTTCTTCAGATAGCTTTAGGTGCACACTGTGCAGAGGACGCACTACACTAACTTGTAAATACTACAGCTGCCTGTGGTACTGTCCTAATAGTATCAGAAGAACACCACTAATTTTCTTCAGGTAGATTTAGGTGCACACTGTGCAGAGGATGCACTAAACTAAATTGTAAATACTGCAGCTGCCTGCGGTACTGTACTAATAGGATCAGAAGAACACCACTAATTTTCTTCAGGTAGCTTTAGGTGCACACTGTGCAGAGGATGCACTACACTAACTTGTAAATACTGCAGCTGCCTGCGGTACAGTACTAATAGGATCAGAAGAAGACCACTAATTTTCTTCAGGTAGCTTTAGGTGCACACTGTGGAAAGGACGCACTACACTAACTTGTAAATACTGCATGCAGCTGCCTGTGGTACTGTACTAATAGGATCAGAAGAACACTAATTTTCTTCAGGTAGCTTTAGGTGCATACTGTGCAGAGGACACACTACACTAACAGTAAATACTGTAGCTAATAGGACAAATAGGATCAGAAGAACACCAGCAATTTTCTTCAGGTAGCTGTAAATACTGTAAAAACACCTGCCTGCCTGTCAGTAGTAGGAAGAGAATAACAGGAACGGATCTAGCAAAACTGAATACAATATATATATATATATATATATATATATATACATATATATATATACATATATATATATATACATATACATATATATATATATATATATATATATATATATATATATATATATATATATATATATATACAACACCTAGGATGTATATATATATACACACAATACACTGTAAGTGCAGCTAACTGACTCGCCAGCCTACTCTATCTAACTTAAATCAAATGACACTGTCTCTCTGTCTATCTATCTCTCTCTCAATGCCAGAACACACTACACAGGGCCGCCGTGCAGGCGGCCTTATATAGTGTGGGGCGTGTACTAAACCCCCTGAGCCATAATTGGCCAAAGCCACCCTGGCTTTGGCCAAGTACGGCTCTCTGTACAGACGGCGCTGTGATTGGCCAAGCATGCTTGGCCAATCATCAGCCAGCAATGCACTGCCATGCCGCAGTGAATTATGGGCCGTGACACACCACTCGATTTTGCGCGAACGGCCCATATTGTTCGGAATTTGGCGAATGACCTAACAGGCAATGTTCGAGTCGAACATGCGTTTGATTCGAATACGAAGCTCATCCATAGTGACAACTCTTTGGATCTCATATTGAGAGTTGACAGCAACAGATTCCAAATGCAAATAGCACACTTGAAATGAACTCTGGACCTTTTATCTGCTCCTTGTAAATGGGATAATGAGGGAATAACACACACCTGGCCATGGAACAGCTGAGCAGCCAATTGTCCCATTACTTTTGGCCCCTTAAAAAGTGGGAGGCACATATACAAACTGTTGTAATTCCTACACCGTTCACCTGATTTGGATGTAAATACCCTCAAATTAAAGCTGAAAGTCTGCAGTTAAAGCACATCTTGTTTGTTTCATTTCAAATCCATTGTGGTGGTGTATAGAGCCAAAAAGATTAAAATTGTGTCGATGTCCCAATATTTATGGACCTGACTGCATCTCATTGCCACCTGCTCTCCAAACCCAACTACTCCATTCACTACCATTTACATGGTCTACAATGTTTATCTCTTATCTTGGATTAAACATTGAAGCTAACCCAAAAGAACTCTATGCAACAAATTACCCGCCTATGTTATCACAACTTAACAAACTCCTCACAAATTGGTCATACCTACCTAGGTAGAATTACAGTGATAAAAATGTCTATCCTTCCAAAAATCCTGTATCTTTTTCGGGTACTTCCCATAACGATCCCGTCACATTACTTAAGTATCTTACAACGTAAAACATTGCAATTTATTTGTGGCAAAACTAAACCCTGACTACCTAAACCCACATTATATTCTCCTAGAATTCGAGGAGGTCTTGGCGTACCAGACTTTACCAACTATCATTATGCAGCCCAACTGTCACAATTACCCAAATACCATGCTAAGGCAGGAAATATCTTTATGGGTAGCATTGGAGTCGGTCGACTGTGACCCTCTTTCCACTGCAAATCTTTTATGGCTAACTCCTACACAACGTCGCACAATTACAAACCCCATTACCAAACACAGCATATCCATTTGGGACAATTTAACAATCCAATTTGGTCTACAATCTAGACACAGCCCCCTCCTTTCCTTTCTCCATAACCCCTCATTCTACCCAGCCTGGTCCACCCTTAATTCCTTTTTAGCTTGGTCAAAGGCTGGATTAACCTGTGCCCACCATTTATACAAATCTACTAGCATCACACTATTCCCAACTCTATGTGAAACTCATGATCATCCAACCACAGAAACCTTTAGATATCTTCAAATTAAAATTTTTTTGACTAATAATGCACCCTCAGACTTGACATCCCCAGGTTTCACTATATTTGAACTAGCCTGCAAATCTGATCCACACAGATGTGGACTTATTTTCGACCTATATGCCCAACTGCTTTCACACATCACTTCTCCCCCCCCTACTTATACAAACAAATGGCAAACGGACTTTCATTTACAATCAGAAGATATAAATTGGATCCAAATCTGGCAAGCAACCAAATCTGCCTCACCAAATATAATAGCATGTGAAACCAACTATAAGGTACTCACCAGATGGTGCTTGGTCCCAGCCAAAATATCTAAATTCTCTTCACAATATCCTTCCCATTGCTTTCGAGGCTGCTCTGCTCTGGGAACACATGTACACATCTGGTGGGAATATAACATAGTCAGATCCTTTTGGTCGGAAGTGTTTAAAATTCTTTCCACAATGTTCAAAGGGTTATTACTACCTGATCCAACCACAGCACTCCTGAACAGCAAACCACATGCATTGTCTCACCGTCAGTTTAAACTTATGCTCTTCGTAACTACAGCGGCGAAACAAACCATATCGAAAGCTTGGAAATCTGATTCACTTTGTGTATTATCAGTCAAACACAGAGTTACTCAATCCATGATTCACGCAAAAACTGAAGCTATCTTTCTTGATTACGTACCAAATTTGAAGCCCTCTGGAGCACATGGATTGAACATTTCCTACCACCAGCTTTGATGACACATTATTACTGCCCTGAGGATATATCACATATAACTTATTATTTTACTCAAATTCATATTTAATTAACTAGACTAGTGACCCCCTCTGGAGACACTACCTACTCCTCACCCTCTCATCCCCCTACCGCTATACTTATTCAGTTTTCTCTTCCCTTATTAGTAGTTTATCCTATTTAAGTAAGGATTACTTGGGTTTATTTCCAGATAATGCCAAGCCATATTGCAGGAACTTGGCCCTGGAAAAACCTATTAACTTCTCCTAACTACCCTGTCTCATCTTTGACCCATTATTTCATAAAATTTTGATCTTTCTTAAACGATGATGTAATATTCTCAGTTACATTATCTTATCCTCCTATCTCGATTTTCTACGTTTGCCATACTAATAGCTGAAATCATAGCTCCTATTATAGAATTATAATTTTTAAAAGAAATATTGCTTTGTAAGATGCTCCTTATTTTATCTCTTATCTCATACTTTTCACCAGAGAAGCTTTACTATTACTTTATATTCTTATTGTATTGTATTATTACATATGATATTATTGTACGACCTTTGTTATATTTTGAAAACATAATAAAATATTTTAAAAGAGTAACAAAAAAATAATGAATAAAAAAATGGGCTGCCACGCCTTAAACCTAATAGCCAACTGCTGTGGACTCATTAAAAAACGCATTTACCACTAAGATAGACATCCCCCTTATTACAGTTCCAGTTCATGAAACAAAAATGGAAAGCATGGGACAATTGTCCCTCATAGGTAGGATCAACTTGGTAAAAATGAAATTGCTCCCTGCATTACTGTATATACTGAGACACCTCCCAGTCTGGCTTCCACAAAAGCCTTTTAGAGAATTCAACTCCTCTATAATGGCCTCTCTATGGGGCTCCTGCCGTCCTTGATTTGGTCTATGTGTACTTCACAGGGCCTGGACACAAGGAGGCTTAGCTTGCCCTGATTTATACTCCTACTTTTTTGCTGCCCTCCTTTCCCATGCCCATAACTGACTGATATCTGATGACACTAGAGGCTGCCTATCTGTCCTTGAGAAATCTACTGTGTTGTGGAGCAAATGCGCCACTGCCTATAACAACCTCCATGAGGTCAGTAATCTGAGCTGGGAATGTGGTGAATTCTGAACATCCGTGACTCGTAGACAACAATCCCCTTTTGCCCCCTTGTGGCTGAACCCCACACTCCCAAGATTATTTTCAATCCCTGAACCTGCCATCTGGGCTACGAAAGGGATTGAATATTTAAGTCATGTTTGTGATAAAGGACAACTGAAAACCTTTGAATACACTAAGGCTGGGTTCACACCTATGTGAATTGGATGTGGCTTAACCCTTTATCCAATATTTACAAGGCTTTGCTGTCTTCCATTCATGACGACTTGGACGCTTTACACTCAAGCTGGATGGGGAGGTTTGGGAGAAAATATGGGAATATCCAATGTAGCTAGTAACTGCCAGAGATTGATACAATTTAAAATCTTGTATAGGATATATGTCCCCCCCCCCCAGGACTTAAATAGAATATAAACTTCGGTCTCATCGGGCTGCTGGTGATGTATGGTTGACCCGGCTGACTATGCCCACGTGTTTTGGAATTGCCCCTTGATACAGACTTTCTGGGCTAACCTTTCACAATTTATTTTTAAGTTGACTACTATCCAATTCACATTGAGGATAGATATTCGCATACTGGGCCTGGTCAACACATTAGCTCCCACCTGAACGATTAGGACTCTCCTGGGTCCTCTTAGATTTTATGCAAGTAAAGCAATAATTTTTAAGTGGAAATCTCCTGTGGTCCCCACACTAGAGTACTGGAATGTCCTAGTCAACTCAACTATTCCACTCTATAAGTTTACATATACCTTTAGAGCTTGCCCAAAGAAATTTGCAAAGGTATGGGATGTCTGGCTTAACTCAGATTCTACCAACACCTCTTTGGAGGTATTGTCTCCTGACTAGGTACAGACAGGTTTAAGTACTACTGTGGATGCTACAAGCTTTGTAAAAGTGCTACTCCCATATTTCACTGTATGATGCATGAATGCCCCCCCCTTCCCCGAGCATACATATGTCAACATATATATCTCATTTGCCATGTTGTTGCACAACCAATGAGTGCAGTCAAGTCTGCCTATTTGTCTAAGATATCTTTATCCCACTACATGGCTGTGTATCATCTGTATACACAAAACAGGTTCTTTTAATCCAAAACTCTATAACGTTTACAAGCAGACTAAAAAGTAACAGTCCCATGGTTTTACTGCATTTTGACAAAAATACATTTTCATTTTAAATATTTTACTCTTTCTAGCTTGCCCATTGCCAGTTATTTCCAATGCAGACTTTGCCGGCACTGACCTCCATGTAGAAGTGGTCAATGGAGAAAAAGATTGTCAGCAACGTTGCACCAACAACATACGTTGTCAGTTCTTTACCTATAGACCGGTTCAGTCAGAGTGCAGCCAAAACAAGTAAGGAGTCATTTTTATATTAAAGTTGAATTCCCAGTAGATAATAAAGACACACATTATTTAAGCTATGTATTAATTAAAATCAGAGTGTCATTAAAACCACAACAGTAAAATCAGTCTGTATATGCAGTAAAGCATGCTTGTTATACTCACTGTGGAACCTAAGGGGTTAATCCTCTACATTCTGTAAAAAGGCTGTCTTATCCTGGCTTCTCTGATCCTCCCTTCCTGACTGCTAATCATTTCCTGATAACACAGAGTCTATAGAGTCAGGCTGCACATGCTTAGTTTGGTGTCTATTGCTAGAGAGGTTTTTTTTTCTAGGGTGGATGAAAAAGCACAGGGCCAAATTGTACTGTCCAGACAGAGGGTCAGGGTTCTTGCAGTGTCATAGCACAGTCAGAAAACTCCTCCTACAATCTTTAGCCAGTGCTTGGCTGGACACTGATAGAAGTCACAAGACTGCTCTAACTGCTGATGAAAAAGGTATTTAGCAGTTTATATTTACTAAAATAATTGCATTTACATATTCTGTGTACTGTGGGAGACCAGATTTTGTGAATGCAGGATCCTAGGTTTAGTAACACTTTAAAGGTGATTCATGAAGTAACTGAGTTTAACTCGGTATCAGCCGATATCAGCCTCTTGCAATCCTCATACAGGAGCAATCAGATGTGAAGAGAGTGCTGCAGGACTAGGAGCCAAACAAGTGTGTTTGATCAAAATGTGCTAAAAAGGCACATACTGATAGAAAAATAAAACAGAATAAGCAGACAGATGACTTCATCAGTCTATTGCTTCTTTTTCAAGGTTCAGTTAGCAGGTGGGGGTGGAGGGAGGACACCTCTATATCCCTGGTACAGTTTCTTGCTGTAACAGAAGTAGTGGTGTCATCCTCCCGTCTGTGCTATGCGATAGAGCTGCGTAAATCCCAATACTTAAGTAACAGGAAATAAAAATCCTTTAACAGGAAAAATAGCCCCCCTTTATGTACTGTATTTCATCTGTGCATTAAGGTGTCTGAGAATTCAGCTTTAAGACCACACATAGCCCTCACCCAGAGTGCCTAAATAAGTATATGTTAGCATCAAGTCAAATTCTTCCCTTTATTTTCATGGCACTGAAGGAATCTGAAGAATCACATTTTCTTTTTACATTTAGGATTCTTGTACATAAATGTTATGTTCCTATATGAATTAAATCTTCATAGTGTCTTATATTTTTTTTCTCCCCAAGATGCAAATGCTATTTAAAGATGTCTTCTAATGGGCTACCAACAGCAATTGAACATGGCAAAGGAGGGATTTCAGGATTCTCAATGAGATTGTGCAATAGCAAAACAGTTGGAGGTAATATGAATGCATTTCATGGGCAGGTACGAATGGATGGGGAGGGTTAGGTAATAATAATTCTTATTATTATATGCGGCGAGGCTGACTAAAGCCTCATATAAGTTAACTAGGTCAGCCTTTGATGCATACTTAGTATTACTAGCTAGTTTTAATGGAAGAATTTGGAGGCTAAAATCTTTTGTGAGCATGCAGCCAGTAAAGTCTGAAAATTCTGTCTTTGTTGTCCTCTGTCTCTGTGCTTGAGTCCAGTGACTAAAGCAGCCCATAGATGATACAGTTTCTGACCTGATTCCCCCCTCCACACAGTCAATAGTTATTAGAGCTATTGTATTTTGACAGTGGGGGGACACCCCCGCCATCAGAATACACTGATCAGCCTGCAGTGCTAGTTGAGAGGGAAAATCCAACATGGCGATTGGTAGATCTGACTTCTGTACAACCACCCTACCCATCCATGGATCGCAATTTAACTGGTTTCTGTTGAACCTGCCATATCTTTATCAATGTATAACCAGCTTTACTCACTGGGTATTGAAGCCAGGATCAGCATGACAGTCTCAGAGCTTGCACATGTTCACAACTGTAGCTCTCATAGTACTATCCTAATTAAATGCACTGCAAATGCCTTTCCAGCTTGCTAACAGCTGTTTTTGAGAAATTTAAAGAATTCAGATACCCCATTTCTTCTCCCTGTATTTCTGTAAGAGCATGTACATTTGGGAACTCCACTAAGGTCTTCACACTGTGGTGGCTCCAGAGCCACACAAACGCTCTTAAAAGCCTGCATCTCCCAAATACCTATGCCATAGATTCCAGTAGAAATTTAGCATATCACTAGTTCTAACTATGGAGTCTCACCCCTCAACTTGCAGCAAAACGGATTTCAGTCCTCCAGCTGTAGACTCAGTAATGTGGCAGTAGCAGAAATTTTAAAAGGGGGTGTGAGGCCCCCTTGCTATGACCTCAGTAGACCGAGTGCTCCTAGGAAACCAGGTGGTAAAACATCCCCTTTAAATATCTGAGATGTAAATAAGACTGTGGAAATCAAACTGTCAGTATCTATGCAAAAGACAAGTATCAGTTTTGGGTGGACTGGATTAAATTAGCTTGAATTCTCTTCCCTAGATAGTTCAATAAAAAATATTTCATTAAAAATGCATAATGGATAAACATTTAGAATTTTCCTCCATTCTCTTTCAGGATGTGGACAACCGGTTGATGTACAGAACAGAATTGTAGGTGGCAGAAACAGTTCCATAGGGGAATGGCCATGGCAAGTGAGCATGCACATCAAGCTAGACCCCTCTAGCAGCAGACATGTATGCGGTGGATCTATTATTAGCAATCAATGGATAGTAACAGCTGCGCACTGTGTGCACATGTGAGTAATAATCTTTAATCACTGTTGTATATGAACTGCATTCTATACAGGCATTCATTCTGACACATGGAGGAGTCAATGTTTAGAATGCTGTATTTCCATTGTGCAATGTACATACATAAAGAATTAATAATAAAGTTAATGTATTATTTCCACTTTGTATGCAATAGTGAAAGCTTATTAAAGAGAATATGTCACTTCTCTCATGCCACTGATACTTTGTTGAGCTCCCCTACTACTCTATTTGCATATGGGTATGCTGAGTCAAACCTGTGTAAGCTCCCACACTGACTGACATAGAACTAATGACTTTCTACCCTCCCTCATGTGACAGGTCCCTAATCGTCAAACCCACCACTGCATACCATGACCCCTACACTCGGTATTATTAAGATCATTGGTGCCTGTACTAAAAAAAAAAGAACTTGCTACTTTGCTCTACATTAGGGATGAGCCGAACACCCCCCTGTTCGGTTTGCACCAGAACATGCGAACAAGCAAAAAATTTGTTTGAACACGCGAACACCAATTAAGTCTATGGGACACGAACATGAATAATCAAAAGTGCTAATTTTAAAGGCTTATATACAAGTTATTGTCATAAAAAGTGTTTGGGGACCTGGGTCCTGCCCCAGGGGACATGGATCAATGCAAAAATGTTTTAAAAACGGTCGTTTTTTCGGGAGCAGTGATTTTAATAATGCTTAAAGTGAAACAATAAAAGTGTAATATTCCTTTAAATTTTGTACCCGGGGGAGTGTCTATAGTATGCCTGTAAAGGGGCGCATGTTTCCCGTGTTTAGAACAGTCTGACAGCAAAATGACATTTCAAAGGAAAAAAAGTCATTTAAAAATACTCGCGGCTATTAATGAATTGCCGGTCCGACAATACACATAAAAGTTCATTGATAAAAATGGCAAAAAAAAAATGGCGTGGGGGGTCCCCCTAAATTCCATACCAGGCCCTTCAGGTCTGGTATGGATATTAATGGGAACCCTGGCCAAAATTTAAAAAAAAATGGCATGGGGTCCCCCTCAAAATCTATACCAGACACTTCAGATCTGGTATGGATTTTAAGAGGAACCCTGCGCCAAAATGTAAAAAAAAATGGCGTGGGGTCCCCCCAAAAATCCATACCAGACTCTTATCCGAGCACGCAACCTGGGAGGCCGCAGGAAAAGAGGGGGGATGAGAGAGCGCCCCCCCTTCTGAACCGTACCAGGCCACATGCCCTTAACATTGGTAGGGTGCTTTGGGGTAGCCCCCCAAAGCACCTTGCCCCCATGTTGATGGGGACAAGGGTCTCATCCCCACAACCCTTGCCCGGTGGTTGTGGGGGTCTGTGGGCAGGGGGCTTATCGGAATCTGGAAGTCCCCTTTAACAAGGGAACCCCCAGATCCCGGCCCCCCCATGTGAAATGGTAAGGGGTTACAAAAGTACCCCTACCATTTCACAAAAAAAGTGTCAAAAATGTTAAAAATGACGAGACAGTTTTTGAAAATTCCTTTATTTAAATGCTTCTTCTTTCTTCTTTCTTCTATCTTCTATCTTCTATATTCCTTCGGTTTCTTCCTCCATCTTCTTCTTCTTCAGGTTCTTCTGGTTCTTCCCCCCAGTGTTCTCGGCATCTTCCTCTGTGGTGTCTTCTTCCCTTCTTCTCCTTGGGCCGCTCCGCATCCATAATGGGAGGCTCCCGTTGTGTGACGCTTCTGACGGTTCTGACGGTTCTTAAATAACCGAGGGCGGGGCCACCCGGTGACCCCACCCCCTCTGACGCACAGGGACTTGACGGGGACTTCCCTGTGGCATTCCCCATGACGTCAGAGGGGGACGGGGGTGAAGAAGGGAGGAAGACGCCGTGGAGGAAGATGCCGGACGAGAACACCGGAGGAAGAACCAGAAGAACCAGAAGAACCAGAAAAAGAAGAAGATGGAGGAAGAAACCAAAGGAAGATAGAAGAAAGAAGAAGCATTTAAATAAAGGAATTGTCAAAAACTGTCTTGTTTTTAACTTTTTTTACACTTTTTTTGTGAAATGGTAGGGGTACTTTTGTACCCCCCTACCATTTCACACAGGGGGGGCGGGATCTGGGGGTTCCCTTGTTGAAGGGGGCTTCCAGATTCCGATAAGCCCCCCACCCGCAGACCCCCACAACCACCGGGTAAGGGTTGTGGGGATGAGGCCCTTGTCCCCATCAACATGGGGACAAGGTGCTTTGGGGGGTTATTCCAAATCACCCTCCCAATGTTGAGGGAATGTGGCCTAGTACGGTTCAGGAGGGGGGGCGCTCTCTCGTCCCCCCCTCTTTTCCTGCGGCCTGCCAGGTTGCGTGCTCGGATAAGGGTCTGGTGTGGATTTTTGGGGGGACCCTATGCCATTTTTTTAAAAAATTTGGCATGGGGTTCCCCTTAAAATCCATACCAGACCTCCAGGGTCTGGTATAGATTTTGAGGGGGACCCCACGCCATTTAAAAAAAAAAAATTTGGCTGGGGTTCCCTTTAATATCCATACCAGACCTGAAGGGCCTGGTATGGAATTTAGAGGGACCCCCCCGCCATTTTTTTTTAAATTTTGGTTCAGGGTTCCCTTGTGGGGGAATCCCACGCCGTTTTTATCAATGAACTTTTATGTGTGTTGTCGGACCGGCAATTCATTAATAGCCGCAAGTAGTTTTAAATGACTTTTTTTCCTTTGAAATGTCATTTTGCTGTCAGACTGTTCTAAACACGGGAAACATGTGCCCCTTTACAGGCATACTCTAGACACCCCCCAGGTACGAAATTTAACCACCTAAATACAGGGCATTTTCACCCCCTTCCTGCCCAAGCCATTTTTCAGTTTTCAGCGCTGTCGCACTTTGAATGACAATTGCGCGGTCATGTTACACTGCACCCTAATGACATTTTTATCATTTTTTCCCCACAAATAGAGCTTTCTTTTGGTGGTATTTGATCACCTCTGTGGTTTTTATTTTTTGCGCTTTAAACAAAAGAAGAGGGACAATTTTGAAAAAACACAATATTTTTTACTTTTTGCTATAATAAATATCCAAATTTTTTTTTTTTTAACAAATTTTTTCCTCAGTTTAGGCCGATATGTATTCTTCTACATATTTTTGGTAAAAAAAAATCGCGATAAGCGTATATTGATTGGTTTGCGCAAAAGTTATAGCGTCTACAAAATAGGGGATAGGTTTATAGCATTTTTATTTATTTATTTTTTACTAGTAATGGCGGCGATCTGCGATTTTTATTGTGACTGCGATATTGCAGCGGACATATCGGACACTTTTGACACATTTTTGGGACCATTCACATTTATACAGCGATCCGTGCTATAAAAATGCATTGATTACTGTGTAAATGTGACTGGCAGAGAAGGGGTTAACACTAGGGGGCGATCGAGGGGTTAATGTATGACCTAGGGAGGTGATTCTAACTGTGGTAGGAGGGGACTCACTAGGGGAGGAGACCGATCGGTGTCCCTATGTACAAGGGATACACCATCGGTCTCCTCTCCTCTCTGACAGGACGTGGATCTGTGTTTACATACACAGATCCACGGTCCTGCTCTGTTACCCGGCAATCGCGGGTGCCCGGCGGACATCGCGGCTGCCGGGCACGCGCACCAGGTCCCGCGCGCCCCCTAGTGGCTCGGGAGGGCGATCACGTCATATGACGTCCGCCCAGAACAACAGAAGCCTCGTCCCGCCGTCATATGACGGTGGGCAGTTGCTTAGTGGGTAAAGGAATATTACACTTTTATTGTTTCAGTTTAAGCATTATTAAAATCACTGCTCCCGAAAAACGGCCATTTTTAAAACTTTTTTTTGCATTGATCCATGTTCCCTAGGGCAGGACCCAGGTCCCCAAACACTTTTTATGACAATACCATGCATATAAGCCTTTAAAATGAGCACTTTTAATTTCTCCCATAGACTGTTAAAGGATGTTCCGCGGCATTCGAATTTGCTGCGAACACCCCAAATTGTTCGCTGATCGGCAAACTGGCGAACAGCCGATGTTTGAGTCGAACATGAGTTCGACTCGAACTCGAAGCTCATCCCTGCTCTACATGGACAACATGACAGGTTCTCTTTAATGCTACTGTAATAGTTCTGTAACATTAATCCAGCCTCTTACATATTCCTACTTCTGCATGCTTTTTAGCAGCAGATTTCTAAAAAATGAAGTTGATTTAAGCTGTTACCTAAATTATTTTTTTTCTGTATAAAAATCAGAAAAGAGAATATGCAAATAACACTTCTGAGAATTACTGCAATGTCTTGATCATGCCCTTTTATATATATATTTATGTCTGAAATCAGCCGCCTGTACAAAATGTCAAGACCCTGTACACAGCTTCCCCTTTCTACAAAAACACTATTTGGTAAGGATCAATAAAAATTTAGGAATAAGAAGAAAGAACATACTTTTTTCTTTAGGTGTTTTTAGGCTACCGAGCTGTATGTCATGTGGCTCACTTCTTTTTGGCTACCTTTGATTTCTGCTCAGAGGTACAGATCTAAAAAGCGCAGTCTATGTTCAGCCTAGTTCTTTATTTCTAAGTGCCATTTTGACCTGTGGAGAACACCCTTTAAAGAGACTTAGTGAAGATAATTTAATCTCATGTGGTTTGACCTGATCCAGTACCCTTTTTCCACAGAAACTTCAATCGCCTTTATTTAAACCAAACTACTGTGGGTTCTTCAAGGGTCACTTTACAGAACTTCAGAGGAAATGAAGTGGTAGAAAGGCATTGGTTATTTCAGTATCTATTCTGGGACTGTCAAACATATTATATTTGTCTTTGATTTGCAAAGTTACATAACACAGTTGAGCCTCATATGGGCCAGAATTTTGGGATAATGCTTTCAATGGGTTGGACCTTTTTTTTTTAAATTTTGTTTTAACAGTGTTTGTCCATAGCTGAGGTCAATGTTGACAACAACTTGTAACCACTTGAGAGCAATGATTACAGGTCATACATTTTTGGATTTCCCAGAATCCATCGCAGTAATCTGCCGCCCTGGTTATAAGCAACCTTTCCATTGCAATGACTTAGGAGGAACTCTAGGTTACAATCACCTGTTTTGCTAATGTCCAGTGTATGCACAGGCTTTTAACCTTGCTCCTCTTTGTTCTTTGTTGTTCCTTCAAATGGCGCTAACTTTTAGTAAGGGCACTATTGTAACAGTACCAACCCTACGCCATGATACTTGTGTTCCAAATGTTAGGGTAGGAGGTTGGTTATAGAAGGTTACACTTCTACTCTAATCCACAAAAAAAACTAAAGAAACAGAGCACAGTGAACAGAGAAAGGTATTTTTTTTTTAAATTTGGATCACAAGCCAATCACATACACACTCACTCTTCAGTGGAACATAAAAACAAGTTAAAGGACAAATATGGCTAAAGCTTTTTTGGCCATACTTCTCATATGGATCGCAGGAGTGCAGTTCATTTTGCACTCCTGTGACCCATTTTTAAAGCCTTCTGTCAGCTTAGACAGTCCAGGCTCTGGATCAATCCTGACTTTACAGTCAGAACTCACCCAGGTGTCTGGGCTGGCAGCTGGCTTAGCCTCTCAGTGAGCCACTGAAAGCCTGATCCAGCAGCTTCCACCCCTTCCACAGCCCGGCGCTCCATTGAGTGCTAGAGGAGCAGAGCAGAGAGCTGGTGACTGACAAACACCCTGCAATGCACTGACCGCCGCACAGTGCATTCTGCGCCCTGATTGGGCAAAGCTTTGCCCAATCAGGGATCAGTGTAAGCTGGTTGTTAAGTAGCGGGGGCCGGGAAAAAATGGTGTGGGGTTCCCCCTGGTATGGATTTGAAAGATGTAAAAAAAAGCTGTGTGGGGCCCCCCGAGTCCATACCCGACCCTTAGCCAGGCATGCAGCGTGGCATTTCAGAAAGGGGGCGCCCCCTTCCTGAACCATACCAGGCCACATGCCCTCAACATGGGGGGGTGGGTGCTTTGGGGCAGGGGGGCTCTACCACATGAGACGTCAGAAGGGTGGTGCCATTGGGTAATGTAGCCGGATGGCCCCACCCCTTGCCTATATAAGAAATGTCAAAGTGCAGGGCGAGCATATGACGGGAGGCCTCCCAGGAGGCTAGAACCTTTTAGATTTTTTCTTTCTTGGGTCGGGTGGGTGACGTGATTGATGATGGATTTACATCAAGGGACACTATTTTTTTTTTTTTAAAAAGGACTTGTCAAAAACTGTTTCTTGTGTTAATTACTTTTGTACACTTTTTTTGGTGAATGGTTAGAGGTACGATGGTGGTCCCATTGTTAAAGGGGGCTTCCAGATTCCGATAAGCATCCTGCCTGCAGACCCCATAAACCACAGCCCATGGGGACATGGTGCTTTAGTGTGGGGGCGGAGCCCCCCCTGCCCCAAAGCACCCACCCCCCAAGCAGACATGTGGCCTGGTATGATTCAGGAGGGGGGGCGCTCGCTCATCACGTCCCCCCTTTCCCGGTCTGCCAGGCTGCATGCCCAGATAAGGGTCTGATATGGATTTTGAGGGGACCCCATAACCTTTTTTTTTTTTTTTTTGCAATAGCTGGGTGCTGCCAATTGTAACTGTGAGTAATTGTAAGTGGGATTTAACTTTTTTTTTAGAAACCTCATTTTTGCTGTAGCGTGTTTTTTGCATGCTACAAATGCACCCCTTTACAGGCACATTAAGGAGACACCCCAGGCACTATATTTAAAGGAATGTTTCATTTTTATTGTTGCACTTTAAGCATCATTAACCACTTCCCGCCCAAAGACGTCATATGACGTCTTTGATTTCAGTGGGAATATCTGAATGATGCCTGCAGCTACAGGCATCATTCAGATATCCTTGTTTTCAGCCAGCGATTCTGTGCACCATAAGAATGATCATAGCGGTGGGTCTGCCGCTTGATCGTTCTTACAGGCGACTGGAGGGGACATCCCCCTCCCACCACCATCCGGTGCTTCTCCGGGCTCTTCCATGCCATCGGGGACTCGGAGAAGGAATCGGCCACCGGTCCATCTCTATGACCACCGGAGGCCCAAGCGCGGCATTATGACATCACATTGGGGGCCGCGGCTGTAAACAAAGCCGCGATTGGGGCTGGTAAGCATGAGATCATGGATTTTTTTTCCCAATCTCATGATTTCTAGCCTGGAGGAGAGATGTGGGGTCTTATTGACTCTGCATCTCTCCATAAAGAGGACCTGTCACAAACAATTCCTATTACAAGGGATGTTTACATTCCTTGTAATAGGAATAAAAATGATTAAAAAAATATAAAAGAAAGTGTAAAAATAAAAAAAATAAAGCAAAAAAAAAATTAAAACGCCCCTGTCCCCGGTAGTTCGCTCTCAGAAGCGAACGCACACGTAAGTCCCACCCACATATGTAAACGCTGTTCAAACCACACATGTGAGGTATCACCGTGTGCGTTAGAACACAAGCAACAATTCTATCACTAGACCTCCTCTGTAACGCTAAACATGTAACCTGTAAAAAAATGTAAAGCGTCGCCTATGTAGATTTTTAAGTACCGAAGTTTGGCGTCATTCCATGAGTGTGCACAATTTTAAGGTGTGACATGTTGGGTATCTATTTACTAGGAATAACATCATCTTTCACATTATATAAAAAAATTGGGCTAACTATATTGTTTTGTTATTTTTTAAATCATGAAAGTTTTTTTTCCAAAATAAACGCGCTTGAAAAATTGTTGCGCAAATACCGTGTGAGATAAAAAGTTGTAATGACAACCATTTTATTTCCTAGGGTGTCTGCTAAAAAAAAAATATACAATTTTTGGGGGTTCTGAGTAATTTTCTACCAAAAAATTATGATTTTTACATGTAGGAGAGGAGTGCCAGAATAGGCCCGGTATGGAAGTGGTTAACCACTTAAGGACCAGCCACCGCAGTTGACCTGTGGCAAGTTGGCTCTCCTGCACGAATCGTCATACACGTACGGTGGCTCACGCAGGCGCAGTTGCATGCAGGCACATGCTGGTGCTCTCGTGCCTGCGGGTCGGGCGGACTCGATGCCTAAATCTATCCCATAGTTTGTAGACACGATAACTTTTGCGCAGACTAATCAATATACACCAATTGTGATTTTTTTACCAAAAATATGTAGAAGAATATATATCGGCCTAAGCTGATGAATAAATTAGTTTTTTTATATATATTTTTTTGGATATGTATTATAGCAAAAAGTAAAAAAAAAGTTTTTCTTTTCAAAATTGTCACTCTTTGTTTATAGCACAAAAAATTTTGTTTGGGTACAGTGTCGCACGACTGCGCAATTGTCAGTTAAAGCGACACAGTGCCGTATCATAAAAAATGGCCTGGTCAATAATACATTCTTCCAGTCCCTAAGTGGTTAAAATCACTGCTTCTGAAAAAAACAATATTTTTAAAAAAATATATATTATTGATACATGTCCCCCAGGGCAGTACCCAGACCCCCCATACCCCTTTTATGGCCAATTACTTGTATATAAGCCTTCAAAATGGGCACTTTTCATTTTTCCTGTACGGCTCCGATAGACTTCAATTGTGTTCGCTGTTCGGCCTAGAACATTTGCCGTGTTCAGGATTTCTGCTGCAAACCGAACAGGGGTGTGTTTGGCCCATCCCTAGTGCATATGAAAGATCATAGATCATTGTGACCTCAAATTTACCTATAACTGAATATGCAATGTGTAAATAACATAATATAAAGTAACAAAATAGGCTAAATCATACACCCTCCATTCAATGGAAGTGGGTTGCATCCTGAGAATGCCCAATATCCTGTAACAGAAAACACTAAATTCTATTTTTGTTGTTGCAAAGATTGCCCGGGGTGGCATAACTTGGTGAGGAGTAACCAGGTGGTTGCTGTAGTGAGCTGTGTGGCTGGAACTGGTGCTGCTATGGATAACTTTGATGTTGCTGCTGTGGATAGCTTTGATGGTTCTGCCCTGGATAGCTTTGATGTTGCTGCTGTGGGTAGCTTTGATGTTGCTGTTGTGAATAGCTTTGATGTTGCTGCTGTGGATAGCTTTGATGGTTCTGCTGTGGATAGCTTTGATGTTGCTGCTGTGGGTAGCTTTAATGTTGCTGCTGTGGATAGCTTTGATGTTGCTGCTGTGGATAGTTTGAATCAGTGGACCTTCAAATTGGCCTTGCCAGTATGGTCCCTGAGGGGATTCGGCTGTGCTTGTAGTTGATAAAGGATTTCCTGCCATGGCAACCCTTACACAAGCACCCGCATAATTGAAAATGGCCATTTGGACCTCTATCTGCCTCACACTAGGCGTTTTATCTAACAGATGATATATAGGAAGTAGGGATGAGCTTGGAGTTCGACTCAAACTCATATTCGACTCGAACATCGGCTGTTCGCCAGTTCACCGAACAGCGAACAATTTGTGGTGTTCGCGGCATATTCGAAAGCCGCGGAACACCCTTTAAAAGTCTATGGGAGAAATCAAAAGTACTAATTTTAAAGGCTTATATGAATGGTATTGTCATGAAAAGTGTTTGGGGACCCGGGTCCTGCCCCAGGGGACATGGATCAATGCAAAAAAAAGTTTTAAAAACGGCCGTTTTTTAATGAATTGTCGGTCCGACAATACAAATAAAAGTTCATTGATAAAAACGGCATGGGATTTCCCCAGAGGGGAACCCTGAACCAAAATTTTTAAAAAAATGGTGTGGGGGGCCCCCTAAATTTCATACCAGGCCCTTCAGGTCTGGTATGGATATTAAGGGGAACCCTGCGCCAAAAAAAAAAAAAATGGCGTGGGGGTCCCCCCTCAAAATCCATACCAGACCCTTTAGGTCTGGTATGGATTTTAAGGGGGACCCTGCGGCAAAATTTTTTTAAAAATGGCGTGGGGTCCCCCCAAAAATCCATACCAGACCCTTATCCGAGCACACAACCTGGCAGGGTGCAGGAAAAGAGGGGGGACGAGAGAGCACCCCCCTCCTGAACCGTACCAGGCCACATGCCCTCAACATTGGGAGGGTGCTTTGGGGTCCCCCCAAAGCACCTTGTCCCCATGTTGATGGGGACAAGTGCCTCGTCCCCACAACCCTTGCCTGGTGGTTGTGGGGGTCTGCGGGTGGGGGACTTATCGGAATCTGGAAATCCACTTTAAAAAGTGGACCCCCAGATCCCGGCCCCCCTGTGTGAAATGGTAAGGGGGTAAAAAAGTACCCCTACCATTTCACAAAAAAAGTGTAAAAAATGTTAAAAATGACAAGAGAAAGTTTTTGACAATTCCTTTATTTAAAGTCTTCTTCTTTCCATCTTCTTTCTTCTATCTTCTTTCTTTTATCTTTCTTCGGTTTCTTCCTCTATCTTCTTCTTCCTCTAGTTCTTCCTCCGATCCTCTGTTTCTTGCTCCGGTGTTCTCGTCCAGCATCTTCCTCCGTGGCGTCTTCTTTCCTTCTTCGTTCTCGGGCCGCTACGCATCCATGATGGGAAGCTCCCGCTGTGTGATGCTTCTCGTCTTCTGACACTTCCTGAATAACAGAGGACGGGGCCACCCGATGACCCTGCCCCCTCTGACGCACAGGGACTTGACGAGAACTTTGCTATGGGTTTCAATATGACGTCTGAGGGGGGCGGGGTCACCCGTTATGTAACCGGGTGACCCCGCCCCCTCGGACGTCACGGAGAAACCCATAGGGAAGTTCCCATCAAGTCCCAATGCTTCTGTACCCCCTTACCATTTCACACAGGGGGGGATATGGGGGTCCCCTTGTTAAAGGGGGCTTCCAGATTCTGATAAGCCCCCCGCCCGCAGACCCCCACAACCACCGGGCAAGGGTTGTGGGGATGAGGCCCTTGTCCCCATCAACATGGGGACAAGGTGCTTTGGGGGGACCCCAAAGCACCCTCCCAATGTTGAGGGCATGTGGCCTGGTACGGTTCAGGAGGGGGGCGCTCTCTCATCCCCCCTCATTTCCTGCGGCCTGCCAGGTTGCATGCTCGGATAAGGGTCTGGTATGGATTTTTGGGGGACCCCACGCCATTTTTTTAAAATTTTGGCGTGGGGTTCCCCTTAAAATCTATACCAGACCTCAAGGGTCTGGTATGGATTTTGAGGGGGACCCCCACACCATTTTTTTTTATTTTGGCACGGGGTTCCCCTTAATATCCATACCAGACCTGAAGGGCCTGGTATGGAATTTAGGGGGACCCCCACGCCATTTTTTTTTAAATTTTGGTTCGGGGTTCCCCTGTGGGGAAATCCCATACCATTTTTATCAATTAACTTTTATGCGTATTGTCGGACCGACAATTCATTAATAGCCGCGAGTAGTTTTAAATGACTTTTTTTCCTTTGAAATGTCATTTTGCTGTCAGACTGTTCTAAACACAGGAAACATGCGCCCCTTTACAGGCATACTATAGACACCCCCCAGGTATGAAATTTAAAGGAATATTGCACTTTAATTGTTTTACTTTAAGCATTATTAAAATCACTGCTCCCGAAAAAATGTCCGTTTTTAAAACTTTTTTTTGCATTGATCCATGTCCCCTGGGGCAGGACCCAGGTCCCCAAACACCTTTTATGACAATAACTTGCATATAAGCCTTTAAAATGAGCACTTTTGATTATTCATGTTCGAGTCCCATAGACTTTAACGGTGTTAGCATGATCGAACAAATTTTTTGCCTGGGGGGTGTTCGGCTCATCCCTACTAGGAAGGAATGCAGCACTGCCATTATGGACATTATTTAGACGATCCCTTCTTTCCTCTCTGTAAGAGCTTCTTATTTCTTCTGTGAATGACATCATGGCTGTGTCCTTTTCCTCACTTTGAGCACTTCTTGGTCAGCGAGAGGCTCTACATGAGCTTGCTCTCTGATAAAGAGCCTGTGGAAGAAAATAAATTTTATTAGCACATATGCCGATGTTCTATCCATAAACATTTTAACAGTGCACACATAGCCACACAAGACTGATTTTGATCAATGTAATGATGTGTACATTTTCAAATGTGGCTTGTTTTCTAGGACCCTTATGCCGCGTACACACGAGCGGACTTTCCGCCATACTTGGTCCGGCGTACCGGAGTCCGTCGGACAATTCGATCGTGTGTGGGCTCCAGCTGACTTTTTTTTGTCAAAAGTTTGACGGACTTAGATCTGAAACATGTTTTAAATCTGTCCGACGGACTCGGCTTTCTAGCGTACAAACCAGTCTTCTATGTGCTTGTCCAATGGACCAAAACTGACGCATGCTCTGAAGTAGGGATGAGCCGAACACCCCCCCCGGTTCGGTTCGCACCAGAACATGAGAACGGACCGAAAATTTGCACGAACGTTAGAACCCCATTGACGTCTATGGGACTCGAACGTTCAAAATTTAAAAGTGCTCATTTTAAAGGCTAATTTGCATGGTATTGTCCTAAAAAGGGTTTGGGGACCCGCGTCCTGCCCCAGGGGACATGTATCAATGCAAAAAGAACTTTTAAAAACGGACGTTTTTTCGGGAGCAGTGATTTTAATGATGCTTAAAGTAAAGTAAAAAAAAAAAAGTGAAATATTCCTTTAAATATCATACCTGGGGGGTGTCTATAGTATGCCTGTAAAGTGGCACGTGTTTCAAGTGCTTAGAACAGTCCCTGCACAAAATGTCATTTTTAAAAGAAAAAAAGTCATTTAAAACTGCTTGCGGCTTTAATGTAATGTCGGGTCCTGGCAATATGGATGAAAATCAGTGAGACAAACGGCATGGGTACCCCCAAGTCCGTTACCAGGACCTTCAGGTCTTGTATGGATATTAAGGGGAACCCCGCACCCAAATTAAAAAAGGAAAGGTGTGGGGCCCACAGGCCGTATATACTCTGAACAGCAGTATACGGGCGGTGCAAACAAGACAGGGACTGTAGGTAAAGTTAAGTAGAATCTGTTTGTAATTTTGAACTGGTACATTTTTAAGGTGTTTAGCTCCAGCCAAAAAATCTATTTTAAGCTTTTGGGAAAACCTAGGGAAGGGTTATCACCCCTGTGACATTTGTTTTGCTGTCTGTGCTCCTCTTCAGAAGATTTCACCTCACTTTTTGTCCCAATGACAAATGTTTTTTGAAAATTTGGGTTTTTTTGTGAAACAAGGATTGGTGATAAAGCATCAGTGGAAAGGAGAAAAGTTTTTCCCATATTAACTCTTACAGGAGAGAATTTCCCTTCCTAGGGGTAGATTTCATCTCACTTCCTGTTGTCTCCTTCTGTTTGCAAGTAGGAGTCGTTTGTAAGTTGGATGTTTGAAAGGGGCCTGCCCTATATACTCAGCAGAAATTTGGGCCTTAGGTGTTGTTGTGGCCACAACACTGTAAGCCCCCACAGGGCCCTGCTGTGAAATATTAGATCAAGAATTGTAATTACATGCCCCTGTTGAACAGGGGCAGAAAAATTGGACCTTTGGTGGTGGTGGTGGTGCTGGTGCCACAACACTGTAAGTCCTCACAGATACTCTTGGTGGGCGCAGAAACGGGCCCTGCTGTAAAAATATTAGATCAAGAATTCTAATTACATGTCCCTGTTGATGAACAGGGGCTGAAAAATTGGGCCTTAGGCACTGGTGCTGGTGCCACAACACTGGAACCCCTCACAGATACTCTAGTTGGAGCGCAGGAACTAGCCCTGCTGCAAAGAATTGCATCAAAAATTGTAATTACACGCTCCTGTTAATCAGGGGCTGAAAAATTGGGCCTTAGGCACTGGTGCTAGTGCCACAACACTGCAACCCCTTACACATACTCTAGTTGGAGCGCAGGAACTAGCCCTGATGCAAAGAATTGCATCAAAAATTGTAATTACACACCCCTGTTAAACGGGCTGAAAAATTGGGCCTTAGGCACTGGTGCTGGTGCCACAACACTGCAACCCCTCACAAATACTCTAGTTGGAGCGCAGGAACTAGCCTTGGTGCAAAGAATTGCATCAAAAATTGTAATTACACGCCCCTGTTAAACAGGGGCTGAAAAATTGGGCCTTAGGCACTGGTGCTGGTGCCACAACACTGCAACCCCTCACAGATACTCTAGTTGGAGCGCAGGAACTAGCCCTGCTGCAAAGAATTCCATGAAAAATGGTAATTACATGCCCCTGTTAAACAGGGGCTGAAAAATTGGGCCTTAGGTACTGGTGGCGGGACTGGCGGCGCCCAGAACCAAAAATGTTCTTACAAGCTATCATCATGATCATTGAGGAGGAAGAGGATAATTACTCAGTATAACAGAATAGTCACTCAGCATCAGCATAGGCAGTCTTTGAATGGATCTGACATTTCAAAAAAATGTATTCGGTTACATCAGCATCAGGTGCTTAGTAGCTGGTGGTGATCCAAGACTGATTCATTTTTATGAAGGTCAGTCGATCGACCGAGTCGGTGGACAGACGCACCCTGTGATCGGTTACAAAGCCTCCAGCAGCACTGAATGTGCGTTCTGAAAGAACGCTGGATGCAGGACAGGCCAGTAGCTCAATTGCATACTGTGCAAGCTCTGCCCAGTGATCCATCCTCAAGACCCAGTAACCCAGAGGATTTTCGGTGGGAAAGGTGTCCAAGTCAGATCTTGCCCCTAGGTATTCCTGCACCATGTAAAACAGACGCTGGCGATGGTTGCTGGAACCAATCATACCTTGGGGCTAAAAAATTGTCTGAACGCATCGGTCAGACGGCCACCTTCTCCACCGCTCCTTCTTTGACTGACCGAAGCCTCAGCAACACGTTGTCCAGAAACAGAAGTTTGTAACCTCCCAATCTCTGGGAACGCGTTGCACAGACCTTTCTGCAAGGCCTCCCGAAGATGTTTCATCCTCTGCTCCCTCTGCGACGGCAAGATAAGGTCCGCAACCTTACCCTTGTAACGTGGATCAAGGAGGGTTGCCAGCCAGTAACGATCCCCCTCCTTGATACCACGAATACAAGGATCCTTCCGCAGGCTTTGCAGGATCAGGGAGGCCATGCAGTGTAGGTTTGCTGAGGCATTCGGTCCAGAGTCCTCTGGGTCACTAAGGATGACATGATCCGCAGCCACCTCCTCCCAGCCACGTGCAAGTCCATGGGTTTCTTGGGACTGTAAATGATCCCTGAAAGACTGATGCTGAGTGCCAAGCTCCACCTCCATACTGACACAATCCTCCTCCTCCTCCTCATCCTCTTCCTGTGTGATTGGCGGGCACTCAGGAACACTGTCTGGATAAAGGGGGCCTCGAGAGCTAAGGAAGTCCTCCCCTTCCTACCTCTGTTCTGCCTCAAGTACCCTGTCCATTATTCCACGCAGCGTGCGCTCCAACAGGTAGACAAGGGGGACAGTGTCACTGATGCATGCACTGTCACTGCTCACCATCCTTGTGGCCTCCTCAAATGGTGACAGGACAGTGCATGCATCCCTGATCATGGCCCACTGGCGTGGGGAAAAAAACAAGCTCCCCTGACCCTGTCCTGGTGCCATAGTCGCACAGGTACTCATTGATGGCCCTCTGCTGCGTGTGCAGCCGCTGCAGCATGGCCAACGTTGAGTTCCACCTGGTGGGCATGTCACAGATTAGGCGGTTCTTGGGCAGGTTAAATTCCTTTTGGAGGTCTGCCAGCCGAGCACTGACATTATATGACCGGCGGAAATGCACAGAGACTTTCCTGGCCTGCCTCAGGACATCCTGTAAGCCCGGGTACCTGCCCAAGAACCGCTGCACCACCAAGTTAAGAACGTGAGCCAAACAGGGCACATTGGACATTTGTCCCTGTCGGAGGGCGGAGAGGAGGTTAGTGCCATTGTCGCAAACCAACATTCCTGCCTTAAGTTGGCGTGGCATCAACCACCTCTAAACCTGCCCCTGCAGAGCTGACAGAACCTCTGTCCCAGTGTGGCTCCTGTCCCCCAAGCACACCAGCTCAAGCACCGCATGGCATCTTTTGGCCTGCATACTTGAGTAGCCCCTTGAACGCCTACGGAGCACTGCTGGTTCCGAGGACAAAGCACAGGAAGAGGCCATGGAGGAAGAAGAAGAGGAGGAGGTGGAGGAGAGAGGTGTGTCAGAATCATTAGTAGTGGCATTTTGGAGGTGTGGTGGTGGAACAACTTCCAACACTACTGCACCTTGTCCTGAATCCTTCCCAGCTGCCAGCAGAGTCACCCAATGTGCGGTGAAACTTAGGTAACGTCCCTGTCCATGCCTGCTGAACCGTGAGTCAGCGGTAATATGCACCTTACCGCTGACCGCCCTGTCCAGCGAGGCATGGACATTGCCTTCCACATGCCGGTAGAGAGCCGGAATCGCCATCCGTGAGAAAAAGTGGCGTTTGGGTACCTGCCACTGAGGAACCGCACATTCCACAAACTCACGAAAGGGGGCAGAGTCTACCAACTGAAAAGGTAGCAGTTGAAGTGCTAGCAATTTTGCCAAGCTAGCATTCAGCTGCTGGGCATGTGTATGGCTGGAAGCGAACTTCTTTCAGTGGTGCAGCAGCTGGGGCAGGGAAATTTGCCTGGTACAATCTGACGTCGTTGTACAGAAAGCAGATTGCCCACAAGTACTTGGCTTTGACACACCTAATTCTACACCTTCATTCCTCTCAGTGCAGGTCTCAGAGAGGACTGAAGGTATAGTGAGGTTGGAGATCTCAGCTGATGAGGAGCAAGGAGAGGTCCTCTTTGTTCTTTGGTGTGGGTCTTTTAGATACGCTTGCCAACGAACTGCATGGCAGATCAACATATGTCTGGTCGAGCATGTGGTGCCCAAGCGGGAGATGTTTTGGCCACGTCAGATACGCTTGAGACATATGTTGCAAATAGCAGCGGTGCGATCTGATGCACTCGTCTCAAAAAAGACCCACACCAAAGAACTTTTGGAATAATGCATAGAGACAGCAGCGCCCTGCACATGCAGAGCTTTGCGGTGTGATGCAGTCAGTGTGCTGCCCTTAGGCTGGCCCCTGGAGGGCATCCTGCCTCGTTGGTGATGTGCCTCCTCCTCCTCCTCCTCCTCTCTCCTATCAGGCACCCACATTGAGTCAGTGACCTCATCATCCGCTCCCTCCTCATCACTGGAGCAAAGCTGGCAGTATGCTGCAGCAGGGGGAGCATGACTGCCAGATTGCTGTCCTTCTTGGGCACCCCCTCTGTCCATGCTCACGTTACTGCCTTCATCTAGCTCAGTATCATCATCAGAGCCTTCTAAACGCTGGGCATCCTCCTGGAGCATGTACCCAACACTGTGGTCAAACAGTTTGAGGGACTCCTCAGGAGGACATGGTGGGGCTAGGGAAGGAGTCACTGATGCCATTGAGCTGAGGGAAGAGGCCGCGTTGGCAGCTGCTTTGCCAGACAAAGTACCCTGAGCATGGGTGAGAGAGGATGAGGAGGATGAGAATGGTTTGGTCATCCACTCGACCAAGTCTTCCGCATGTTGCGGCTCAACGCGGCCAGCTGCCAAAAAAAAAGTCTAAGCCTGTCCCACGGTGACGTGCTGATGAGGATGCACCGTCTCCACGACCAGCACTGTTGTCTCTAGACACAGAGCCTACTTGCCCTCTTTTATTGGCTTGTGACTGTCTGCCTCTTCTTGTTGGCCTTCCAGACATACTAATGGCCTGCAGTGAGATGTAGCTGCACTAAGCTGGGAGATATATATATATATATATATATATATATATATATACACAGTGGGGACAGAAAGTATTCAGACCCCCTTAAATTTTTCACTCTTTGTTATATTGCAGCCATTTGCTAAAATCATTTAAGTTAATTTTATTCCTCATTAATGTACACACTGTTGACATTTTTGCAGATTTATTAAAAAAGAAAAACTGAAATATCACATGGTCCTAAGTATTCAGACCCTTTGCTCAGTATTTAGTAGAAGCACCCTTTTGATCTAATACAGCCATGAATCTTTTTGGGATAGATGCAACAAGTTTTTCACACCTGGATTTGGGGATCCTCTGCCATTCCTCCTTGCAGATCCTCTCCAGTTCTGTCAGGTTGGATTGTAAACGTTGGTGGACAGCCATTTTGAGGTCTCTCCTGAGATGCTCAATTGGGTTTAAATCAGGACTCTGGCTGGGCCATTCAAGAACAGTCATGGAGTTGTTGTGAAGCCACTCCTTAGTTATTTTAGCTGTGTGCTTAGGGTCATTGTCTTGTTGGAAGGTAAACCTTCGGCCCAGTCTGAGGTTCTGAGCAATCTGGAGAAGGTTTTCATCCAGGATATCCCTGTACTTGGCCGCATTCATCTTTCCCTCAATTGCAAACAGTCGTTGGGACTGTATTGGGCAGGTGATGAGCAGTGACTGTTTTTTTCCACAAATACCGCTTAGAATTAAGGCCAAAAAGTTCTATCTTGGTCTCATCAGACCAGAGAATCTTATTTCTCACCATCTTGGAGTCCTTCAGGTGTTTTTTTTTAGCAAACTCCATGCTGGCTTTCATGTGTCTTGCACTGAGGAGAGGCTCCCGTCTGGCCACTCTGCCATAAAACCCCAACTGGTGGAGGGCTGCAGTGATGGTTGACTTTCTACAACTTTCTCCCATCTCCCGACTGCATCTCTGGAGCTCAGCCACAGTGATCTTTGGGTTCTTCTTTACCTCTCTCACCAAGGCTCTTCTCCCCCGATAGCTCAGTTTGGCCGGACGGCCAGCTCTAGGAAGGGTTCTGGTCATCCCAAACATCTTCCATTTAAGGATTATGGAGGCCACTGTGCTCTTAGGAACCTTAAGTGCAGCAGAAATTTTTTTGTAACCTTGGCCAGATCTGTGCCTTGCCATAATCCTGTCTCTGAGCTCTTCAGGCAGTTCCTTTGACCTCATGATTCTCATTTGCTCTGACATGCACTGTGAGCTGTAAGGTTTTATATAGACAGGCGTGTGGCTTTCTTAATCAAGTCCAATCAGTATAATCAAACACAGCTGGACTCAAATGAAGGTGTAGAACCATCTCAAGGATGATCAGAAGAAATGGACAGCACCTGAGTTAAATATATGAGTGTCGTTTGCCAATCTTTATTAATATCCAAGACAACATTATTGTACTCAACTGGATTGTTCATTGTATTGTACTTTGTACCTCATTTTCAAAGGTATTCTATACAGATATGTATGTATACAAGTTTAATGCTTTAATAAACTTTTATGTTAAAAAAAAAATATATATATATGAGTGTCACAGCAAAGGGTCTGAATACTTAGGACCATGCGATATTTCAGTTTTTCTTTTTTTAATAAATCTGCAAAAATGTCAACAATTCTGTGTTTTTCTGTCAATATGGGGTGCTGTGTGTACATTAATAAGGAAAAAAAATGAACTTGAAATGATTTTAGCAAATGGCTGCAATATAACAAAGAGTGTAAAAATTACGTCCCCACTGTATATATATATATATATATCTATATATATATATATATATATATAGATATATATATATATATATATATATATATATATATACTGATACTGCAGCTAGCAAAATCAACTGCCTGCCTGTAGTATGAGAACACCACCAATCCTCTACAGGTAGCTTTAGATGAACACTGTGCAGAGGTCACACTACACTAACTTGTAGCTTTAGCTGACCACTGTGCAGAGGACGCACTACACCAACGTTAAAATAATGTAGCTGCCTGCGGTAGTGATAGGATCAGGAATACACCACCAACCTTCTACAGGTAGCTTTAGCTGAACACTGTGCAGAGGACGCACTACACTAACGTGTAAATAATGTAGCTGCCTGCGGTAGTGATAGGATCAGGAAAACACCACCAACCTTCTACAGATAGCTTTAGCTGAACACTGTGCAGAGGACGCACTACACTAGCTTGTAGCTTTAGCTGAACACTGTGCAGAGGTCGCACTACACTAACTTGTAGCTTTAGCTGAACACTGTGAGGAGGACGCACTACACTAACTTGTAGCTTTAGCTGAATACTGTGCACCACACTAACTTGTAGCTTTAGCTGATCACTGTTCAGAAGATGCACTACACTAACTTGTAGCTTTAGCTGAACACTGTGCAGAGGTCGCACTACACTAACTTGTAGCTTTAGCTGAACACTGTGAGGAGTACGCACTACACTAACTTGTAGCTTTAGCTGAACACTATGCACTATACTAACTTGTAGCTTTAGCTGAACACTGTGAGGAGGACGCACTACACTAACTTGTAGCTTTAGCTGAACACTGTGCAGAGGTCTCACTACACTAACTTGTAGCTTTAGCTGAACACTGTGAGGAGGACGCACTACACTAACTTGTAGCTTTAGCTGAACACTGTGCACTACACTAACTTGTAGCTTTAGCTGAACACTGTGAGGAGGACACACTACACTAACTTGTAGCTTTAGCTGAACACTGTTCAGAGGACGCACTACACTAACTGTAAATAGTCTGGCTGCCTGACTGTGGTACTAATAGGATCAGAAGAACACCAGCAATTTTCTTCAGGTAGCTGTAAATACTGTAACAACACAAGCCTGCCTGTCAGTAGGAAGATAATAACAGGAACGGATCTAGCTAAACTGAATACAGTGTGTATATATATATATATATATATATATATATATATATATATATATATATATATATACACAACACCTGGGATGCATATATATACACAATACACTGTAAGTGCAGCTAACTGACTGACTGTGCTGCCTAATCTATCTAACTTAAATCAAATGACACTGTCTCTCTGTCTCTCTCTCTCACCGCCGGAACACACTACACAGGGCAGCCATGTGGGGCGTGTACTAAACCCCCTGAGCCATAATTGGCCAAAGCCACACTGGCTTTGGCCAATTACAGCTCTCTCTACAGACAGCGCTGTGATTGGCCAAGCATGCGGGTCATAGTGCATGTTTGGCCAATCATCAGCCAGCAATGCACTGGGATGCTGCAGTGAATTATGGGCCGTGACACGCCACACAAATTTGGCGCGAATGGCCCATATCGTTCGCAATTCGGCGAACGATCGATCAGACAATGTTCGAGTCGAACATGGGTACGACTCGAACACAAAGCTCATCCCTACTCTGAAGCAAGTACAAGACGGAAGCGCTTGGTCTGGTAAAACTAGCCTTCGTATTGAAGCTAGCACATTCCTCTTCTGTGATCTTTTAATACAGCGCATTCTTTTTTTCTTTATAATGCGAGAGGAATGAAGTTGTTTTGCTGCTTATATTCACACAGAGTTCTCACAAACTACTTTCTTCATGATTTATCCTCATGCCATGACTAATATTATATTTTTTAAAAGCCAGATCTCCAGAAATAAAGTAGAAAATTATTTTTTGGACTCATCTTTATTTTTTTTAGATTTAAACAATATCTATTTTACAATGTGTGCTAAATTATACAAAATGTTAGTTTTTTTCTTTCTTTTTTTTTTGGAGTTTCAAGTTACCACAATAACCTTATTTTTATTTTTTTTTTAATTTCAAATAAAGTTTATTTAAAATAAAATGCATGACAAAAGATGACATCAACAATACAGCGTGAATGACATTGTTGTCCACTGAAAAATGTAAGTTGTCAAAATATACATAGAGCCTACTTTAGAACAATTGAACAGAAATTATTTTGTCTCGGGAAAGTGGACATATTGGGATAGTAGAGCAAGATAACCCTGTTGCTAATCAGGTAATGTGTAGGACTGTCACTCATGACACCCCGAACGGGAGCAAACTGTGACATGAGATGGCTACCCTAGGGATAAGGGGTTGGAGCTATCTGCGGAGCGGCTTTTTCCCGGGCAATTTGGACCTGAAATTGATAAGTCAGATTTCTAGAAAAACAAACATCTTAAGGTAACGAAAGAGATGGCATACCACAATACAGTATTAATCTAAATGAGCAACTTATGGTATTCTTTCGCCTTCATCCCTTCAGGAACTAGTGATAGGTAAGAATTAAATAAATGTAAACTTAGTGATTGTCATCAAATAGGTCATATTAAAGGAGAGAAAAAGAGAGAGAAAGAGGGAAGAAGAGAAAGGGAGAGGAAGTGGGGGGTAGAGGCCATAGTTCAGTGCTTTCTCTTATTTCTGATAATTTAGGTGCCGGGGATGAGAGGGATTCCAACATATTTGGCCCAGGGTTCCCATGTTGCTTGGAATGATTTGGTAGTGTCCAAAATTGAGCTGACCATTTTTTCTTGGGTCATAATCCAAGATATTTTATTTTTCGCTGCTCGGTAGGAGACCTTGGGTTTTTTCCATGCTTTTGCAATTGTTATTTTTGCTCCCAAAAGTATGAAGAGAGTTAATTTCTGGGAGTATTTGCAGGTTCTTGGAACAGGGAAATTCAGGAGGGCCACTTGTGCTGATTTTGGAACAGAGTTTCCCGTAACTTTCCTGATGAGGTTGAAAATTCTGTTCCAGAATTCTCTGATATTTGGACATTCCCACCAGATATGGGTCATAGACCCAATGGTGTGACATTCCCTAAAGCAGGGGTCTCGAACTGGCGGCCCTCCAGCTGTTGCGAAACTACAAGTCCCATCATGCCTCTGCCTGAGGAAGTCATATTTGTAACTGTCAGCCTTGCAATGCCTCATGGGACTTGTAGTTTTGCAACAGCTGGAGGGCCGCCAGTTTGAGACCCCCGCCCTAAAGCATAGTGGAGAGGTAGAGGGAAACAGTGGCTAATCTGGAGGGGACCAGGTACCATCTGGTAATTACTTTTAAGTTTGCTTCAGCAAGAGAGACATTCATAATACCTTTGGAAGCTCTCGCTATTGCTCGGTTCCATTCCTCCAAGTCCCAGGACTCCTGTAATTCATCCTCCCATGCATTTATATATGGAAACCTGGAAGAGGGTTTGGAAAGTATTGCATATATTATTGAGATCCCCCCTTTGTTCCGCTGCCTGTCCACACCATTGTTCATAGCTTGTAAATTCTAGGGGTATGGACTTGTTCTTGCAGATGAAAATTAGGAAGTGAGAGATTTGGAAAAAGCGAAATCTCTCCGACACTGGTAGATCCAGTTTATTAATGCAATGTTTCACGCTCAGCGATCCCGCCCTCGAGAAATAGTGTCCTATGGGGTACATGCCCTTGTCCATCCACCATTGGAATGATTTGATATTCATGCCTGGGGGAAAGTTTGGATTGTGAAAAAAATGCGCTAAGGGGCGTATACTCGAGGTTAGGGACGGTAATTGACGTAGTTCGTCCCACAACGCTAGTGAATGAGAGAGGGTAGGGGACATTATGGGGGGTCTAGCTTTTTGGGGGCACAGGAGGAAGTCCAGAGTATTCTCAGGAACAGCTTGTCTTTCCATTTGTATCCAATCTGGTTTCTCATATTTAGAGTACACCACGGATAGTTGTGCTAATCTAGCTGCCTTATAATACCAAAGGAGGTTGGGTAGTCCCAGGCCCCCCTGTGTTTTAGGGCTGAAAAGGACTCGTTGGGCAGTCCTATGACCCTTATTCCCCCAGATGAATTTGACGATTTTCTTTTGGAATATTTTAAGTTGGTCTCTTTTAATCACTATGGGAAGTGATCTGAAGAGGTAGAGGAGCCTGGGAAGTAGGGTCATCTTGACGGAGTTGATCCTGCCAAGCCACGACAATTGAAATGAGGACCAGCTTTTGAGGTCAGACTCAAGTTTGTGAAACATAGGGGGGAAATTCGCCTGATATAGTAGTTGGATCTTGGGGGTGAGATTAATCCCTAGATAACGGATGGAGGAGTCACTCCATTTAAATTTGAAAGCGGGTTTTAGACTTTCCACAGTTGATTGGGGTAGGGAGATATTAAGAGCTTGGGATTTGGCTAGGTTCACCCTTAGACCTGAGACTGCTTCAAATGAGTCCAATAAACTACATAAGTTAGGCAATGAGGTGATTGGTGAGGTGATAAATAATAGGATATCATCTGCGAATAATGCACATTTATGATAGGTCTGGCCACATTGGACACCCCTGATATTCGGATTAGTTCTGACTGCTATTGCTAAGGTTTCTATTGCCAATGCAAATATCAGGGGTGAGAGAGGGCACCCTTGTCTGGTGCCCCTAGAAATTTTGAAGGGGGCCGAGTAATAGCCCTGCAATCTAATCCTTGCCTTGGGGTTGTGGTAAAGTGATCTAAGAGTTCCCAGAAAGCTTTCTCCGAAGCCCCAACGCCTGAGGACTGAGAACAAGTGCGGCCAAGAGATCGAATCGAAGGCCTTTTGAAGGTCCAACGAAAGTAAAAGCCCCTCCTGAGAGAGGTCCCTGTCCCACCCAGATTGAAGGATTGAGTTTATGTCTATCGCCCGTCTCACTTGGTCTGGGCCTTGCCGGCCTGGTATAAAACCGACTTGGTCTTTGTATACATAGCAGTTAATCAAGGATCCCATTCTATTCGCTAAAATTTTGGTCAATATTTTTAGATCATTGTTGATCAATAAAATGGGCCTGTAGTTCTCCACTAGTTCTGAGTCTCTATCAGGTTTGGGGATAACAGATATAAATGCCGCATTAAGATAGGGGTCTACCGGGTCTCCTTTTCTTTTTGAGTTGACGAATTTGGCTAAACGAGGGGCTAGGGTTTCCGCAAAAGCTTTATAGTAGGGGACAGAAAAGCCATCCGGGCCAGGGCCGAACCCCTTTTCAGTTTCTTGATTACCTCTAGCACCTCGTCTGCCAAAATAGGAGCATCTAAGATTTCCCTGTGATCATCTTTCAGTGTGGGGATGGGTAGGTCTTCTAAAAAGGAGTGTATTTTGGACTCGTCAGTATCGGTCTCTGGTACAGTTTGGAGTAGAATGATTCAAAAGTTTGTAAAATACGTTGGGGGTTTTGAGTTGTTGAGCCCTCTTTTAATCTAATTTTCGGGGATGCGTGGGATTGGAATTTGGGGGTCAGTTTGGTGGCTAGCATAGTGCTCATTTTATCTTTGTGTTGATAGAATTTTACATTGTTCCAGCGGATGGCTTTCTCAGGCCCTGACCATGAGCGCCAAGTTTAGAGATAAGCGGGTAGAATCAAGCTGCGCTATGGATACCATAGAGGGGTCTTGCTTGTGGTGTTTGCTTAAGGTTGCAAATTCCTGTTCTAATCTAATAAAGTCCGAGGCTCTTTCTTTTTTTAGTTGAGTAGCGATTTGAATAATTTTACCTCGGATCGTAACTTTATGTGCTGCCCAAAGAGTCTCGGCCGAGATGCCATCCACATCATTAATTAGAAAATATTCTTTTAGAGCTTTATCGATTTCAATGACCCTGATGGGGTCGTTCAGTAGTGATTCATTGAGAGTCCAGTGTGATCTATTTGGCCTAGTGATGGGGCCTAGAAGGGTAATGAGAATCATGGAGTGGTCCGAAAGGGCTGAGTCCATAATGTGGGCTTTACTGACATAGGGGATATGTGTTGTGGAGATGAAAATATGGTCTATCCTGGAATATACCTGATGGGGATGTGAGAAGTGTGTATAGTCCCTCATTGTCAGATTAAGTTCCCTTCATATGTCTGCTAGGCCTTGTTGGAAAACAAGTTTAGCAATGTTTGAACTAATCTTGGTGAGGCGAGTTAGTTTTGAGGCTGGTGGTTTTGACATGTCCATGGATTGATCGAAGGCTGTGTTGGAGTCTCCTCCAAAGATAATTGTCCCTTCTACCTTAGACCCTAGTTCCTGAAACATTGAGCGGAAGAATTTAAGCTGGCCTTTGTTGGGGGCATAATAAGAGATGAATGAAAAGAGCTGTCCCTCGATGAGACCTTTAATGAGGATAAATCTGCCTTCCGGGTCTCTGTAATTCTCCTGCTTAGTGAATTTGCATTTTTTTGCGAATAGGATAGCTACCCCCTTGGACTTGTCCTCTGCATTTGTTAGATAGAATTGCGGGAATTTAGAGTGGAGGAATGAGGGGGTGTACCGTCTAGGGAAATGTGTCTCCTGAAACATCACTACATCTACTTTTTCTGAGTGATATGATTGGAGCACTTTCCTTCTCTTGACTACTGAGTTTAGTCCTTGTACATTGTGGGAGACTACCTTAAGAGCAGTGTTATTTGTGGCACTAAGAGACATGGTAAGCGGAACAAAGGTGGACACTAATGCAGGCAGCACTTACCTTCATCTGGTGAGATGATGGAGGGTCTGGATGATGGTGGGTTCGGAGTCTGGAACCTGGAGAAACCGACACTGATGATGATGATCAAGCACTGGCAAGATAGAAAAATAGGTTTGTGAGAGAGATAGGGAGAGGAAGGAGGTAAGGAGAGAGATAGCCCTTAAAGGGCCTGAGGCAATGGGGGAGAGTAAAAAGACTCTCCCTCCCATCACCTGGTAAACAAACATAGCCCACAAGTTGGGCCTGTGTCCCATCCTCCATGTATGGAAAATCCATAGTAGGACGATGGGAGGAGGCGCACGACAGCTGCCTCAGCCAAGGCAGCCCTGGAAAAAAGAATTGGTATGTTATCACATGAAAAATCACAACTAGCAAAAGTAAAAAATATAACAATAACTGGATTGAGGATCGTAACCAGCAATTAAGCCTAGAACTAGACCGGTAGGCCTTATTGTGTAATAAAAAAGAACAGTAGAGTTAGGGAAGGCTTGAGTCCTCCAAAGCGGAAAATGAAGAAATGTTAAGGTCCCTATAAGGGAGGGATCCCGCAACTAGTACGTGGAAAAATAGGCAAGATTAACATCTTCCCAAATTTCTTCTGGCGTGTGTACGGCGTCAACACCTTGCGAGGGTCTTCGAGGAAGTCTTTCGGTGTTCAAAATATGTTAGCCTGCTCAGGCAACCTTGAAGAAAGAGGGTATTTTGGTGGGGCATGGGTGGAAAGCTTTTTTCCGAAGAACTTCAGATTGTAAAGGGAAGGCAAGAGATGTACAAAGAGGAGTTGAACTGACTGTTCTGTGCTGAAGGAGAAAGTTGTATAAAAGGCTGGATTGGGGGTCAAAGATGAGTCCGGGGTGTAACAGGAATTGGTTGGACTCTGGTGTAGGAAGCTAGGCAAAGCCGAGCTCAATGAAGGAACAATAGGAAAGATCCATATTTATTTTCAAGTAGGCATGGGTTCCTTCACTCTTCTGTTTTTAACAGTTTTCCAAGAGGGGGAGATTGGGCTCGTGGGTGTGGGGCGTTTGGCAGAGCTTGATTGAAGGTTGGAGGTGTCCATCGAGGAGTCTTGGTAGAGGAGATTCAAGTGGAGGAGTACCCGTTCACCTTCCGGAAGGTTAGTGAAGGAATGTGTTTTGCCTTTAAAGGCAAATTTTAAGGCAAAGAGGAAACCCCACCAGTATTTGATATCCTTTTGTGATAGAATCAAAAGTAACGGTTTGAGGGATCTCAGACGTTGGATGGTCATGGGAGAGATGTCCGCAAAAATCTCAATGTCATTGCCCTGAAAGGAGATGAGTGAGACCCCTTTCAAGCAGCTCGGACAGTTTGAGGTACAGGTCTCCTGCAGTAAGGGGGGTTTCCATCTCCGGGCCTCTTGGGGTGAGTGCATTAACCATGCGTTCAGGGGTTTCTCCCATAGGAGAGAGCCTGTATGTGTCCAGTGAGCGCTCCATTAGCGACTCTGTGGAGGCCGGAGAGAGGGTGGTGATGTGGAGAATGCTGGTGGAGGCCAGGGGAGTGTAGGTAAGTGTGGCGGTGGTCAGGACTTGCCTGTGGTCTTGCTGTCCTCCTGGGAGTTGGTCCTGTGACTAAATAGTGGCCGCTATCTTGGATTCGGCCCGTTTGTAATGGGATGCAAATTGCAGTCCAAGATCCCTTCTGGCTGTGCTGCCCTGGATGTAAATGCTCCTGGGGGGTTCCCCGATCAGATCCTGCCATTGGGGAGGATCGTGCTGGTCCCGATCCGGCTTTAGGGTCGCTGGATGGCTGAGGCAGCATGGAGCTTCCGCCTTACACAGCCATCTTGGAAGCTTCCGCACATGCGCCCACCTTAATATTTTTTTTATTGTTTTATTGAACCTTAATGAGGTTAGTGTCCCTTGTTAATTAGACATAGGGGGTTATTTTCAAAAGGCAAATTCATTTTTCACTACAAGTGCAAATTGTACTTGGAATTGCACTGAAAGAGCATTTGGAAGTGCATTCGCTGTGGATCCGAGGGGCACATGCAAGGAACCCCCCCAAAAAAAACATTTCTCTTGCACATGATTGTATGATAAAATCAGCAGAGCTTCCCTCATTTCAGATCTTCCCCTCAGATTTACAGCGACTGCACTTCCAACAAGTGCACTTGCAGTGCAATTTATAAAGTGCACTTTGCACTAGTACTTTGCACTTGAATTGCAAAATGATTTAGCCTTTTGTAAATAACCCACATAGTCTTTTTGACCTGTACCTGTCTACTCACAAACCAAATGTCCTTTTTGAATCAAAACACATAGTCAATAATGTAAGGTAAAGAAAATATCCGTTTATTTTGGTAAAAAAAGAAATGAGGAAGGCAACACTGGAGACACTTGTGGAATGTGTGAAGCCTTTTGTCCCCCCAGGACACACATCAAGTTTTTTGAAACTAAAATTGGTATCTTACGACTAGGGAGCACAGTCAGAAGTCAGACCAGACAGAAGCCAGGCAATCACCTTCAGCTCTTCCGTGGAGCCTTCCCTGCATGCTGCCCTGCAGCCTTCCCTCCACGCTTCTCTGCAGCCTTCCTTGGAGGCTGTGCCTCTGGTGGTGTACTTGGGGCAGAAGGAGGAGGAGTAGCAGGAGGAGTGGCTTCATCTGCTATATAGGTTGTTTGAGTAAGCTCCCCTCTCAAGCCCTTCTGATATGCTTGAAAATTAAGACCCTCACAGAGGAGGCGTTGCCCCTTTTCTAGTTCCAGCAACCTGGTGGCCATATATGTTCCATAGGCCTCTTCAGCATTGGGTGGTGTGCTCAGGATTTGGCTGGCTTCGCGAATGAGGGCTAGTGATTCCTCCTCTGTTCGGGTCATCTTCCTGGGCCTTTTGGTGGTAATGCAGAAGGGAGGCACCTGACATTCCGTGAGGCTTCTACTGGGCCCAGCCATGGCCTCCTCCTCTCTCCCACTGGGCAAGGCCTCCTCCTCTATACCTCTGGGCACGGCCTCCTTCTGGCTGAGCTCATCCTGGGTAAAAAAAGGGACATACCGGTAGTTGTAATTTTTGGTGGTAATGCGGAGGGGAGGCACCTGACATTCCGTGAGGCTTCTACTGGGCCCAGCCACGGCCTCCTCCTCTCTCCCACTGGGCAAGGCCTCCTCCTCTATACCTCTGGGCACAGCCTCCTCCTGGCTGAGCTCATCCTGGGTAAAAAAAGGGACATACCGGTAGTTGTAATTTTTGGTTACGCAATCACACACAATTTTTAGCTCATGACTTGCAAATATAATTCTAAACAAATAGTAAAGGCTATCTTTTTGACCCCACCATTATTGTAGCTGCTCACCAATATTTGAAGTATATTTTTGGCCACTACTGTCTAGTGATATGTCTACATATTAATAATTGTGATGAAGTCATTTTTGGTGAAGCATTTCAAAATTTTTTTACGTTTACAACATTAATATTTACACAATCCCAAATTTTATTTTTGGTAGTACCACAGCTTGGGGACATAAACCTGGTCTGCTGCTGCTCCTGATCGGAGGGAATCCTGGATCTTATTGTGTTCCCGCCTGTACATATTGCGCAAGATACCAATTTTACTGTCCAGAAACTTAAGGTCTGCCTGGGGACTCGAGTCTTCACAAATTCCAAAAGTGTGCCCAATGTTGCCTTCCTTACATCTCTATTAGAATATAATGAGTGCTTGACCTCCCACAGGTTTCTTTTTTCTTGATACAGATCAATGAAACGTGTCAAAAAATTCAGCCTCCTTAAAGGGATTCATTTTTTCTGAAAGACAAGACACAAGATAAAAACTGTAATGTCAGTCCAAACTCCCATTATTATTTTATGCAGAATCTAGAGTACACATATACACACACACACACACACACCAAACACATTCCCCAAACACACACCCTCGTTTAATCTTACCTTCATTTCTGACGCTCGCTACTTCCGCTCGGACATGCGTAGGCCAGCGTAATAGCTTTATATACACTGCGGATGTGTCATGCTACACCTGCGTTGCCTGCCCCTGACGTTCTTTAGTACGATTTGTCCCCGCCCCCTCACTCTTCGTTGCGCAGTGGCAGGATATAGAGAAAGATGGTGGAGAGAGTATCTGCAACTAGCGCGGAGGAAAGCCCGGAGCCACAACCATCCAGATCCAGGAGGAGATATAAGGCCACCAACATGGCCTTTGAAGATATGGTGGAGATGGTGCCCATACTGAGAAGGGAGGACTATGATGGCAAAAAAGGACCGTACACCCGACCCAATATGCGGAAGGACAAAATAATGGCCTCAGTTGTCACCGCTCTTGACCAAAAATTTGGCATTAAACGGGCTAAAGAACAATTGAGGAAGCGGTGGTCTGACCTCAAAACTAGGGAGCCTGAACAATATTGGCGAATCAAGAAGCTGCTTAAAAAAAGTAAGTACTTGTTGTGTTAGATACTTAACTTGCTTAACTTAACATGCTGATCCATATGCTTTTCGTTTATACAGCATCGTTCGTAAAGGCCGTTCTTTTGAAAATACATATGATACTAAGAAAATGATGTTTGTTTTTCACCAAATACGATGGTACAGGGTTGGACATACATTTAGGTCTTGATAATTTGTTGTATTCCAAAAATGTGGTGATGTTGTGTAGATGTGTTTGAAACTATAATGCTTCTTCAAAAATGATTCAGTGTAATGTAAGAACAGGACACAGCAGCTGTTTCCACATCTGGACTCACGAGCACTAGTGTACTATGTGACACCAGAAAAAATTTTTGAGGGTAATACACATAGGGGATAATTGAGGTGTCTGCATCTGTGAAACTTGCATGAAAATGTGTATTGTTTCGCATTTTTGGTCAGAGTGAATTTTAATCCTGTCTTCCAAATTTTTTGGGAAACAAAATGACAATTGTCCCCAACTTCTAACCAACGTTTAATATTCCTTTTTCATGACTGAAATATCACTGTATTTTAACTATACCTTTTGTTTAATTCTCAAAGGGGAGAAAAGAGTCAGACAACAGTCCAAGGATCCCAGGACCCCCCCAAGTCACCAGCCTGAAGCAGGAATTACCCCAAGCCCCAGCCCAAGACCACGCCCACCTGACGAGCTGGAGGAAGGAGAGGTGGAGGAAGTGTGCGATATTTCCACCCCACCAAGTGAGTGACTGACACCCCAGCTTAAGTTAATCTATTCAGGCATGCATATTTTTCAAAATGTTTTTTTCCACACATTTTAGGTGATGTTCTAGTTGTGGAAGGCCAAGCGGCGGAGCCATTTAGCACAGACAGTGCACAAAGACTGATTGGGCAGATAATGGTGTGGAATGGCCAAATTGACAGCATGAGAAATCGGCTGGACAGCATGCAACAGGAAATGAAGAACATGATTGATGTTTTGGGCAGAATCTAATCACTTTTTGCCTAAAAACATCAATCATGTTCTTCATTTCAATGTAAAGTTTTATTTTTTTTAAATCTTTGAAGTTGTTAAATACTAATCTACAAATTTAGCAAATGCACACGGTGTGTCATCATGTGCTATCTTCCATCAGGGGATATCAATGTACTTGTTTTGTGTTTGCAACCCCTTCATCAGAGTAATGTTAGTTTGTGAGAGGAACAAAGGGATTGCACACACAAAACACATCCATTGCTCCCCCATGATGGGAGATAGCACATGTTGACTTGAACCTTTTTTACTCCCAAATTGTGAGCATCTGCAAATTTTTTGTTTTACATGGGTGACATCACCAGCACCGTTATTAACATGTTGAACTTTGTAATTTCCTGTTATTTTTGGTTCTTATGTTTTTAAAAATCCTGTTGTCAAGCCTAATTTTGTAAACAATGTATATTTTTTACAAATATGCCTAAACTAAACAAGAAGAAAAATATTGTTCCTAAAAAAAAAAAAAAAAAAAAAAAACATCGACACGTTCAAACAAAATGCACCTTTCAATGTGCACACAGTAAAATGTTTTTACTACTACAATGTGTGTGGCTTATTATTTATCAATAACAGTTTGTTATTTTTTTGTGTGGTTACAGTGACAAAGGGCGTTATTAACTAAAGGGAAATGCACTTGCCACTACAAGTGCACTAGGAGACAGACAAAACTAAACGCAAACAAGAATCAAAACAAGAGATTTTTGCCAAAATTTTTAAAATTTTTTTAAATAAAAGATTAAAGCTCTTGTTGCATTGCAATGGCCCCCTGACCATTAACATAATTGACATATCTTTCACGCACTTGACGGGCGGTTTGGGGGGCCAAGCCAGTACGGCCACTATCCAGGCCTGTGAGTGGATCTTCACCACTAAGTCCGTCCTCAGGCCCAACTGAGGTAAGATATGTCGATGAATGACGTCTCAAAAAATTATGCAGAATGCAGCAAGCCATGATGACATAATTGATCTTGTATTCTGCAAGATTTATTGCCGAGGGGAACAAATGGAACCGGCTGGCCAGAATCCCAAAGGCATTCTCCACAACTCTTCTTGCTCTGGCCAGCCGGTAATTAAATACCCTCCTCTCAGGGGTGAGGACCCTTTGGGGGAACGGCCTCATCAAGTTCTCGCCGAGAGCAAACACTTCATCAGAGATGAAAACTGAGGGGAGTCCATCCACGTTCTGGTCATCAGGTGGCAATCCCAGGCCACCAGTCTGGAGACGCTGGCACAGCTCGGTCTGTGCAAAGACTCCTCCGTCCGACATCCGGCCGTTCTTTCCCACATCCACGAACATAAATTCCAATTGTGCCAAAACCACCACCATCAAAACTACACTATGAAACCCCTTATAGTTATAGTTTAAGACCCCGAATGGGGTGGTGGCACAATGTGGACATGCTTCCCATCGATCGCCCCGACACAGTTGGGAAAGTCCCAACGGTCAGCGAACTAGGAGGCCACAGTCTGCCATTCCTGTGTGTTCGAAGGAAACTGTGGAGTCAAACAAGAAAAAAAAATATAAGTACTTTTAAACATAACTTTGATATCAGATTACACAAAAACATTCTTGAACAACAGCAGTCGAACATTATTAATATGTGTAATTTTTATAAAAAAACATAAGGCCCACTTATAAGATTACTCACCCCCTCTGATGGACCATTGATAAATTTGTATGTTGGGGGAGGGGTTCTAATTTGGGCCAAGAACACACCTGACAGTTGCAAACATTTGAGGGGGTGGGGGAGGGGTTCTAATTTGGGCCAAGAACACACCAGACAGTTGCAAACATTTGAGGGGGTGGGGGAGGGGTTCTAATTTGGGCCAAGAACACACCTGACAGTTGCAAACATTTGAGGGGGTGGGGCTTTATAATAAAAAAATGATTAAAAAAAAAGAAATGTGGCCATTATGGTCCATCTGCAGAAACATGGGGGTTGATTTACTAAAACTGTGAGTGCAAAATCTGGTGCAGCTGTGCATGGTAGCCAATGAGCTTCTTCTGCTTGTTCAGTTAAGCTTTAAAAAAAGAAACTGGAAGCTGATTGGTTTTAATGCAGCTATGTACCAAATTATGCACTCTTCAGTTTTAATAAATCAGCCCCATTGTGTGGCACCTTTAAAGTGTCGGGGCAATGGAATAAGACATAAACTTTGAGGCGCAACACAGAATTTATGCTGTTGAAAATATTAGACAGCTGAGGTCCAGGAGCTGGTGCGCTGGGATAGGTCACACCCTATGGTGCAGCACAGCTCAAGGTTATGGCCTGCAGTACATATTAAAAATTTGGCAGCTTCGGAAAAATTGTGTGGCACCTTTACAGTGCTGGAGCACTGGAATAGGCCAGAAGAGGAGGCAACAGCTGGTAATATTAGCAGGGAATTAAATGTTTAGTCTGTAGCATCAGCAGCAGGGTTTTTTCAGCCATTGGAAAAGCAAGACTGGTCCACACTGTCAGGGGACAGTTGGGTTTGCCTCTCTGTAACAGAATCTCCTGACACACTGAAGGCCTTCTCAGACAGCACACTGGCTGCAGGGCAAGCCAGCAGCTCCATCACAAGCTCCAATAGTCCAGCTTGGACACCCAATAGTCCATAGACCTCTAACTTATTAGGGTGTTTGCACGAGTCTTGGAGCCAATGTAACCAGAAGCCACCTCCATGGGTGCTCTGACAAAGAGGTTCTTCTGCAGCACCTCCTCAAAGTGCCATATTTTGGAGTATCTTTGGGATGGTGGCAATGAATGAATGAATTAATGAATAACTTATATAGAGCTACATATGCAAACTAAATTGTCTAAAGGCACTTTTACCGCCAGTGTCCATCTGGGTCTTCAGAAGAGATTGGTTCTCTTAGCTTCTTCCTGAAGGCCAGATGGTTTTCTTCCGAGCGGATGTCCGCAGGTAGAGCGTTCCATAGCCGTGGTCCTTGGACTGCAAACCTTTGTTTGCCTTTTAATTTATAACGAGTCTTTGGGATGTGGAGGAGGTTCTGGTTAGTTGACCGGAGGGGGCGACCTGGGGTGTAGTGCTTTATTTTGTCGCAGAGGTTCTGCAGGGCTTTTCCTTGTCTATTTGTGAGGCAGGCAGAGGGTCTTAAATGTAACCTGGTCCTTCATGGCTAGCCAGTGGAGGATCCTCAGGGAAGTAGGGTGATTGATTCCCAGGGTTTTTTTCCAGATACTAGTCTGACTGCTGTGTTCTGGATGATTTGTAGACGTGAAATTTGGTATCTGGGAAGTCCTAGGTAGAGGGAATTTGCGTAGTCGAGTCAGGAATTGATGATTGTTCCAACTACTGCTGCTGTATCTCCTTCTGGGATGAAGGGGATGAGTCTACGCAATAGGCAAAGAAGGTAGTGGGATCCACTGACTGACTGATCCTATTTGTGCATCCATTGTCATGTCTGAGTCAAAGATGACTCCGAGGCTTTTGGCTTTATTGCTGGGGGTGAGGGGTTGTCCGAGGATGGTGAGTGGTGTGGACATCGTGCCAGGGTTTTTGTTACGGTTTGCATGGAGGAAGAGGAGTTCTGTTTTGGATCCATTGAGTTTAAGGGAGCTCGCCATCATCCAATCGTCGATCAATGAGAGACAGTTTTTCAGTGCCTGGTATTGGTCTTTTTTGTTGGTAATGCGTAGGTAGAGTTGGATGTCATCAGTGTAGGAGTGATAAAGCAGGTCCTGGTTGATGATGATTTTGAGAAGTGGGCAGAGATAGATGTTAAAGAGCACAGGCGACAGGGGTGGTCCTTGAGGGACTCCGCATGTAATTTTACATGCTTCCAAAGTGAAAGCTCCTAGTTTCACTTTCTGGCATCGGTTCTCTAGGTAGGATGTGAACCAGGGTAAGTCTGAGTCTGCAACTCCAGCTACTTCTGTGAGATGAGTGAGCAGGGTTTTGTGGTCTACTGTGTCGAAAGCTGCACTGAGGTCCAGCAGCACCAGGAGACACGATTCTTCATCTGCTGCTTCGAGGGTGTCATCCCAGATTTTGAGGAGAGCAGTTTCTGTCCCGTGGCAATAGATTGGGCATTTTACCATACCAATATTAGTCCAATAGTGCCAATAGTGGTCCCTCTCTTTGATGACCCTAATGCTGGGGTCTTTGTGCAGACATTGAGTATTAAAAGCACCACATATTGCCTGCAGTGGAGGACCCCAAGTCTGCAGTTTCACTGAAGAAAACACTGCCCTCAAAAATCTCAACTGTTCTATTAACAAATTTGGGGGTCTGTGCGGGGTGTAATGTCCTGATTAAAGGCTGCCCCATAGCACTCCAACCCTCCTCCCTGTATTCTTTCTCTGCCTCCTGCTGCTGCCTCATAGCAGGAAGCAGTAGGCAATGGACCAGAGCGCAGCTCTCCTCTTTTTCCTGGTGCTGTGCTCACTGCAGTCTTTCAGGCTGCAGTGAGTGTGCTCTAAGAGGAACACAAGAGGGATTATATTGTTAATCCCTGTCCTCATTGTGGCTCATCATTTTGATCATCTCTTTAGAAGATGCCAAAATGCTATATTTATTCTGAATGATGAGCCATTGGCACAATGAAAAAACCCTTTCTTCCCAAAGCCTGTCCCTGTACCATAACTGCATAAGTACTGCCGCTGTTAGTTCTCCCTCTGCAGCATGGTCAATATGGTGTTCCAGGGGATGTCACAGATTGGTTTGCAAACCCTTCTGGCTTAATGAAGGGCCTCCTGGAAACTGGGGTGCTTCATGGTGAACCACAGTACCACCATGTTGAAGACATTTGCCAGGCAAGGGACATGTGTGATTTTTCCCAGGCAAAGGGTAGCCAGCTGGTTGGTGTCATGATCACACACAACCTTGCCTGCTTAAATATGGTGTGAGGTCAGTTACTTTCCCGCCTGGGCTTGGAGAGATGCCAGCAACTGTCACAGTGAGGCTCTCATTCCCCAAGCAGACAATATGATCCATATTCCCTAAGGAGCTAACGGGAGAATGTTGATTCAGAACAGTCAGAGAATGAGGCCAGTAAGAAGGCTGATACAGGTGACTGTGCAGTCACCATTAGACAAGACATGTGAGAGCATCACTAGGTCCAGCAGTGTGCCCCTTTCTGCATCCTACCCATTCACTAAAATATTGACCAGGTGTGCCATGAAGGATATGCATAATGCTTTCCCATGCTTACTGGACCACATGTCAGTGGTCATATATATGCTGCCACTGACAGAGGTCCAGCAACACAGAAGCAGTACATTCTATATGCTGTTGGATGGCAAGGATGGTGCAGCACAGGCTATAAACTCTTGAAAGGGGGTTGATTCCAAAAGCTGGAATGAGAGCAACTGCAAAGCCAGCAGTTTTGCCAAGGTGATTTAGGGACATTATTTTCCCTTGCTCCAGCACCTTCAGAAGAGAAACCTTCTTTGGGAATGATGCGGCTTAAGAAGGCAGGTGCATGTAGAAGAATTATGCAGAGCTTCAAACCTTCACTTGACCTTTCTCAGTGTGACCCTTTCTGTCACCTGCTACATTCTAAACCTCTGAAAGCCCTTTGTGAGACATCCCGCCCTGTAACTTGAGGCTGTTGCAGATGGGAAAGAGGACGAGTGTGGGCTTGTTGATGCAAACATGGCTTATTAAGGTGCTGCTCCCACTGAGCTCTGTGATGCAGAGTCATGTGTTTTCCCATGCGTGTAGTACCAAAATGACTGGTACTTTCTATGGCGGATATAAAATAAATAAATAAAACTATATTGTGGGAAAGTTCCCCCAGAGGGGTTTTTTAGCAGCTAGCAAGTAAATTAATAATAAGTAATTTGAGAAGATGGTGCTTTATTAAAAATGTATTAACGTACAAAAATTTCCATGAAGGTTAAGTATATGGTTAAGTATATGCGACAATGGCCTTCTCACATAGTTATCTAGATGCATATGGTGGGGACCTTGTCGCATATACTTAACCAGTCATGCATTTTTCCAATTTGATATACTAAATGCAGTCTCTTTGCAGCAAACTTATCTTCTGAAGAAGACCCCAACAAAACAGGTCGAAACGCATCAGTTTTGTCATACATTAGACATTTTTGCTATGTAATGCTATATACATTCCTGTGTTTGTAATATTTGCATTTTTTGGGTATGCCCCTTTCAGAGCTCATATTTTAACCATCATGGAAATTTTTATACGTTAATAAATTTTTAATAAAGAACCATCTTCTCAAATTACTTATTATTCATTTACCTCACTACTAAAAAAACCCTCTGGGGGAACTTTCCCACAATATATCATTCGGTGTGTGTAGCAACTTTACCTCTCCCTATATGTGCCTTTCCCATACTAAATAAATAAAACTATACAAAAACTGCAAGGGCAACATAACAGCAAGTACAGTTGTTGCTGTCACACACAAATCGTAGTACTAAAAAGGTCTCTGAACTGTGAACATGGGTGTGCCGGGGGGGGGGGTTTGTCTGGCCACCATATTCCATTATAGTACAGTATAGCAACTAAATCTCCAACACAAAATGGCTGCTGAGAAACCATATTTTTTTATAGTGCAGTGACTGACTGGCACATAACAGGGTCGTCATCAAAAAGGCCCTTTTAAGTCAGGTGACCTAAGTTCAAAGACCAGGTAGTGCAATATTATTACAAAGAATTTGGTTTGGTGAATTCTCGGTTCCACAAACCTCAATGATAGTGGTGAACCCAGACCTCATTCCTAGCCGTTTTCATTAAATGTAGTTATTTGCTGATTTTATTGATCAAAACATTTTTTTATTCACTGAAAGCTTTGTTCCATGTGTCAACTAAATTTACTGCAGGCATGTAATTTGTGTAAAAGTGTAAAAGTCAATGCATACAGATAATCACAAGTTGTCACTTCTTATAATACCATATGTTTTAGACTAGTTTCACACTGCTGCATCCAATTTTCAGAACAACTAGGATGCAACTTGGGTGTGGTTTGCATATTCTATGTCACCAAAATAGTTCTGGAATCACACCAAAGTAGAACATGGACCCTTTCCAAAAATGCACTGTGCTAAGTTGCATTAATGTGGACGGCACCATTGAAAACAAAGTGATTCTCTGTGCTCCACACTTCACATGCTGTATTAACGTGCTACTCTGTGCTCCTTCAGTGATCCCAATCCTGTCCCCTTCCACACTGGGACTCACCAGGTTATAAGAACCAGAAAAGATATGGATCCCTGCTTGTACCACTTCCTTCTGTTTCATCTCCAGTAAGCTGACTCATGCATAGGATAAAAATCCACAATAAAGGATCATTGCGGAACCATGAGTAATCTTCGGTGGGCAGAGTGAAATGCATTAAAGACGTGGCTTAATGGAGGTTCAGGCTGAGACTGCCATTCACTATCATTGATGTGAGGCACCTAGTCACTCTCCACCAATGCCTGGAGCATTGTCGAGCTTCCCTCACGGCTAGAACTCACTGCGGAAGACAAAGGACTTCATTCTCAAACAGCCTGAGCGGCTCACACACATCCTTGGTTCCCATTTTTATTCAAATCCCATAGAGATCATTCAAGAAAAACTGTAGCTACACTCACATGTTAATGTGCCTAAATTGGAACTCAGTAGGATCCAGCACTGTAATCACTTAGCCAGTTACCACTGCCCTGACTTCTGCAAGCAGTGTGCATTCCACCAGCCAGAACTGACGTCATCAGAAGTGACACCATTGGTTACATAACTCTGGCTTAACGCGTTTCACCATCATCAGCATTTTCAGGAAGCTGCAAAGCATTATAAAAGCACCTTCATTTTTTTAGAGACCTTAATTCACTTACATATTAACAACAGTATTCAGTCATGAACTCAATCAACAGAGGCACTCTCACCGCACTGATGATATAGTCAGCCAAGCTGTATGTGAGTCACCCTCTTGATAAAGTCATCATAGCATCATATTGATGGAATGCAGTTGGGGACGGACCCTAACAGTGTGTGCAGCCTCAGCTTACAGAGCAGAGGATATCCACATACAGCATGGTCAGCTGTATCATCAGTGCATCAGCCATCAAAAAATTACTGATTTTAACATGCATATGAAAAAATGTAAAATTGTCCTGGTAGACAAGTGGTAAGACCACCAAGTTCAGGATGGGGTAGAATAAATAAACTAAGATATTTGACATCATTAAAGAAGCACACTGAGCTATATTCCTTGTGGCCTTTAGTTAGCTGTCCAGTTCAATGTCAGCAGAGAAAGTTTGCATGTAACTTTTTAACATTAAGCCTGGCATGTCCATATATTAATCATATATTTACACTCTCCTGAAGAAGTGAATGTTTGCTCATAAAATGCCAAGACATTTACATTTCCAGTAAAGAATGATGCAATATATGCAGCTGGAATATGTTATTATGTAAAGCAACAAATATGTGGTAACTTGTATATAAGTGTCAGATTTTCACGTACCTGACCAATGAGCCCAATGGAGCAGAGGAAGGTCTCCCTTATGTGTCTGACTCGCGGCCCCTGGTAGTATGGACAGGAGGCACGGGAGTGCAGAGTTGTACAATGCCTGGCAGGTATTAGCAGGAGAGGCGGCTCTGGATCCCAGATGCAGAAGAGATGGTGACCAACTAGACAACAGACAGGCAGACAGGTACACTGGCAGAAGATGCTGAGCAGGAGCAGAGCAGACAGATCGGGTCACAGGCAGGGTCGGCAACAGGCGGGCAATGTGGTACAAAGGAGCAGATGGATTCAGAGTCAATGGCAGGCCGAGGTCAGGTGTGGGCAGTAGACAAAAGGATAATCCAAAGGGCAAGCCAGGTAGTCAGGAGATCAACGTTCAAGACAGATAACAGGAGCAGGGTCACAGAGAACTACAGATCAGACAGCACCGATCCATAGTGCACTGTCAGTTCAAATAGACTGATTGTCGCCAAGTGCCGCGCATGTCCGCGCACCCGCGCACACAAGGGCACGCGCACCCGCGTGCACAGGTGCATGGGCATTAGCGCGCACACGCGCCTGCACACCAGCGTGCATAAGAGCACGCGCACCGGCGCACACAGGCTCACACCAGAGCGGCCAGCATTGCGTCTACCATGGGAACTTTCCTGACAGTAGGATACTGTTTTGTGACAAACATTACCAGCCTTATAATACATTTATATGCTTTTTTGTATTGATGATAATTTTTATTCAAGATAAATAATAAATTATTAATTTTACAGTATTGAAATGGGTGTACTTTTAGCCCGGTCACACAAGTGCAACTTGTCATGAAATTTGATAGTTTCAAATCGCATGACAAGTCACATCCTATTGTCTGCATTGGATGTGGATGCGGAGTCGCACCGATTTTGAAGGTAGTTCCTGCACCACTTTCGTAAAGACATCAGCACCAAATGTCCTGTACTGATGCGTTTCGTCAAATGGGGCATTATCATTGGATGAAAGGCACCGGGGTGGGATATTTGGTGCTGACGTCTTGCTGCTGAGCAATTCTGGGTCCCCAGTGGCTCTCTATGTGAGTTGGATTTTGGACTTTATATCACTGGAATATTAAACCTACTACACTATGAAAAATCTGCCTGGGCTCCTGGTGAGCTTTATCTATCCTTAGTTGGATCTCGCTTAGAGGTGTCAGTGGGAGTTTATCACTGCAACTTATCCTGTGAGATTTCCATATATGCTGAAAGGCGTGCATGCTGCTGTAATGGCAGCCATTTGTTCTGGTGAGTTTGTAATTCACTTGATGGTGGTGGCTAGCTATCTGAACACAGATTGAGAAACATCTTCAGGATCACTGGAGTGGCTGCATAAAATTTATTTTTTTCACTTTTATGTCTTTGGACTATATACAATGCACTGACATTTCTGGACTTTTTATATATATTTTGTATGTTTCAGTCTAACCATTTTTTTTAATACACTCATTAATTTCACAGTAATACGTTTATGATTTAACTTTGTAAACAGAAGGAAGTAGCTGGGAGCTGGCATTTGCCAACAATTGAAATGGTATATTTTTTTTCTTTTGTAAATGTCAGTTTTGCTGTAGTAGGCTGTATACATAGTACAGATGTGCCACTTCATATTCAGGTTAAATACATTTTTTGTAGGGTACATGTCCCCCAGAGAAGTGCCCCCTGTGTCATTTGTTTGACATTGACAATCCCTTGGCTATTAGCCTAGAAAATGGCCATTACTGATTTCTTTGGTTCCCATTGACTTCAGTAGTGTTGAGGTTTGGCATCAGAACCTTAGTAATGTTCACTGAATTTGCCCTGAATCAAACCCAGGTATGTTCAACTCATCACTAGTGATTAAAACAGAAGTTCAGGAATAGCAAAATAAAAATAAAAAATCATACTCACCTAGATGACTGCAGCACTGATCCCGGCTGCATCTGTCCCCACCGGGTCTACCCTGAGAACCGAGCAACCAAACTCTGCTGATCTCTCAGTTCTCCCCTTCGGTCTGTGCAGAGAGTGGTGACTGTCACTCTCTGTAGAAGAGAACAAGAAGACCTGGACAGCCACAGATAAATCTGTCTTTTTATTCAAAATACAGGATCATGGGGTACAAAAAACATGACTGTGGGGTGGTACAAAAATTCTGCCGCGTTTCGCACTTACACCAAGTGCTTACTCATGTAAGCACTTGGTGTAAGTGTGAAACGCGTCAGATATTCTTGTTCTCTTCTACTTGCATCAGCATTTAACCAGCACCTGGGGCTCTTCTCTTCCTGGAGGTAATGAGACAAAAGCACTCTGGTTTAAGCCCCTCTTCGAGTGGAGGATTCCACATCATCTCGACTGTCATTCTCTGCTCTGCCCCTCCAGCACTCACTGGAGCGCTGGGCCGTGGAGGGGGTGGGAGGGGCTGGTTCAGGCTCTCAGCAGCATGCACAGAGGCTGAGATAGCTGCCAGTCCAGGCATCTGGGTGGATCTCGACTGTTCCCGAGCCTGGACTTGCTAAGTCACATCAGCCACAGGAGAGCAGAACAAACTGCACTCCTGTGATCCATAGAAGAAAGAGCTGCTAGGAGGAGTCAAAAGCAGTGGCTGATGGTGTTTTTTTGGGGAGGGAGTGGCAAATAATCCTATGCCGCCGCTGCCAACCCGGTCCCCCCCGGTCAGCCGGCCGGCCCATGAAGGTCACGGCCCCGCACTTACCCCATCTTGTGAGCAGTGCGGCCGGCGGTGTCAGCCTCCCTCCGGCTGTGGGCTGCTGGTTGGCTCGGTTCCGTCTTCTCCCTCCTCTCCTCCGTGTGTCTCTTCCCTCCTCCAGCTGGACAGTCAGATAGGATCTGCTTACGGCCAATCAGGGGACGAGTCTCATGACCTGCTTCCTGATTGGCCAAGAGGAGATTCAGTGTTACAATAGTGAATATTAATTCGCTATTGTAACACAACTGGGTGGGCTCAGAGCACAGTGCTCTGCGCCCTGAGACCACCCTCTTTTGAAGCCTATTAGAGTCGCTTGCTCTAATCACTTGCTTAAAACCCCCTCTCCCCCATTGAAATCCTGCATGTAGATCAGGGGGCCATACGCATAAATGGGGGGGCGCCCATGCGCCCCTAGTGGACGGGCCACCACTGGTCAAAAGTCATGCAGAGAGCACTCTGTGGGACACTGCAGACTCCACACAGTGACCTGTATTTTATGAATGGCTCTTGCAGACTCAGTATGGAGTAAAACATTATAGTGTTGAGTGTATATCGGACCGGCATTCACTGTCTGCTGTAAATAAATTGTTTCATGCTAATAAGCCTCCAGGGTAGATCGATGTCTTGGCACAGAGGATAAGGAAAAGATGAAAAATCAGGAAAGAAGCTGACAATCCTTAAACTATGGCACTTCAATGCCTATCTTCTGACTTATGAATTTACTAAATTTGGTAATAAGGTGTCATTACAGTAACATGCCATTAGAAAGGTTACAATTCCAGTGGCCATGTCTACATGGAAAGAAAACTATATTTACTCCATTATACAAAAATATTGTACAGGTAGCATATTACTTAAGATCCGTCTTTATCTTCAGTTTTTTGAAGATGACCACTGGCCTTATGCACCATCTTTTTCTTTGTTCTAGCTTCACGACAATGTGTTTACAACGTTGATTTACTTATTATTTATATGACGATGGCTGCAATTTGTTTGTTTGTAAACTGTAAACATCAAATGAACATTTTCATTCTTACTCTTGCAAGCAATATCTTTTATTTGTAAAATGTAAATGTCCACCACAAAAAGTGTGTAAAAATGACAGTTTGATATGTAATCCTCCAACTGTTTACCTGTTTAACCACTTGCCTGCTGGGCACTTAACCCCCGCCCAGACCAATTTTCAGCTTTCAGTGCTCTCACACTTTGAATGACAATTAGTCATGTAATACTGTACCCAAATGAATTTTTTGTCCCTTTTTTCATACAAATAGAGCTTTCTTTTGGTGGTATTTGATCACCTCTGGGTTTTTTATTTTTTGCGCTATAAATGAAAAAAAACGAAAATGTTGAAAAAAAAAACACCTTTTTCTTAGTTTTTGTGATAGAATTTTGCAAATTATTAATTTTTCTTCATAAATTTTGGCCACAATTTAAACTGCTACATATCTTTGGTAAAAATAACCCAAATTAGTGTATATTATTTGATCTGTGTGAAACTTAGAGAGTCTACAAGCTGTGGTGCAAATCATAAAAAATTGATCATACCTGATGTACTGGTGGCCTATCTCTGGTGAGGTTTTTGATGTTGTATTTTTTTTCCACAATTCTTTGCAAAATGAAATTTTTATTTATTTTTTTTTTTTTCCACAAAATTGTCATTGTAATTTCTCTCACATGGCATGTGTATAAAACAAATGACGCCCCAAAATACATTCTGTTACTCCTCCTAAGTATGACGATACCACATGTGTGAGCCCAATATTGAAATAACACCTTCAGGCATTCTAGGAGCATAAATTACACATCTCATTTCTCAACCACCAATTACATTTTTGAAGTCCCTGGAGCACCAGGACAATGGAAACGCCCACAAAATGACCCCATTTTGGAAAGCTAAAACCCCAACGTATAATATATGAGGCATAATCAGTCTTTTATAAGAAGAGTGTAGGAATTGCGCCAGCTCCTAAAGCAAACAAATTGAAGCAGCCGACACAACAATCTGACCTGTTGTAGATGTAAAAGTGATAATAAAGTGTGGCGCTAACGAATGGTGGGACACATGTTAATAGTCAAGTAACAGTGATCTCTATAGAGGAGTGTTAAAACTTGAAGTGTGTACTTATTAATTGAGTGGTAATTGTTTTGTAAAACATTCAAAAAGTATAAGAAATATATAGCAACAGTGAATGCTTAAGTGTGTGAAAAAAAAAAAAAAAAAAGGATAGTGAATACTCAATAGCAACCTATAAGTCAATAGAGGGACAATTGTGCATAAGGTACCATATTCAAAAGAGTAATACAACAAAATAGTTATACAAAGTATCACAGTATACTAAGTGTATAGCTCAGCAAAAATAATGTTCGTCTGGGCAAAAGCCAAAGAAAGGACGTCAGAGTCCCTAAAGAAGTGTAAGCATATATGGATACTGAAAGTCTGTTGTTAGATAGATGGAGTACTCATAGCTAGCCCCACAACCGTCTGGGCGTAGGCAGTCTTCATGTGAAGTGACTAAAGACTGTTAAAGGGATCCTTAAATACAGATGGATTCTTCACTCATGTAGATGGTCTCAACATAGAGAAAGAAAAGCAAAAGGATGCCCTTACCAGATAGGGTGGACTCACAGGCCCTTGGCGGTGAGTCAAGCGAGCTTGTACCGTCAAGCGGTATGGGGTGACGATCTGTAAGGAGATCTTGTGTAGAGTCTCGTCAGAAGTCATCAGATGGTATAACAAATCGGGATCAGGAGTCTCCAGGATTCGGCTTCGGTCACCGAGTGATCGTTTCCTCAGTGGCCCATCACATGAACGAGTAAAACAGAGGAAAAAAACTTCCGCATAGTGTAAATTCTTATTTATAAAAAGCGTTATAGCGTTTTATTAAGGAGTACTTTCCAAAAAGTTACAAGCGAGGGCAGTAAAAACTCGGCTCAAAGTAACAGAGTAATATAAAAAGGTATAAAAAGTAGTATAAAACAGCGCAGTGAGTAGTGGTGGGGTGTAATCATAAAAACCCGACGCGTTTTGCCTCCAAAGGCTTCTGCTGGGGTAGCATTTAATAAGTACACACTTCAAGTTTTAACACTCCTCTATAGAGATCACTGTTACTTGACTAGTAACATGTGTCCCACCATTCGTTAGCGCCACACTTTATAATCAGTCTTTTGAACAGTTCATTTTTTTCCAGAAGTTTTTGGAAAATGTGGGAAAAAAAATTAAAAAACGCTTTTTTTTTTTACAGAAAGTTGTCAATTTATAAGATATTTCCAGCACATAGCATGTACATAGCAAAAATGACACCCCAAAATACATTCTGCTACTCCTCCTGAGTATGGCGATACCACATGTGTGAGACTTTTACACAGCTCGCCACATACAGAGGTCCAACATGCAAGGAACACCATCAGGTGTTCTAAGGACAAATAGCATGCACATACCAAGAATTACACCTCAAAATACATTCTGCTGAGCAAACGGTAAACAAAAGATTACCTGTGGTTTTAGTAGCACAGTTGTCCACAGGAGGATAGCACTGGTCCAGGCAGCAGGCAGGGACTTGGTCAGCAAAAGTGAACGTAATTGTCCAGGCAACAGGCAGGAATACTGTTCATACTCAGTACAGGCAGCAGGCAGGGATACTCTCCGTATACAGTCCAGGGTCAGTGCAGGAAGGGATTGTCAGCAGTGCCAAAATATTGGTCCTGGCAGTAGGCAGGAACATGGTCCATATGGTGTGGTCAGTCCATGCGACAGGCAGCAGCATGATGGCATAGGTCCTACAGGCAGCAGGCAGAAGTAGGGCCTTGTTCAGGCCAGAATGGGGACAGGGGTAGAGGCTTCTCCCACCCAAATCTCTTTAAAGTCTCTGAGTCTCCAGACCCTAATCTAGGAATGAGAAAACAAAAAAAATGTTTTCTTCATCCAGAAAAACTATTCTGGAGCCCCTCACATATGTGAGACCCCTGTACTATGAATCTCACTAGTCCAGTGGCAGGGTACAAGATCAGTCCAAGAGGCAGGCAAAAAGCATGGTCAAACAGTCCAGGGTCAGTTCCAGATCAGGCAGAGGTATGTACAGAATAGGTAGGCAGAAGCGTGGTCGAATAATGAGCCAGGGTCAGTTCCAGATCAGGCAGAGGTATGATTGGTATAAATTGTTTGAAGCCCAGCATGCCAGTAAATTTGATAAGGGACTCATCCACACATATGTGTTGGTCTGGGGTAAACAACTGGGGGAAGATTTTCAGAAAAATAATTTAGTAGTGGGCGAATTTTATATAGTATATATAAATATATAAATACATTATATATATTATATATATATATATATATATATATATATATATATATATATATATATATATATATATATATATATATACATAGATAGATAGATAGATAGATAGATAGATAGATAGATAGATAGATAGATAGATAGATAGATAGATAGATAGATAGATAGATAGATAGATAGATAGATCTATCTATCTATCTATATAAATATATATATATATATATCTATATATATATATATATATATAGATATCTATATATATATATATATATAGATATATATATATATAGATATCTATATATATATATATATATATATAGATATCTATATATATATATATATATTATATTATATTATATTAAAGCTTATCAAAATTTAGGTCATTTCGGGGAAGGCACTGGGTATTATCATCATAGTGTAGGAATCTCATAAACCAGTGGCGTCACTAGGGTTGGTGTCACCCAGTGCCAAAAAAATTGGTGTCACCCCCCTCCACCAACTACCTCAGTACAGACCCCCCTCCACTAACTACAGACCCCACTCCATCAATAAAGCCCCCCTCCCTCAGTACAGACCCCCTTCCATCAATATAGACCCCCCCACTAAGTACAGACTCCCCTCCCTCAGTACAGACCCCCTCCATCAGTAGAGACCCCCGCTCAGTGCAGACCCCCTTTCCTCAGTATAGACCCCCCACTAAGTACTGACCCCCTCCCTCAGTACAGACCTCCCATCAGTACAGAAACCCTCCCTCAGTACAGAGTCTGCAGACCCCCCTCCATCAGTATCAACCTCCCACCTTAGTGCAGACCGCCCCATCAGTACATACACCCCCCCCAGTGCTGACCCCCATCAGTATAGAATCCCCCGTCAGTGCAGACTCC